>NC_079496.1:99199091-99836800 GCF_030052815.1 Hevea brasiliensis
CACCAGATGTTGTCCCTCTAGCTTGTCCACACCAAGAACACCTATGGCAGCCCTTGAATAGCTTCTAAAGCTTTTTCTATTAATTAGAAAATCAAGTTCTGCCTTTTAAGAGATTAAAGATGTAAACAGGACACTAGAAACAATTTCGAGCGTTCTTAATTCAACAGATTGATGGCTAATCTCTTTGAATTGATAAGAGATGAAGAGGAAGAGAGGGAGGGCTGCAAAATGGCGTGACAAAGGAGTGTGGCTGCTGGTTGTATTTTATTTTCTCATAACAACACTTAAATAGCTAGGTTAACACATTAAACCCTTGCCACATGTCACCCTTTGATTAGCTCTAGGTTTAAGTGACCCAATCACATTGTGCCAAGTGTCAAACCCATATTTAATCTTGATTTTAATCATCTTACATGATTAAAAAAAGATGGGGCGAGTTCCTTCCTCTCTGGCTTGCCAGTTGGCGAAGAGTTGAATGAGTACTCATATATACTAGCTAGTTTTTGTTCCTTCCTTTTAGCCTCGGTTTTTGTGAGAGTGTGAAATGTCGTGGTATACAACACAACATCTATTTGAATTTTGGGTCATGGGTTCAACTGTGTGAATTGTTGGCAACGCCCTTTAAATTATGCATAGTTTGATAAATTGTGGTCAAAATAAATAATTGTCAGTGATTCAAAATATTTTTGTATTGTTTCAGTATTTAAAAGAAATGTAGATAAATAGTTACTATTTGATCAAAATGTTATTCAAATGAATAATTTGCATGAATGAATATATTGATTTCTGAATGTTATGAATTTTGAAGAATTTAGAAATTTTAAATTTTTATTTGTTATGAATTGTCAAGCATAACTTGTATTAAGTTTTAAATTATTAGTTTGTGCACCACTGAGTTCACCACTCAGCGATAGCTTTGTATGCTGTCGCAGGTGAAAGGAATAATAAAGCAGCTGAGCAAGATTTCGGAAAGACATAGTGAGACTATATTCTGGTATATCATAGGTATACCCTTGTACTTTAGATTTTGATGTAATTCTATAATTGTATGTATGAAATTTCCTTTGAGCAGTTGTATCAACTCTTTTGTAATATATTTTTAGATTGTAATTAAATACAAATTATTATAAGGTTATCTTTAGATTTTATATATTTATAAAGTTTTGCACTACTAAATTTTTTTATGATCCCATGAATGTAAATATTAATTTTGTTACCTTAATGAGAGGTTTCGATGTTTGATTTAATTTAAACTGTGTATTGAGTTGCTTGTGTTGATTTGTGAAATGAGATTGAATAATGGAGTTGTTATTGAGAAAAATATTGGGAGTGTCTTTATTTTCAGGTTTTGAAGAACTGTTTTCTCAAAATACAAACGGCACTCTGCCGAATTTTTTCCAGAATTTGCAGACAAATAAAAATGGATAAAAATTTTTACTAGTTTTGAAACTTCAATTAAATGTTTTTAATTCCTACCAAAATGCTCACCACTTCCAAAATGTAAGAAATTAGTTTTAAAATCCCTTATAGTATATGTAATGGGTTACCGGTAAGCGAAGTACGGTAATTCATTAGATATACTATGGGATCATGTTACATCTTACGGAGGGGTAGGGTGTGACATGTTTAGTGGTATCAGAGCAAAGGTTTTAAAGTAAATTTTGAACTGTGAATTTGAAATATTTTTTGATAAGTACAACTGCTCGAATGTTTGATACATATAGTATATTTACATCATAAATATGAACTAACGGGGAGAAATCTCCTTGTGTTGGTTGTATAGGAAATAGAAAAAAAAAATCCTCTGAATAGATATGGACAAGGGGGATAAAATAGTAGAGCAGTCTGATACAGCTAACGTACAAGGAGAGGCTCCAGTTTCGCAGATCGTTGGAGGTCCAACTGCACCAGTCCCTCCTATACAAATTACTGCACAAACGGCCCAGTAGATGGCCATGTTCTTTCAGCAAATGGCTGATAATCTGTCAGCCCAGGCCCAAGTACAAACCCAACCCCTCAAGAGCAGCATGAAAAAGAAAAAAGTGGGAAACCCATCGGTCAAAGTTCGAGTAGTAATTTGGGAAAGAGAAAAGATTTTGAAGGACCCCAAGCTCCTAAGTATGACAGAGGCGGATCTTCAGGGCTGAAGCAATCAAGAACCATTCGTCAAAGAACCAGAAGTTCCTACCCTATATGTATCTGTGACGTTTGTGGAAAATTTCATGGGGGTATTTGCAATAGGGTCACTGGAGCCTGCTTTAATTGTGGTGGAATTGGACATTTCGCCCGAGATTGTACTAGCGCACGTCGATTTATGCCACATACTACACCAGAGGAATCAGTTCAAGATTCTAATTTTAGAGGCTCATTAATAGTTAGTAAGGGCAGAGATAGAAGTATAGATAGCACTTCGGGTAATCCTCGCACAATGGACCAACCCGAGCAAAGGAATACACTAGAAAGAGGGAACGCTATGCATCGAGGGGAAAAAGCAGAGACTTCAGATGTAGTTGCCAGTATGTTCTTAACTTGTGAAGGAATAATTATGTACTATTTGATTCCTGCTCTACTTGTTTATATGCTAATGCTAAAATTATATGTTCTACTGCTATTCCCTTGCATGGAGATAAATTTTAATGTGTTAGTAATTAGTCTTTTCGGATAAGAATTGCGATAATGAGCGTGATTGGAATTAATTTTGGAAAAGTTTCTAGTGATAGACATCTCCTAGACTACGATAAATTATAAAGTTAATTAGTAAGCCTAATTAGGGAAGGCAAGAGGACCAAAAAGTAAGTTATAGCAATATATCTGCCCTAGATGGAAGTAAAGGTACTACTATTGATAGATGTCAGTAAGTACCATAATCAAAATAAGTTTAAGATATTAGTGGATTTGAAAGAAATAAGACATAGGAAAGTTTGATCTATTGGGATGTATAGTAGTAACTATGCAATATTCTTAATGTTTGTGCTGTAAGTTGCAGATTACAGTACTAACTTGAGATTTATTATGTAGAGCTACGTACTACCCAATAGTACATAAGGATAAGAATAGTTATAAATGACTTTTGCTTTGGTACAAATATACCAGAATAGAGTTTTATTGTTAGAACTGAGTTTGAAAATCCTAATTTGGGATTTAAAACTCTATAATTAGAATATCAAAAGATCATCGTTGCAAGGTAGTAGGAGTTAAAGACTCCGTTACCCTAGCATGAATTACAGTACATCAAGAATTGTTATGGGACTAGATATTTTAGCATGGTAAAAATTTAAAAATAACACCTATAGGGCTAAGTCATCCAGTCTCCGATATGGGGTTTATACTTGTTTTGGTATTGCAATGGATCTTTTGCTCAAAGTTTAGTAAGGAACAGTATTCTATTTGTGTAGCAGTAAGACACAAAATATAATTTTGTTCCCTAAAAGAGACAAGATGCTATGGATGACAGTTATAACTTATAAAACCGTTAAGAAATGATATTCTACTAATAACAGTAATTCGATAGGAACTAGTTGGCCAGGTATTCTTTAGGAAGAGCACAATTTTATTGTGTGGATCATAAGAATTAGATTAGAATTCAAGCGGAACTTTTGAATAGCATGGGAAACAGGAGAGTCCGGTAGACTCCCTTCTTAAGATTAAAGAATTGTTTATGGTTGAAAAAAAAAGGGTAATGATCGCAAACCAGCAGAAAATAAGCTATAGAATATTGATAGATAAAAGAGCTGTGGAAGTAAAAATTAGTATAGTTGGTGCGAATGTAATAAAAAAACATTATGAATATTAGTTAAAGTGTTGACTAGAATGGTCAGAGGACCAAATCAAAGTAATATTAAAGTATAGTGGATTTATTAGGGATGATAAGAGGTGCTAAATCATGACTCGACAATCAAGTTAAGGAAGAAGATAAGATTGAGGAATAAAATAATTAAAGTTAAGCTGTGGAAAAAAAAAATAAAAACAAAAACAAATAGAGCAGTAAGAAATGAGAAAAACACTAGATGAGGAATTGCCACCAGGGCAAACAACCTACTTAAGACGTGTAACGATATCCCAAACTATTTTATCAAGAAGGAAATAAGTTAAACAAAAGCAAATAAGATAGTGCAAAATAGCACATGGGCCTTGGTCATAAATGGAGATGGTAAGATAATGGTTATGGACCTATGGCTAAGAAAGAGATAAGCAGTTCATATATGACCAACAAGGTCATTTAAAAAAAAAAAAAAGACTACAAGGGAAAATAATTGCTAAAACAATAGCAAGAAAAGACTAAAACATTCTAAACTAAACTGAAGGTTGCATCAAATAATCAAGAAATATGATAAGAAAAGAGTAAAACTAAGTTCTCACCCATAGGGTCATACGAGGTCCTAGAAAGAGTGGATCCACTAGCACACAGATTTGCTTACCTCTAAAATTGAAATGAATTTGAATTTAACTTATAACAGAAGCTCATAAGTAACTTGGCACACGAGGTGAGCAATCGATGAGTAAATAATATTGGTTAAAGTGCTAAGGAACTATCATTCAGGCCAGAAAGCTACTTAGGAGCGTGAATAGGACATGAGGAGACAGCACCCACAACTGTTCAGAGACTGATACTAGGTAAAATTTTGAGGACGAAATTATTTTAAGGGGGAGAGAATTGTAACACACCTATTTGCATAGCCTGGTATATGTTATTGTTCCGATGACCAGTATCGGTCCAGACAATTAAGAGGATTAAAACTGTGTTTAAGACACCTAGTTAAGCCCTGAACACAAATAATTAGTAATTGTCAATTTGTAACACCCTCCCTGTAGCAACTCCGTACATTCTACTGTTCCATTAACCAGTGTCGGTCCGGACAGCTAGAACGTCTGAAAAAATATTTAAATTAAAGTGAGGAACTAAAATTAACTCAAATATTAATAAAAAAAATTTAGAAAAAATTTTAGAAATAAAATACAACCAAGTTAAATGAGCCGGTGCCCTAGCGATGGGTAACCTAGTGAGAAGTTGCGGTTCTCGCAACTAGGAGCCCTAGACCCGGGAGAAAAATTATAAAATAATTATTGGGACTCCAGAGAAGGGTCATTGAGGTTCCTATGGCATTAGAATGCCAAGAAAATATTTAGAAAAATTTTTCAATCGGTACAAACAATTTTGACCCGTTAAGCCAAACGGAGGGCATTTTGGTCATTTCATCTTCAGAGATGATTTTTGGCCGACCTATCCAGTTAAGTAAATAATTATTATGACATAAAATGTTAATAAATATTACTAAAAATTGAATTTAAAATGAGTAGAAAAGAAAAGAAAAAAAAATGAATTAAATGGAAATTTATGACATCACATGATGTCATTAGTGTGCCTTCACCCAATTACATGGTGACACATGGCATAAACTAAGTTAAAAGAGCCCAAATGGGCTGGAAAACAAAGAGGAAAATTCCAGCAACCATTTTCTTCCCAAACCAATGGGAATATTAGAGAAAGAGAAAGGGAAAGAGAAGAGAAACCTCCATGGGAGCTTAGGAAAGCTTGAGATAACCCATTAAACCTCCTTGAAACTCATCTTGGTCTTCACAAAAAATTATTTCTACACTTTGGGAAAGCTAAATACAGCAAAAGGAAGAAGAAAGGAGGAGCTTTGATAAGTTTGAAATTCATTCCATAAGAGATTAGTGACCTAAACCTTAAATTTCATTTCAATTTCATGTTTAAGGACTATATATGTGATTAAATGACAAAGAAATTTGATGAAAGACATTGGTATGCTAACCCTAAATTTTGGCAGCCATGGTTAAGGTAATAAGGTGAAAATTTTTGGGAAGCTAATATGCAAGTATGGCTGCCCTTAAAGTGTGACTTATAGGTGAATTGATAAATTCAATGATTATGCAAGGTTTTGAATTGTTGAGTTAGAGTTTAGGTTGAAGAATGAGATTTGATCTTGTGATGATGGAAGTAGGTTTTAATGGTCAATTAGTGACTATTTGGTTTGGTTTGAATCAAAAATGAAGTGAACTGGGTTGTGGGATTTGAGGTTGATAGGGCTGCCATGTGTGACCTGCAGGTGTGGCTGTGAGTCCAGCCTGTTTGGACAGCCATAACATGGGCTGTGTAGGTCCAATTGGTGTTTGGTCAATTGGACATGAAACTAGACACATAATGGCACAATTTTGGTGAAGAAACCATGCCCAAAAGACCAAAGCTAGTGGACCAAAAACTTGCCCCAATTCGGATGTCCTGCAACCAGATTCTGCAGAATGACCAAATGAACAGTGATTGTTCATTTGGCCATAACTCATTGTAGAATGGCCCAATTGACCTGTACTGTTTATAGAAACAAGTTAAGATATAGACCAACAACTTTCATGAAGAAACCTACCCCAAATTATGACCAGAACTTATCCAACAAGGCAGTTGCATTCACTATTCACTGCACTATAGATATGGTCAGTTCTGAAATTTTTCAATCCGGCCAGTTGTGGTTTTTGTACCATAACTTGAGCTACAAAACTCCAAATGGAGTGATTCAAAAAAAGAAATTCAACTAGACAAAATAAGGAACAACTTTCATGTTTATCATTTTCTCAAATTCCCACTGCAACAGTAACTAATAGAACAGTAAAATTAGGGTATAAAAACTGAAAATTCTGCTCCATTAGTTTTAAGCTTAGAAATGGTATTGGTGATTAATGCCAACAAGTTTTGAATGCAAAATGTGGTATGTTGGGAGTGTTAAAACCAATGTACCTATTTTCTATGCAAAAGTCAACATTTTTGTTGACTAATGAAGTGAATAGTAACACCAAAGCTTGAAATTCAAAAAATTACAAAATTTAAAAGTATCAAATGCCCTAGTATACCTAACAAGATTGGTTTGGATAGTTTGGCATGCCAATAGGGTTCAGTTAGCAATACTGCACATGGCATTATGCCATTCCGTGAGTTCATGGCTTCTAGCCATTCTGACATTGTGTTGATATTTGGCCTTGTGCCTATTGTTATTACAGCTTATTAGCTGTTCTGTTGCACACCGGGAGATGCATATGTGACCGATGGTGTGACGGCCGAGTACTAGATACCCAGTGCCAGTTTACCCGTTTATCCAGTCCAGTCGTCCAGTATAGATACTTGGGCAACCAAAAGAATGAAAGTGGATAAATTTAACGAAATAATGAATATAACAAGTACAAAACAAGTAAGACATCGATACATTCAATGCATATTTATTTATGTTATTTCCTTTTATTTTATTATTGGCACCACTAAGCATTATTGCTTAGCGCGTTGCTTTTGCCACGCATAGGTTCTGGAGATACTGACCGAGAGCCCAGTAGACCACAGACTGGGTGAGACCTCCTGCAGCTCTGCATAGTGTCCGTGTCACCTCACCGTCTTCAGTGCATTGGTAGGACACTAGGTTTCATTTTGGTATTTTGTAATTAACTTTTATTTTCTTTTGTGTAAATGGAACTTATGTAATGTATTTTGATGTTAACATAAATAGTGAAAAATTGTGTTTATGAATGAAAATTAAGAAATTTTCTTTTTTATTATTATTATTGCTTTGTATATGAAGAAATGAATGTTTGAGTATTGGAAAGGTTGTTGAAAAATAATTGAGACCTTGTTGATGATTATTGGAGTTAAGAGTGATTGGATATGAATATTGGAAGTGTTTTTCACAGGTTCCGAAGAACTGTTTTCTCCATTTTTAGCCAGTACTCTGCTGGATTTTCTATAAAATTTTTGGAACCTCAAATAAATTATAATTTCAATAAATGACTTAACTGAATTATATTTCATAAGTTATATTCAAAACTATGATAAAAATTAATTAAGGAAGAATAAAAATGATTAAGATAAAATAAAGTGTTCCGGTACACCGTGTGACATATCTTACTCGGATATACTGTAGACGGGTAAGGGGTGTCACATTTAGTGGTATCGGAGCACGGTTTAGGCGTTTCTGGGCCTAGATTGAGTCCATACCATGCATTGCATTTGTAAGAATCGAGATGACACTAATGCAGATCTATTTGTTTTTGTTATTTTGAATAGGATATGGACCCTACATCTCAGAGGGCAGTTGAGAAGGAAGTGGAGAGTCATGCTCCACCTGCAGCAGCTGAGACTGGGGGTAGGGGAGAACCTGCTCCGCCAGCTCAAGCAGAGCCTGCTCAGCCTCCACAGGCCATGTTCCAGCAAATGGCCGAATTCTTCAGACAAATGGCTGGGGTAATGCCAGCACCACCACCACCTCCACAACCAAAATCACACCTGGAAAAATTGAGAAAATTCGGAGCAGTGGACTTTTTTGGCAAGAGAGAAGATGATTCTGTTGCAGCTGAAAATTGGTTGAATAGAACAGGCAGAGTTTTAAAACAACTCCACTGCACTCCAGAGCAAAATCTAGAAGCTGCTATATCTCTGTTGCAAGATGATGCATATGAACGGTGGGATACGGTGTCCAGTGAAGTACAGCCAGAAGTAATAACTTGGGACTTCTTCCTCTCTGAATTCAAGAAGAAATATGTGGGTAGTGTATACCTAGAAGAGAGAAGAAGGGAATTCATTAACCTGAGGCAGAGACAGTTGACAGTGGCCGAGTATGAAAAGGAATTTGTCAGATTGAGCCGCTATAGAAGGGAGATAGTCCCTAATGAGGCCGAAAGGTGTAAGAGATTTGAAAAGGGATTAAATGACAACATAAAGATCATGATCACTGCCTTGGGAATCACCGACTTCACCAAGTTAGTGGAAGCTGCAATAAAAGTTGAAAAAGTAAGAATAAGTGAGCGGACTGTAAGAGAGAGACAGAGAAGAGGCCTGTGTCGCCTAGTTCATCTCCTGCATCTAGGAAGAAGTTCAAGGGTCCACCCGCACAGAGTTCAGTCAACCACAAGGTCGTGGTCACCTCGGGGCCCAGCCACGCTTTACCCCTAGGAGAGGTCACCCACACCATCAAGGCGCTCTCGAGGATGGGGTTCAGGGGACCAGCCCCAGCATCTTCTGCATGTCCACATTGTTTGAAATGGCATAAGGGAGAGTGTTGGAGAGTGACTGGTGCCTGCTTAAGGTGTGGGTCTACAGAGCATCAGCTGAGGAACTGTCCACGCAGAACTACTATAGTTGCTCCAACACAAACAGACAGACCTGCTCCTGCACCACAAAGGGGTAGGAAATCTGGCAAATCTGAGGCAGTGGGACCATCACAGAGGCCTGCATCTGAGCCAGCAGAGAGGCCTAAGAGCAGACCACCTGCCAGAGCCTATGCCATGAGAGCTTAAGAGGAGAAAGATGCCCCCGGACATCATCAGGGGTACGTTCTCCCTCTATAATACATCTGTGCATGCATTGGTGGATCCAGGATCCACTCATTCATACATCTGCATCAACCTACCTGTAGAAAGGGGGATACTAGTAGGGGAGAGTGACAAAGACATTCTGGTCACTAATCCGTTGGGCCACAGTGTAGTGGTGAACAAAGTGTACAAGGGTTGCCCGTTAAGGATTCAGGGGTATGAATTCTCGGCAAATCTAATTGAGTTGCCCTTCCACGAGTTTGACGTGATTTTGGGAATGGACTGGTTGTCACATCATCAGGCAATAGTTAATTGCAAATTGAAGAGAATTTCTTTGAAAACTTCTGAGGGAAATGAGATCACTGTTGTGGGTGAAAGGACAGATTTCCTGTCCAATGTTATCTCAGCCACAGTTGCGAGAAAACTAATGAGAAAAGGCTGTGAAGCCTACTTAGCACATGTGGTGGATACTAGGCAGGCTAAGCCAGATCTGTGTGACATATCCACAGTAAAGGACTTCCCAGATGTGTTTCCTGAAGAATTGCCTGGTTTGCCACCAGAAAGAGAAGTTGAATTTGCTATTGAGATACTGCCGGGTACAGCACCCATTTCCATTGCTCCTTATAGGATGGCACCCACTGAATTGAGGGAGTTGAAAACTTAGTTGCAAGAGTTGCTTGATAAGGGGTTCATACGCGCCAGTGTGTCACCATGAGGAGCTCCAGTGCTGTTTGTGAAAAAGAAGGATGGGACTTTGAGGTTATGCATCGATTACCGGCAGTTGAATTAAGTGACTATGAAGAACAAATATCCGTTGCCTAGAATTGATGATTTGTTTGATCAGTTGAAGGGAGCAGGAGTATTTTCTAAGATTGATCTCAGATCAGGGTATCATCAGTTGAGGGTGAAGGATGTAGATGTGCCAAAGACTGCATTCAGGACCCGGTATGGGCATTATAAGTTTCTAGTGATGCCCTTTGGCCTAACGAATGCACCAGCAGCATTCATGGACCTTATGAACTGTATCTTCCATCCATACTTAGATCGGTTCGTAGTGATCTTTATTGATGATATTTTGGTGTATTCCAAGACCAGAGAAGAACATGATGAACATTTGAGGATTGTTCTGCAAACCCTGAGAGAAAAGAAGTTGTATGATAAGTTGTCCAAGTGTGACTTCTGGTTGAATGAGATTGCATTCCTTGGACACATAGTGTTAGCTGATGGGATTAGGGTGGATCCCAAGAAAATAGAAGCAGTGATGGAATGAAAACCTCCCAGAAATACAACTGAGGTCAGAAGCTTTTTGGGGCTAGCTGGGTATTACAGAAGATTTGTGAAGGGATTTTCCTTAATAGCTGCTCCAATGACCAAGTTATTACACAAGAACGTCAGATTTGACTGGAATGACAAGTGTCAGACTAGTTTTGAGAAGTTGAAGGCTATGTTGACAGAGGCACCAGTGTTAACACAACCAGTGTCAGGAAAGGACTTTGTGGTCTACAGTGATGCCTCTCATAATGGGTTAGGGTGTGTATTGATGCAAGAGGGAAAGGTGATCACTTATGCTTCCAGGCAGTTAAGGCCACATGAACAGAATTACCCTACCCATGATCTAGAGCTTGCAGCAATTATCTTCGCATTGAAGATATGGAGGCATTACTTGTATGGTGAAAAGTGCTACATTTACACAGACCACAAAAGCCTGAAATGCTTGCCAACCCAGAAGGAGCTCAACCTTAGACAGAGATGATGGATTGAGTTCCTGAAGGACTATGATTGTGTAGTTGACTACCATCCTGGGAAGGCAAATGTAGTTGCTGATGCTTTGAGCAGAAAGTCCATCACAGCTTTGAGATCATTGAATGCCCGTCTATCTTTAGTTCGAGATGGAGCTATTTTGGCTGAGTTACAAGTGAGGCCAAACCTATTACAGCAGATTTTAGATGGGCAAAAGGCAGATTAAAAGTTAATGGCTATTGTGAGCAAAATCTCAGAGGGAAAAGCAACTGACTATGAGGTAAAAGCAGATGGGTGTCTGTACTACAAAGGAAGAGTATGTGTACCAGATGATGGGGAATTGAAGGCCAGTATTCTGAAAGAGGCACATGCCAGTGTTTATGCTATGCACCCAGGAAGTACAAAAATGTATCATGATCTGAAACTTCAGTATTGGTGGCCTGGTATGAAGAAGGACATAGCTGACTATGTGACTAAATGCTTGACATGTCAGCAAGTCAAGGCAGAACATCAAGTTCCATCAGGTTTGCTATAGCCTATACGTATACCTGAATGGAAATGGGATCGGGTCACCATGGATTTTGTAAGTGGTTTACCTCTCACCCAGAAGAAACATGATGCAGTATGGGTGATAGTAGATAGATTGACGAAGTCAGCACACTTTTTGCCAGTTAGGACTGACTACTCACTGGAGAAGTTAGCAGAATTGTATATCAGTGAGATAGTTAGACTGCATGGAATTCCACTTTCCATCATATCTGATCGAGACCCAAGGTTTACATCGAGATTTTGGAAGAAGTAGCATGAGTCCTTGGGTACACAACTCCACTTCAGCACAGCTTTCCATCCTCAGACGGATGGGCAATCAGAAAGAGTAATCCAGGTAAACAATTGAACCAATTGAATTAATACAAATATTGAACTAAAATGATAATAATAACATGAAATATATATCAGGTCCTTGAGGATATGCTGAGGAGTTGTGTCATTGAGTTTGAGGGAAGTTGGGATAGATACCTCCCACTGGCAGAATTTGCATACAACAATAGCTACCAAGCTAGCATCCAAATGGCCCCATATGAAGCACTATATGGGAGGAAATGTAGAACTCCAGTGTGCTGGACTGAATTGGGCGAAGACAAATTGGTAGGGCCAACCTGGTGAAACAGACTGAGGAGAAAGTAAAACTAATCAAAGCCAATCTGAAGGTTGCCTCAGACAGACATAAATCTTATGCCGACCTGAAGAGAAAAGAAATAGAATATATGGTTGGCGACAAAGTGTTCCTCAAGGTGTCACCGTGGAAGAAGGTATTGAGATTTGGAAGAAAAGGTAAGTTGAGCCCTAGGTTCATTGGCCCATATGAAGTCATTGAACGTGTGGGACCAGTAGCCTACAGGCTAGCTTTACCACCAGAGCTGGATAAGATCCACAATGTGTTCCACATATCTATGCTAAGAAGATATTGCTCAGATCCTTCACATGTCATCTCCATGGAAGAAATTGAAGTACAACCGGATTTGACATATGAAGAAGAACCCATACGGATCCTGCCTGGGGAAGTGAAAGAGTTGAGGAATAAGCAGATTCCACTGGTGAAAGTGCTTTGGAGGCACCACAACACCGAAGAGGCAACTTGGGAAAGTGAAGAGACGATGAGGCAACAGTTCCCTCAACTGTTTGCATCAGGTAAATTTCGAGGACGAAATTTAAATTAGAGGGGAAGAGTTGTAACACCCTCCCTGTAGCAACTCCGTACATTCTACTGTTCCGGTGACCAGTGTCGGTCCGGACAGCTAGAACGTCCGGAAAAATATTTAAATTAAAGTGAGGAACTAAAATTAACTCAAATATTAATAAAAAAAATTTAGAAAAAATTTTAGAAATAAAATGCAACCAAGTTAAATGAGCCGGTGCCCTAGCGATGGGTAACCTAGTGAGAAGTTGCGGTTCTCTCAACT
Organism: Hevea brasiliensis; assembly: GCF_030052815.1. Lineage (NCBI taxonomy): Eukaryota > Viridiplantae > Streptophyta > Magnoliopsida > Malpighiales > Euphorbiaceae > Hevea > Hevea brasiliensis. The sequence goes on from NC_079496.1 coordinate 99,212,099, forward strand.
AGGAGCCTTAGACCCCGGAGAAAAATTATAAAATAATTATTGGGACTCCAGAGAAGGGTCATTGAGGTTCCTATGGCATTAGAATGCCAAGAAAATATTTAGAAAAATTTTTCAATCGGTACAGACAATTTTGACCCGTTAAGCCAAACGGAGGGCATTTTGGTCATTTCGTCTTCAGAGATGATTTTTGGCCGACCTATCTAGTTAAGTAAATAATTATTATAACATAAAATATGAATAAATATTACTAAAAATTGAATTGAAAATGAGTAGAAAAGAAAAGAAAAAAAAATGAATTAAATGGAAATTTATGACATCACATGATGTCATTAGTGTGCCTTCACCCAATTACATGGTGACACATGGCATAAACTAAGTTAAAAGAGCCCAAATGGGCTGGAAAAAAAAGATGAAAATTCCAGCAACCATTTTCTTCCCAAACCAACGGGAATATTAGAGAAAGAGAAAGGGAAAGAGAAGAGAAACCTCCATGGGAGCTTAGGAAAGCTTGAGATAACCCATTAAACCTCCTTGAAACTCATCTTGGTCTTCACAAAAAATTATTTCTACACTTTGGGAAAGCTAAATACAGCAAAAGGAAGAAGAAAGGAGGAGCTTTGATAAGTTTGAAATTCATTCCATAAGAGGTTAGTGACCTAAACCATAAATTTCATTTCAATTTCATGTTTAAGAACTATATAGGTGATTAAATGACAAAGAAATTTGATGAAAGACATTGGTATGCTAACCCTAAATTTTGGCAGCCATGGTTAAGGTAATAGGGTGAAAATTTTTGGGAAGCTAATATGCAAGTATGGCTGCCCTTAAAGTGTGACTTATAGGTGAATTGATAAATTCAATGATTATGCATGGTTTTGAATTGTTGAGTTAGAGTTTAGGTTGAAGAATGAGATTTGATCTTGTGATGATGGAAGTAGATTTTAATGGTCAATTAGTGACCATTTGGTTTGGTTTGAATAAAAAATGAAGTGAATTGGGTTGTGGGATTTGAGGTTGATAGGGCTGCCATGTGTGACCTGCAGTTGTGGCTGTGAGTCCAGCCTGTTTGGACAGCCATAACTTGGGCTGTGTAGGTCCAATTGGTGTTTGGCCAATTGCACATGAAACTAGACACATAATGGCACGATTTTGGTGAAGAAACCATGCCCAAAAGACCAAAGCTAGTGGACCAAAAACTTACCCCAATCTGGATGTCCTGCAACCAGATTCTGTAGAATGACCAAATGAACAGTAATTGTTCATTTGGCCATAACTCATTGTAGAATGGCCCAATTGACCTGAAATGTTTATAGCAACAAGTTAAGATATAGGCCAACAACTTTCATGAAGAAACCTACCCCAAATTATGACCAGAACTTATCCAACAAGGCAGTTGCAGTCACTGTTCACTGCACTGTATATATGGTCAGTTCTGAAATTTTTTAATCCGGCCAGTTGTGGTTTTTGGACCATAACTTGAGCTACAAAACTCCAAATGGAGTGATTCAAAAAAAGAAATTCAACTAGACAAAATAAGGAACAACTTTCATGTTTATCATTTTCTCAAATTCCCATTGCAACAGTAACTAATGGAACAGTAAAATTAGGGTATAAAAACTGAAAATTCTGCTCCATTAGTTTTAAGCTTAGAAATGGTATTGGTGATTAATGCCAATAAGTTTTGAATGCAAAATGTGGTATGTTGGGAGTGTTAAAACCAATGTACCTATTTTCTATGCAAAAGTCAACATTTTTGTTGACTAATGAAGTGAATAGTAACACCAAAGCTTGAAATTCAAAAAATTACAAAATTCAAAAGTATCAAATGCCCTAGTATACCTAACAAGATTGGTTTGGATAGTTTAGCATGCCAATAGGATTCAGTTAGCAGTACTGCACATGGCATTATGCCATTCCATGAGTTCATGGCTTCTAGCCATTCTGACATTGTGTTGATATTTGGCCTTGTGCCTATTGTTATTACAGCTTCTTAGCTGTTCTGTTGCACACCGGGAGATGCATATGTGACCGATGGTGTGACGGCCCGAGGTACTAGGTACCCAATGCCAGTTTACCCGTTTATCCATCCGATCGTCCAAAGATAGGTTACTTGGGCAACCAAAAGAATGAAAGTGGATAAATTTAACGAAATAATGAATATAACAAGTACAAAACAAGTAAGACATCGATACATTCAATGCATATTTATTTATGTTATTTCCTTTTATTTTATTATTGGCACCACTAAGCATTATTGCTTAGCGTGTTGCTTTTGCCATGCGTAGGTTCTGGAGATACTGACCGAGAGCCCAGTAGACCACAGACTGGGTGAGACCTCCTGCAGCTCTGCATAGTGTCCGTGTCACCTCACCATCTTCAGTGCATTGGTAGGACACTAGGTTTCATTTTGGTATTTTGTAATTAACTTTTATTTTCTTTTGTGTAAATGGAACTTATGTAATGTATTTTGATGTTAACATAAATAGTGAAAATTTGTGTTTATGAATGGAAATTAAGAAATTTTCTTTTTTTTTTTTATTATTATTGCTTGTATATGAATGCTATGATAAATGAATGTTTGAGTAATGGAAAGGTTGTTGAAAAATAATTGAGACCTTGTTGATGATTATTGGAGTTGAGAGTGATTGGATATGAATATTGGAAGTGTTTTTCACAGGTTCCGAAGAACTGTTTTCTCCATTTTTAGCAGGTACTCTGCCGGATTTTCTATAAAATTTTCGGAACCTCAAATAAATTATAATTTCAATAAATGACTTAAATGAATTATATTTCATAAGTTATATTCAAAACTATGATAAAAATTAATTAAGGAAGAATAAAAATGATTAAGATAAAATAAAGTGTTCCGGTACACCGTGTGACATATCTTACTCGGATATACTGTAGACGGGTAAGGGGTGTCACACAATTAGTTAAGTATAAATAACAAAAACAGAACATAAGAAGTTAAATGAGCTGAGAGTCACAGCGATGGGTGACCTTCACGGGAAGGATTGCGAGATCGATTTAAACTTAAATTTCGAATCGTAAAATATGACGCCGCAGTCCTAAGGACTATTGTGAACACAGTGGAAAAGAGAAAATCATGAAAAAAGAATTTTTAAGCAGATCAAATAATTAAGTCAGGGATCTGGAAGAAATATTAAATTATTTGCAATCCGGATCGAACCAGCGAGGGGCAATTTGGTCAATTTACCCCTAGAGCTGACTCTTGACCTAACTGTCCAATAAAATTAGAGAAAAGAAAGTTTAGGAATCAGGAATTAAATTAAAGAACTAATGGAAAAATAAAGGCAAAAGAAAAAGAAAATTGAAAAAGTTTATTACATCACCTTTATGACATCATCTTGATGTCAAAACTAATTTTATTTTTCCTACCTAAATTGACCAAGTCAAAAGCAATTTTAAAAGACATAAAATACTTAAAAAAAGAAGAGAAAAATCATTTTCTTCTTCCTTAACTCAAGTGTGCCGCCCCACTCCTCTCTCCCTCACTTCACCTCCATTAAAGCTCATTTTAAGCTTGAAGAAACCCTAAATTCAGCCATAGAAATTATAGGCTCCTTAGTTAAAAGTTGTGTTTGAGCTTTGGAAAGAAGATTGAAGAAGGAATTGGGAAGGAAAGTGGAGAGATTTGAAGATTTGGAATTCAAAGTAAAGGTTAGTGATTTTCCTTCAAATTCTTTCTATTTTTATGAGTTAGATGCATAAAATAAATTGAAATTGATGAAATTATGTAAAGAAACTTGGAAATTTATTCATGTATGGACTTATGGGAAATTTGGCAGCCATGGGAATAGTGGAGTTTATGGTGTTTTAGTATAATTAAAGGTGAATGGGAGCTTGAATGAGTTGAGTGATTATGTTTATATACTTTGAATGAATAAAATGTAACAAAATTAATAAGTTAGGGTTTTGGACCTAGGGTTTGGGAGAAAAAATTTGGAGAAATGGTCAAATGGTGTGTTTAACCTTGTTTGAGATGAAAAATGGTCATTTGTGACCAATTGAGATGTATTGAAAGTGTTAGAAGTGAGTTTAAATTCGGACTGAAAATGGCCATGCTATAAGCAGCAGGACCAGGGTCCCTTTAAGACACCAAAACTAAAAATTTACAAGTCCAATTGGTGTGAGGCCAATTGGGAATGAAAGTAGACATAAAATGGAACATTTTTCATTTAGGAATCATGCCCAGAAAGTGACCATAGCATAGTGAACAAATTGGCCAAATCCAGATTAGGCAATCTGACCTGTACAAAAATGACTAAATGAACAGTATTTGTTCATTTGGCCATAACTTGGGCTAGGTAGGCCTACATGACCTGAAATTTTACCAATGGATAGCTTAGATATAGACCTAAAACTTTCATGATGAACACAAACCCAAATTATGCCCTTAACCAAGTCATTTGGCCACCCAAATTTGGTGACATAAAACTGCAAGAACCAGTTTGGTGGCCAGAAATCTGGGTTAAGTCCAATCCGGTAGCCATGATTCAAATGGCCATAACTTGAGCTACAAAACTCCAATTGGAGTGATTCAAAAAGGAGAATAAATATAAGACAATAAGGAACAATTTCTATGAAGAAAACATAGCCAAATTCTAACAGCAACATGACCAATGGAACAGTGCAACATAGGATACCAAAACTGAAAATTTGTAATTTTGCCTAAAAGACTTAAAATTTGAGAAAATAACCAAAACAAACAAATTAGGTAACCAAAATGTGGTATGTGGGTGAAATTAGAATTCTCATAACTATTAAGCATTAGAAAGTCAACAAATTGACTTGAATAGTGTCATGAATAGTAACCCCGAAATACAAATTTTAAAGAACGTCAAGTTTAGCATATTAAAGCTGGGTATAAGTAGACTTGAATTTGTTTTTGGAGTTATGATAAATGGTGATACTGAAACACTGTGAAACTGTGTGTTTCAGTAGAAAAGAATACCGGGAAAGAACCCGACACATCGAGTCAAGGCTGAGAGGCGACTCGTATAAGGTTTGTGCACAACTAACTATTTTGTTACTTTTCACTTCTAAATTGATCTGAACAAGTTTATTTTATGATTTATAATTTTGTCGTGTTGAGGATTTTAATTTGTTGAATGAAATTGTATAAATTAAATGTAAATTTTCTTATGCATTTAAGGATTTATTGCATGGTTTTGAGGATTGTAAATTTTAAGTTTGATGTATTGCCAACCTTGAGCATGAATTAATGATGATTAAATATGTTGATGATTTGTAAACACTTTGTAAATAGAAATTGTTTTGCATATGATTTGAAACCACAGTTGACATGGCAAAATATGTTGTGAATTCTCATTAGCTTGTCTAGTGAGATATCTCCTCCACTAGATGGGGCGAGTTCCTTCCTCTCCGGCTTGCCGGTTAGGGAAGAGTTTGAATGAGTACTCATATATACTAGCTAATCTTTGTTCCTCTCTTTTAGCCTCAGTTATTGTGAGAGTGTGAAATGTCGTGGTGTACAACACGGCATCTATTTGAATTTTGGGTCATGGGTTCAACTGTGTGAATTGTTGGCAACGCCCTTTAAATTATGCATAGTTTGATAAATTGTGGTTAAAATAAATAATTTGTCAATGATTAAAAATATTTTTGTATTGTTTCGGGATTTAAAAGAAGTGTAGATAAATAGTTACTATTTGATCAAAATGTTATTCAAATGAATAATTTGCATGAATATTAATATTGATTTCTGAATGTTATGAATTTTGAAGAATTTAGAAATTTTAAATTTTTATTTGTTATGAATTGTCAAGCATAACTTGTATTAAGTTTTAAATTATTAGTTTGCACACCACTGAGTTCACCACTCAGCGATAGCTTTGTATGCTGTCGCTGGTGAAAGGAATAATAAAGCAGCTGACCAAGATTTCTGAAAGATATAGTGAGACTATATTCTGGTATATCATAGGTATACCCTTGTACTTTAGATTTTGATGTAATTCTGTAATTATATGTATAAAATTTCCTTTGAGCAGTTGTACCAACTCTTTTATAATATATTTTTAGATTGTAATTAAATACAAATTATTATAAGGCTATCTTGAGATTTTATGTATTTATAAAGTTTTGCACTACTAAATTTTTTTATGATCCCATGAATATAAATATTAATTTTGTTACCTTAATGAGAGGTTTCGATGTTTGATTTAATTTAAACTGTGTATTGAGTTGCTTGTGTTGATTTGTGAAATGAGATTGAATAATGGAGTTGTGATTGAGAAAAATTTTGGGAGTGTCTTTATTTTCAGGTTTTGAAGAACTGTTTTCTCAAAATACAAATGATACTCTGCCGAATTTTTTCCAAAATTTGCGGATAAATAAAAATAGATAAAAACTTTTACTAGTTTTGAAACTTCAATTAAATATTTTTAATTCCTACCAAAATGCTCACCACTTCCAAAATGTAAGAAATTAGTTTTAAAATCCCTTGTAGTATATTTAATGCGTTACCGGTAGGTGAAGTACGGTAATTCATTAGATGTACTACGGGATCATATTACATCTTACAGAGGGGTAGGGTGTGACAATGCTTGCAAGAATATTGGATGGTTGTGGTTGTTTTGTGCTCATTATTATCAGAAAATTAACTACAGAAAATAACTAGATTAATTAGTAAATGTATCATGTAATTAACCAAAATGATTATGGTCTTTTAATCAAATTAGTCCTCCCACTAACTTAGCGAATCTTACACTTCCAAAGTAGAAAACGGAAATCCTAGCTGGATGGATTTCTAGTGGGTGATTGAATTCTTATAGTCTTATTGATCATCCTCAGATACATCCATTATTGGAATTACAATAAACTATAAGTGAGCAACTCCTTACCCATCACATCTCATGTGAGGTTCAATCCCATACCTAGCCCCTAATGCTCAAAATCTTAGGTACATCCAATATTGACTTATCTTGCATTAGTTAAGTTGATCCCATTGAGCCAGTAAACATGCAAATAATTTTAATGTCCTCAGGTACATCCAATATTGGCCACCAAACCATTTATATATTTACAACATCTCATGCTTAACAATTATTCTTAAGAAAATCTCTTAAATTAATTGCATCTTATGCAAGTATTTAAAATTTCTTAAAATAATTGCCTCAATGGAGGGCCCATGTTATAATTATTTTAATTATACCATATCCAACTTAATTATTTGTTTGGAAGATTTTATAGTTGTCTTAATTACTATTAAGATCTCACTTTGCACATTATCCAATTAGCATGCATATATCATATACTTACATACATTCTCATACATCTCATGCATTCAAGAATAATAAATAAATATGGTATGATCATGGACTTTCTAAGGGATTCAATTCTGAGCCACCAAGAATTGAATCAAGGCATTTCTAGGTGCATTTCATTCATTCATATTACAAGAGTTGTTAAAGGAGTACATAATCAACACTTGATCTTGAATTCCTCCCACTGGTCCCACCAATGCTCTTGACCTCCTTGTTCTTCTTGCAATCCAATTACATAGTAAACCTTGGCATACCAAGGCGAATTTACAAGAACTAAATAAATGAAATTATAACCCAAAAATATTACAACCTTTATAATTCATGCCCAAAATAAATTAAAATAAATTAATTAATTTACAACCCAAAGAAACGTAAAAGAAATAAATCCAATCACATTGGTCTTTTATAGTTCATGATCATCCATCATGCATATCACTATTTAACAATTAAATAAACCATACATACTTAAATTAAATTGAATATCTCATATTCAAATTAAAAATCCAAATTTGAATATGATTCAAACAAACTTATAAATCCAGATGTTGTCCCTCTAGCTTGTCCACACTAAGATCACCAATGGCAGCCCCTTGAACAGCTTCTAAAGCTTTTCTAATCAATTAGAAAATCAAGTTTTGCCTTTTGAATGATTAAAGATATATACAGGACACTAGAAATGATTTCTAGTATTTTTAATTCAAGAGATTATTGGCTAATCTCTTTGAATTAATGAGAGATGAAGAAGAAGAGAGGGGAGATGTTCTTTGGGTGGCGGCACCTAAGAAGAACAGCAGCCACACATTTTAATCTTTCATAACAACACTTATATAGCTAGGTCATCACTTAAAACCCTTGCCACATGTCACCTTTTGATTGGCTCTAGGTTTAATTGACCCAATCACATTATGCCAAGTGTCAAACCTATATTTAATCTTGACTTTGATCATCTTACATGATTAAAAGACATATGGCAAGCTTATTTATAGTGCCATGTGTCGCCATCCCATGGTGCCACATGTCACCTGTAAAATAACCAAAATACCCCTGTCTTAATTTTGAGTTCTCAGCCCAAAATAATTATTTTTCTTCTTATAATCAATTTACATCAAATATAAATTAATTAATTAATCTCTATTAATTAATTTCTCATTAATTAAATTCATATTTAAACACTTTAAATATAAATTTAACTTATACTATACATCCAATAACCTAGATTTGGTTTCAAGCCATGCTAGGGACTTTGCAATCTAATTGCAAACCAAACCTATTTAATTAATTAATTAAACTCTTTAATTAATTAATTAAATCATATTTAATTTGGTGATTACTTGTGTATGTGTGTGACTTACTAGGCTCATCACTAATTGGCAATGAGACATGATATCAACTCTTAATATCATCAGAACTCTTTCTTACCATAAATGATTTCTCTAAATCATTTTATACGCCTCATAGACCATGGTTAACACCTAGCATAGCATGCCATGGCCACCCAATTAGTAATAAGGTTTAACTTAAATGAACCTATAATCATATGTTACCATGCACTAGAATCTCTCTGTTACAAAATCCCAATTCGAACTAGAGTCATGGTTTATGTCAAACCCCATTTGCTATGAATATTATGTCTTCTTTTAATTCCAGTTATTGATTAAAAAGATTTTCTCATCAGAAACTCTTTTCTGATTAAATCTATTTGTTCTACCCAGGAACTTGAAATATTAAAAATAATTAAATGAACATAGGATTTTATCCCTATTTACTTAGGGTAACAGATTCCATCTTGATCAACACCTACCTCCATATATAACTAGTAGGAGCCAACACATGCCCATATACCCATACACAGTACAAGTATGAAAGCAGTATCAAACTCAAATCACCTATATACAAGATAACTGTGCTATCTCAGGTCTAAAAATTATATGCACTGATATGATTTATGACAATACATTGACAAGAGTAAACTCCATGTGCTTGTCATAAATGTCACTGGTTCGGCCTACTTATCATGTATAAGTGCCTATCATGTTTGTTATATAACATGAGACTCACCATTCCATCTTATTTACATCTCATATAAATAACTTGGGAACAAACATGATTACAATCTTTCTGGATAACTCATGTTCTTATTGTGAAGTATCCTCGATTGTGAACCAATTTATGATACTATGTGCTAGAAATACTATCACTCATATTCTTAACAACTTAAGAATAATATTTCTAACAAAAGATCAATGGACCTTTTCTATTACACATAAATATATTATGTAAACAGAAAAGTAAAAAATGCCTTTTATTAATAAAATATGTGCAAGATACATAATAAATGATATGTTCTAGGGCATACTACTAATAATTTCACCCTTAGTGTTAAATTTTTACCTAAATGTCAATTAAAATGAGAGAGATTAAAACACATAAAATGAATTAAAATTATGAATTGTGTAATGGAAGAGGGAATAGAAGGAAAAGGAAATGAAAATAGAATTATTACATAAGCATTACATCATTATGTCACAAGCATGATGTGAGCATGATGATAAAATGACTTCATTAAAATTTAATACAATTACCATAGGATAAATATAAGAACAAGAGACAAATTTCATTAATTAAAAACCATCTTCTTCCTTTGGTCTTCTCTTGGCTGAACTTCACGAAAGAAATACTTCTACCATTTTCAAGCTTCCAAGCTTGAATTCTCTCACTTTTTCCACCATAAATGTAACACCCTCCTGGTAGCAACTCCGTACATTCTACTGTTCCGGTGACCGGTGTCGGTCCGGACAGCTAGAACGTCCGAAAAAATATTTAAATTAAAGTGAGGGACCATAATTAACTCAAATATTAATAAGAAAAATTTAGTAAAAATTTTAGAAATAAAATATAACCAAGTTAAACGAGCCGGTGCCCTAGCGATGGGTAACCCAGAGGGAAGTTGCGGTTCTCGCAACTAGGAGCCCTAGACCCGAGGGAAAAATTATAAAATAATTTTTGGGACTCCAGAGAAGGGTTATTGAGGTTCCTATGGCATTAGAATGCCAAGAAAATATTTAGAAAAATTTTTCAATCGGTACAGACAATTTTGACCCGTTAAGCCAAACGGAGGGCATTTTGGTCATTTCGCCTTCAGAGGTGATTTTTGGCCGACTTGTCCAGTTAAGTAGAAAATTATTATGATCTAAAATATGAATAAATATTACTAAAAATTGAATTGAAAATGAATGGAGAAAAGAAGAAAAGAAAATGGAAGAAAATACCAATTATGACATCATAGGATGTCATTAAACACTTACCCACCAATCACATTTAATCAACACTTAAATTAACCAATAAAATATGGATAAGAATACAGCAAAAGCTCCTAAAAATTCCAGCAGCCATCACTTTCACAAAACCCACCCGTAGCTCTCAAATTCCATAACCATTCCACCATGGAAGCTCACTAAAGCTCCTAAACCTCACCTTATTTCACCTCAAAACCTTATCCTCTCTTCACTAAAAATTATACCCACACCAAGGAGGAGTGTTTGGCAGCATAGAAAAGGAAAGAAAGTGAAGTCAAGCTTGGGAAAATTCTGCCCTACAAGAGGTTAGTGCACCTATCTACTTAAAACCCTTATTTTCCATGTTAGGGACTTGAAATCAACATGAATTTGTGAATTAAATGAACTAAATTTGTGTGTATGCCTACCATGAATTTCGGCAGCCCTAAGGAAGGAACAATGATGGAGTGTTTTGATGGACTTAAAGTGGATTAGAGATCATGTTTAAAGCATGTATGCATGTGGTTAGTGAATGAGTTAGTAATTAAGGTATGTTGTGAAAATTTATAATGGAAACTAGGGTTTTGAGAGTAAAATGTGGACTTGACTTATGAAATTGTTAAAGAACATTCTAATGGTCAATTAGTGACCATTTGAGGAAATTTGACCATAATTTGGACTGAAATATAGCATGGCAAAGTGAATGAGTATGCTGCCCAGTGAGTGCAGCAGGGTGGCTGTGATTCCAGCCCACTTGGACTGCCATATCTTTGGCTGTGTTGGTCCAATTGGTGTTTGACCAATTGGACATGAAACTAGACTTATAGTGTCACATTTTTGCTGAAGAAACCATGCTCAAAAGACCAAAGCAAGAGGACCAAAAGTTGGCCCCAATCCGGGTACCCTGCAAGCCAATTCTGCAGAATGACCAAATGAACAGTAATTTGGCCATAACTCACTGTAGAAATGGTCAATTGACCTGAAATTTTTACAGAAACAAGTTAAGACATAGAAAAACAACTTTTATGAAGAAACCTACCCCAAATTATGACCAGAACCTATCCAACAAGACAGTGGAAGTCACTGTTCATGGTACTGTAGATTTGGTAATTCTGCAGTTTTTTCAATCCGGCCAGCTGTGGTTTTTGGACCATATCTGGAGCTACAAAAATCCAAATGGAGTGATTCAAAAAAGGAAATTCAACTAGACAAAATAAGGAACAACTTTCATGTTTACCATTTCCTCAAATTCCCACTACAATAGTGCTAAATGGAACAGTAAAGTTAGGCTTCAAAAACTAAAAATTCTGCCCCTCTTAGTTTTAAGTTTAGAAATGGTATGGGTGCTCAATTCCAACAAGTTTTAAATGTGAAATGTGGTACATTGGGAGTGTTAAAACCAATGTACCTATTTTCTATCCAAAAGTCAACATTTTTGTTGACCAATGAAGTAAATAGTGACACCAAAAACTTGAAATTCAAAAATTGAAGAATTCAAAAGTATCAAATGCCCTAGTATACCTAACAAGATTGGTTTGGATAGTTTGGCATGCCAATAGGGTTCAGTTAGCAGTACTGCACATGGCATTATGCCATTCTGTGATTTCATGGCTTTTAGCCATTCTAACCTTGTATTGAGATGTGGCCTCGTGCCTAATATTATTTACAGCTTGTTAGCTGTTCTGTTGCACACTGGGAGATACATATGTGACCGATGGTGTGACAGCCCGAGGTACTTGATACCTAGTGCCAGTTTACCCGTTTATCCAGTCCAGTCGTCTAGTATAGGTTACTTGGGCAACTAAATGAATGAAAGTGGACAAAGTTAACGAAATAAATGGATATACAAATACAAAACAAATAAGACATATACATTCAATGCATATTTATTTCTGTTATTTCTTTCTATTTTATTATTGCACCACTAAGCATCATTGCTTAGCGCGTTGCTTTTGCCTCGCGTAGGTTCTGGAGATACTGATCGTGAGCCCAGTAGACCGCAGACTGGGTGAGTCCATCCTGCAGCTCTGCACAGTGTCCGTGTCACCTCAACTTCTACAGTGCATTGGTAGGACACTAGGTGTCATTTTGGTATTTTGTAACTAAATTTTTATTTTCTCATATGTAGTTGAACTTATGAAATGTATTTTGATGTTCATGTAAATAATGAGAATTGTGTTTGTGAATGGAAAAGTAAATGTTTGATTGTGATTTATTCATGATATCATATGAGATGAATGATTGAGAAATGAAATTGAAAAATGTTGAGATTTTGATATTGGAGTTTGAGAGTGATGAGATATGAATATTGGAAGTGTTTTTAACAGGTTCCGAAGAACTGTTTTCTCCATTTTTAGCCGGTACGCTGCCGGATTTTCCTTAAAATTTTCGAAACCTCAAATAAATAATAATTTTGATAAATGGTTTAAATAAATTATATTTCATAAATTATATTCAAAACTATGACAAAAATTAATTAAGTTAAAATAGAGGGTGCCGATACACCGTGTGACATTGCTTACTCGGATATACTGTACACGGGTAAGGGGTGTCATAATAAAAATCTTAAATCCCTTCACTAAAAATTTATTTTACACCTTGGAGAAGTGATTAGCTGCCAAGAAAAGCTAGGAAATTGAAGTTTTGGGAAAGCTTAGAATTGATCACAAGAGGTTAGTGCATATTCTTGCTTTCCCCTTCTTTGATCTTTGAATTTGAGTTGAAATGAGTTGATATTGTAAAAAAATGAAAGAAAATAATGAGTATAAGGGGAGATATATTTTCAGCAGCCATGAGGGTGTTTAGGATTTGATGAATTTTGATTGAAGTTTGGGAGTTTGGTGGAATTGAGAAATTGGGAGTGTTGTTTTCATGTAAGAAATTCTGGACCTTGAGTCTAGTGCACTTTTATGGCCATAAGTAGAGCTATATTGCTCCAATTGGTGTGAGGACAATTGGACATGAAACCTAGGACAATTTGCCACATTTTTCATGTAGAAACCCTATATAGAAACTGAACTTAACTTAGTCAAAAATTGGCTTAAATCTGGGTAACCACATGCTGGACCTGGAAAAATGACTATATGAACAGTAAATGTTCAAATGGCCAAAACTTACACTAGAAATGTCAGAATGACCTGATTCTTGAACCATTGGAAAGGTTAGACATAGGAACACATTTTTCATGAAGAACACAGAACCCAGTTCTGACTCCAACCCAATCAATTTGCTAGAACAAATTAGGTCAACAATTTTGAACAGAACCAAAACTGCCCTGAAATTCTGGTTTTAGACCTACCCGACCAGTTTTGGCAAAAATTCCATACCTTGGTGCAAAAATTCCATACCTTGGTCCAAAAAATTGCAAATGCAGTGAAACTAAAACTAAAATCTCCAAAAGACCTAGAACTACAAGTTTTGTATTTTGACCAAACCCATAACTTAATAGAACTTGGTCAATTTGCTAGGACAAGTCAGCATGCCCAAACCTGAAATGGAACCAAATAGCTACTTGACCCTCTAGTAGTATTTATACCATATCGCCCACTAGGAAATTCCAAATGGGATGAACCAAACTGTTCTGGAAACATAAGAAATAGGGATCCAATTTTGATTTAGAAACTTTCCTCAAAATTTGAGTGTAAGGACTCTAAAATGGGAACCAAAGACGCTGACCTAAACATGAAATCCTGAATGTATAGGGTCCATGAGTCCAGGTAAGTTGAGTAGCCATAACTCACCCTACATAACCTGAAAATATGTAATTCTTGAACCTGAGTGACCCTAAGACCTAGTGTAACAACTCATAAGAAGGACATTAGACCTGAAAATAACTGTAGCATGCCTAAATGACTAGACAAAGATTGACTCCAGAATCTACCTAATTCTGGAATCATAAAGGGTCAATGAACCAATTTTGGTAATTTCACCATAATTTGAGTTCTAAAACTCTAAATGATATGATTCAAAAAGGAAAACAAAGATACGACACAGAGGAACAACTTCCATGAAGATAGTGTGGCCAAACAATGGCCACATCTTGAACAATTTGCTAGGTGAAGTTAAAACACCAAATCTAGACCTTGAGAAAGGTTCATAAAATGACTTGGCATATGATATAGAAATGGCCAAAATGATTTGCTAAACATAAAAGTGACATGAATATGCATGTGGGACTTATGTTTCCCATTATAAGTAACATAAAAATGCTATGAAACACAACTAGTACATAACATGAGATAATGAATTATAAGTACTTCATAATGCTACTTTGCCCAAAGTATACCTAGACTTATGTATATAGCATGGATCAATTGGTATACCAATTAAGGACCACAGATTGCAGTACTGCCCACATAAATGATCATTGACAGACAACACATATCTGATATGGTCGTTCTTCTGGCTTTATGCCTGCCCGCTAGCCTAGTGCCTGACATAATCGATGTATACATGATAAATATACGAATGTCTAGCTAGTATACTCCCATGTATCCAGCCTTTATAGTCTATTATAGGTTACTTAGGCACTGATATAAATTTAATAAGACTGAATATGAGATAAATGAGCAGAAAAGATCCTGATAATTTTATTTACTCCTAGAGTTTATTAAATATGTAAATGACTTAAAATTTATGAAATTACACATAGACTTATTATCTTTAATTATTTAGTTATTTTTATTTTAATTTATGCACCACTAAGCATTATGCTTAGCACGTTGGTTTTCCATTGCGTAGGTACTGGAGACCACTAGCGGCAGCAGCAGCAGTAGTAGTAGTGCTCTGATAGAGAGTTGCGCAGATCAACTAGAGTGTGAGAGTCCCCTCTGCAGTTTGTTTTTGGTAAGGCTCATGTATCTAGATTTTGTGTTTTGTTCATTATATATAAATAAAGATGTAATTCATTTTGATATTGTAAATAAATTGTAAATAATGTACATGATTTTATGTGAATGAATGAAAGATATATTTTCTTGAAATTGTATGAGCAATGATGATATGGTGTGGCATAGGAAAAGATGAAACAGATATAAAATTAATTTTTAACAGTTGAATAGTGAAACCCACCATAAGCTAATAAAACAAAGGAGACTCTGTCTGGGTCTCCATAAAAAAAATAGTGGTAAAAAAAAAATTCTGTGCATGGAATAATATGAACAATGGAATTTAAATTAATAATGTACACGATAAGACAAGGTATGGTGCTCTGACACCGAATGTGGCATACCTTATTTGGCTATACTGTAGATTGGGTAAGGGGTGTAACATATGGTTATCTCAAACCCTAATTGCTTGGAACATATGTCCTCATCTTAATTCAAATTCTTGATTAATAAGACTTCTCAATCAAAAACTCTTTTCTAACTTAGTTTATTTGTCCTGGCCAGGAACTTTATTTATTAAGAACAATTTAGATAGGCATAGGATTTTATTCGCATTTCTTTAAGGAAATGAATCCCATCTTAAATAAACACCTATCTTTATATACAACTAGTCAAAGCCAATACACACCCGTATACCCATATCTAGCACAAGTATGTAAGTGGTATCTGTAATGCCCTGAATTTACAGACCATATTCAATATATTTTAGTAAGAATATCAAATATTGACTATGGTATGTAAATTGGATTAAATGAGGGGTTAAGTTAAAAGTTTGTAAAAGGAACCTATAGACTTTGTTGTAAAGTTAATGAAGTTTGAGGGAAAATTTGAAATTTTCCTAACTTAGCATCTAATTGAGTTTAATTAAGATCATTAAGAATGATTAATTATGTAACACCCTTACTTCAGTAAGTCCGTACATTCGACTATTCCGGTGATCAATGTTTGTCCGGACAGCTAGAATGACTGGAACTATATGCAAACTAGAGTGAGAAGTCATAAATAACTCAAATATTAATAAGAAAAATTTAGAAAAAATTTTAAAAATAAAATACAATCAAGTTAAATGAGTTGGTGCCCTAGCGATGGCTAACTCTGTGGGAAGTTGCGGTCTTCATAGCTAGAAGCCCTAAACCCAGGAGAAAATTCATGAAATGATTTTTGGGACTCCAGAAAAGAGTCATTGAGGTTTCTATGGCATTAGAATTCTAAGAAAATGCTTATAAAAATTTTTAGATCAGTACAGACGATTTTGGCTCGATAAGCCAAACGGAGGGCATTTTGGTCATTTCGTCTTCAGGGATGATTTTTTGACCAACTTCTCCAATTAAGTAAATAAATTATATGACATAAAATATGAATAAATATTACTAAGTATTTAATTAGAAATGAGAAAAAGAAATAAGAAAAGAAATTGAAATTAAATTAGATTTATGATATAAGCATGATGCAATTAAAAGCAACACCCAATCATAATTTGACAAATTAAATAAAGGGATAAAAATGAAATAAAAATGAGATAAAAACAAAAACCAAATAGCCATCTTCCTCATTTCCTTCTCATGGCCAAAAATCTCTCATCTCTCTCTTCCATGAAAAATTTCTTCATCTCTCTTAATTTTCATTGATTTCCCTCCACAAAACCCTAGGCCTCCTTCATTAAAACTTGTCTACACCACTTGGGAAGGTGTTTGGCTACCAAGAAAATCAAAGAAAGTGAAGGAAATTGAAGGGAGAAATTCTCTCCAAAGAGGTTAGTGCTATTTCTCTTTACTTTCTCTTTAGATTTCATGTTGGGAGCATGAATTGAATTGGAAATTTAAGGAATTGAAAGAAAATAATCATGTATGGACCAACTTTAATTTTTGGCAACCTTGATGATTGAAGTGTTTGATGAGTTTTGAATGAGTTAAAATTGTTTATGGGTGGCTTTGAATATGAATATGAGACTTATAACATCATTAAGTATGTTGAATTGATGTATGTGCATGAATGGATACTTGAGAATTAGGGTTTGAGGCATGAAGTAAGGGTTTTGTTCATGTGTTGGTGAATGAAAATCCTAATAGTTAATTAGTGACCATTTTTTCTATGTTTTATGAGGAATTGAAGTGAATTATGGCTTTGGATTTGAGGTTAGGTATGCTGTCCAATGTGCCCTGCAGGTCTGGATGTGAGTTCAGCATATTTGGGTAGCTATAACTTAGGTTGTGTAGGTTTAATTGGCAAGGCCAATTGTGCATGAAATTAGATACATAATGGCATAACTTTGATGAAAGAAACCTGTGACACCCCTTACCATCTACAGTGTAGCCGAGCAAGATATGCCACACAGTGTATCGGAATACCATATTTTATTTCAATCGTTTTTATTCTTCCTTAATTTATTTCTTCATGGATATGAAATACAATTTGTGAAATTTAACTCATTTAATTCATTTATTGAAATTATAAATTCATTTGGGGTACCGAAAATTTTATAGAAAATCTGGCGGAGTACCGGCTAACAATGGATAAAACAGTTCTTCGGAACCTGTAGAAAACACTTCCAATACGTTTTCAATCATTCCCAAACTCCATTTGTATCACATCAATTTACAACAATTCCTTAACAATTCCTCCATTTGTCATTCATTCATTTCACATCATCATCATACTCAAATCATAAATAAATTCTCACATGGTACTTATAATCACAAAGTTACAAATACTTACATTAATACAAAATTATATTACATTTGTTTCAAATACACATGATAAAATAAAAGTTTAATTACAAAACTTACAAAAATCACAAAATACAAAATGGGACCTAATGTCCTACCAATGCACTGTAGCCTATAAGGTGACATGAATACTATGCAGAACTGTGAACGGCCTTACCCAGTCTGTGGTCTACTAGGCTCTCTATCCAAATCTTCAGCGCCTACACGTTGCAAAAGCGACGCGCTAAGCATAAAACTTCGTGGTGCCAATAATTCAAGAAAATATAATGTGCAAATAAACATAATAATTTCCTAGTTATTGTGTTCATAAGAAATGAATAATTAATAACTTATTGTTTAATCGAAGGCTAACTGCATTTTATGATGTTAACTTCTTCATGCATTTTGTTAATTATTTTCTTGATGATTTTGAGCTTCTTTATTTTATTGTAATTATTCTTGATATTTCATTTCCTTATTTTTAATAATAATCAATTCAATTACAATTATACTTTTCCATGCCCAAGTAACCTATACAAATTGACCGGACTGGATAAACAGATAAACTAACACTGGGTACTAGGTACCTCGGGCCGTCACACCATTAGTCACAATGTGTTTCCCGGTGTGCAAACAGAATGGCTAATAAGCCATAAAAGCAATAAGGCATAAAGCCAAGTATAACATCATAATCAGTATAGCCATAGGCTATCATCACAGAATGGCAATGAAGCCATACATCATATGCAGTACTGCTATCAGAACCCTATTGGCATGCCAACCTATCCAACCCAATCACATTAGGCCTACTAAGGCATATTACAAAATCATTTCTTAAATATTTGTATTTTACATGTAAGGTTACTATTCATTTCATTAGTCAAATAAAATATTGACTTTTTCATAGATAATAGGTATATTGGTTCAAATATCACCAACACATGACATTTTGCATTCTAAAGTTGTTGGCATTCGTTGCCAATGTCATTTCAAAGCTTAGTATTAGTTATTCACAATTTTCAGATTTCAAGTCTCATATTTACTGTTCCATTGGTCATTTGTACAGTAGGAATTTGGCAAAATTGTCTTCATGAAAGTTGTTCCTTATTTTGTCTAGTTACATTTCCTTTTTTGAATCACTCCATTTGGAGTTTTGTAGCTCAAGTTATTGCCTAAACACCATAACGGGCCAGATTGGATAGAATCCAAAATTCTGGGCAAAATTGGTTCTGCCAAATTTGGTAACCTAAGATTGGTTGAAAATTTGACTAGGTTATGATCAGAATTTGGATTTGTGTTCTTCATGACAATTGTAGGTCTATGTCTCAGATTTTGGCTGGTAAAATTTCAGGTCAATTGGATCTTTCTACACTGAGTTATGACCAAATGAATAAACACTGTTCATTTGGTCATTTTGCCCAGGCAGAATGCAAGTCACCCAGATTAAGGCAATTTTTAGGTCAACTTGTTTTGGTTTTCTGGGCAGGGTTTCTTCACCAAAGTTGTGCCATTATGTGCCTAGTTTCATGTCCAATTGGCCTTGCACCAATTGAAACTATAAAACTCTATTTATAGATGCCCAAACCTACTGGACTTACACCCAGTCCTGCAGGTCACCAAGGGCAGCACACCTCATTTCAACTCCAACACCCTTAATCACTTCAATTCCTTCTCACACACATTCAAATGGTCACTGATTGACCATTACAAGGTTAACATACCATTACATGAGTAAACCCTAATGTTATTCAAATGTCTAAGTTCTCAAGTTCATTCATGCACTATACTTGCATTTCACTTACACAATCATGTTCAAGCACTCATCTCATGCTATGGGCAGCTCATAAACACTTTACTTCAAGTAAATTCATCAAACCCTAACCACCCCTAGGATGCTAAAATTTTTAGAGTGCACATACATACATTTTATCTTGTTTTCTTACATTTCCTACTTACTTCATGCCATTAAACATGAATTTAATCAAAAATAGCAAAGGTTTGGACACTAACCTTGTTGGAGCTGGATTTCAAGCTAACCAAACTTGCTTTTTCCTTCCTCTTTTTGCTGCCTAGAGGATGTTCAAGTTGCAAGATAAATTTTTTGTGAAGCTATGTAGTGGTTTTAAGGTGAGATGAGGTGAGGTTGGGAGCTTTAGTGAGCTTTCATGGTGGAATGGGTATGGAGGAGAGGGAAACGGCTAAAATGGTTTGGGAGGAAGAAACAGATTTCTTTTGTTAATTTTTACCTCATTTTACCTCTTTTTAATTGGTTTCTAATAGCTTGTTCAAATGTGATTGGTGGGAGCACTTTTAATAACATCATGGTGATGTCATAATTGACATTTTATCTCATTTTCCTTTCCTTTCTTCTCTACTCATTTTCAATTTAATTTTTAGCAATATTTATTCACATTTCATGTTATAATAATCATTTGCTTAACTGGACAAGTCGGCCAAAAATCACCGCTGAAGGTGAAATGACCAAAATGCCCTCCATTTGGCTTAACAGACTAAAATTGTCTGTACCGATTGAACAATTTTTCTAAGCATTTTCTTGGCATTCTAATGCCATAAAAACCTCAATGACTCTTCTCTAGAGTCCCAAAAATTATTTCATGAATTTTTCCCTGGGTTTAGGGCTTCTAGCGGCGAGGACAACAACTTCCCACTGGGTTACCCATCACCGGGGCACCGACTCATTTAACTTTGTTGTATTTTATTTCTAAAATTTTTTCTAAATTTTTCTTATTAATATCTGAGTTAATTATGGTTCCTCACTTTAGTTTAAATATTTTTCCAGACGTTCTAGCTATCCGGACCGACACCGATCACCAGAACAGTACAATGTACGGAATGGATACACTGAGAGTGTTACAAAACCTATCCAGAAAACAAACTTAGGATGCCCTAAAAATTGACCAAATCTGGGTAACACACATTCTGCCTTGGCAAAATGACCAAATGAATGATATGTCATAACTCAGCATAGAAAGGTCCAATTGACCTGAAATTTATATCAATAGAAAGCTTAGGCAAATTAGAACAACTTTCATGCAGAACACAAACTCAAATTCTGGACTTAACTAAATAAAATTGCTAGCCAAAATTGAACTACAAAATCTGGCAGAACCAAAAATTGCCTGAAATGCAGGTAAAGGCAATCGCACCCAGTCTTTGAAATAGCCATAACTTGAGCTAGAAAACTCCAAATGGGGTGATTCAAAAAGTGAAATGTAACTAGACACAACAAAGAACAACTTTGATTAAGAACAACTTTGATTAAGAACACTTGGCTAAATTCTCACTGTAGAATGGCTTAATGGAACAGTGAACTCTAGCACCTAAAACTGAAATTTTTTATTTATTTTCCAATGGTTAGAAGTATGGATTGGCAACTAATGCCAACACTTTTGGGAACCAAAATGTGGTAAATTTATGTGATTAGAACTCATGTAACTATTATTTATGAGAAAGTCAATATTTTGACTTAAATGACTAAATGAATAATAACCCCAATGATATAGGAAATGGCATAATAAATTACAAAAACTATTAGGATGTTAATATAGATAATATGATTAATGAAACAATTGTTATAAATTGTGATCAATATGAATGACATAATGAATGAATAATTGAATCATATTAATATATGAATGAGACATTAGTTCTCATTATTGTAGAAAAGACTAATACTTTGAGTACAATGGTATAGAAGGATAATTGATGTGAATTGTGATCATTATGGATAACATAATGAATATATAAATTACGATGAATGCATAAATTATGTAAATATTAGACTTAGAGATTTATGTTTCTATTATGAAAAAGATTAAAATGCCAGAAATTATAATTAGAACCTATAATGAAATAATGAAACTTATGAACACTTAATGGTACTATGTGCCCATGTATTGCCTAGACACGTGTGCCAGATTGGATAGATTGGCATGCCAATAGGGTATTGTTTAGTAGTACTGCGTAAGGCTTTATGCCTATATTCATGGTTTTATGCTCGCACTCATGGCTTTATGCCCACACTCATGGCTTTTATGCCCGATTATGTGTTATCATGGCTTTTTAGCTATACTGACAGCATACGTGGTTGACGTTCCGCGTCCCATGGTATGACGGCCCGAGGCACTGCGATGTCCAGTGCCAACGACCCATTATCCAGTTTAGTCAGCCTGTCATAGGTTACTTGGGCAATGAAATTTATTGAAATAAGTTAAGAATATTAGCAACTAAAAATATTAGCAATTAAATAAATGAGTAAGAATATTTAAAATAAATTAGATTAGTTATTTAGCAGAAAGAATTGAAATGAATTGGAACGATATTAAAATTTAATTATTATGAAAGAATTGAGTGCTTCTGAAGAGGAATAAATTAGAATAGAGGAAAGTTAATACTAGAAGTATTATATGAAATTAGATTAAATTCCAGAGTATCCAAATTTTGATCCATTTCTTTTTTTTTATTATGTATATTATTTTCTTGTTATATTATTGCAGCACTAAGCAGCAATGCTTAGCGTAATGGATTTGTTTCCTCGCGCAGGTACTGAAGGTAAAGCCCAATAAATATTAAACAGAGATTTTAGAGTTTTGATCTGCAGAAGTGTCTAAAGTATTCAAGGTTGTCACCTTCTCAACAATGGATGTAGATAGGGCCCATATAAGTCATAATTTGTAAGTTGCATAAAATGCTTAGTTATAGTATTGTAATGTAGATTATGAAAATGTAGTTAATAGGTATGTGATGTAAATTAATAAATTGGTTAGTTCATATGTGATTAAATTGTATATCATGTAAATTAATGAAGACTGAAAATTTTCATATATGAGTTGAGCATGAATGGGAATGTATGGAAATGGATATGAATGAAATTGTATAGATTTGAATACGGAATTGAAATATGTAGATGATGAATGAAAAGATGAGATTTTATTTTAAAATATTATTGAAATTTTCAAACAGGTGAATAGTGAAATACGTCAAACAATAATAAAATAGGGGAAACTCCATTAGTTTTTCCATCGAAAAATAATTGATATTAAATTAAACGAATTCAAAATTTTTAAAGAAATAAAGTAAGATAAGTTAGGGTGCTCCGGCACCGAGTGTGACAGGCCTTGTGCAGCTACACTGTAGACAGGTGAGGGGTGTCACAAATTAAGTTAATTAATCATTAATTAAAGGGGACCAATAGCAAAGAGACATATGTAAAGAAGGGATAAATATCAAGAGCATATAAAAACAAAAATTGTCTTATTCTTTCTTTCTCCATTTAGCTGACCCATCTCTCTCCTTCTTCCCTATTTTCTTTCATCCAATCTCAAATACAAACCCTAATTCAACAATCTATGATGATGTTTTGTGATGGAATTAAAGGAATTGATGATCAACACATGAAATCAAAGTGAAAGAGAAGGAAGAAATAAAGAGTTGATGAGCTGATTTCAAGAGGCAGAATTTATTGGTGTGAAAAACCAAGATCAAGCACTGATTTGGCTTAGAATTTTTTATGAAAAGTGCTTGCAATTAGGAGTACATTGCTGGAAGTAAATTGAGGTATGTGCTTGTCTAAGCTTGTTAGCAAAATGGTTACTTTATGAATCCTAAAATGGTGACTGCCAAGATTAGTAAATCCAGTAAGCAGTCTGTACCAATTTGGCTATAAGTTGAGTTATAGAGCTCCAATTGAGATGAAATCTAAAATAAAATTTTCTTAAGACATAGACCTATAATTTTTATGTTCTTACTTGGACCTGATTTTTAGGGTAAAGTGGTTGAAATTTTAGAGAAATTTGGGATTGCAAATCTTGAATTTCTTGGAATTCAGCAATTCAGCCATGTGACCTTCGTGTAGTAAATAAGACATATCTCCCTCCATACATCTCCAATTGAGGTGCTACAAGATGCTTTGGAAACTTAAGACATAGGCTAAAATTTTGCTTCAGAGAGCCTATACAAATTATGGGTATAAAGTGCTTGAATGTTGAGTGCAATCTTGAATTAGAAATCTGGAAACCTAGAGTTCTCAGGACAATGCATCCGCAAACAGTAGTTGATAATTTAGCTATAACTTATAATATATACCTCCAAATTAGGTGATTTTTAAACTGTTCAAAACTTAAAACATTTAGGAAGATATTTTATGAAGACTACTTTAATTGAATCTGTCACACCCTACCCCTCTGTAAGGCATAACATGATCCCGTAGTATACCTAATGAATTACCAACTCCGTCTACTGATAACCCATTAAATACACTACAAGGGATTTTAAAAACTTTTCTTACTTATTTTACAGTGGTGAGCACTATTTACAGGTATTAAAAACTTTGGTGAACTGAAGTGAAACAATTAACTCATTTGATTTATTTGGAATTTCTGTAAAAATTTTGGCAGAGTGCCATCTGTATTTTGGATAAAACAGTTCTTGTAAAACTCAGAAAAGACACTTCAATAATTTTCCAAATCTCAACTCCAATACATTTCTCAACACAACAATTTATCAACTCAATTCCATAGAAATTTTTCAAAGTCTGAGATAAGGAAATATAATACAATTTTCACAAGTCAAATAACTCATAATTAATTTACAACTTCAAGGTACAATTTGAATTTACAACTGCTCAAAACCAAAAACAAAATGTACATACAGTGTCATACATTACAGTACAAAATGCCAAATGTGGTATACTCACTATACCCAAAAATCTCTTGCTGGAGGTATATGCAGCCTAGTCTGCTGCCCTGTCTGTCTCTCTACCTGCGACAGCAATAAAAAGCTATCGCTGAGACAATGTCTCAGTGGTGCACAACATTAACCAAATACAACTTTAAATCACAATTCATAAATCATGTAAGTAGTGGATACTTAAAACCATAGTCAAATTTAAGACAATAAAGGTCAATAAGAATTTAAACTCCATTTCTCAGTATCACAATAGATTTTCATAAGTCAGGTCATGTTTGAATTCAAAAGACAGTATATGTCAATGAGAGTTTAAATCCATTTCACAATCTCACAATACACATCAATAAATCACACACAGCTTAATCATGATCCATAGTTCAATTCGTCCCAAAAGCCGATGGCTAATGAGGTATTCAATTCGTCCCAAAAGTCGGTGACTAATGAGGAATAACATGGCTAGCTAGCAAAAATATGAGTACTCATCCAATTCGTCCTCAACAGGCACACACCTCAACACTTCAACCAGAGAGGGAATTCAATTCGTCCTCAACAGGCACACACCTCAACACTTCATCCAGAGAGGGAATTCAATTCATCCCACTAGACAAGCTAATGAGGAATACAATCAATATACATGATAGCTGTGGTTTCAAACCATTTCCAATGCTTTTAAATCAATAAGTATCCATCAATGTCATTCAAACAATTTTTCACAGTTTCAAACCATTCACAATATTTTTCAATCAATAAGTGTCCATCAAACTCATTTCCACAATTTAAAACAATAATATACAAATAGTCAATATTTATTTCAATTGAAAAGAATTCAAAAGAAACAGTTGTTGTGCACAAACCTCTGATATTTTTCTCCTAGTCCTGACTCAATTTTTCTTTCCCTTTTGCTGAGTTCTTGTTAACTGAGAAACACAATTTGAAGTGTTTCAGTGCTAAATTAAATTGTTTATGACGATAATGTTCGATAAGCAATTCACTGAATACCTTTATTTGCTTAATCACCTAATATACCGACCCTCGATGTTTTCTAGGTAAATTAGGTTTTAGTGTCATTAATATGTCGTATTCGATAGGGTTTTAGGGTTGGTACGTGTTACCAAACTCAATTCTATGTATATTGCGTTTTCTTGCATTTTATTGCAAATTGCTGGATTTCAGGATACTAGTTTGACCTAACCGGACGACCTATTTCCCTCGGTTTTCGGATTTTGGTCAAAACTACAAACTTGTAGATCTATGTCTTATTGCACGCGGGGCAAAATTTCACGTCAATCCGAGTTAAGTAGACCAAGTTATGGTCATTATACTATTGCTGGTCAAATGGCATCAAATTAGGTCAATTTTAGGTCAACTTTGGTCAACTTTGGTTCGGCCAGTTTTTGGACCCGAACTTGTGCAAGTTGTTTGACTTGCTTCTGGTCATTTCTGTGTTTTGGTGTCTTCATAAGACTTGTAGGTATGGGTCTTAACTATTCATGGTTAAAATTTCAGGTCAATTGGACCTGTTTTGAGTGAGTTATGGCCTAAACACTCACTGCTGCCCAATTGGTCATTTTTCAGGTCCTAATTGCACCTAATCCGAATTGGTCATTTTCTTAGGTCACCTTGCAAGCAGAATTTTGGTATGTTTTCTCAATGAAAGTTGGCACATTTTGTGCCTAGTTTCACCTCCAATTGGTCTCATACCAATTGAGGTTACACATTTAAACTTATTGGCTAAAATGTACACTGCCCTTGGTTACTTTGCTTAACACACATCAATCACACACATTTACCTTGCAATATGTTTACTTCCCTACCAAATCTGTTTTGGTACATTACCAAAACCACATCCCACTTCACATTAACATCTCTTTGGGCGGATTACAATTATCTTCAATACACCAAATATAACTCTAATTCCCAAAGTCCAAACACAATTACACATACACATAACATTACTAGTTTTTACATACTCTTTACACAACAAGTTCATATACATATCCATCAATCCTTCTATGTCAATATTCTGCCAACACCTCCATGAATATATACATTTATTCAAGTGTCCCCAAGCTGCCGAAATTGTCCTTCAACACCAAGTGTCCTACAATTCATTAAATCCCATTCCAAGTGCAAAAATCACCTTATACATGTGAAGTAATTCACTAGGTTATTAAATCATCATGATCAACATAATTCTCATCAATTATATGTACAAATATTTCATCAAATACATGACTCCATGGCTGTCCAAAATGAACACAACAATAACTCTTCAAACTCAAAAATTTTCTTCACAAATCCAACACCCATAACATGCACACAAAACTTAACAAAGCTATCTTCAAAAATACTAACTTACCTTATGGTTGGAGCTTGTTAAACCTTACTTAAACTTTTCAAATTTGGTATCAAACTCTTCCTTGTGATGAGTAGACAAACTTTCATGAAGCCACTTAAGGGATTGGAGTTGAAAATGGGGAGGTTAAGTGAGCTTGCATGAAACGCCCATGGAGTTTTCTCTCACCTTCATTCACGGCAACTTTGGTACAATGGAGAAGATGAAATTTTCTGATGGTGTAATGGAAGTACACCTGCCCCACTATGTGTTTAATTAATCCTTTAATGGTCCACTAACTCCAAATAATCATATAATAATCTAATTGTGCACTTAATCCCACATTAACCCATGATTTTAGCTATTTACTTTAGGTACCACTAAACTAATTTTTCATTTTATTTTCTAAGTGTAATATTATTTATTTTTAATGGACATTTAGGTCAAAAGACACTTCGGGATGTCAAATGACCATAATGCCCCTGTTCGGGTTGCATTCCCGATTTTTCGGTAACACCGGGTTTTGTCCGTTTTTCGATTTCTCACTTTTCTTTGTACTAATTATTTAATTTTTCTTTGATCTTTCTAATGATATTTATTCTTCAATAAGGGTCTATTTAAGTCCTAAAAATGTTTTCCAGGGTTCCCCGCAGTCCAGGGCTAGTCAACGGTCCACGCCGTGACTTCCCAGTGCGGTCACCCATCGTTAGGTTTCCCGGCTCATTTAACTTGATTACCTTTCTTTGCTATTATTTTTCCTTTGTTTTTCTTGTATTTTCTTTTCTTGTATTTCATTATTTTATGTCTCCTCCCTCATATTAAAGTGTAGTTCTAGGCATCCTAGCTGTCCGGACAACACTGGTCACCGGAGCAGTAGAACGCACTACCGAACTTTGGGGTGTTACAGAATCTGTCATTAGAATGGTCAAATTAACTTATGAACAGGAACTATGAATTCTGTTTGTAACCAAAACTGGTTATGTAAAAACTGGACAGTATGTAGAAATTGAAGCATAGCTTGAGATCTAGACCTTGAAATGGGGTGATTCTTGATTTAAATGAAAGTTAAGACACCAGGTTACAAATTGTATAAAGACCATAGGAGCAAATTCTGTCTTTAGAGTGCCTAAAGAATTGATACAAAACAGGGTACCAAATAGGTGTCCCTCCTAAAATGATAACTCACCTTTTTCAACACTTAGTGAATAAAGAGTTATAAATGAATTTCTAAATGTCTAAATGCTAATCAAATTGATTCCTAATAAAATTTAAGACATAAATTAACATGTTTTATGAAAGAAATTGATCTTGAAAATGTTTTTCTTTAGGTTTAATTGTGATTGCAAAATGAGTTGGGAAATCTGTCTTCTTGGAGAGTAATGTGATTGATTCTAAATGCTATGGAATAAGATATTACTACTTTGCCAAATGAAATGGTAAGTTATATAATTATGTTATTGTTGGGAATATGCAAATGATAATGTGATGATAAGAATTAATGTTATGAGAGTCACTACTTTGCTTAAAAGAAATGACATGTTACATGGTTATGTCCTTATTCTGAATATGTACACAATTATGTGATGATGACAAATGATATTAAAATTGATGAATGACAATCTCTTGTGGATGTAAGTGTAACACCCCTATTTGTATAGCCTGGTATATTTCACTGTTCCGGTGATCGGTGTCGGTCCGGACAATTAAGGGGATTAGAACCACACTTAAGACAACTAGAGAAGCCATAAATACAAATAATTAGTAATTCCCAATTAGTTAAGTATAAATAAGAAAAACGAAATATAAGAAGTTAAACGAGCCGAGAGTCACAGCGATAGGTGACCTCCTCAGGAACGACTGCGAAGTCGCTTTAAACTCAAATTTCGAACCGTAAAATGTGACGCCGCGACCCTTAGGACCCTTATGAACACAGTGGAAAAGAGAAAATCATGAAAAAGAACTGTTAAGCCAGTCAAATAATTAGGTCAGGGAGCCGGAAGAAATATGGAATTATTTGCAAACCGGGATGAACCGGCGAGGGGCAATTTGGTTAATTGACCCCGAGAGCTGACTCCTGACCTAACTGTCAAATAAAATCGGAGAAAAAAAAAATTTCGGGATCGAGAATTAAATTAAAGAACTAATAGAAAAATATAAAAAAAAAAAGAAAATAAAAAAGTAAAAAGGTGATGACATCATGCATGACATCATGCATGATGCCATAAAAGGTATAATTAATAAAATTATTAAATTAGATTTTTATGGTCTTCCATAAGCCAAAAGAGATAAAAGAAAATAAAAGGAAAAAAAATTCATTTTAGTCATCTTCTTCTTCCCTTGTGCTGCCCCACCTTCTCCATAGTTCCTCTATGAGAATTTCTCCATTAAAGCTTGCACTCAAGCTTTAATTTCTCCACTTTATCTTAATAACTCCCCTAAAAACCTTACTAGAGCTTGTAATCTCAACTTAAGAAGAGGATTGAAAGAAGAAAGGAGAACAAAAGATTGAGATTTGAGGATCTAAGCAAAGGTTAGTCTCTTAACTTTTAATTAGTTAATTAAATGCATGATTAGTTGTTAAAATGAGCTTAAAAACTAATAAAATAAAATAAAAATATGGGAGGGAAGACCAAACTGAAATTTCGGCCTGTTGAAGGGGAGTATGATTTTGTATGGTTTGATGGATTTAAATGAGTTTATGGACCTCCATTAGTTGATTGATTATAGTTGAGAGCTTTGAATTTAGTTAATTGCAACAATTAAGTGAGTTAGGGTTTTGGGACTTAGGGTTTGTGAACCAAAAATGTAAGAAATGAGTAAATGGCATGTTTGACCTATTGTGAAGTGAAAAATGGCCAATTGTGACCAAATGAGTTGTGTTTGAATTGTTGGAATTGAAGCCAAATTCGGAGGGTATATGGTCATGCTGCTGGCAGCATGACCAAGTCAAATTTAAAGGACCAAAACTGAAATTTTACAAGCCCAATTGATATGGCACTAATTGGGGATGAAAATAGACATAAAATGACACAATTTTCATTTAGGAACCATGCCCAAAAAGTGACCAAAACCTAGTGAACAAATTGACCAAATTTGAATAAGAGCAGTCTGCCACTGTACAAACTGACCAAAGGAATAGTGTTTGTTCATTTGGTCATAACTCGAGCTAGGCACGTCAAATTGACCTGAAATTTTACCAGTGGTTATATGGGATATAGACCTAAAAATTTCATGAAGAACACAAGTCCAAATTCTGCCAGCAACCAAGCCATTTGGCCACCCCAAGTTGGTGACTCAAATCTGCCAGCACCAAAATTTGCCCAGAAAATCTGGGTTATTTCCAATCCGGCAGCCCTAGTTCCAATGGCCATAACTTGAGCTACAAAACTCCAATTAAGGTGATCTAAAAATGAGAATAAACTTAAGATAATAAGGAACATTTTCTATAAAGGAAGGCTTTCCAAATTCTAACAGTAGATTGACCAATGGAACAGTGTAACTAGGAGCACCAAAACTGAAAATTTGATAATTTTGCTTGAAGGACTTAAGCTTTGAGAAAATAACCAAAACCAACAAATTTAATGACCAAAATGTGGTATGTGGGTGAAGTTGGAGTTCCCATACCTATTAAGCCTTAAAAAGTCAACAATTTGACTTGAATAGTGTAGTGAATAGTAACCCGAAACACAAAAACTTCGAGAACGTCGAATTTAGCACATTAAAGCTAGGTAAAAATGAAGTGAAATTTATTTTTGGATTTATGCTAAGTTATGGTACTGAAACACTGTGAAATTGTGTGTTTCAGCTGAAAAAGATTTGGAAGCTCTGAGAGACTGAGTCAAGGCCTAGAGGCAACTCACGTCAGGTCTGTGCACAGTAATTTTTGTTTAAATATATGACTCTTGAAAATTTGATTTTTTTTTAGTTAAATATGAATTGTGTTGCCATTTATGATTGTGGATATGACTTTGAAAAATTTACCAGATTTCCAATAAATTATTTGAATAAATTGTTTTGAATAGATTTTTTGTTCACACTTAGCATGACAGTATCACATTATTCCTCCTCCATTTATGGGGTTGAGATCGGTTATTTTCCTCCCTCTCTGGCTTGCTAGTTGAGGTTGAGATCGGATGAGTACTCATTAGCTAGCTAGCCACCTCCCTCATTGATTTCGATTAATGGGGTTGTAGATTGCTTTGTCGTGGTGTACAACACGGCATTGATCGGAAATTTTGTGTCAGGGCTTAAGTTGTGTATGATTTTGGCAACACTGTGTTTAATAAATTATTTGACTAAATGGAGTTGTTATGAGCTTGATATTTGTGAAATGTGATTGAGAAGTATTGAAATTGTGTTTTATCAATGAATGATTCATGTATTGCATTTTAAATTTTTTTATTGTGCACCACTGAGTATGTTTATACTCAGCGATAGCTTATTTTGCTGTCGCAGAGAAGAGCAAGGAGAAAGCAGCAGAGTGAGCTGCTATCAAATTGTGGATCATATCAATCATTTTGTACGGGTATTATTTTATACCCTTGTAGATAATTTTAATGTAAATATAGAAATGTTGTATGTATCAATGTAAGTTGAGCAGTTGTAAATAAATTGTAATAATGTTATTTTGGATTTCCTTCTGTAAATTTAATATTTGTACATGTGAATTTCATGTTTTATGCCTTGTGAATGAAGTATTAAATATTTTGAGATGACGAATTTTGATTTGTATTGTGGAATTACTTTGAAGTGATTTGAATTGAGTTGATTGAGATTTATTGGAGGTTGGGAGTTGTGAAAAATTTTTAGAAGTGTTTTTCTCAGGTATTTGAAGAACTGTTTTCTCCGATTACAAATGAAACTGTGTCAAAATTTTTATAAAATTTGCTGCAAAATTAAAATGGACAAAAATTTTTACTAGTATTTAAACTTTGAATAAATGGTTTTTAATTCCTACCAAAATGCTCACCACTTCCAACATGTAAGAAAATCCCTTGTAGGGTACTTAATGAGTTATCGGTAGGTGAAGTTCGGTAGTTCATTAAGTATTCTGCGGGATCATGTTATGCCTTACGGAGGGGTAAGGTGTGACATGTTTTAGTGGTATCAGAGCATGGTTTTGCAATAAATTTTGACTATGTGTATGAATATTTTATTGATAAGTACAACTGCTCAAGTGTCTTTAATTGATACATATGACATATTTACATCATGAATATGCACTAACGGAGGTCAACCTCCTTGTGTTTGATCTCAGGAAGTAGAAAATTTGGGAAAACGGAATGGAAGGAGGAGATCATTCCGAAGAACAATCTGTTGAGGCTGAGGTTCAAAGGGAAGCCCTAGCACTCCAAAACGTGAGTGGGTCAGCCACTCCAGCTCTGCTCGGCACCATGATTCCTGCTCAATTTATGCAATGAGATGGCTACATTTTTCCAGCAAATGGCGAGTAATGTGCCACCCCAGGCTCAAATGCCAGTACCTATAGCACAACCACAGCCCTCAACTCGGCAATATGGAAAGTTGATGAAATTTGGGGCCATCGAGTTTAAAGGCACTGTGGATCCACTGGAGGCAGAACAGTGGTTGGAAAGAATGGAACGAGTTTTCAGAAAACTACAGTGTACGGAAGAGATGAAGTTTGAGTATTCTGTTTCCTTGTTGCAAGGGGATGCGTATGAATGGTGGAAGACCATCCCCCACAGCCTAGTAGAACCTCCAGTCCTTACTTGGTCAGACTTTTTGAGGGAGTTTCGACAGAAATGGGTTCCCTATGCATATGTGGATATGAAGTTGCAAGAATTCCTGAGTTTGAAACAAGGGGACCGAACCATAGCAGAATATGAGAGAGACTTCTCAAGGCTAAGCCACTATGCTGGAAGCTTAGTCTCCACCCCCAGAGATAGATGTAAGAGGTTTGAGCCCGGATTAAGGCCGAATTTGAGAATGCAAGTCGTGGGTTTTCGACATCATAATTTTGCTGAATTGATCTCACAAGCCCAGGAACTGGAAAGGATAGAATCAGAAGGGGCAGTGAAGAAGGGTACACAAGAAAAAGAGAAGGCTGAAAAGACTACTGGGCAAGCATCTGAGAGTGGTTTTGGAAAGAGGAAATAGTTTGGGGGATCCAGCTCCCGTAGATCTGGCAGACGCAGATTTTCTGGCCAACGACCACCCCGATCTGGTCAGCAGACACAGCAGACACCTCGAGGAGCTTTATCAGTACGGCAGTGCGAAACTTGTGGTAGAACTCATGGTGGGGTTTGTTTCAAGGCCACCGGTGCATGTTTTAATTATAGAGGGAGCGGACATTTCGCTAAAGATTGCACTAGTCCACGCCAGTCTGGACCTTCTGCTACATCTGAGGGATCAGCCCAAGTCTCTGCACCTAGAGGGTCACAGTCAGCTACTAGAGGAAGAGGCAGAGGTATGGGTCCTGGTAACACTCCTGGAAGTCAAAGTTCTGTTAACCAGCCAGCACCCAGTTGTGCACCAGTCAGAGTGTATACCATGCGTCAAAGGGAAGAAGCTGAAACATCAGACATTGTAGCAGGTAATTTCTCCATCCTTGACCAAGATGTGCATGTGTTATTTGATCCTGGCTCCACACATTCGTATGTTAGTGCTAGTGTGATGTGTTCTACTGCTATTCAATGTGTACTAATGGACTATGATGTGCTAGTAACTAGTCCATTAGGCCAGGAGGTCAGGGCAAATAAGCTATATAGAGATTGTCCTTTGGTGATCCAAGGACATATTTTCCTGTCAGACTTAATTGAAATGCCCTTCAGAGATTATGACATTATCTTGGGCATGGATTGGTTAGCCAGGCATCACGCCATGATTGACTGTAGACTGAAGACAGTCACTTTTGGTCTTCCTCAGTATGGTGATGTAGTAATACACGGGGAGAGGCAGTTATTGCCTTCAAACATCATTTCAGCTGCACTGGCCAGGAAAATGATTAGGAAAGGGTGTGAGGTGTACTTGGCACATGTGATAGACACCCAAGTGGGGAGTCCAGCATTGGAGGACATTCCTACTGTATGTGATTTTCTAAATGTATTTCCTGATGAATTGCCAGGATTACCTCCAGAAAGAGAAGTGCAGTTTGAAATTGATGTCATGCCTGGTGTGGACCCAATCTCCATAACACCATACAGAATGGCACCAGCAAAACTAAAAGAATTGAAAGTGCAGTTGCAATAACTGCTTGACAAGGGCTTCATTAGCCCTAGTGTGTCACCTTGGGGAGCGCCGGTGTTATTTGTAAAGAAGAAGGATGACACTCTCCGGTTATGCATTGACTATCGGCAGTTGAATAAGGTGACGATAAAGAACAGATATCCATTACCCCGTATTGATGACTTGTTTGATCAGTTGAGGGGTGCAGCTGTATTCTCCAAAACTGACCTGAGATCAGGTTATTATCCGCTGAAAGTACAAGAGTAGAGTATACATAAAACTGCCTTCAGAACCCACTATGGCCATTATGAGTTCTTGGTCATGCCATTCGGGTTAACTAATGCTCTAGCTGCTTTTATGGATCTGATGAACACTATCTTCAGGCCATACCTCGACCAGTTTGTTGTGGTATTTATTGATGATATATTGGTCTATTCGAGGAATGCAGAAGAGCATGATAGACATCTGCGGATTGTACTGCAGACTTTGAGGGAGAAACAGCTATACGCCAAATTGTCGAAATGTGAATTTTGGTTGAAGGAGATATCCTTTTTGGGGCACATAGTATCAGCAGAGGTTATTAAGGTAGATCCTAGCAAGATTGAAGCTGTCCTTAATTGGAAGCCACCCAGAAATGTCACAAAGATTCGCAGTTTTCTGGGGTTAGCTGGATACTACCGTCGATTTGTGAAGGTATTCTCCATGTTGGCATCTCCATTGACTAAGCTGCTTAGAAAGGATGTGAAATTTCAGTGGACGGACAAATGCCAGCAAAGTTTTGATGAATTGAAAAGATGTTTGACAGAGGCTCCAGTCCTGACTTTACCTACACTGGGTAAAGAATATACAGTTTACAGCGATGCTTCTCACAATGGGTTAGGTTGTGTGTTGATGCAAGATCGAAATGTCATTGCCTATGCATCACGCTAGCTGAAACCGCATGAGAGAAATTATCCAACACATGACTTGGAGCTTGCAGCCATTGTGTTTGCTCTTAAGATTTGGAGACATTATTTGTATGGGGAGAAGTGCTACATCTACACAGATCATAAGAGTTTGAAGTATTTGGGCACCCAGAAAGAGTTGAATTTGAGACAGAGGAGATGGTTAGAGTTGATAAAAGACTATGATTGTCTAATAGACTATCAGCCAGGGAAAGCTAATGTTGTGGTTGACGCCCTAAGTTGCAAGACTATGGCAAGTCTACAGGTTACTCCTTTGTCTTTGATACACGAGTTAAGATCATTATATGCCAGTTTAGAGATTAATGATGAGGGGCAGACAGTAGTTGCATGGCATGTACAGCCAGTGTTAATTGATCAGATGAGAATGGCTGCTCAGAATGATGAAAGATATCATAAGCTGTTGGAAGAAGTCCGACAGGGCAAGAAACCAGAGTTCTCAATCAGAGATGATGGTTTACTGCTACACCAAGGCAGAATGTGTGTTCCTAATGATGTTAATTTGAGGCAGATCATTTTAAAGGAAGCACATGAGTCTCCTTTTGCTATGCACCCTGGTGGTATAAAAATGTATAGAGGGCTAAAGGAGCATTACTGGTGGATGGGGTTAAAAAGAGATGTGGCAGAGTTTGTATCCAAATGCCTGACTTGTCAGCAAGTAAAGGCAGAGCATCAAGTACCAACTAGGTTGTTACATCCACTACCAATGCCAGAATGGAAATGGGAAAGAATAACGATGAATTTTGTAATGGGACTTCCGCAGACACAGAAGAGTCATGATGCAGTATGGGTCATTATTGACAGACTGACTAAGTCTGCTCATTTTCTGCCAGTTCGAATGGACTACAGTTTAGACAGATTGGCCAGGTTGTACATTGATGAGATTGTGAGACTTCATGGAGTGCCAGTAACCATTGTATCAGACAGAGATCCTAGGTTCACTTCTAGATTCTGGGGTAGTCTTCAGAGAGCTCTAGGAACTAGATTGAACTTCAGTACTGCATTCCACCCACAGATAGATGGCCAGTCTGAGAGGATAATTCAGATCTTGGAGGACATGCTACGGGCTTGTGTGATTGAGTTTGAGGGTAGTTGGGATACACACTTGCCTTTGATTGAGTTTGCTTATAACAACAGCTACCAATCTAGCATAGGGATGCCTCCATATGAATCTTTGTATGGCAGAAAATGTAGAACCCCATTGTGTTGGGATGACGTGGGTGAAAGAAAGATGATTGGACCCGAAATTGTCCAGCAAACTGAGGAGAAGATCAGGGTGATCAGAGATCGACTTAAAACTGCATCAGATCGTCAGAAGTCCTATATTGATTTGAAGAGAAGGGATATTGAGTATGCAGTGGGTGAGAAAGTTTTCCTCAAGGTTTCTCCTTGGAAGAGGATTATGAGATTCGGCAGAAAGGGGAAACTAAGTCCTCGTTTTATCAAGCCATATGAGGTTCTGGAAAGAGTGGGTTCTTTGGCATATCATTTGGCACTACCTCCAAAGTTGGAGAAGATACATAATGTCTTCCATGTGTCCATGTTGAAAAGGTATCGATCAGACCCATCTCATGTACTACCAGTAGAAGAAATTGAAGTGAATCCATACCTCACATATGAAGAAGAACCCATAAAGATTCTGGCTTATGAGGTGAAGCAGTTACGGAATAAGCAGATACCATTGGTAAAAGTGTTGTGGAACCATCATTCGGGCCAAGAAGCTACTTGGGAACGAGAGGAGGACATGAGGAGACAACACCCACAGCTGTTTAGAGAGTGATACCAGGTAAAATTTCGAGACGAAATTTATTTTAAGGGGGGGAGAATTGTAACACCCCTATTTGTATAACCTGGTATATTTCACTGATCCGGTGACCGCTATCGGTCTGGACAATTAAGGGGATTAAAACCACACTTAAGACAACTAGAGAAGCCATAAATACAAATAATTAGTAATTGCCAATTAGTTAAGTATAAATAAGAAAAACAAAATATAAGAAGTTAAGCAGTGAGAGTCACAAAGAATGGGTAACCTCCTGAACGCATCTGAAGTCATTTTAAACTCAAATTTCGAACCGTAAAATGTGACGCCACGGTCCTTAGGACCCTTATGAACACAGTGGAAAAGAGAAAATCACGAAAAAGAACAATTAAGCCAGTCAAATAATTAGGTTAGGGAGCCGGAAGAAATATGGAATTATTTGCAAACCGGGATGAACCGGCGAGGGGCAATTTGGTTAATTGACCCCGAGAGCTGACTCCTGACCTAACTGTCAAATAAAATCGGAGAAAAAAAATTTTCGGGATCGAGAATTAAATTAAAGAACTAATAGAAAAATATATAAAAAAAGAGGAAAATGAAAAAGTAAAAAGGTGATGACTTCATGCATGACATCATGCATGATGCCATAAAAGGTATAATTAATAAAATTATTAAATTAGATTTTTATGGTGTTCCATAAGCCAAAAGAGATAAAAGAAAATAAAAGGAAAAAAAATTCATTTTAGTCATCTTCTTCTTCCCTTGTGCCGCCCCACCTTCTCCATAGTTCCTCCATGAGAATTTCTCCATTAAAGCTTGCACTCAAGCTTTAATTTCTCCACTTAATCTTAATAACTCCCCTAAAAACCTTACTAGAGATTGTAATCTCAACTTAAGAAGAGGATTGAAAGAAGAAAGGAGAACAAAAGATTGAGATTTGAGGATCTAAGCAAAGGTTAGTCTCTTAACTATTAATTAGTAAATTAAATGCATGATTAGTTGTTGAAATGAGCTTAAAAACTAATAAAATGAAATAAAAATATGGGAGGGAAGACCAAACTGAAATTTCAGCCTGTTGAAGGGGAGTATGATTTTGTATGGTTTGATGGATTTAAATGAGTTTATGGACCTCCATTAGTTGATTGATTATAGTTGAGAGCTTTGAATTTAGTTAATTGCAACAATTAAGTGAGTTAGGGTTTTGGGACTTAGGGTTTGTGAACCAAAAATGTAAGAAATGAGTAAATGGCATGTTTGACCTATTGTGAAGTGAAAAATGGTCAATTGTGACCAAATGAGTTGTGTTTGAATTGTTGGAATTGAAGCCAAATTCGGAGGGTATATGGTCATGCTACTGGCAGCATGACCAAGTCAACTTTGAAGGACCAAAACTGAAATTTTACAAGTCCAATTGATATGGCACCAATTGGGGATGAAAGTAGACATAAAATGACACAATTTTCTTTTAGTAATCATGCCCAAAAAGTGACCAAAACCTAGTGAACAAATTGACCAAATTTGAATAAGAGCAGTCTGCCACTGTACAAACTGACCAAATGAATAGTGTTTGTTCATTTGGTCATAACTCGAGCTAGGCAGGTAAAATTAACCTGAAATTTTACCAGTGGTTAGATGGGATATAGACCTAAAACTTTCATGAAGAACACAAGTCCAAATTCTGCCAGAAACCAAGCCATTTGGCCACCCCAAGTTGGTGACTCAAATCTGCCAGCACCAAAATTTGCCCAGAAAATCTGGGTTATATCCAATCCGGCAGCCCTAGTTCCAATGGCCATAACTTGAGCTACAAAACTCCAATTAGGGTGATCCAAAAATGAGAATAAACTTAAGAAAATAAGGAACATTTTCTATGAAGGAAGGTTTGCTAAATTCTAACAGTAGATTGACCAATGGAACAGTGCAACTAGGAGCACCAAAACTGAAAATTTGATAATTTTGCTTGAAGGACTTAAGCTTTGAGAAAATAACCAAAACCAACAAATTTAATGACCAAAATGTGGTATGTGGGTGAAGTTGGAGTTCCCATACCTATTAAGCCTTAAAAAGTCAACAATTTGACTTGAATAGTATAGTGAATAGTAACCCGAAACACAAAAACTTCGAGAACGTCGAATTTAGCACATTAAAGCTAGGTAAAAATGAAGTGAAATTTATTTTTGGATTTATGCTAAGTTATGGTACTGAAACACTGTGAAATTGTGTGTTTCAGCTGAAAAAGACTTGGAAGCTCTGAGAGATTGAGTCAAGGCCTAGAGGCAACTCACGTCAGTTCTGTGCACAGTAATTTTTGTTTAAATATATGACTCTTGAAAATATGTTTTTTTTTTAGTTAAATATGAATTGTGTTGCCATTTATGATTGTGGATATGACTTTGAAAAATTTACCAGATTTCCAATAAATTATTTGAATAAATTGTTTTGAATAGATTTTCTGTTCACACTTAGCATGACAGTATCACATTATTCCTCCTCCATTTATGGGGTTGAAATCGTTTATTTTCCTCCCTCTCTGGCTTGCCAGTTGAGGTTGAGATCGGATGAGTACTCATTAGCTAGCTAGCCACCTCCCTCATTGATTTCGATTAATGGGGTTGTAGATTGCTTTGTCGTGGTGTACAACACGTCATTGATCAGAAATTTTGTGTCATGGCTTAAGTTGTGTATGATTTTGGCAACACTGTATTTAATAAATTATTTGAGTAAATGGAGTTGTTATGAGCTTGATATTTGTGAAATGTGATTAAGAAGTATTTAAATTGTGTTTCATCAATGAATGATTTATGTATTGCATTTTAAATTTTTTTATTGTGCACCACTGAATATGTTTATACTCAGCGATAGCTTATT
Source organism: Hevea brasiliensis (assembly GCF_030052815.1). Classification (NCBI taxonomy): domain Eukaryota; kingdom Viridiplantae; phylum Streptophyta; class Magnoliopsida; order Malpighiales; family Euphorbiaceae; genus Hevea; species Hevea brasiliensis. The sequence continues at coordinate 99,252,092 of NC_079496.1, forward strand.
TTGCTGTCGTAGATAAGAGCAAGGAGAAAGCAGCAGAGTGAGCTGCTATCAAATTGTGGACCATATCAATCATTTTGTACGGGTATTATTTTATACCCTTATAGATAATTTTGATGTAAATATAGAAATGTTGCATGTATCAATGTAAGTTGAGCAGTTGTAATAAATTGTAATAATATTATTTTGGATTTCCTTCTGTAAATTTAATATTTGTACATGTGAATTTCATGTTTTATGCCTTGTGAATGAAGTATTAAATATTTTGAGATGACGAATTTTGATTTGTATTATGGAATTACTTTGAAGTGATTTGAATTGAGTTGATTAAGATTTATTGGAGGTTGGGAGGTGTGAAAAATTTTTGGAAGTGTTTTTCTCAGGTATTTGAAGAACTGTTTTCTCCAATTACAAACGGAACTCTGTCAAAATTTTTATAAAATTTGCGGTAAAATTAAAATGGACAAAAATTTTTACTAGTATTTAAACTTTGAATAAATGGTTTTCAATTCCTACCAAAATGCTCACCACTTCCAACATGTAAGAAAATTGTTTTAAAATCCCTTGTAGGGTACTTAATGAGTTATCGGTAGGTGAAGTTCGGTAGTTCATTAAGTATTCTACGGGATCATGTTATGCCTTATGGAGGGGTAAGGTGTGACAGTAAGAATGGTTGAATTATCTAAGATCATGTTATAAGACTATTGAGGACCAAAATTCTACCTAGCTTAAAGTTTGAAATTGGATAGTTTGGGATGCCAAATAAGGAAGTTAGCGGATCAGTAAAATGGATTGAACTTATATCTTTGATGATTTAAAGACGGCATCTGAAAGACGGTGTTGCAATATACGTACTAATTCTAAAAAGGACACATAAGATAACACTTGAGAGAAGGTGTTGCAGTGGTGAAAAGGACATGTAAGACAACATCTGAAAGATGATATTACAATAGTAAAGAGGAAATGTAAAACAAGATCTGAAAGAAGGTGTTACATTAAAATCCCAGTATCTGGTATAAAGAAAGTTATACTAGGAAGGAATTGGGCTTTTAAAAGGAAACATTAAAACGACTAATATTCATGCCAAATAAGCTATTCATTTGTTTGTAAATTTGGATCTTACCTCGGTTGATGAATTACTTATTTCTATATATGTATATTTTATGAGCAAAATCAATTGATCTTAGTTAAATAGTTATAATGGGATGCTTTATACTTTTTCGCAAAGTTGTTATAAATTGTTACTTGATTAAAATTATTCTAATTAATTGCTAAATGCATATAGCATGTATAGTTACAGACGACTATTAATTAGCCATCTTAAGCTAGACATGCACGATTAAACTATATGCTTAGCACGATGGGTTTTTACTGTTAGTAGCATGCCCTAGAGCATATCATTTAGTATGTATCTTATACATATTTTATTAATAAAAGGCATTTTCACTTTTCCGTTTACAAAATATATTTATGTGTAATAGAAAGGTCCATTGATATTTTGTTAGAAATTCTATTCTTAAGTTGTTAAGAATATGAGTGACAGTATTTCTAGCACAAAGTATCATAAATTGGTTCACAATCGAGGATACTTCACAATAAGGACATAACTTATCCATAAAGATTGTAAGCATGTTTGTTTCCAAGTTATTTATATGAGATGTAAATAAGATGGAATGGTGAGTCTCATGCCATATAACAAACATGATAGGCACTTATACATAATAAGTAGGCCGAACCAGTGACATTTATGACAAGCACATGGAGTTTACTCTTATCAATGTATTGTCATAAATCATATTAGTGCATATAATCTTCAGACCTGAGATAGTACAGTTATCTTGTATATAGGTGGTTTGAGTTTGATACTGCTTTCATACTTGTACTGTGTATGGGTATATGGGCATGTGTTGGCTTCTACTAGTTATATATCGAGGTAGGTATTAATCAAGATGGAATCTGTTCCTCTAAGTAAATAGAGATAAAATCCTATGTTCATTTAATTGTTCTTGATGTTTCAAGTTCCTGGCCAGGACAGATAGATTTATTGAGAAAAGAGTTTCTGATGAGAAAATCCTTTTAATCAAGAACTAAAATTAAAAAAGAACATAATATTCATAGCAAATGGGGTTTGACATAAACCATGACTCCAGCTCGAATTGGGATTTTGTAATAGAGAGATTCTAGTACATGGTAACATATGATTATAGGTTCATTTAAGGTAAACCTTATTACTAATTGGGTGGCCATGGCATGCTATCCTAGGTGTTAACCAAGGTCTATGAGGTGCATAAAATGATTTAGAGAAATCATTTATGATAAGAAAGAGTTCTGATGATATTAAGAGTTGATATCATGTCTCATTGCCAATTAGTGATGAGCCTAGTGAGTCACACACATACACAAGTAATCACCAAATTAAATATGATTTAATTAATTAATTAAAGAGTTTAATTGATTAATTAAATAGGTTTGGTTTGTAATTAGATTGCAAAGTCCCTAGCATGGCTTGAAACCAAATCTAGGTTATTGGATGTATAGTATAAGTTAAATTTATATTTAAAGTGTTTAAATATGAATTTAATTAATGAGAAATTAATTAATAAAGATTAATTAATTAATTTATATTTTATATAAATTGATTAGAAGAAGAGAAATAATTATTTTGGGTTGAGAACTCAAAATTAAGACACATGGGTATTTTGGTCATTTCACAGGGTGACATGTGGCACCATGAGATGGTGACACATGGCACTACACATAAGCTTGCCATTTGACTTTTAATCATGTAAGATGATCAAAGTTAAGATTAAATATAGGTTTGACACTTGGCACAATGTGATTGGGTTAATTAAACCAGGAGCCAATTAGAAAGTGACATGTGGCAAGGGTTTTAAGTGATGACCTAGCTATATAAGTGTTGTTATGAAAGAGTAAAAAGTGTGGCTGCTGTTCTTCTTTGGTGCCACCACCCTAAGAACATCTCCCCTCTTTTCTTCTTCATCTCTCATCAATTCAAAGAGATTAGCCAACAATCTCTTGAATTAAAAATACTAGAAATTGTTTCTAATGTCCTATTTATATCTGTAATATCTCAAAAGGCAAAACTTGATTTTCTAATTGATTGGAAAAGCTTTAGAAGCTGTTCAAGAGGCTGTCATTGGTGATCTTGGTGTGGACAAGCTAGAGAGACAACATCTGGTGTCCTAGGCACATCCCAAAGGTGCTAAATACACTGCAGTGCATTAAAAAGGTTAGTGCACTTGTTCTTGATTTAATCTAGGGTTCTAACGATTTAATCTATTAATTCTAAAATCTTAAATGGCAAATATAGATCCAAAAACATATTAAAAGAGTTTTAATATGCTGTTTATCATTGAAATAAAATAGATAAAAATAAATCTTGCATGATGCATGAGACCCTAGATGAAAATTTTTGAATTCAATGATCTAAACTTATATTTTTCAGGCTTTCGCTCCTTCAATTGATATCAGAGCCATTATATGTGCCATTTTGATTGTTGATTATATGATTTAATTGTGTGGTTTGATCATGAGATGATAGATCAATTGCTGGTTGCAAAGGAAAGGTGGCGGCATGGTGATGAACACCAATGGTGCGCGTCTCTAATGGTGTGCGCAAGGTTTGGGTTTTTAAATCTACAATTGTTGTATGATCCAAGGTTCATCCTATGAATAATTAAAATGTTTGATTAGTTGTTCTAATCACACAATTAAATTTTGATTTAAATATGAATTTTAAAAGTTGTTGGAATGTGATTCAAATCTGAATTTTTAAAGTTGTTTGAATGTGATTCAAATCTGAATTTTAAAAGTTGTTTGAACATGATTCAAATCTGAATTTTAAAAGTTATTTGAATGAGTTTCAAATCTAAATTTTTAAAGTTGTTTGAATGTGATTCAAATCTGAATTTTTGAATTTTTTTGAATGTGATTCAAATCTGAATTTTTAAATTTGTTTGAATGTAATTCAAATCTGAATTTTTAAATTTGTTTGAATCATATTCAAATTTGGATTTTTATGTTGAATATGAGATATTCAATTTAATTTAAGTATGTATGTTTTATTTAATTGTTAAATAGTGATATGCATGATGGATGATCATGGACTATAAAAGACCAATGTGATTGGATTTATTTTTTTTATGTTTCTTTGGGTTGTAAACTAATTAATTTATTTAAATTTATTTTGGGCATGTATTATTAAGGTTGTAAAATTGTTGGGTTGTAATTTCATTTATTTAGTTCTTGTAAATTCACCTTGGTATGCCAAGGATTACTATGTAATTGGATTGCAAGAAAAACAAGGAGGTCAAGAGCATTGGTGGAACCAGTGGGAGGAATTCAAGATCAAGTGTTGATTATGTACTCCTTCAGCAACTCTTGTAATATGAATGAATGAAATGCACCTAGGAATGCTCTGATTCAATTCTTGGTGGCTCAAAATTGAATCCCTTAGAAAGTCCATGATCATACCATATTTATTTATTATCCATGAATGCATGAGATGTATGGGAATGTATGCAAGTATATGATATATGCATGCTAATTGGATAATGTGCAAAGTGATACCATAATATTAATTAGGATAACCACAAAATCTTCCAAACAAATGATTAAGTTGGATGGTATAATTAAAATAATTATAACATAGGCCCTCCATTGAGGCAATTATTTTAAGAAATTTTAAATACTTGCATATGATGCAATTAATTTAAGAGATTTTCTTAAGAATAATTGTTAAGCATGAGATGTTCTAAATATGTAAATGATTTGGTGGCCAATATTGGATGTACCTAAGGACATTAAAATTATTTACATAATTACTGGCTCAATGGGATCAACTTAACTAATGCAAGATAAGTCAATAATGGATGTACCTGAGATTTTGAGCATTAGGGGCTATGTAAAGGATTGAACCTCACATAAGATGTGATGGGTAAGGAGTTGCACACTTATAGTTTATTGTAATTCCAATAATGGATGTACCTGAGGATGATCAATAGAATTATAAGAATTCAATCACCCACTAGAAATCCATCCAACTAGGATTTCCGTTTTCTACTTTGGAAGTGTAGGATTCGCTAAGTTAGCGAGAGGACCAATTTGATTAAAAGACCATAATCATTTTTATTAATTACATGATACATTTACTAATTAATCTGGTTATTTTTTGTACTTAATTTTCTATTAATAATGAGCACAGAACAACTACCACCATCCAATATTCTTGCAAGCATACTTGATCGCAATAGGTTGACAGGACCTAATTTATCTAATTGGCTTACAAATTTGAAACTTGTCCTAAACCTTGAACATATTGGATATGTTCTAGAGTCACAGGTTCCTAGTCCCTTACCTCCAGAGGCTACATAAGAGGAACATGAAATTTTGGACAAGTGGAAGGAGCATGATATGAGAGCAAGTGTTACATGCTTGCTTCTATGAATAATGAGTTACAGAAGCAGCATGAGAACATGCAGAGTGCGAGTGAGATCCTCCTTCACCTATAAGAGTTGTATGGTGAGCACAGCAAGAATGCTAGGTATGAGATATCTAGGCAGCTGCTCCGCATGAGGATGTCTGAGGGATAGAATGTTGGGGATCATGTCCACAAGATGATTCGGCTGATTGACTAGCTGAAATATCTTGACTTTAACATGGATTTCCAATTGCAGACGGATTTGATCCTTCAGTCCCTTCCTGAGTCATTTGGAAATTTTGTAACAAATTTCCATATGACTAAACAAGAATGCACCATGGCTGGTTTACTCAAGATGCTGGTTACTGCCCAAAAGAATATGTCGGGCAAAAAAGGAAAAGAGGTAGCTTTGATTGCATCTTCTTCTGCTAGAAAGTCCAACAAGAAGAAGGGCAATAAAAAAAACAAACCTCAGATTCCTGGTCCTTCTGAGAAGATAGTTAAACAGATAGGGAAGAGTTGACAAAGGCAAATGAAAGTGTTTCCACTGCCAGCAGGATGGACACTAAAAGGGAACTACCCAGAGTATAGTGATCTAAATGAATGCAATGCAATGGTGAAAATCAACTCAAGTTCAAAATATATTTGGCACTTAAGGTTAGGTCATGTTGCAGAAGATAGAATCACAAAACTGGAGAAAATGGGGATTTTATCTTAATTGGGCTCTAAGCCTACTCCAACTTGTGAATCTTGCCTTCAGGGCAAAATGACTAGATCACCCTTTGTTGGACAAAGGCTAAGAGCTGAAAATATTTTAGAGCTAATACATAGTGATGTATATGGTCCATTTAAAGAAATGGTTAGAGGAGATTTTCATTATTTTATTACCTTTAGTGATGATAAATCAAGGTTTGGGTATTTGTATTTGATGAAATACAAACATGAATCCTTTGAAAAGTTCAAAGAATTTAAATATGAAGTAGAAAATCAAATAAAAAAAAGTATTAAAGCTCTTCGATCAGATCGTGGAGGTGAATACTTGAGTACTGAATTGGATGAATACTTGAGAAAGCATGGCATTATTTCCCAGCTGACTCCTCCAGGAACACCACAACTTAATGGTGTATCTAAAATGAGAAATCGTACCCTATTGGATATGGTACATAGTATGATGAGCTATACTGATATGCCAATCTCCTTTTGGGGATTTGCATTAGAATCAGCTTTGTATATTCTGAATAGGATTCCATCAAAATCAGTATCTTCCACACCTTATGAGATATGGTATGGAAGAAAACCAAGTCTTAAGCATGTTAAGATTTGGGGTTGTCCAGCTTATATCAAAAAGCTCAACACTAATAAATTGGAAACTAGATCAGAAAAGGGTCGATTTGTTGGATATCCAAAATATAGTTTTTGGATATTATTTTTATTTTCCTACATCACAAAAGGTTGTGATAAGTAGAGATGCCACATTTTTAGAATAACAGTTTATTCAAGAAAGAGGCAAAGGAAGGCAAATAGAGTTAGAATTGGAGAATTCTGATCAACCAATAGATCAGATGGATATAGATCTATCTAGTCAACCTATACCTATTCATGAAGAAGAACAAGAGTTGTCTACTTATGAAGAAGTTGATCATGGAGATGATCCACTTACCTATGAAGAAGCTATATCAGATATGGACTCTTCAAAATGGATTGATGCTATGAAATCCGAGATTGATTCTATGTATAAGAATCAAGTTTGGGATCTTGTTAACCCACCCGAAGGTATTGTACCTATAGGGAAAAAATGGATTTTTAAGAAGAAAATTGGTTACGAAGGAAAGGTGGAGACCTATAAGGCAAGGCTAGTAGCGAAAGGGTTTCGCCAAAGGCAAAGAATCGACTATGAGGAGACTTTCTCGCCTGTTGCCATGCTTAAATCAATTAGAATTCTATTAGCAATAGCTGCATACTATGATTATGAGATTTGGCAGATGGACGTCAAAATAGCTTTTTTCAATGGATACATTGAAGAAAATATTTTCATGAAACAACCTAGGGGTTTTGAATCCCAAGATGGTTCCAAAGTGCGCAAGCTAAAGCGATCCATTTATGGGCTAAAACAACCTTCGAGGAGTTGGAACATCCATTTTGATGAAGCTATTAAGTCATTTGATTTTGTCAAAAATGAGGATGAGCCATGTGTATATAAGAAGGTTAGTGATAGTGCTATCACTTTCCTTGTCTTATATGTGGATGACATTCTGTTGATAGGTAAGGACACAAGTATGTTGACAACTATAAAGGTATGGTTGTCAAATACATTCTCTATGAAAGACTTAGGGGAGGCAACCTATATTCTTGGGATTCGCATCTATAGAAATAGAGCAAAAAGAATAATTGGTTTATTACAAAGTCTATACTTGGAAAAGGTGTTAAAGAGGTTTAACATGCTTGATTCTAAGAGAGGATTGTTACCAGTGAGACATGGTATCCACCTTTCTAAAGAGATGTCTCCAAATACACCTGAAGAAAGAGATAAAATGGCCAGGATTCTATATGCTTCGGCTATTAGAAGTTTGATGCATGCAATGTTGTGTACTAGGCCGGATATCGCATATGCTGTTAGTTTGACTAGTAGGTATCAATCCAATCCAGGTTTGGAACACTGCATAGCTGTTAAGAATATCCTTAAGTGCTTGAGAAGAACTAAGGATTTATTCTTGATATATGGAGGTAGTGACTTGCAATTAAATGGTTATACTAATTCTGATTTCCAATCAGATATCAATGATAGAAAGTCTACCTCTAGGTTTGTGTTCATTTGTAATAAAAGTGCAGTTAATTGGAAGAGTTCCAAATAGAGTACGACTGCAGATTCAACTACAAAGGCCGAGTATATTGCTGCATCAGATGCTGCAAAAGAAGCTGTTTGGATGTAAGGAACCCCGATCTCACCAAAAATCCGAACACATAGAAAGGCACTACCACATTATCAGAGAGATAGTTAGGCAAGGCAATATAGCCATGCAGAAAATAGCATCAGCTGAAAATCCAGCTGATCCATTCACTAAGCTTTTGTCACAAGCATAGTTAGACCGGCATCTTGAGAAGATGGGTCTAAGATATTGTAATGAATGGCTCTAGTGCTAGTGGGAGATTATTAGTAGCATGCCCTAGAGAATATCATTTAGTATGTATCTTATACATATTTTATTAATAAAAGGCATTTTCACTTTTTCATTTACATAATATATTTATGAGTAATAGAAAAGGTCCATTGATATTTTGTTAGAAATCCTATTCTTAAGTTGTTAAGAATATGAGTGACAGTATTTCTAGTACAAAATATTATAAATTAGTTCACAATCGAGGATACTTCACAATAAGGACATGACTTATCCATAAAGATTGTAATCATATTTGTTCCCAACTTATTTATATGAGATGTAAATAAGATGGAATGGTGAGTCTCATGCCATATAACAAATATGATAGGCACTTATATATAATAAATAGGCCGAACCAGTGACATTTATGACAAGCACATGGAGTTTACTCTTGTCAATGCATTGTCATAAATCATATTAGTGCATATAATCTTTAGACCTGAGATAGCATAGTTATCTTGTATATAGGTGGTTTGAGTTTGAGACTGCTCTCATACTTGTACTATGTATGGGTATATGGGCATGTGTTGGCTCCTACTATTTATATATGGAGGTAGGTGTTGATCAAGATGGAATCTGTTCCTCTAAGTAAATAAGGATAAAATCCTATGTTCATTTAATTATTCTTGATGTTTCAAGTTCCTGGCCAGGACAGATAGATTTATTCATAATAGAGTTTATGATGAGAAAATCCTTTTAATCAAGAACTAAAATTAAAAGACAACATAATATAAATAGAAAATGGGGTTTGACATAAATCATGACTCCAGCTCGAATTGAGATTTTGTAATAGAGAGATTCTAGTGCATGGTAACATATGATTATAGGTTCATTTAAGGTAAACATTATTACTAATTGGGTGGCCATGGCATGCTATGCTAGGTGTTACCCATGGTCTATGAGGTACATGAAATGATTTAGACAATCATTTATGATAAGAAAGAGTTCTAATGATATTAAGAGTTGATATCATGTCTCATTGCCAATTAGTGATGAGCCTAGTGAGTCACACAAATACACAAGTAATCACCAAATTAAATATGATTTAATTAATTAATTAAAGAGTTTAATTGATTAATTAAATAGGTTTGGTTTGCAATTAGATTGCAAAGTCCCTAGCATGGCTTGAAACCAAATCTAGGTTATTGGATGTATAGTATGAGTTAAATTTATATTTAAAGTGTTTAAATATGAATTTAATTAATGAGAAATTAATTAATAAAGATTAATTAATTAATTTATATTTGATATAAATTGATTAGAAGAAGAGAAATAATTATTTTGAGTTGAGAACTCAAAATTAAGACACAGGGTATTTTGGTCATTTCACAGGGTGACATGTGGCACAATGAAGTAGTGACACATGGCACTACACATAAGCTTGCCATTTGACTTTTAATCATGTAAGATGATCAAAGTCAAGATTAAATAAAGGTTTGACACTTGGCACAATGTGATTGGGTCAATTAAACTATGAGCCAATTTGAAAGTGACATGTGGCAAGGGTTTTAAGTGATGACCTAGCTATATAAGTGTTGTTATGAAAGAGTAAAACATGTGGCTACTATTCTTCTTTGGTGTAAGAACATCTCCCCTCTTTTCTTCTTCATCTCTCATTAATTCAAAGAGATTAGCCAACAATCTCTTGAATTAAAAATACTAGAAATCATTTCTAGTGTCCTGTTTACATCTGTAATATCTCAAAAGGAAAAACTTGATTTTCTAATTGATTGGAAAAGCTTTAGAACCTATTCAAGGTGCTGCCATTGGTAATCTTGGTGTGGACAAGCTAGAGGGACAACATCTGGTGTCCTAGGCACATCCCAAAAGTGCTCAATACACTGCAGTGCATCAAAAATATTAGTGCACTTATTCTTGATTTAATCTAGGGTTCTAATGATTTAATCTGTTAATTCTAAAATCTTAAATAGCAAATGTACATCCAAAAACATATTAAAAGAGTTTTAATATGCTGTTTATCATTGAAATCAAATAGATAAAAATAAATCTTGCATGATGCATGAGACCCTAAATGAAAATTTTTGAATTCAATGATCTAAACTTATGTTTTTCATGCTTCCGCTCCTTCATTTACCTCGTGCAGGTACTGAAGCCTAGGGTTCACAAAGAGTAGATATTGAAGTCTGCATTAGAGGAGCGGTATTTTTTTAAGAGTTTAATTAAGGTTGGTTTCTTTATTTGTAAATGATTCATCTTGTATAAGTTGTATAAATAACTAATAATGAAAAAAAAATTATATCTAAGTGAATGATATGATATGCATAGTTTGTATTTTGTTTATGTGATATGTGATGGAATATTCATATGAAATTGAGATATAATTCTTATTACAGGTTATGAAAATTATAAGTAACGCTCCCAATTTAACTATTATGCTACCAGATCAGGGGTTGTTACAGTATCAAACTCAAATCACCTTTATATAAGATAATTGTGTTATCTCAAGTTAAGAGATTATATACATTATTATGATCTAGATGACAATGTATTGACAAAAGTAAACTCCATGTACATGTTATCTTTGTGTCACTAGTTCAACCTACTTATCTTATAAGTACCCACTATGTTTGTTATATGGCATGAGACTCACCATTCTATCTTATTAGTATCACATACTAAACCATGGAAACAAATAGAGGTGACAGTCTATATGGCTAAATTATACCTAATGAAGTATCCTCGACTGTGAAACAAAATTTATAACACTTGTACTAGATTATTCTGTCACTCATATTCTTAACATTTTAAGAATGAAATATCTAATAGGCTACTAAAGGATTTTTCAATTAAAATTAAACTATTTAAATTAAAAGAAATGATATATGCCATTAATTGGGAATTAATATTTATAAGATACAAATTACAAGTTATGCTCATACTACTAACAATCTCCCACTTGCACTAGAGCCAATCACTATAAAATCTAAGACCCATCTTCTCAACATGTCGATCTAACTGGTTTTGTGTCATGGCCTTAGTGAGTGGATCAATTGGGTTCTTAACTAAAGCTATCTTCTGCATAGCAATATAGCCTCTTCCAACTATCTCTCTGATAATATGATAGCGCCTTTTTATGTGTTTGGATTTTTTATGAGACTTAGGTTCCTTTGCTTGAGCAATAGCACCATTGAGAGGAACTAATGACACAATCAAAGGAACCACTCTAAGTTTTGCAATGAACTTCTTTATCTAAACAGCTTTTTTTGTGGTATCAGATGCAATAATATACTCAGCCTCTATAGTGGAATCTACAGTCATTGTTTGCTTAGAACTTTTCCAGCTGACTACTCCTCTATTACAAATGAACACAAAACCTAAGATAGACTTTCTATCATCCACATTTGACTGGAAATCAGAGTCTATAAATCCATCTAGTTGTAAATCATCTCCTCCATAAATCAAGATTAAATCCTTAGTTCTTCTTAAGTATTTAAGAATACTCTTGACTATAATTCAATGTTCCAAACCTAAATTAGATTGAAATCCGCTAGTCAAACTAATAAAATATGTGATATCCGACCTTATACATAACACAGCATACATTAGACTTCCAATTACCAAGGCATATGGAATTCTTGCCATTTTTTCTCGTTCGTCAGGTGTCTTTAGAGACATTTCTTTGGAAAAATGGATACCGTGCCTCATAAGCAACAATCCTTTCTTGGAATCAAACATGTTGAACCTTTTCAACACATTTTCCAATTATAGACTTCAGGATAAACCTATTATTCTTTTTTATCTATATCTATAGATATGCATACTCATAATATAGGTTACATCCCCTAAGTCTTTCATGGAGAAAGTATTAGACAACTAGATTTTTACAGTCATTACCATAACGGCTTGATTTCCTATAAATAATATGTCATCCACATACAAGAATAGGAAAGTGGTTGAGCTCCCACTAACCTTCTTATACACACATGGTTCATCTTTATTATTTATGAAATAAAAATACTTAATGGCTTCATCAAAATATATGTTCCAACTTCTCCAAGCTTGCTTTAGACCATTAATGGATCTCTTAAGCTTGCATACTTTAGAACCATCCTTGAATTCAAAACTATTAGGTTATTCCATAAAAATTTCTTCATCTATGTATCCATTAAGGAAAGCAGTTTTGATATCTATTTGCCAAATCTCATAATCGTAGTATACTGCTATTGCCAATAAAATCCTTATGGATTGTAGCATAGCTATAGGGAAAAAGTTCTCTTCATAATTGATCACTTGCCTTTAGCAAAACCCTTTCACTACTAGCCTTACTTTATAGGTCTCTACTTTTCCATCAGAACTAATTTTCTTCTTGACAACCTATTTATTCCTCATTGGTATAATGTATTGACAAGAGTAAACTCCATGTACATGTCATCTTTGTGTCACTGGTTTGGCCTACTTATCTTATAAGTGCCCATTGTGTTTATTGTATGGCATGAACCTCGCCATTCTGTCTTATTAGTATCACATACTAAACCATGGAAATAAATAAAGATGACAGTCCATACAGCTAAATCATACACAATGAGGTATCTCTGACTATGAACCAAAATTTATAACACTTGTACCAGATTATTCCATCACTCATATTCTTAACATGTTAAGAATGGAACATCTAACAAACTACTAAAGGATATTTTCAATTAAAATTAAACCATTTAAATTAAAAAAAAAAAAGATATACGCCATTATTTGGGAATTAATATTTACAAGATACAAATTACAAGTTGTGCTCTAGAGCATACTATTAACATATGGATGTTAGGATGAATAAGAAAGAGAAAAAAGGAAGGCAGACCTCCCCTTATCAGAGAGGTATGGATTTTAGGATGAATAAAGAAGATAGAAAGGAAGGTAGACCTCCCCTTATCAAAGAGGTAAACCTCTAATCATGAAGTAGAAATGCTTTTGGTGAAAGAGGAATAGCATGATGAGTAAAGCATTTTGAAGAAGGCAAAAAGGAATAGGCTTGTAAAGGAAAAGAAAATAGATAAAGGTAATGCAGTTGTTGAGTAGGTTCAAGAATAGGGCTAAGCATTATTCCAATCACAATATGTTGTGGTTAAAGGAAAAGATTCCTCTCTCTTAAAGCATAATTAATGCTTGAACCCTATAAAGGACTGCCATTAAGTGAAAAGCAATTTCGCTAGTTGAAATCATGAGCCAAATGAAAAAGGAGATGAGAAAGATACTACCTAAGATAGGGATAGGCAATAATAGCATGGAAGGCAATTAACAAAGAGCTTATTGAAGTGATAATTTTGGAAGGGAAGATAATGACCCTCCTAATACTGAAATGATGAAGTTGCATACCTCAAGAAAATATGACAAGAGGTAGCAGCACAACGAAAGGGGTGAGAGATAAATATATAAGAAAAAGATAGGAATGCCCTTCCTACCTCAAATTACTACAATGTATCTCCTTATAGCAAACAGAGTTAGCATAAGCTAAGAATATGAGACCTAAGGCAACAAGTCAAGTGAGGGAACTAATGAAGTAGCTACTTAAGAGGAGGAAAGGCTATGATGCATGAAAGATGGGGAACAAATGTGATGTTAGTACTCTCACTGCATATGCCAACTAAAGTGAATCACAATTTAATCAAGTTCCCTCTTAAGCATCAATCTGCTATGGGAGTTGCATCAAATACAATGGACCATAATGTGGTGTTAGTGATACTCCCATATTAACCTTCATGAGAAAGACATGAAGGCAATAATGGCCAGGTTATGCCCTTACTAGCCTTATTCATTGTCAAATAGGATTCTTGTTAATGAGAGGGGTGAGGAAGCAAATAAAAGTGAAAGGATTAGAACAAAGAAGAATACAAATAAAAGAAAGAAAGTAAAAGAGATGGTATGGAGCATGCCATGAACAAACTTAAAATAGGCACCAAAGCCTTACAGCCCTTCTAAACTCCATGATGGGAGAAAGATGATAGAACTAATGAATTGAATTAAAGGAAAGAGGCATAGTAAAGACCTTCTATGGTGAGTTGCATGTATTATTTAATAATAGTGGCAAGAAAACATAGTAATATGCAAGATGTAAGGGTTGACCAAGGGAGTCCTCCATGGAGTTAAAACCTCAAGAAACAATGAAATAAGTGATTGAGCATGAAAATAAGAAGAGAAGTAATCACCTAAGGTGGATATAGGTGGTTATATGATAAGTTCAAGGAAACCTGAAGATGAGAAGTCAAGGTAAAAGATGGATGATGTGGATAGCTAGGTGTACCACTTACATTAAAGTCAATTAGAAGATAAATAAGCAGTGTCCCAAGCCTGGCAGTGTCAACAATATCAAAAGTGATGTCAAAAATGGTCCAACAAGATTTAAAATGTAGAAGAAGAGTTGAGAAGCAATGAGTTACAAGGATGAGAGCAAGAGAAGAATGAATCGAGGAAGTTTAATGACTGGGTTGCCTAAAAGCTCAAAAAGTATGTTGACATGACAAATGAAAAGCCCAATCCATTTTTTAGTCCCTAAGATAATGTTTCAGATTTATGGCATTTGAAAGGATTCCTCTTTAGCTGATCCCTTAAAACAAATAAAGAGTAGCTTGAGAAATCTATAATAAAATAAAGTTGGTCAAAGCCTTTAGTTCCATGGAGACGATGACCAAAAGAAGTTATGGATGACAAAACATGAGTTAAGGGTTTCTAGGTTTCTAGATTTGAGAAGTTATGTAAGTATTAAGCAAAAGGAGAGCTTTTGTAGCCTCAAAGGACTAGTGGTAATCTAAGAAAGGATGTCACATCCTAAAGAGATAAGAATTGGAATTATAAGAAGCCACATTAAAAAGTGGTAAAATGAAGGCAGTGTCTCCCTTTAGAACAAACTTCATTTCTGGTTAAACATTTAAGGATAAAGATTCTTAAAGGGGGGAGATTGTAATACACCTCACCTAGGGTAATCGAAATTCGTAAATGTCCCATGAAGTCTTCAAGGAAAGAAGGCTCAAAAGAGGTAAAGTGTTTAGAGAGAGAACAATAAAAAAGGGATTAAATTCTAATAAGTTTATCTAGGCAAGTTCGGCCACTAAAGTTTAAGTTTGGCTATAAAGTTGCTCATGACAAAATGTAAAACCCAAAGGTTTACGAGCTTCACTAGCTTTCTCCCACACTCTCTCCACCCCTCTTCCTTTTTCTCCCTTCTTCCTTTGTTTCCTCTCTTCTCTAGCCCTAAAACTCTCTACCCTAGCTCCCTAAGAAGGAGAATCACTTAAACCTCTCAAAAGGGTAAAGAACACCCTTTTCTCTCCTCTTTCAAGTGGATTGGAAAAGAAGTGGGAGAAACTCCTCCTTTTGGAAACCCTAGCTAAAAGAAGTGAGCTTCCTTCTCTTTCTTCTTAGTTATTTAATGGTTTTAAGGTTAATAGTTAGTAGAGAATAAGTTTAAGGTTGTTTTAAGGTTCAGTGTAAAATTATGATATTTGAGTTTAAATCTCATGATTTAAGTAAATAAAGAGTATTTCCAATTGTTTTAAGTCTAAAATGGAATAATGGACCTAGAATGAGAACTTTAGGACTTGATGTTGGGATTTGGCTATTTCAAACCCTAATTTTAAACTGTGGATGAATTATGAGAAATCCTAGGTTTAGTGCCTAAACCATGAATATTTGAGACCCGATACAAATGAACTATCATGTAAACAGCACATGGCAAACTTTGGTTGCCAAAGTTCCAGACTTCAGCTGTTGAACATGCACTGATTAAGAATTCCAAATCTAAATCAATTTTTTTAAATGTTAAACTAAGAAACTCTAAATCTTTTCCTTATGCACGTAAAGTTAAGGCATAAAGGACCTTAGGTCAAGAAGTCTGAGGATGAACTAACAATAGGTGAGGTAGTAGAGTCTAGTAATCCTAGGTGAGTAGAACTTACCAGAATCTTTTAATTAAATGTTTTCTTTTAGTTTATTGCTTATTTTATGCGATGCATGCTCATGCATTTTGAAATTAGGTTCCTATTAGATATATTACATTCTAGGGGAAATTGGATATATGCTTGCCCATCACGAAGGTGTTGCATTAGCATTATTACTTGCGATGTGTTCGTAGTTCATATATGACCCACTAGTCCTAAAAGAGAAAAGGAAATGCATGCATGCTTAATGGGTTCACAGACTTCTTAAGAGCAATGATCTAGTGTATACTCCAAGATGAATGTGTGAGATCCATAACGCTCCCTGAGGGGAATGATTTGGTGTGTACTCCAAAAAATGAGGTGCTTATAAAGGAAGGGAACCGGGTAAGGAAATTCTATTTCTGGCCCATTTATTTGATATGATATGATTATGATATGGCTAGGGAACTATTAATGACATGGACTATTTATGCTACGGAAGCATCATATGGCTGTCGCATTGCATATGCTTATATATAATTGTTTTATTATATGTTTTACATCCCCTAAGTAAGCTTCTACTCAGTGAGCCCCAAGCTCACCCCATTCATTTACCTTCCCCTTTCAAGGACAAGAGTTAAGGATACAGTTAGCATATTTAAGCTATGAGTTATAGAGTCTATTGCCTTATTGTGTCTTTAAAGGTACAAGTTTATGGAATTCCAGTTATGGTTGAAATTAAATGTTTTGTTATATAAATAATTTGTTTTGTATGCATAAAAATGTTTTATGACTTATATGGGCACCACTAGTGATTATCAAAAAAATGATCAGGATTGTTGTGGGTTATGGAGGCTCTTCGCCTACCCATTTCCTTAGCACCTATAACAGTCTGGATTTAGGTCATTACAACAACCATTTATTTGTGAATTTATTACATTAAAGGCTTTCTTTTACACTTTTCTCTCTAGAACTTGAGTTAAGGTACTTAATTCATTAGAATTCTTTTTTACTTTAATTTCTTTGAGTTCTAATTCTAAGATTAGAGTGAGGTTTTTGAGTGAATTTATTGTTTCTCTTTACAAAAGATGATTCTAGAGCATTAAATTGCTTTTGATTGAAAAAGGGATTGTAAGAGAGCTAGGGTTTGCTTTCAAGACATTATAAAGGGTTTGATCTTCACCCAAGGAAATAAATAGTGGAGTTAACTCTCAAAGAGAGTCTTGACAAGCTAAACCTCTATAATTTCTTATGCATTTCATTTTTCTCCTTCCATTCTTGTTCTTTAAATTATTAATTTTCTTCCTAGCCTTCAAAATTTTAATTATACCAAATTTATCCCCCCCCCCCCCCACTTCTTAGGGGATAAAAAAGAGAGAAAGTTTCATTATTCCTAAGTTACCCTTTTTCTCTCTCACTCTTATGTCTCTCCTTATCTCCTCCCTCTCTCTCTCTCTATATATATATATATATATATATGTGTGTGTGTGTGTGTTTGTGTGTGTGTGTGTGTGTGTGTGTGTGTGTTTATCTCTTTCTCCATCTCTGTCTCTCTCCCGCCATTTCTACAGCACAATAAAAGCTAATACCACATAAACTTGATTAAAAACAACACCAAAATATAGGGTTATTCTCCATAATTTTTCTATGAATACCACATCTCCTATTTTCCAAGCAATAAAATTAACCATTTCCCACATTTACCCTCATTGATTTTCTCAATAGCCAAATAAAATATATCACAAATCCCCAAAGCAAAGTTAACCATATCCATAAACAAATTTGGGTTATTCTCCATGATCCCAAGCCCAATAATGTCTTTCCATTCCTAAAGTAAGCAACGCCGCTCATTAAATGGATTAGGCCACGTAATGTCTATTGCTGAAAGTATCCTAATGACTTCACCTTGCTTGCAACCTTCTAGTTTAGCAAGATCAAGGGTTTAATAAATCAATCCTTGTCCACTATAAGCAAAACCATCAATATTATGCTAAGTAGGTGCCTCAAAAATATAACTTATACCAATCCTTTACTGTGTTCCATTTCTAAATTCTCATCAGTAGCCTCCTTAGTCCTCCAAAAAGTGCTTTCAACAAAAAGTCAAAAATGCAAAAAAAAATTCGACAAATAGGAGTATAAAAACAAAAATGGATGCAATCATATGATCTTTAACACATATTATGTATTACCTAGATAAATGCTATAAAATCCTAGGATGAATATATAGACCAATCTATTCATTCTTTCGAGTTTTAGGGAAACACTAACAACACCTCTCCATTCATGAATTGCACATTTCAAGAAAGAGAAGTAGGGGTGTGCTGTCAAAGGGGGAGTGTATGGTATTTATGATTCCCCATCTCATAAATCTCTTGATTTTTGCCTCAATGCTTGTGGTAGGGCCAAAGATTTGAATAATTCTCCTTTGATCTAAAAAGGGTATGAGGTAGTTGATTATCCTTATAATGTTGTAAGTTATTTAAAGATATATCAAGCGCTTTTGGCTTTAGGGGACCAAAAATTGATGAAGCTTATGAAAGCTAATATCTAAAATTGATCCAAGCCTATCAAAAAACTTACAATGGGTCCAATTTTGCAAAAGAAAAAAGAAACGGAAATGAAAGGGAAAAAAAGAATAAGAATAACTATAAAAACTAGCTCTTTAACACCCACCATTTTCTGATGTCGAAATTTCTATCGGTAATGGAAAATTCTCGTGAAACTTAGAGTTTCACGAACAAAGGAAATAGCGGTACGTTCTCTATACGTGCAAATGCTATGTTACAGAGTCTAAATGAATGCATATTTATTTGTTTGTTTTTGCAAGTAAAGAGTATCAGAGGTTTTTTTTGGGCAGAATGAACATCGGTAGCCAAAAATTGGACATTCAGTAGTCGAAGTCCCCATTTTACTGTCGATGTGTCCTTTTGGACAGTATGGACTCTTGCAGCCGAAAGTCCCCTCGATAGCAAGGGGTATAAATAGCCCTTTTTAACTTGAAATTCAAAGCAAAATCAATTTTCTCTCTCTCATGTTTAGTGTTACATGCAAAAGGACTAAAAGTGAAATTTTTCTTAACAACTAGGATGAATTGAGTGTTTGAAGATTCTTTGGGAGAATCAACCCTTAAGAAATTTAAGTGAAGCCTTTCTCTACCATTTTCCCCAATTTTAATTTTCAAGGGAGAAAGGCATTTCTCTAATTTCATTTTCTTTTCATCTTTAAAAGATAGTTTTAAATGTGAGTACATGGGTTAATTTAAGTAAAATGATTACATGTAAAAGTTTGAGTTTATTTAAACCTTTCAAAATTTTGGGGAGGTTTTGCATGTTTGTTATTTTGATGAGATCGTAATGCATGTCTTGTTATGGAGTTTTTCAATAAGTCTAGAGTGTTTATAGACATGAGCAAATAGGTTTGGAGATGATTTGTGTATTTTTATATTGATGGAGGTGTTAAAAATGAGTTACATTGATCATATGTGGTTTTAAAGCAAAAGAAATTCAGTTTATTTGAGTTTTTGACAAGTGGAATTTTGAAGAATTTGAATTAGGAATTCTAGAAATTCCCAAGTTCAACTACAAAAAACCATTATTTCGGCAATCGAAGTAGCTATTGCTTTTTGGGAGTTTTTCAAGTTTAAGACTTCGGCAGTCGAAGTTCCCTACTTCAACAGCTGGAGTAGCTACTACTAAAAAAAGGGACATTTAAAGTTCTAGGCTTCAGCAGTTGAAGTTCCTTACTTCAGCAGTTAAAGTTGGTTTTGCCAGCCTTATTCCCTTTTTTGTTATAAAGCTCCAAAACTTGTTTTTATAACCGAAAAGGACCTGGAATAAGTTTATTGATGTATGTATAGAGTTTTAGAGTTTTGAATAGGTCATTAAGGTCCAACTTTTATAGGATCAGACTTGAGAGACTCGGGAAGCCACGATTGAGAGGATAGCGACTGTTTGAATCTGGTGTTTGATAGGCTTCAAGAGGCGAGTGACACTAACCCTAATGAATGAAAATCTTTTAATTGAACTCATAGTCATTCACATGTATCATTTCATGATTTATTAGGTTAAACATATCAAAAACATGAATATGTTGCATTATTGTATAATTATTATTGTTACTCGATAGATATTAGATGACACACTGATTTTGCCATGCTATGGATGCAATATGTTATATGTTACAATCATGCATGATATGAGGTAGTAAGACTAGGTGAAGACTACTAAACCCCTAGCTCACTATTTATGATAGAGGAAGACTCGAGAAGCTTCTTTATGAGCCAGGCATATTGGATATGCTATGTTATAAAGAGGAAGTCCTGAGGAGCATCTATATGAGCTAAGCACTTTGGTTTTGGGAAATCACTGGTATCAAGTCTATTTTATGTGAATTGTTTATAATGTGTAAACTCAGGTGAACGATGCATTGCATATGCATAAACTTAACCATATGAAAAATGAATAACTATTGGTTTCTCACTAAGCTTCCCTAAGCTTAACCCTTTCCCCTAATCCTAAGTGCAAGGTTGTAGGAATAGAGTTACCTATAGGAAGAGCTAGCCAGAAGCATGAGTCTATCATGTTCTTTTATGTGTTTGTGGTATAGAATAAACATGTAATTTCTTAAATGGTTAGTGACTATGTTTGGTTGCAAGGGATTGTGATATGTAAGGCATAGATATAAGAAATGGATGCAAATTTACCTCATTCCATAAGCACTCTTTTTAATTATGAATGCATGAATGTAAGGATTACACTTTAGCATTTTTATGTTATGAAAAGGTTCAAAAGAAAAATGTTTTATGCTTTAATATAAATGCTAAAGTGTAATTGTTTATGAGTTGCTTGGATTTTAGCTTTTATAGAATGAAAACATGTTTAGCAAGTTTTTAGGCTTACTATGAGTTCTGGCAGCCTTAAGCTAACTCGTACCCTAGTGCTAGTAATAGCCCATAATTGGGTTGTGAATAAGTTGGTATCACAGCTCTAGTTATATGATTTGACCTAGATGCTAGTAAAGGTCAAAGTAGAGAAAGAAAAAAAGTATGTCAACCATCACAGTTAGAAAATACATGTCCATTAGGGTTGTGTACGCATGTGCTATATGATATTTTTATGTTCCATAATGTGTTTTATGATGTGTTTTTTGTTCAAGTGATTCCAAATGAACTTTATGCATGCTTAACACTTTTTGTTTTCTTTCAATAATGCGAGGTTCAAAATAGTCTGCAAGGTTCGCTAGTGCACCAGTCAAAAATGAAGGTATTGAAGCACTACTCGTTAACCCCATTGCTAGGGGCAAAGTAAGCAAAAGTGGTAAAAGGAGAATCCTCAAGAGGCCCCATAAGGTTTTTCAAGGTTAGTGAGGTAACCTTGAGTGCACCCAGAATGTCTATGGCTGCACGAAGGAGTTCCCATAATTTTCAACAACAGCAAGAAGACCTAGTTTTTCTGGGTTGGGAAGGGGAGGAAAAGACAAATATGAAGAGGAAAAGGATGAGTCAAAGTTTGTGCCTCCACCTCTGTAATGTCAAGAATATGGATTTGGGCTTAATTAACCACAATAAGGAAGCTTTGGAAACACTAGGTTTATGGGCTACCCTCAATACCCTACCTTCATGCCCTACTCTCCCTAATTACTTCCCATCGTTTAACCCTTACCCCATGCATCCTCCTCAACAGTACCCTCAAAACTCTCCAACCACCATGGGAACCTATAGCCTTAATAGTTCAGACTCAAGGGACTAGGTCAGGCAGCAAATATAAAGCAAAGATGGTAGACTATCTGAAATTGGATGCACCTATGTGTAAAGAAGGAGATGATCATTTTGAGCATGTTAAAGCAGTCAAAACCATTACTAATTGATGAGAAGCTAGTGATAGTAGAGCCATTTAGATGGCTAAATTTACACTAAAATGTAAGAAGGCTAAGGTGTAATACAAGACCTACATTGCTAGTAAGGTTGACAGCATGACCTGGACTTAATTTGTGTCAAAGTTTACCAACTAGGCTTTTCTCGAAAGCTCCAGAGTGTTAAAGGTGGTAAAGTTTGAATAGTTGAGGTAGATAGCTAATATGAGTGTAGATGAATATATGGATAAGTTTGTGGAACTTCTGCAGTATGTGGAGTAAGAGTATGATACCGATAAGAAAAAGGTGAAAAGGCACACCTAAAGGCTACACTCTTGCCACTCTTTATTGATTTTGGCTGTGAAAACCAATACTTTACTCTATTAAAGATGCTGTAAGGAAGATGGAAGCAAAGGCTATCATTAAAGGAAGTTTGGACCTAAAAAGCACAAAGCCCAAGAATTTCACAGTTCCTAAGGCCACAAATGCAGGGAGGTTCAGTCACCTAACTAAGACCACTTCTTCGTCTAGAACTAAGAAAGAGAAAGGGGGGAAGATTACTAAAAAATAGAAGAAGAACAAGTTTTGGAGCAGGATTAAATCTAGCCATAGGATGGGGAGTGGGTCTAACTCAGGTTCAAATATTTTGGGTTGTGTACGATGTGGGAAACCTCATCGAAGACTGTGCAAGTATGGAAACTTATAGTGTTATAGGCATGGTCAAAAGGGGCATATGCCAAGGGAGTGTCCAACATGGAATGGGTAGCCTCACAACAGCAAGCAGGGTCAGGTAGTATGGCTCAATCAGCTACAAAACTAACTTTTTATAGTACTGACTCAAGGAAGAGGACAAAAGAGAGGAAGTGGAAAAGGGGCTTTTTCCTCCATAGCAGGTTCATAAGGGAGGGTTTTATGACACCAGCTCAAATTTTCACTATAACACAATAAGAGTGAATACCTCTAACACAGTGTTATCAGGTACACTTCAATAGGAAGTTTCAATGTGCATGTTTTGGTTAATCTAGGTGCTTCACACTCTTTTGCTACCCCTGATATAATCCTAAGGTTAGGATTGATGGTTTCTAGTTTAAAATGTCCTTTGCTTTTTAGTGGACCAAAGAGTGAGCCTTCAGTGATAGGGATGATCTGTTACTCCTAGCCAGTAATGATTGAGGACAGATGCTTTCCAGTCAACCTAGTGGTTCTAGAATTTACCAATTTTGATGTCATTCTAGGGATGGATTAGCTCTCAGCCAAATATGCTACCTTGGATTGTAGGAATAAGATAGTGAAGTTTAGGGGACGAAATGGGTCAGAAATAGTGTTTCAGAGAGACCAAGTGCCACTTATGAAAGGAATGATTTCAACCATGCAAACTAAGAAGATGCTTAGGAAAGGATGTAGAGGGCTTATAGCCCATGTCAAAGAACTTATGGTGAGCTGAGGTAGACTAGGGTCAGTTCCTATGGTGAAAGAGGCTTTAGATGTTTTTCTAAGCAAACTACCTAGATTGCCACCTGAAAATGATAGATATTGAGATTGATCTAGTACCTAATAATAGACCTATATCTATTCCTCCTTACAAGATGGCTCCTACAGAGCTGAATGAATTAAAGGAGTAGTCACAGGATCTGGTGGATAAGGGACTCATCATACCAAGTACTTCACTATGAGGTGCTCCAGTGTTGTTTGTAAAGAATAAAGATGGTTCCCTAAGACTGTGCATAGACTATCGATAATTGAATAGAGTAACCATAAAGAATAAGTACCCTTTGCCTCATATTAATGATTTGTTTAATCAGTTAGTAGGAGCTAGTTGTTTCTCTAAGATAGACTTAAGATCTAGATATCACCAGTTGAGGATCAAGGAGACAGACATTCCAACAACTACCTTTCGAACCAAGTACAGGCATTATGAGTTTATGGTAATGCCATTCGCGCTAACCAATGCCCCAATTGTAATCATGGATCTCATGAACAAGGTATTCAAACCTTTTCTAGATCGCTTTGTGATCATCTTCATTGATGACATTTTAGTGTATTCCATAAGTCCATAAGAGTATGCACAGCATTTAAGAGCGATTCTCCAAGCTCTAAGGGAGCATTAGTTGTATGCTAAGTTTTTAAAGTGTGAGTTCTCGCTGAAGAGTATATCTTTCTTGGGGCATGTAGTGTCAAAAAATGGTAATGAAATGGACCCCAAGAAAGTTAAAGCAATAGTAGACTACCTAACATGGCCAATAACTGTTATTGAGATCAAGAGCTTCCTAGGATTGGCCAGTTATTAGAAGAGATTTGTACCTAATTTCTCAAAGATAGCTTCTCTAATGACTAGGTTGACTCAAAAGAATAGAAGCTTGAGTGAACAAACCAATGTGAAGAGAGTTTTTAAAAGCTCAAGGAATGCTTGGTGATAGGACTAATTCTGGCTTTGCCTTCGGGCAATGAAGATTTTCATAGTGTATTGTGATTCCTCCAAAGTGGATTTAGGGGGTGTTCTCACGCAAAAATGGCAAGGTAATAGTTTATACTTCAAGACAGTTGAAGAAACATGAAGCTAACTATCCCACCCATGACCTTGAAATGGCTGCTGTAGTTTTTGCCCTAAAATGTAAAGACACTATCTTTATGGGGTTTAGTGTGAAATATTCATAGACCACAAGAGTCTCTAGTATGTCTTCAATGAGAAGGAGTTGAAGCTCAGGCCAAAAAGGTGGGTGAAACTACTAAGTGATTATGATTATACTATCTAATACCATCGGGGTAAGGCAAATGTAGTTACAAATGCCCTCAACCAGAAATCATTTGGCAGTTTGGCTCACATATCGATGAAAAGATAACTCATCTTGAAGGAGCTACACTAACTAATAGAAGAGGGGTTATAGTTGAAGTTATCAGCAAAAGGCACCTAGATAGCACAAATGAAAGTGGCAATAGTGTACTTAAGACAGATGGCAGAGAAATAGCACGAAAATCCAAAATTAATAAAGTTAGTGGAAGCAATGCATAAAGTTAAAAACCATGAGTTCTGATATGATGGGAAAGGAATTTTGAGGTATGGAAGTAGATTATATGTACCAAATGATATCGGACTCAAAAGGGACATTATGAGAAAAGCTCAAAATATGATGCATAACATACATCTCGAAGCCACCAAAATGTGTCAAGATCTAAAGAATGTGTATTAGTGGCCTTCTATGAATAAGGAGATTGCATAGTTCGTACCTGCATGTGAGGTGTGTCAAAAAGTGAAGCTGGATCATCAAAAACCTGCAGGAATGCTTAACCCACTTCCCATTCCAAAATGGAAATGAGAAAATGTAGCCATGGACTTTTTCATGGGGTTGCCTGCAGCCTTAAATAGACATGACTCAGTATGGGTAATAGTGGACAAGTTGACCAAGACTACTCACTTCATTCCTATAAGAGCTAACTATTCTCTGGAAAATTTGGCTCAAGTTTATGTGGTAGAGATACTAAGATTACATGAAGCTCCAGTGACAATAGTTTCTAATAGAGGACGATAGTTCACCTCTAGGTTTTGGCATTGTCTTCAAAATGAATTAAGCACTAGATCAGCATAGCTTTTCATCCTTAGACTGATAGGTAGTTAGAAGGAACCACACAAACTTTGGAGGATATGCTAAGAATATGCGTACTTGACTTTGGAGGATCATGGAAGGAGTATCTTCCTCTAATTGAGTACAACAACAGTGATCACTCTAGCATTAGAATGTCACCATATGAAGCTCTATACAGGAGGAAAAGCAGGTCTCCTGTGCGCTTGGAAGAAGTTAGTGAGAGAGCTTTAGCAGGTACTAAGTTAGTGGAAATCACCAATCAGGCGATGCCTTTAATCAAGGTAAGGTTAAAGACAGTAGTCAGTAGGCAAAAGAGTTATGCAGATTTCCACAAAAAGGAAGTGGTTTTTCAGTTAGAGTGATGTGGCCCAACCGCAAGTGCATTTGTCACACAACCAGTATAGATAAGATATCATTTCCTCAAAGAGTTATGTTAATGATTGAATTTTTTGCATTAAAGTTTTTCTAATCTAAACTAAATTTAAACTAAGAGTAATAAAGTGACGATTTTGAAAATGTAAAATCTATATGTGCAATTTCAACAAAGAAGTTAATTGAATGGCAAGTATCACTAAATTGCAAGAAGCAAATGTAGCAAAATGAAATATGACAAAAATCAAAGTAATAAGTAATCAAAATCAATTAACAAATTAACAATAATAAAAGGATGATTCCGGAGTTTAGGGGTTCATATTCAAGCTATTTTGAGATTTCAAATTGATTATCCAAACATAAGGAAATCATAAGTTTTAAGGAGATTAATTCTTAAATCTTTTGAATACTCTTTCGAATGAGACAAAGAATGCTTTAATTAACTTAATCCTACTCTCGTGGAGTTGAAATTAACTAAAACCCATTAGATTCCTTAATAAATCTATTAGCCCTCTTAATCCTTAGTCTATTTCTGTATCAAAGTTTATTAAGTCCAATTTCTTAATTATCTATTACTAGATTTTCTCCTTTCCGTGCTTTAACCAAGGATTAAGAATAATACTTAATGGGATCATATACTAAGCATGTCATTAAGCATACAAGAAATGGATAAAACCTTAATAACCATAAAATCTATATAACTCAAGTTAAACCCATAAAATATCTTAAATATTACATACCCAACTCTAGAATCTTAGAAAAACTACTCACTATCCTCATTTTATACAAAGGATTCTAAGAAAAATAGGAAATAAATCTTGAAAATAAACTAAAAACTAAGAAACCCAGTAGAAGAAGTGTAAAAAATGATGAAGAAGAGAAGAATATTCCAAATCTGGTCCAGAATTGGAAAAATGGCAGCTCCTACTCTGCTTTCCTTCCTTTTTCCCAAATTTTCCTCTTACTTCTTATAGCCAAAATGAGGTAAGAATTCCCATTTATATTCTCTGACAAAAGCCCTAAAAATAGTGTGTGTGAGGTCACACTATTCACATGGAAGAATTTCCTTTTCAGCCAATTAATGAAGATGTACACAGGCTGTGCAGGTTGGTTATGCAAGATCTTGCGCAAATTTGGCAGCCTCCAAAAGCTTCCCGTGAAGTTGTACAGGTTGTGTGGGTTGCCTGTGCAAGTTTCGGCATGTTTGGAGGTCTTCTATGAAAGTGCATAACCAAGCTGCACAAGCTATGCCGCATGTTATGCAAGTTTCGGCAATATCAGGTGTTCCCCGTGAAGGTGCACAGGGGACCTACACAAGCTGTGCAGCAGGTTATGCAAGTTTCAGTAGTTTAAAAATTCCTTTCGTGAAGATGCATAAGGTAGGTGTGAAAGTGCACAAGCTATGCAATACATTGTACAAATTTCAACAGGTTTAAAATTACTTCTGATTTCTGTACAAAAGCTGCACAAGCTGGGCAACAAGTTGTGCAAATTTCGATAATTTCACATTCTTCAATTTTCAAGCTTCATTTTGGCACTTTTGGACTTGGAAATCACTTCTCACTTGTACAATTACTTTTTAGTCCCTTAAAAACACTTTTTATGTACAAAATAAAAGCAAAATTATAAATTAGTCCAAAAATTAACAGTTATGCAAAAGTAACTAAAATTAACTAAAATTGACTAAGAAATCAATAAATTGGCTATGAAATTTAACCTAAATGACTATATAAAATGCATGTATCAAATACCCCTTGTCACACCTTATCCCTCTGTAAGGCATAACATGATCTGGTAAAATACCTAATGAATTACCGAACTTCACCTATCGATAACTCTTTAAGTACACTACAAGGGATTTTAAAACCATTTCCTTACTTTTTTGGGAGTGGTGAGCATTTTTGGTAGAAATTAAAAACATTTAATTGAAGTTTCAAAACTATTTAAAATTTTTATCCATTTTTACTTGTCCACAAATTTGGAAAATTTTGACAGAATGCCGTCTATAGTTGGGAAAACCAGTTCTGCAAAACTTGTGAAAACACTTCTAATAATTTTATTTCACAACCCCAACCTTCAATAATATCCCAAAACAATGCAGTCAACCACAATTTAAATCAAAATTCACTTTTCAAAATATTGTTAAAATAATTCCATTCATAAACGTGGCATTAAAATTAATTTTACATACGCAATCTTAATATACAGAAAGAAAATCCAAAATAATATTATTACAATAAAATCAAACTACGCATACTATCATATTTACATCAAACTAAACTACCAAGGTATAGATAAATACCCGTACAAAAATTCTTCACTATGCTCCTCTATTACTGTAGCAGCTCACTCTGTTGCTATGTCCTTTTCTCTATCTGCAACAATAAGTTAAAGCTATCACTGAGTAAAGTTTGCTCAGTGGTACACAATAAAGATTTAAAATTTTACTAAAATAATCATACATCGATAAACAGAAATTTTAAAACCTTTCACAAGCATTTTTCCACAAAACTGAGATTAACATTTATATTACTATTTTATCAAACAATTTACAAATCACATTGTTGCCAATCAATAACACAATCACATTTCACAATTTAAGTATTTCACAAATTATCAAAACTCATTATAGCATAATTTTGGTCAAACAATTTAATAAACACAGTGTTGCCAATTCATACACAACTTAAGTCATGACACAAAATTTTCGATCAATGCCGCGTTGTACACCATGACAAAGCAATCTACAATCTCATTAATCGAAATCAATGAGGGAGGTGGCTAGCTAGCTAATGAGTACTCATCCGATCTACAACCCCAACTGGTAAGCCAGAGAGGGAGGAAAATAAACGATCTCAACCCCATGGATGGAGGAGGAATAATGTGGTTGTCACACCCTACTCCCCCATAAGATGTAACATGATCCCGTAGTACACCTAATGAATTACCGTACTTCGCCTACCGATAACCCATTAGATATACTACAAGGGATTTTAAAACAATTTTCGTGAAATTTAAATCATCGATTAAAATCTGGTGTTATAAAATTTTTTCAAAATTTCGGTAAAGTGCCGGTTGTGTTTTGAGAAAACAGTTCTTCAAACCTGAAAAGGAAAAACACTCCCAATATGTTTTCTCAAATACAACTCCAAGAAACTTCATTTCATCTCACAATTCAATCTCAATAATCAATCATTTCATTTTCAAACCAACCTCATCATAAAAGAAACATTTCATTGATTACAAGACACAAAAATTAATATTACAAAACTATTCAGGTAAATGAAATCTCAAATTTACATTTACAATAATTTACATTTAATTACATACTAAAATATTTTACAAGAGTTTTTATACAACTGCTCAAATAATTTACATACATATTATTACATGCATACATCAAAACCTGTGTACATGGGTAAACCTGGAGCTGATCTGAATGTCTCTTCAAAGAAGCTTACTCAATTGCTCTATGCTATTTTCACCTGCGACAGCATACAAAGCTATTGCTGAGTGGTGAACTTAGTGGTGTACAACTATAATTTAAAACATAATACAATATACTTTAACAAAATTACGGCAAATAATTTAGAAATCTGGATACTCATCAAATTCCAAAACTCAAAATATTCATTGCCAATAATATAAATCATTTGTATAAAATGACTTTGATCAAAAAATTCAATTTATCAAATCATAACTATCCATTTAAGGTAATTCCAACAAAATCAATTATACATAAATCATAATTGAAATCACAATTATTTATTTCAAAAACCATTCTTGATCTCAAAAGCCATTCTTTATCTCAAAAACCATTCTTTATCTCAAAACCATTCTTTATCTCAAAAACCATTCTTTATCTCACTAACTATGTAAGACTAATCCGAAAGGGCCATCTTCAGGATGATTCTAACTCCCTATGGTCGGGGAGGTCGAATCAGATTCTAACTCCCTATGGTCGGAGGGGTCGAATCATCGTGCATAGTACACATCACAATAATGATATTCCGAAAGGGCCATAATATAAAAAACTTAGATCTAACCTCTAATAAGAGGAGAATTTAAGCCTGTGCACGTACCATGGTAATCAAAACACAACTATTGTCTTCTCAACAAATGAGAGAGACAGGTAATAACCTAGTCAAGCATCTATAGTGAGATATAAAACAATATCACAATCCTTTTAGTGAGCATAAATCACAAAACAATTTGTTTCAAAGTCAATTCCAATATCCAATAATTTTTATTCTCATCACAATTCAAATCATAAATTTGCATTTTTCCATGGAAATTGCCCATCACAATTCAAAACATGTTCTATCACAATTTTCCAAAACATAATTTATTCAATTCACAACAATGCTTAATACTTATGGAAATACTATGTCACAAAGCTAAATTCATACATACTATAACAATATCAATAATCATTGAATTAAATCCAATGCTTGTTAAACATAATACATAAGAAAAACATCGTCATTTAATCATATGAAATTTTCAGAATAAAATCAATTAAAAACTAGTTGTGCACAAACCTATGATAACTGTCTCTTGGCTCTGACTCAGTGTTTCCTTCCCCTTCCCTGAGTCTTTGCTAACTGAAACACACAATTTGAAGTGCTTCAAAACTCATTTAAACCGTCTCTAACAATAAGGCTTAATACTTAATTTATTGAATTCTATTATTTCCTTAGTCAACCTAAAATGTTGACCCTCGATGTAGTCTAGGTGAATTAGGTTTTAATATTACCAATGTGTCACATTTTATGGCCTTTTAGTGTTGGTACATGTTACCCAATTCATTTTCATGTATAGTGTATTTTATTGCAATTTGTCAGATTTTGGTATACCAATTTGACCTAACTGGATGACCTAGTTCCCTCAGTTTTCAGGTTTTGGTCCAAACTACAAACTTGTAGGTCTATGTCTTATTGCATGCGGGGCTAAATTTCAGGTCATTCTGAGTTATGTAGACCAAGTTATGGTCAATTTACCAATGCTAGACAGAATGCATCAAAATGGTCACTTTAGGTCATTTTTAGGTCACTTTTGGTTCGGCCAGTTTTTGGACCCGAATTTGTGCAAGCTATTTGACTTGCTTATGGTCATTTCTGGGTGTTGGTATCTTCATAAGAATTGTAGATATATGTCTAAATTATTCAAGGTAAAAATTTCAGGTCAATTGGATCTGTTTTGAGCGAGTTATGGCCAAAATACTAACTACTGCCCAAATGGTCAATTTTCAGGCTTTCAATGCACTAATCCGGATTTGGTCATTTTTCAAGTCACCTTCCAAGCAGAATTTTGGCAAGCTTCCTTCATGAAAGTTGGCACTTTTTGTTCCTAGTTTCACCTCCAATTGGTCTCATACCAATTGGAGCCACATACTTAAGGTTCTAAGCCAAAACCTACACTGCCCTATTACACATTGTTCATCACTCATCAATTACACATTTAACACTTACCAAGTTACACATCCATGCCAATTCTGGTTTGTACCATAACATAAACACATTTTACTTCACATTATTGGTCATCTTGGCAGCTTGTAACCATACTCAATATGCACATTATAGTACAGAATTTTCCAAGTCCAAATTACAAACAATTTAACCACATAACCTAGCTCATTTACATGTCCAAACTCAAATCTTTATACACAAATACATGCTGCCATAACAAGCACCATAATTCAACAATATAATTCCATAAACCAACCCATGAAACAACATATTTTGATTTACACTTCAAGTTGCCGATTGTAATCTTCTTCAATTAGCTTTCCAAACTTCCAAAATCAAGTGTACTATCACACATACAATATCCAATTTATTCCTACACATATAAATACTTACGTCAACACTTTAATCTACCATTTACATGCAAGGATAAACTGCTCTCATTGAAGTTCCATGGCTGCCAAAAATATACCTCTCCCTTAACTCATCAAACTTAAAAAATCCTTCCACAATTCAACTACCCATAACATCGATACAAAGTTTAATGAAACAAGCATCAAAAATACATACTTACCACTTTTGAAACTCTTCAAAACCTCACCAAAACTTGATTTTCTTACTGCCTAACTACTACCCAAGTTGTGTAGAACAATTTTAGTGAAGGAATCAAGTGGAAAAATGGCTTGGATCATGGGAAATGGAAGCTTGGCCATGGACGGCCATGGAGGATTTTCTCAAGAAAATTTTCAGCTGGTTTTTTTTGGATGGTTGAAGAAGATGAAGTTTCTGCCCAAATGAAGGTGTAGTGGTCCACTTAAGTGGAGTAAGTGGAGCACTAAGTGAGGGTTAAATATTTATTTATTCTAAAGTTCCAAATTCTCACATTAAGCTCCTATCTTTTGCTATTTGAATTAGGTACCACCAATTTAATTTTTCATGACATTTTCCAAGTGTAATATCATTTATTTTAATGGAAATTTAGGTCAAAAGACAACTCAGGGTGTCAAATGACCACAATGTCCCTGTTCGGGTTGCATTCTCGATTTTTC
This sequence comes from Hevea brasiliensis, assembly GCF_030052815.1. Lineage (NCBI taxonomy): Eukaryota > Viridiplantae > Streptophyta > Magnoliopsida > Malpighiales > Euphorbiaceae > Hevea > Hevea brasiliensis. The sequence continues at coordinate 99,284,872 of NC_079496.1, forward strand.
GATAACACCGAGTTTTGTCGTTTTCTCAATTTTCTATTTTTCTTTGTACTAATTGATTAATTTTTCTTTGATATTTCTAATGATATTTATACTTCAATAGGTCTTTAATTATGCCTTAAAAATATTTTCCAGGATTCCCCGCGGTCCAGGGCTAGTCAACAGTCCACTCCACAACTTCCCGATGCGGTCTCCCATCGCTAGGGTTTTCGGCTCGTTTAACTTGGTTATATTTCATTGTTATTATTTTTTTTATTTTTCTTGTATTTCATTATTTTATGTCTCCTCATCCATATCTAAGTGTAGTTCTAGGCATCCTAGCTGTCCGGATAACACTGGTCACCGAAACAATAGAATGCACTACCAAACATAGGGGTGTTACAGTGGTACTGTCATGCTAAGTGTGAACACAAAATAATTCAAAACAATGCATTCAAATAATTTAGAAAAGATCCCAAACAATTTCCAAAGTCATTTTTGCAGTCACAAAATGGCAACACAATTTATAAATAATACAGCGTTTCCATAAAGCATAACAAGTCAAATTTTCACTTAGAAAATAATTACATAATTTATTATGCACAAACCTGACGTGAGTCGCCTTGAAGCCTTGACTCAGTCCCTTAGATTTTCTGAGTCTTTTTCAGCTAAAACACACAATTAACAATGTTTTAGTATCTTATCTCACAATAAATCCAATAATTAAACTCATTTATGCTCAACTCTAGCCCCAATATGCTTAAACTTATGTTCTTAGAAATTTTCATGTCGGAGTTACTATTCATGGTACTATTTAAGTCAAAATATTAACTTTCTTATGCTTAAAAGGTATGAGAAATCCAATTATACCCACATACCACATTTTGGTTACCAATTTTGTTGGTTTTAGTTGTTCCTTCAAATTTTAGGTCTTCTAAGTACAAATTTCAATTTTTTAGATTTGATATCCTATTTTGTACTGTTCCATTGGTCATGTTGCTATGGAAATTTAGCTAAGTTTTCTTCATAGAAGTTGTTTCTTGTTGTCTTAACTTTATTTTCATTTTTGAATCACTCTATTTGGAGTTTTGTAGCCCAAGTTATAGCCATTTGAACATGGCTGGCTGGATTTGGTTTTACCTAGAATTCTGGGTATTCACTGGATAATTGCAGTTTTTGTGGGTTGACTTCAGGTGAGTTTTGGGACAGTTTATAGTCAAATTTTGGGTTTTTTTTCTTCAAGAAAGTTGTAGGGCTATGTCTCAGCTTTCTACCAGTAAAATTTCAGGTCATTTGGACCTTGCTAGACTAAGTTATGATTATTTATGTAACAACTATTCATTTAGTCATTTTTGTACAGGTCAGTTTGCCAATTCCGAATTTGGCCTAATTGTTCACTAAGTTATGGTCACTTTCTGGGCATGATTCCTAAATGAAAATTGTGTTATTTGTGTCTAGTTTCATTCCCAATTAGTCTCACACCAATTGAGTTGGTAAATTTTCATTTTTGGTCCCTGAAAGGGACCTAGGTCAAGCTGCCTGCATATTGACCTTCACCAATCCAAATTGGAACTTAGTTCCAACGATTCATACACACCACAAATGGTCACAATTTACCATTTCACAACTCAAATAAGGTTAACTACATCATTTGGCCAATTCTCAAATTTTTCTCTAATTTTTTCAAAATGCTCAAACCCTAAATACACATAAAGTTCAATTTAATGTATTCAAAGTGTGTATTCATGTTCTACACACCTAATTCACCTCAAATAGCCATTCAAAACTATCAAACTCATTCATATCAAACCCTAACCCTAGCTGGATGAATTTCTATTTGGTCCCTCAACAATTGTTTTCTTTTGATTTTAAGTTAATTTCTAGGTTAAGTGAACTAAAAGCACAAGTATTAAACTAGAATTTCAAATTAAACTACTAACCTCAACTTTGATATTCCACTTCCTCAATTCTTTTCTTTTCTCCTCCCTTTTTCTTCTTCAATCCTCTTTTCTAGTTGAGATAGTAAGTTTTTTAGGGATTAGGGTTCACTTTAGGAGGTTAAAATCAAGTTATGCAAGCTTGGAAATGGGGTTTCAATGGAGTTTTTAGGAGAGCAAAGTGAGAGAGAGATGGGGACATTTTTTTGAAGAAGAATAAATGATTTTCTTTTTTTTTATGTCATTTATCTCTTTAAATTAGCCATTTGACTTAGTCCAAATTTGTAGGAAAAAGTAAATTAATTTTGACATCATAATTGATGTCATCACATGATGTAATAAAACTTTTTTAATTTTCTTTTTCTTTTGCATTTATTTTTTCATTAATTCTTTAATTTAATTCTCGATCCCAAAATTTTCTTTTCTCCGATTTTATTGGACAGTTAGGTCAGGTGTCAGCTCTAGGGTTGAATTGACCAAATTGTCCCTCGTCGGTTCGATCCAGTTTACAAGTTATTCGATATTTCTTCCGGATCCCTGACCTAATTATTTGACCTACTTAACAACTCTTTTCTGTGATTTTCTCTTTTCCACTGTGTTCACAATAGTCCTGAGGACCGCAGTGTTACATTTTATGGTTCAAAATTTGAGTTTAAACTGACCTCGCAATCATTCCTGAGAAGGTCACCCATCGTTGTGACTCTCGGCTCATTTAACTTCTTATGCTTTGTTTTTCTTCTTTATACTTAACTATTTGACAATTACTAATTATTTGTGTTCAGGATTTATCTAGGTGTCTTAAATGTAATTCTAATCCTCTTAATTGTCCGGACCGACACCGGTCACCGGAACAGTATAATTTACCAGGCTATGCAAATAGGGGTGTTACACCCCCAAACTCAAATCTTTGCTTTTCCTCAAGCAAACTTTGAAAATAAAATGTAATTTGAGGGGTGCCTTGTCCAAGGAGTTATTAAGATTACCTACTAAAGTAACTTAACACACCTTTAGCCATACCAACAATCCATATACTCATCCTTTAAGATGCCAAGAATCTAATGCTTATCCAATTTTTCACCACTTAGCCATCAAGTCAATTATCATTCAAAATTCCCGAACCAACTAATCATAAGAGAAAGTCATGCTCAAAAAGAACTCTAAAACAATCAATAATCAAAATGCCTCTTATATAAAATGGTGGAATTTGATGAATATATAAATGAGTTCCAATCCCATAAGCAAACTCCCTACCCCTATCTCCACTATTGTAGCAAATAATATCAAGAGATCAAATGTCTTTTTAGCAATGTAATTGGGCTAAGGGGTTTAGAATGAGGCTAACAATAAAAAAGGCGTAAAGGATTCAAAGCATAAGAATAATATTTAACCTTGAAGACATTAGGTACACTCTTTTCTTTTCTTTTTTCTCTTTTTTTAACCATAAAATATATATTGAATAGGAAAAAGAAACACTCACTAAGAATGACTAGGTGGTAGCATATCTTACAAAATACATAAGATAAGGGACTAAAACATTTTAAATTTGTGTCTTCTCTTGATGATCATTGTCCCTAGAATTACCACCCCCAAACTCATTTTATTTCATTAGTTAGGGTGGATTTCTTTCAACTCAAATAACAACAATGAAAAACACTTATATACTAGTACTTTTACAAAATGCTATGCATTTTTTTTTTCCTTTTTAATAACATATATTTTATTTTATTTGTATATATTTTGTCTTCTCTTCTTTCTTTTTCTTTTTTTTTTCTTTTTTTTTTTTTGTGTACCAATTTCCTTACATAATTATTCTCATGAAAAGGGTTGGAGTGTTTGGCTTAATGGCTAGGTAATAATAAGGGTTCCAAGAAAAATTAGGAATATATGGGCTCAAAGGGGCTTACAAGAGTTAATTTTAATTAGTAGAAAAGGCCAAAGGTTTCAAATAAAGAGGTTTAAGTAAAAAAAAAGCTCAATCATCTCTCTTTTCAAGTACAAGCTAGAATTTACCTCGAAAGGTTTAAAAAATTTGTTCTAGAATTGGTGAGACATCATTTAACTACCTTTTAACCTATAGCTCTCTCTAAACACTCTAATCTCCAAATGACTAGTTGGGTGGCTTTTTGGCTAAGAAAATATAGGCAAAGGATAAACACTTTAAAACTTTGCACCTCTCAAGAAACTTTCAACCCACAAACCCAACCAAAGGTATGCTAAATCACTCTACTAAGTAACTCTAATTACTCAAAAAACTTGGCAAAAATTTTATTTCATGAATGCATGGTTCCTAAAAATGAATGCATTAACTAAATGCAAGAAATCTATATATAGCATCTATATGGTATAATTTCTAAATGATGTGTAATGTATGTGTATGTGCAATATATTTACAATATATGTATGCAAATGGAATGGAATGAAATGTTCCTTTACTAGTTCCTCTATTAAAATGTGAAAACTTTTACAAAATCAAAATTAAAGCATTAATGCACACCCCCAAACTCAAAATTGGACATTGTCCTCAATGTCTAAGGTAGTGCATGATGAAAATCAAAAATTAAAGATGAACAATAAAGTATTAGTGAAATTTGTTGACATTTGAAAGAAAAAGTGAAAATTTACCTGGCATAGTGAGTGATTTAGCAACATAGATGAGAGTTAAAAGAAATTTCATGTTGCATAAGCAAACTGCATAAGATGTGCAGGATATAGGTCTGTGAAATCAATTGCATAAGCAACAGCATAGCTTATGCAGTTTCTAAAATCCTGCAGCACGGTTGACAATGGAAAAATAATTGAAAATAACTACATTTCATGAAGAAATATATACAAGTATGCATAAATGGATACTGAGATCATATGGAAACATTTAGAAGCAAATGTCCACATCCACTAAATTATTTCTCCAGAAAGCAGAAAATCAAGCAAATGAAATTGAACTTGTTCCAGCAACTAAGAAAAATATAAACATTGTATAAAAAAATAAGAAATGCTAGAAACTAAACAAAGATAAAATAAGAGTCGATCTAATTTTATGGTTTTGCCCTTGTTAGAAGGGCTTGCTGTAGATGTGGATGGTAGGGGCTACTGCTAAGGTGGAGGCTGTGTTAGCTATGATGGAGGTGGAGGTGGCATGCCCAGAAAAGCTATCTCATCATTCCTTCTAACTGCTTCTTGTCGCAAGGGATTTTGCAGTCGACTGGACGAACACTCACCGAAGTGGGAAAAGTGAGGAGTCACCACTTTAATTTTGAGGGAAATTAAAGAAAACCATTTGTGAAAGTAAGTTAAAATAAAACCACTTCAAAAACAGAGATTCTAGGTTCGGGGTCCGTAAACGGGTGGGGAAGGTGTTAGGCACCCCACCTCGTCCCTCAACGAGGGTAAGCAGATTTAACTTCACGTTCTTCATAGTTAGGAGGGTTTGAATGGAAATGTTAATCCTTTTGACCTAAAGGAATGTTTAATTTTTCACTAATCCGAATCACCCAGATACATAAGTAAATGAGACAACCTTAGTGAGTTGTTGTTGCGTGTTAATTTTATTTCAGGGGGAATCATCTTACGTATTTGTTAAAATTTAATTTGGGAATCGGATAAGAACTCTCCTCCGATCTCCTTTAAATATTTATTAAAATTTTTAAGCTTGAGAATCGGATAAGAACTCTCCTCCGATCTCTATTTAAATATTTGATAAAATTTTTAAGTTTGAGAATCGGATAAGAACTCTCCTCCGATCTCTTTTTTAAATATTTATTAAAATTTTAAGCTTGAGAATCGGATAAGAACTCTCCTCCGATCCCCTTTTAAATATTTATTAAAATTTTTAAGTGGAAACCGGATAAGAACTCTCCTCCGATCCCCTTTTAAATATTTATTAAAATTTTAAGTGGAAACCGGATAAGAACTCTCCTCCGATCTCCTTTATTTTAATAGGGATCGGATAAGGACTTTTTCGATCTCTAGAAACTTGATTACAGCTACCCGTGATGAAATCCTAGAACTAAAGGTTTTGGTATTTAAAGATGCAGGGGCGCGGAATAAGGCTTCTTTTAACTCATTGGTATCTTGTAACTAGTCAGGAAATACCAAACCGAATTTTCCAACCTTCCTATGTGGTCGCCTTACCAGTACCTTTTGATACCCGATCTATCCCATTTATCTATCTTAAAGTTCGATTTTACTCTGCCTTGTGTTGTCTTAATCAATTGTCTTTTGCATTATTCTAGTGATTCGGCCTTACTATTTTTCCCGACTTATTGTTTAGACCTTTTATTATTTTTAAAGAGACCCTTAAGACAAGGTTACCTACATTTTACCCGACCTCTTATACCTTACTTGAGACTAAAAAACTTGCATTCAGAAATAACAAAGATTAACAAAAAGAATGGACTGATCAACAAAGAAGTAAACCCGAGAGTAACCTTTTGCTATTCTTTAGTGCAATATAAACTTAAAAAAGAAAAAAAACTACGTACATAAAAGAATAAAGGAAATGCGTAAAATGAAAACGAGCACTTAATAAAATGGCAATACGAGCACTCACCTGTAGGGAGCCAAATCTACTAAACTAAGTATGGAATCACAAAACTTAATAGAACTGCAGGTTGGTAACCGGAAGGTTAAGGTCCGCTTTGGAACGAAGGATGCTTCGCTAAAATGCAATCGGGTCGAAACAATACCCGAGTTTAAATGAGGTTGAGCCTGGACAATGGGAGTGGAACTAAAGAAAACAAAGAGCTGGAAATGAGAGCACCACAGGATAATGAATGAACTGAAAATAGAGAGTTTCATTATTCAAGAATCCCTTTTGCAAGAAAACACTTTAGAAAACTGGTTTCAAAAGTTTTTCTTATGAACGCTAAAAAAATAGCAGAGTAATAAACTAAATTAAGTTTCAGAGTTCTTCCACAATAGTCACTGCCCTCTTTTCTGTCCTCTTTGAACAGTTTTTCATGCAGGTATTTATAGGAATCGGGTGCTCCCCATGGAGAGTCAGGATCCGTTTTGAAGGAAATGGAGGGTTAAGATTTTGAAGGACATGATCTAAGGGCTCGGGAATTAAAGAGAATCAGAACGGACGACTGGGATCCCTTCCGAAGTATTTGTCCTTTTCTTTCTTCTAATCTGACGGCCCAAAATTTCTTGTCAAGAGCGATCCGAGGGCTAGGAGTGAAAGGCGCTAATCTTGTCATTTTCTTCTTCAATCCGAGGGCTTCAAGCTCGTCCTTACAAGTAAGATCAACGGTAGAGATTAGGATGTACAGCGCTGTCCTGACGTACTCTGGCACATGTCCGTAATGCGGGCGATTCTGGGGCGTGCGGTTGAGATTTCACCTGCAATGTTTTAACTACCTCGATTCTGATTATGACGACAATCGGCAGGAACTGTCTTATTCTCTTTGTCTCCAGACCTCCCCTCCTTTCCGGTCTTTTCAACGTGATCCTTTTCCGATCTCTCATACCAGGTTCCTCGCTTCCAATCTCTCCTGACATGCTCTCTTCTGATCTTTCATGCCGGTCTCCCTTCTACCGATCTTTACCACACCAGTCTTCCTTTTTATCGGGTTCGGTCTAGTTAAAGCATTTATTTCCCTCAATTCTCGAGGCGTCCGCTTCGTTTTCTGCTTGCAATAAATGCTCAAATTTTCCTATATATATACCTTCAACCGGGAAGCCCTACCTCATTTGACTTTCTCCTCTATTCTCCTCATTTTCCTTGTTCTAGCTGCTCCGGCAACAATCCCGAACAAAATGACCGCTTTTAATCTTTTTCCAGTTGTTCTCTTTGTTCCTTGCCTGAAAATTTACGATCCCGGTGATCGAAAAATCATGATGACCTTATCTGGTGACAGTGAGAGAACTGGACTAATTAACCGATCTGGATCGAGGACCTCGATCGTGCCGATCTCGAATCGTTCGCCTGATATAATCGACGAACTGGTTTCGGGCGAGAAGACTGCTAATATCCCCCTCAACACCGGTGACTGCTCTTTGGCGTTCATCTGGCTCCTCTCCACAATGGGTGTTCCGACAGCAGCTCGGTTTTGAATATTAACTTTGATGACGACCTCTCTCATTCTCATGAGAGTCATAGTCCCGCCAGCCGGTCTCCTGGTCAAACACATCTTTTGACTCAGCCACGAGACTAGGCTTTGAAAGAGGCCTTTTAGATAGGATGTTCCACTGGTCTCTAAAGATCACTCTTATGATGTAATCAGACCTTTAATGTAATCCGATCTTTAGAGATTGCCCAAATGATGTAATTAGACCTTTAATGTAATCCGATCTCCAGAGATCGCCCAAATGATGTAATCAGATCTTTTTCGGAAATAAAATTTATTTTGATAACTGTCGTTTTATTATTATTGCATTGATTATTTTCCGATCTCTGAAGTATGTATCCGATCCGACTCTTAATTTGAATGACACTTATCCAATATGTAATTCAAAACACCTTGATCTGCCACTCTATAGTTAATCGACCTCTTTATGGAATCTCCGGAATATTCGTGAGACGTGTCAGAACAGTTGGCGAGTCCCGCTATCCGATGCATTACCTGGAACATCGTGAGCATTAAAAGCTCGGACGAGTATAAATAGGGGTGGGGTTAGCCAGTTGCTCCTTTATGTTATTTTCAATCTCTCGCGAATAACTTCCAAATTCTCTCATTTTTTCAAGTTCCTCCGACACCGATCAAGCTCCGGTAAAGGTTTTGATCTTTCTTTTAGTTTAAATTCTCTGTTTCCTTTGAAAATGAGCGGTGCCGAAGGTCAGAGAGCAGTAAGCCCCCCTTCCATTCAGTTCTCGTGGTCGTCTGATGAGGTAGAGGTGGTTGGACCAAGCGCGTGGCCTGAACTTCTTAGGGTCTCCGTTCCAGCTCGGGGACAACCAGCACCATCAAGGCATGTGCCTTCTTCGGGGAGGGAAAATCTTCCAATGGAAGAGCTACCATCTATCTCACAAGAAACCGACCTGCAGTCGTTCAGCCAGGAGTACAACATCCGGCCTGATTCGTATGAACTTATCCGGTGTCATGGCGACCTTCGAGCAGTCACTTCTTTGAGGGGAACGATATGATCATGGTGTATGAAGAACAGTTAAAAGCCGGGCTGCGGTTCCCTATTGACGACTTCTTTAAAGAAGTTTTAAAATATCACCAAGTGTGCATTGCCCAAGTTCACCCGAACTCGTGGCGGATCTTAGTAGCCTTCCGAGGCCTATGCCGAGCTAAGGGGCTCCGACCTACAACTAAGGTGTTCACTGAACTGCACAGGCTAACTCGTCGAAAGGACGACGAGTATTGGTTCCTCCAGGCGAAACCCTATTGTGGGCTTTTTACCGACCTGCCTTCCTCGTTGAAGAATTGGAAGAACCGCTTCTTCATCTTGAGGAGTAAAATTTCGAATGGTTTTGAGGGCTTCCCTCAGAGCTGGCTACATCAGGGTCCCTTGCTTACGAAGCACATCGCACTGAATAGGGAAGAGGGTGCAATGGTGATGGAGTTGAAGGAACAGGCGTCCAGAGAGAAGTTCTCTTGTTTGGATGCAGTGACGGCCGAGCTACACCATTGGACTATGCAGCTAGTCACCGGTCAAGATCGCGGGCTTCAGCTCTCTGATCTCGGCATTGGTATTTTTCATATCTCAGATCTTTGGACCTTAGCGATCTCACTGACCTCTTCTTTGTGCAGGTATGGCAAGCGGCGAAGCCTCCAAGGAGAGCCGAAAACGAAAGAGGGAGATCTCCCGGAAGGTACGGGAGATGAAGCGTTCCGATCTGCTTCAAACGCCTGGTCATGAGCCCGGGGAAATACAGGAAGGCTCGTCTCAACCTTCTGGGCCTCCGGTCATAGAAGTGGTCCGATCTCCTCATCGCCGAGAAGAGCCGCCTCCACCTCCTCCAGTCACTCTGAGTGCGGAAGGGGGTCCTTCCCAGCCTACCCCAAGGACTCTCTCTTGCGGTGCCCAAGTGTTGATCCACTCATTGGAGAAGAACTGCACGGTTTGAGAGAACCCTGGTTTCGCTAAGGTCTTGCCGTCCTCCATCTGCCTTTGAGAAGATCGGGATAGGCTGTCTCCGGATAACCTTGATGACATCTTGACCAGATCTATGAGCCTGAACGTGGAGTGTTTAGTGAACCAGCACATGGTCCGGGAGAAGGCTCATCGCCTGGGTAAGGAAGTCGAGAAGATGGGTCATGAGGTGTCTTCGCTCCGATCCCAACTTTTGTCCGCTCAGGACTACATATCTCAAATTGAGGGACGAATGAAGTTTTATGAGGACATGCTGGCCGAGCAAGCTCATGTTTTGGCCGAGCGAGATCGTGTTCCCGAGGGAGTTCAGGCGCTCCGAGCTGATGAAGCTACTCAACTCGCTCATCTTGCTGAGGAGCTCAAGGCAAAAAAAGAAGAAATGGTGATCGGAGTGGCCGGCGCTTATATGAATGCTCACAGAGATCTCCTGGCTGAGCTCAAGAAGCGTTATCCCGAGGAGGACTTCTCCTGGATGGCCAACCAGGCTCCCGAGGACGAAGGTGAGAATAGCGAAGAGGAGGCTGAAGGTGAGAGAGAAAATGAACGACATGTAGTTCAGGCCCCCAGCCGAATGACTTGTATAAATTTGGAAATGAAATGAAAGTTCCCGTTTTGTTTAATGATTGATTGTGATCGGAAAGTTTCTAAATTGCATAAGCACTTGATTGTTTGAACATATTAGAACGACAACTGAAAGTGATTATTAATCTAAGTATAAGAGATCGGAAAACATAATATGCATGAGATCAGTTACGAAACGGGACTTAATTAAAATTTTGGCTTTGAACACTTAAGATTGGGATCATCTTTAAACCGAGTCAAAACCTTTATCATTCTCAAATTTTTAAATGAGAGACCGGAAATAAGACTGGTGGTACGAAGGCCTAATGTTGGTTCAATATTATTTGACAAGAAAGATCGGAAATATAATTAAATGATCAGGAGACTCGAGAATTGGTTTGAGGGATCGGTGAGGCTTTAAATGACCTGGAGACTTGGTATTAATTAAATTCCTTTTGAGGGGAGATCGGAAGTGTGGTCGGTTGGCAAAGGGACTGTGTTGGGGATCGGCTTCAAAGTTTATTAATTCCGGAGGATCGGCCAAAATATGGTGTCGACACTTCAACTTGTCCCTGGTCTCCATGATGAGATCAAAAAGATGATCATTATGGTCCTTGAGGTTATCGAGTCCAGAGTCAAGCTTTCTATCCATAAAATAAATGTCATCACTAAGCCTCTCTAGATAGGTAAATAGTGCTTTGGTGTTAAATGGTGGAGGATCAGTGGAGGAAGAAGGTCTAACTACAAATGGTGTTTGCTGTGCAAATGCTAGGGGAATTGGCTGTGCAAAAGGGATTTCTGGCTCTGCTGGCTCTGTTACTGGTTGTGCAGTAGGTGGTTGTACTGGTTGGACAGTAGGTGTCTCTGATTGTGTAGCTTCAGTGGATAACAGACTGATTCCAGTTTTAGATAAATAAAAGGCATCAAAAAGAAGTGTGTCTATAATGACAGGTAGGGGATGCTCCTCTGGATTAAAACCAAAATATTTGGATATCACAGTTATTAGCCCACCTATGACAATATCACCTATGGATTTACTGGAAGTGTATTAAATATGTTTAGAGAAGAAATAGCCTGGAGCTACTGTGACTCTATGGAAAGCACACCACGGGATGAAAAGGTCATACTTGCTTACAGTTCCAGAACTAGTCCCTCAGCACAAAATCGTGTTAGTAATGAGCCTATGGACATATCTAAGGGCTGGATTAATTATTTGAGATGTTTTAGATCTGCCAACATTAAAACCTTGTGATTGGTTGGTAATATCCCTCCAAAACAGAGTATCATCCCAAACTCCCTTACCTAAAACTTCTGCACCCTTATATGGGACCCTAAATTGCCCATCCATCAAAACCAAATATAACATGAAACTGATCCAAAGTTAATTCCCTAGCTTCCCCCATACATCTAAAGTTCATAGTGGGCTTATAATCTCTTTCATGTAGCTTCAGTGTGGCAAAGAATGAGGAAATAAACTCCAATACTAGGGCTGGGTAAACTAATTCTTGTTTATGAACAAATTCAATCTAACCTAGCCCATCAAGATAAGTATAAATAGTATTAAACAACGTAACAAACTTAAGCACTTCATTAGAAATATATCTAGTGATGGTAATTCTTCTATCATGCAAGCACATAAGATTACTTTTATGTGTTACATCAATAAGAGGCCAGGGAAAATTGGGTTGTACCTATTTAGATGCTTTAAAGGAATTTTTTTTTTTTTTTTTTTTTACCTAAGGAAGGAGATTTGGCTTGTCGTGTGGGAGTAGAAGTGCTAGAAGCCCTACATTTGGAAGTACTAGTTTTGGGATTCTTTGATGGAGGTTCAAAACTTAGTGTTTCAGGTGATGGGTCTTTCCTTTTGGTGGCTGGAGGTGAAAAAGAAGTGGGATAAGTACTTTTAGAGCGAACTTTTCTCTTGTAGGTGGTTAGAGTAGAGGTAGGAGGTTGTAGAGGAAGGGATTTAGGGTTAGGTAGTTGAATGGTGAGAGGGGTAATTTAAGAAGAGAGCCAGGAGGAAAAGGGGGAGGTGGGGATTCCATGGGCATTGGGAAATTCAATAGGCAAGAGAAAGGGAAAAAAGAAGAAAAGAATTGAAAAATAAGGGTTTGGAGCAGCAAAAATATAGGGAATGGGAGAAGAAGTGGCCAAGAAAAATGGAGATATGGGTGTCGTGAGTTAAGGTGGCGAGAAAGAGGTTGCGTAATTTTTTACTTGCACAGGCTATGTGGATTCATGCACAGGGCAAATATGAAAGTTCACAGGGCAGGCAGGAAAATGCACAAGCTGTGCAGGTTTCTTATGCAAGTTTCGGCACATTTTAACTACAACAAATGGAATAGCGTGATGTTACACAAGGTGTGCAACAAGTTATGCACATTTCTGTAAGAACAAATAAAAAGGCTAAAATGAGAATAAGAAACTGCACAAGCTAAGTAATAAATTGTGCATAATTTGGTAGAAAGTAAATGTGACAAAACAACATTGGAAACATAGGAGATGTAAGGAAAATTGATTTTTGATATTTAAACTCAATTAAAAATAAGAAATTTCAACCAAGAAATGCATGAATCATTAAAATTAACATTAAAAATGCACTAGCGCCATGCAAATCCAAATCAAATGTACAATTCATGTTCATGGATAACAATTTCTGCATAAAAAGAACCTGTGAACTGTGCAAAGTTATCCTAAACCTGTGAATTGACATTTTAACACATTAAAAACTTTGTAAGACTTGCAGAACTGTACTGCAGTTAGAAAAAAAAAATGTAGTTATCCACAAAATCAAAACACTCATTCCCAGTTTTGCTAATCAATTTCAACATAATAAAAATGAATTATACACAGCAATTGTTTCTAGAACCACAAAAATAGGCCACTCACCATAAATTCAACATTAAAGACATGGACATAAAGAATTAATGTACCATACCTCAACCACTAAGAAGGACGTAAACAGTTAATAGTACATACTATAGAACCATTACATAGATGTTGAAGAATTGTTCTACACAAGCTAAAAGGAATCTGCACAGGATGATATTGAAACAAATTAGTCTTGGGAGAGTGAATAGTTAAAGTATAAGGTAAGAATTACTCCCCATAAGTGCAACAACTTCTATTCTTTCAAAATGCATCTACGAGAAAAATTCAACAATGTCAAAATTGAATCAGGGGTATTAAGAACAAAATAAAAAATTGCAAAGAAAATGAACCAAACAAAAACAGAATAAATAAACTTGTTGTGCCTCCCAAGAGCGCTAATTTATGATCTTTAGCTTCACCCTAAATTTACTGTTGCTAACAAGAGATCATAGGATTTGAGAGCTTGCAATAGCCTGCTCCTTCAAGTGGCTCTCTAGTGATGTAATGTTTCACTATATGACCATTAACTTTAAAATTCCTTGATTTTTCACCCCAAAGTTCCACTGCTCCATGAGGGAAAATCCTAACAACTCTGTATGGACTAGTCTATCTAGACTTGAGTTTTCCTAGAAACATTCTCAATCTATAATTAAAGAATAGAACAAGATCACCTTCTTTGAACTGCTTCTTCCTAATATGCCTATCATGCCAAACCTTGGTCCTTTCCTTATAAATATAAGCATTTTCATAGGCATCTCTTCTTAACTCCTCCAACTCATTAAGTTGTAGTAATCTTTTTTCATCAGCTTGTTTAAGATCAAAGTTTAAGGTCTGAATAGCCCAGTATGCTTTGTACTTTGGCTCCACAAGTAATTTATAATACTTGCTATGTAACACCCCTATTTTTATAGCCTGGTATATTTCACTGTTCCGGTGACCGGAGTCGGTCCGTACAATTAAGGGGATTAGAACCACACTTAAGACAACTAGATAAGCTATAAACACAAATAATTAGTAATGTCCAATTAGTTAAGTATAAACAAGAAAAACAGAACATAAGAAGTTAAATGAGCCGAGAGTCACAGCGATGGGTGACCTTCTCGGGAACGACTGTGAAGTCGATTTAAACTCAAATTTCGAACCGTAAAATGTGACGCCGTGGTCCTTAGGACCATTATAAACACAGTGGAAAAGAGAAAATCACGAAAAAGAACTGTTAAGCCAGTCAAATAATTAGGTTAGGAAGCCGGAAGAAATGTTAAATTATTTGCAAACCGGGAAGAACCAGCGAGGGGCAATTTGGTCAATTGACCCCGAGAGTTGACTCCTGACCTAACTGTCAAATAAAATCGGAGAAAAGAAAATTTCAAAATCGAGAATTAAATAAAAGAACTAATAGAAAAATAAATAGAAAAAAAAAAGAAAATGTAAAAGTCAAAAGGTGATGACATCATGCATGACATCATGCATGATGCCATAAAGAATATAATTAATTTATTTAGTTATTTAGATTTTTGGTCTTCCTAAAGAGATAAAGACAAAAAGAAAAGAAACAAAAAAAAAATCATTTGGTCTTCTTCCTTCCTCCCATTACTGTCCCATCACTCCCACCTCTCTCTTTCATCCCTTTTCCACCATTAACAACCAATTCAAGCTTTTAAAAGCTTGATTTTATTCCATATATATACCCTAACTCTCTTAAGTAAATTTTGTTCTTGGATCTTGACAAGTATCTTGTTTATAGAAAGGAATAAGAAAGTGGAAGAATTAAAGCTTTGGGAATACCTCCTGAAAGGTTAGTCAAGAAACCTCTCAATTCTCCTTATATTCATGAATTTGCACTTGAAATGAACTAGTATTAATGAAAATAAAATAAAAACAACATATTTAGGAATATAATGAAATTCAGCCAGCTTAGAGGTAACTTGAAATTGATGGATTTTGATACAATTAAAAGGGTAGGCAAGCTTGATTGAAGGTGTAGTTGAGGTTTATATAGTTTAATTGCATGAAATGAGCTTAACATGGAAATTAGGGTTTTGGACATAAGGGTTTGGAGACCAAAAATGTGAGAAACTTGTAAATGGTGTTTTTGACCTAATGTGAAGTGAGAAATGGTCATTTGTGACCTAATTAAGTGTGTTAGAAGTGTTTGAATCAAAGCCAAATTCGGATTGGGTATGCACCATGACCAAAAGTCAACTTTGAGGGACCAAAAATGAAATTTTACAAGCCCAATTGGTATGGGACCAATTGGAAATGAAAATAGGCACTAAATGACACAATTTTCATTTAGGAAGCATGCCCAAAAAGTGACCAAAACCTAGTGAACAAATTGACCAAAGTTGAAAAATTGCAGGCTGCCCTGTATAAACTGACCAAATGAACAATTGGTCATAACTCGAGCTACGTAGGTCAAAATGACTTGAAATTTTATTAGTGGTTAGATGAGATATAGACCTAAAACTTTCATGAAGAACACAAACCCAAATTATGCCATTAACACAATCAAATTACTGAGCAAAGTTGAGTCACTGAATCTGCAGAACTGCAGATTTGCCATATGAACAGTAAAGTTTCAATGGCTATAACTCTCTCTAGAAAACTCCGATTTAGGTGATTCTTGAACCGATGGAAACCTAAGACATAGTAGAAATTTCATATGAAGAAAATTAGATCAAATTATGGACTTAACTTGATCAAATTGCTGAACGAAGTTGGAGCAATAAATCTGCAGAACTAAATTCTACAGCATGAACAGTAACTGTATTTTGGCCATAACTTGAGCTACAAAACTTTAATTGGAGTGATTCAAAAATAAGAATAAACTTAAGACAATAGGGAACATTTTCTATGAAGGAAGTTTTGTCAAATTCCAATAGTAAAGTGACCAATGGAACAGTGCAACCTTAGACACCAAAACTAAAAATTTATCAAATTTGCCTAAAAGACTTAGAATTTGAATAAACAACCAAAACTAACAAATTTAGTGACCAAAATGTGGTATGTGGGTGAAGTTGGAGTTCCCATACCTATTAAGCCTTAGAAAGTCAACAATTTGACTTGAATAGTATAGTGAATAGTAACCCAAAACACAAAAATTTCAAGAACGTCGAGTTTAGCACATTAGAGTTAGGTAAAAGTGAAGTTAAATTTATTTTTGGATTTATGCTAAGTTATGGTACTGAAACACTGTAAAACTGTGTGTTTCAGTTGAAAAGAATACAAGAAAAGAACCCGAGGAACCGAGTCAAGGCCAAGAGGTGACTCACTTGAGGTTTGTGCACAACATCACTATGCTTTAAAATTCATTGATAAAGTGAATGAAATATGCATTTTACTTTTGCTTTGAATTGTTAAAAGTTTATTTTGACCTTATTTATGATGTTTTGATTTAAATTGTGAAAGTTATTATGTATATTTGAAATGACAATGTTTAGCAAATTGTTAAGATAAGTTTTGAAACCACAGTGTCATGACCATATATTTGAACACCTCACTAGCACGACTAGTGGGGGTAATTAGTTTCAAATTTTGATTACTTCTCTGGAGAAGTGTTGAGGTGTGCCAGTAGAAGAGGATATGGATGGATATCCATATATTTGAGCTAGCTAGCCTTGTGATGTGATTTCTCTTTAGCCTCTGGCTATTGAGATTCTATTTGTTTCGAATGGCATGATCTAACTGTGGGTTTTATGAAATGTGATTTAATACTTCAAAATGAAATTGTTTGGGATTAAAATCTCATAATGCATGATTTGTATTTAATACTCATGTTCAGTCTAATTTTTGAATAAATGTGATTTAAGTTCTGCATAAAGATTATTTTAGTATATTGTGCACCACTGAGTCCTAGTACTCAGCGATAGCTTCTATTACTGTCGCAGATACAGAGACTAGAGGAGCAGCAGACTGAGCTGCTGAGGTGTGAGGAACTATCAGCTTGAAGTCATCGGGTATAATTTATACCCTAATTGTAAATATTTCTTTTGATGTATGTAATGCATATAAATGTATGAACATGTAAATGGGTCTTGAGCAGCTTGTACAAAATTTGTATGAAGTTTGTAATAAAGTTTAGTTTGTATTTCTTTTGATGTAAATTTTGTAAGGATGTATAAAAATTATTTTGTCTCTAATGAAATATGAGTGGAACTATTTTATTTAATTTGAATGAAATGTATTGCTAGTATTTTGAGGATTATTGAATTTTGAACTTGAGAAATTGATTGAAATGATGTGGAGTTGTTGAAATGGATTGAGTTTGATTGAAAAATTGAAATAGTTGTTGAGAAAACATTTTTAGAAGTGCTTTTTACAGGTATTTGAAGAACTGATTTCTCAAAATACAGACAGAACTCTGTTAAAATTTTTATAAAATTTGCGAAAAAATAAAATAGTCCAAAAATATTAACTAGATTTACTTTTAATCATATGTTTTAAATACCTATTAGAAAATGCTCACCACTTATCAAAAGTAAGAAAATTGTTTAAAATTCCTTGTAGGGTACTTAATGAGTTATCGGTAGGTGAAGTTCAGTAGTTCATTAGGTATTCTACGGGATCATGTTATGCCTTACAGAGGGGTAAGGTGTGACATGCTATACACTAATCTAAAAGGAGTAGTGCCTATGGGAATCTTATAAGCAGTTCTATACGCCCATAAAGCATCATCTAGTTTGATGGACTAATCTTTCCTAGAATTGTTTACTATTTTCTCTAAGATGTGTTTAAGCTCCCTATTACAAATTTCAACTTAGCCAGAAGTCTGGGGATGATATGGAGTGGCAATCTTATGCACTACACCATATTTGTTTATTAAGCTTTCAAATTGCCTATTACAAAAGTGTGTGCCACCATCACTAATAACTGCTATTGGAGCTCCAAATCTGCTCAAAATAAATTTCCTCAAAAATTTTACTACAACTTTAGCATCATTAGTAGGAGTTACAGTAGCTTCTACCCATTTTGACACATAATCAACTTCCACTAAAATTTATCTATTACCATAAGAAGGTGGAAATGGGCCCATAAAATCTATCCCCTATACATCAAATAACTCAACCTCTAGGATACCATTCTAGGGCATCTCATCTATTCTTGATAGATTTCCATTCCTTTAGCACTTATCACACCTTGACAAAAATGTTTAACATCCTTGAAAGGATTTGGCCAGAAGATTGGCCAGAGAAACTAGCTTGCAAAATTTTTCTAGTAGTTTTAGAAATTCCAAAGCATCCTCCATAATCAAATGTAAGGCAATGATGTAAAACACTCTCAATCTCCTCATCAGAAATGCATCTTCTTATCAATCCATCACCACATCTTCTAAAGAGTAAAAGCTCATCCCATGTATAAAATCTTGCCTCATGTAAAAACTTTTTCTTTTGTTGCCATGTCATTCTTAGAGGTAATACTCTACAAGATAGATAATTCACCAAGTCAGCATACCATGGCAGTTTAGCAATAAGAGAAAAAAAGTTGCTCATTTAGGAAAAGCTCATCAATAGGGATCGTATCCAACTCCTTATTATCTACTCTCAACCTGCTTAGGTTATCAGCAACTACATTCTCAGCTCCTTTCTTATCTCTAATTTCCAAATCAAACTCTTGTAGTAGCAAAATCCACCAAATTAGCCCAGGTTTGGCTTCCTTCTTATGAAGCAAATACTTGATTGTTGCATTGTCTGAAAATACAACCACTTCTAAATCTATGATGTATGGTCTAAACTTCTCCAATGCAAAGACAACCGCCAAAAATTCCTTTTCAGTAGTTACATAATTGATCTAAGCCTCATCCAGTGTTCTACTAGCATAATAAATAGCATAAGCCTTCTTGTCTTTTCTTTAACCTAAAACTGCTCCAATTGCATAATCGCTAGCATCACACATAATTTCAAAAGGAAGACTCCAACTAGGTGGTTGCATGATTGGCGCAGTTATAAGAGCTTCCTTTAACCTACAAAAGGCAGCTACATCATTACATAATAAATTAAACAAAGGTTTGGCAATTTTAGAAAAATCCTTAATGAAGTGCCTGTAAAACCCAGTATGTCCCAAAATACTTCAGACTCCCTTGACATTGGTAGGAGGGGGCATTTTTTCTATCACCTCAACTTTGGCTTTATCAACCTCTATTCCCCTATTAGAACCAAATTTCCAAGCACTATCCCAATTCAAAACCAAGTTAGTGTCTACATAATGCTGTAAAACTTTAAAAAGATTAGCTAGACAATTGTCAAATGAAGATCCATAAATAAAAAAGTCATCCATAAAAACCTACATTATATCTTTAATGAAATCCAAAAAGATTGCCATCATGCACCTTTGAAAAGTGGCTAGTGCATTGCATAACCCAAATGGCATTCTTCTATAGGCAAAGGTTCGATATGGATAAGTAAAAGTAGTTTTCTCTTGATCATTTGGATGAATAGGGATTTGGAAAAACCCCGAATATGCATCTAAATAGCACAAATGTGAATGCCTAGCAAGTTTTTCTAACATTTGATCAATGAAGGGAAGTGGAAAGTGATCTTTTTATGCATATTTGCCAACTAAACACTAATCTGGTGGGAACTAATTCATTATTTTCATTTTTAATCACTGTTATTCTACCCTTTTTTGAGACTACATACACTGGACTAACCCATGTACTATCTAAGATAGGGTATATAATACCCGCATCAAACAACTCTAAAATTTCCTTTTTAACCACATCTTTCATATTTGGATTAAACCTTCTCTAAAGTTCAATAGATGGTTTGCAATTGTCCTCTAAAATAATTCTATGCATGCACAATTTAGGGCTTATTCCTTTGGTATCATCTATTGTGTATCCTAAAACCTTCTTATATTGCCTCAAAAATCTTAACAACTTATCAACCTCTAAAGAATTCAAATTTGCATTAATAATTATTGGATAAGTTTCATTGGGGCCAAGAAATTCATACTTGAGCTGAGAAGGAAGTTGTTTAAGTTCTACCTTAGGTGCATCTTCTTCCTTGAATGATGGTTGCTTAATTTCACCTTTTTCCACTTGAGTAGGTTGAAAAATTGGTGCTAAGATGAATGGTGTAGTGCTCTCCAAGTGTTGAACAAATGCAGCCACATGAGGATTTTCATTGTTTATACTTCCTCCATGAACTAAGTAATTTTCAAGGGGATCTTTAGGATATCTCTTCCTAAAATGCTCCTCAACTAGCTTTTCAATAATATCAATTCTCAAACAAGAATCAACTTCAGAATAATTTTCTTCATAGCATCGTTAATGTTAAAAATTAATTGATCATCCCAAACTCTAAGAGTTAATTTTTCACCCTTTACATCAATTAGTGCTCCAGCTGTAGCTAGGAAAGCCACCCCAAAATAATTTCGATATTAGCATTTTCCTCCATGTCCAAAATGACAAAGTCAACCAGTATATAGAACTTTCCAACCTTTAAAGGCACATTCTCTAAAATCCCTTCAGGGTATTTAATTGATCTGTCTGCCAACTGAAGAGAAATGTGGGTTGGCTTAAGATCTCCCATGTTGAGCTTTTCATATATGGAGAGGGGCATAAGGCCAACATTAGCCCCTAAATCACATAGAGCTTTTGTAGAACATGACTCCCCAATATGACATGGAATTGAAAAACTTCTCGGATCTTTAAGCTTAGGAGGGAGCTTCCTTTGAAGTATGGCACTACACTCTTTTGTCAAGGCTACAGTCTCATGATCTTTAAGTCTCCTCTTGTTTGAGATTATTTCCTTCAAGAATTTTGCATAAGAGGACATTTGTGAAAGAGCATCAATGAAAGGCACATTTATGAACAATTCTTCAAAACCTCTAAGAATTTCTCAAATTGCTTATCAAGTTTGGCTTTTTAAAATCTTTATGGAAAAGAGAGTTGTGGTTTGTAAGGCTCTGGAGGTATACACTTCTCTTCTTTTTCTTCAGCCTCCTCTTTTCTTTTTCTTGCACTCTCTCTCTTTTCACTCTCATTTCTTCCACTTTCTTCTTCAACTTCCTCTTTGTCATCACTCTCAATGTTTTTCTCTCTTTCAATATCTTTCTCATTTTTTCTCTTCTCAACTTTTTCACTCATCTCATTGTTCACCACCTTCCCACTCCTTAATGTAATAGCTTGACAACGTTCTCTTGGATTTTTTGGTTGACTAAGAAGCTTTCACATAGACTTTATACCCAAAAAACTTGCTTGTTGTGCAATCTGGTTCTCTAACATTCTATTATGTGTCTGCAGCTGCTCCAATCTTACTTTTATTTCTCTAATTTCTTCATCCTACTTAGTTTAGTTAGTAAGAATCTATTGCAACAGTGCTTCTGTGGTAAAACCTTGCTCTTGCTATCTTGGTAGAGGTGCAGGATATATATTCCTTTGTTGAAAATTAGGCAATGGCTACCTATTCTGCTGATAAGTATTCCCTTATTATTCTGGTTGAAAATTGTGGTTTGAAACTTGGTTTGATTGATTTCCCCATGAAAAATTGGGATGATTCCTCCAAGGTAGATTATATGTTTGTGAATAAGAATTACCTATCTACTTGTTTCCATAATTCCCAACATAGGCAACCTACTCTCCATAATCTACTCCACAACTCATTATTCCTTTACCATAAGCAACTTGTTGAGAACTTCTAGGAGATGATAATGAACTGACCAACATACTTAAATCTTCCATCTTTTTTGCTAAAACATTAGTGAGTGCATTAAATTTTGCATTGATCATGTTGAATGGTTCAAGATCATACATTCCAGTAGCTTGTCTCTTTTAAGTTGGAGCTAACCCTCTTGGACTACTCCAAAGGTGAGTGTTCTTTATAATTTTCTCCAACAGCTCATAAGTTTCATCCTCATGCTTCATAATAAATTATCCTCCAATTTGAGCATCAATAATTCCTCTAATAGTAGGAGTGACATTCCTGTAGAAATTCTGATTTATCATCCATTTAGCAATGGCATGATGTGGACATTATCTCTCTAACTCCTTCCATCTCATCCATGACTCATAAAGGGTTTCATCTTCTCTTGGCCTAAAATTTATCATTTGATTCCTTAACTCTTGAGTTTTTCTAAGTGGAAAGTACTATGCAAGAAATGCATCAATGAGCTGCTCCCAATTAGTGATTAAATTGTGAGGTAGAGAATCAAGCCAATCTAATACTTTATCTTTCAAAGAGAATGGAAACAATTTAAGCCATGCTGCATCATCAGACGCTCCTGGTTGATTTTCCATATCACAGATCATGGTAAATTTCTTAAGATGGGTATGTGGATTTTCTGAAGGATGACCCCCAAACTGAGAATTCTAAATCATTTGAAGTACCACAAAATCCATCTTATAGCTATTTACATCAATCTTTAGTCTTGCTATGCTCTCTTTCAAATCATAAAGACGAGGGAATGCATGATCCATCATTCTTCCCCTAGGCACATTAGCATTTATAACTTCTTCCCATGAGCTTCATTCTCATTGTTCTGATTGTTTACACCATTACCTTCATCAATTCTAACTCTTTCTTCAGCAATTTCTGTTTAATTTCAGCTACTCTCAAAGCTTCTTTTCTTTTTTTGGTCTCTTTCTTATTGGCTGTACGAAACTTCTCAATTTCAGGATTAAAAAATAAGGATGTGTCACTTATGCTTTTGGCTCTTCTCATAAAAGATTAAAAGGTACCTAAAAAGAGCAAGTAAAACACAAAGTGAAAAGATAATATAAAAATAAAATCTATAAACAACTAAAATAATTAAGAATTCAATCTTAAACAAACAACTCCCTGGCAACGGTGCCAAAAACTTAATGTGGCCCAACCGCAAGTGCACGGATCACACAAGTAGTATAGATAAGATATCGTTCCCTCAAAGAGTTATGTTAATGATTGAATTTTTTATATAAAAGTTTACTAATCTAAACTAAATTTAGACTAAGAGTAATTAAGAGAAGAATTTGAAAAATGTAAAATGTATATGTGCAATTTCAACAAAAAACTTAATTAAATGGCAAGTATCACTAAATTGCAAGAAACAAATGAAGCAAAATGAAATATGGCAAAAATCAAAGTAATAAGTAATCAAAATCAATTAACAAATTAACAATAATAAAAAGATGATTTCGGAGTTTAGGGGTTCATATTCAAGCTATTTTGGGATTTCGAATTGATTATCCAAATATATGAAAATCATAGGTTTCAAGGAGATTAATTCTTAGATCTTTTGAATACTCTTTCGAGTGGGACAAAGAGTGCTTTAATTAACTAAATCCTACTTTTGTGGAGCTGAAATTAACTAAAACCTATTAAGTTCTTTAATCAATCTATTAACCCTCTCAATCCTTAGTCTATTTCTAGATAAAAGTTAATAAAGTCCAATTTCTTAATTATCTATCACTGGGTTTTCTCCTTTTGGTGCTTTAACCAAGGATTAAGAATAATACTTAATGGGATCCAACACTAAGCATGTCATTAAGCACGCAAGAAATGGATAAAACCTTATAATAATCATAAAATCTAGATAAATCAACTCAAACCCATAAAATATCTTAAATATTACATACCCAACTCTAGAATCCTAGAAAAACTACTCACTATCCATATTTAATACAAGGGATTCTAAGCAAAATAGGAAATAAATCTTGAAAATAACTAAAATCTAAGAAACCCGATAGAATAAGTGTAGAAAATGATGAAGAAGAGAAGAAGATTCCAAATCTGGTCCAGAGATGGAAAATGTTGGCTCCTGCCCTGCTTTCCTTCCTTTTTCCCAAATTTTCCTCTTATTTCTTATAGCCAAAATGAGGTAAGAATCGCTATTTGTATTCTCTAATAAAAAGCCCTAAAAATAGTGTGTGTGAGTATCACACCCTACTCCTCCGTAAAATGTAACATGATCCCATAGTACACCTAATGAATTAACGTACTTCGCCTACCGGTAACCCATTAAATATACTACAAGGGATTTTAAATCAATTTTTGTGAAATTTAAATCATCGATTAAAATCTGGTGTTATAAAAATTTTTCAAAATTTCAGCAGAGTGCCGGCTGTATTTTGAGAAAACAGTTCTTCAAACCTGAAAAGGAAAACACTCCCAATATGATTTCTTAAATACAACTCCAATAAACTTCATTTCATCTCACAATTCAAATCTCAATAATCAAATCAATTTATTTTCAAACCAACCTCATCATAAAAGAAATATTTTATTGATTACAAGACTCAAAAATTAATATTACAAAACTATACAAGTAAATGAAATCTCAAATTTACATTACAATAATTTACATTTAATTACATACCAAAATATTTTATAAGAGTTTTTATACAACTGCTCAAATAATTTATATACATATATTTACATGCATACATCAAAACCTATGTACATGGGTATACCTATGATATACCTGGAGCTGATTTGAATGTGTCTTCAAGGAAGCTTACTCAACTGCTCTATGCTCTTTTTACCTGCGACAGCGTGCAAAGCTATCGCTGAGTGGAGAACTTAGTGGTGTACAACTATAATTTAAAATATAATACCATATATATGTTGACAAAATTATAACAAATAATTTGGAAATCTTGTATTTCATAAAAATTCCGAAGGTCAAAATAATCATTGCCAATAATATAATCATTTGTTAAAATAATCTTGATCAAAAATTTCAATTTGTCAAATCACAACTGAACAATTAAAGTAATTCCAGCAATTATGGAAATAAATATTAATTTCAACAAAATCAAGTATGCATAAATTCCAATTAAAATCGAAATTCTTTACTATTCAAAAACCATTCTTTATCTCACTAACTATGCAAGACTAATCCAATAGGGCCATCTCTGAGGTGATTCTAACTCCCTATGGTCGGGGAGGTCGAATCGGATTCTAACTCCCTATAGTCGGGGAGGTTGAATCATCATGCACAGTACACATCAGAATAATGAAACTTTCAAAAGGGCCATAACAAAAAAACTTAGATCTAACCTCTAATAAGAGGAGAATCTACGCCTGTGCACGTACCATGGTAATCAAAACAAAGCTAACTCCATTGTCTCCTCAGCAAATCAGAGAAATGGGTAATAACCTAGTCAAGCATCTATAATGAGAAATAAAATAATATCATAAATCTCTTTATCCTTTTTGTGAGCATAAATCACAACACAATTCAATTCAATGTCAATTCCAATATCCAATAATTTTTATGCTCATCACAATTCAAAATATAAATTTGTATTTTTCCATACAAATTGCCCATCACAATTCAAAACATATTCTATCACAATTTTTCAAAACATAATTTATTCAATCCACAATAATGCTTCATACTTGTTGAAATACCATTTCACAAAGCTAAATTCATACATACTATGACAATTTCAATAATCATTGAATTAAATCCAATACTTGAAAAACATAATACATAAGGAAAATAACGTCATTTAATCATATGAAATATTCAGAACGAAATCAATTAAACACTAGTTGTGCACAAACCTCTGATGAGTCATCTCTTGCCCTTGACTCAGTCGGTATTTTCCCTTTCCAGTGTCTTTTCTAACTGAAACACACAATTTAAAGTGTTTCAGTACTCATTTAAATTGTTTATAATAATAATAAGGTTCAATAATTAAATTTTATTAATACTATTCCTTTCATTAGTCAACCTATAATGTTGACCTTTAATGCACACTAGGTGAATTAGTTTAAATGTCACTAATATGTACCATTTTTCATTCCTCACATGTTGATATATGTTGCCAATTTCATTTCAAAGCTTATTGCATTTTTATTTCAATTATTCAGATTTCATAGCCAATGTTTACTGTCTATTGGACCAAGCTACAGTGTAAATTTAATAGATTTCTCTTCATTAAATTGTTTCTCATTGTGTCTTCTTTAATTTCCTTTTTGAATCACTCCATTTGGAGTCGTATAACTTAAGTTATGGTCATTTAACCATAACTAGGTCAAAGTTAAATTTTGACTTCCTTATTAGGCATTTTCGATTCTGACTTTACTAATTTATTTGGACTGTTTGTAATCACATTGAGGTCTAGCATTCTTCATAAGTATTGTTGCCCTATGTCTTAGGGTCAATTGGAAATTTTACTTGTAATTTGTAAAGTCTTATAGAATTATTTATAAGTAAATTGTTGACTTGGACTCAAAGGTCTTATATTAGCATGGTCCTTAATTAGGTCAATGGCTTTGGCCTTAAATTCTAACCTTATACATTTATAATTTGAGGAAGTTGTCTAAAATAAAGTTTTAGGTCTCTTTCTTAGCTTTCTAGATTGGTGTGGCTCATTTAAATTGGACACTTCTTGTGGGAGAAATGCTTATTTGAATTTTCTGGATTTTATGGTCAAATGTGACAATTCCAGATTTAGTGTGCCAACTTAATCAAGTTAATTGACCTAGTTCCCTTGATTTCTGGGTTTTGGTCAAATTACCAATACTGTAAATCTATGTCTTATTGAAATTTTGATACTGATTTCATGTCATTTGGAGTTCTATGGACCAAGTTATGGTCATTTTACTATTGCTGGTCAAGTTGCACTTATATTGCAAAGTTTAGGTCATTTTTAGGTCAAAGTCAATTCAGCCAGTTTTTGTAACCTAATTTGGGCAATCAATTTGACTTGCTTATTGGCATTTCTAAGCTTGGTGGTCTTCACCAAAGTTGTAGCCCTATGTCTAAGCTTTCCAACGGTATAAATTTTAGGTCATTTGGACCTGTTTTGAGTGAGTTATAGCCAAAAGACTTATTACTATTTATATGGTCAAATTCTGCATTCTTATGTTATGCTAATCCGGATTTGGTCATTCTTTTAGGTCACTTCTAGGTAGAATTTTGGCATGAACTACGCATGAAAGTTGGCCTATTTTATGTCTAGTTTTACCTCCAATTGGCCTCATACCATTTGGGGTCACACAATTAGGGTTATAAGCTCAATTACATACTGCCCTTAAACACATTTCTCAAATACCAACCAAATGCACATTCACCTTGCTATAAGTTAATTTCTCATACCCAATTCTAAATTGGTATCATACCATGACCATTCATCACATCACATTTTGGTCACTTTGGGCAAAATATAACAATTCTTAATACACACATTACAACTTAAATTCTCAAAGTTACATTCAACACAATATATATACATGTAATCACTTAATTTGTTACATACACTTCCACTATCACTTCATATACACTACCCTTAAACCATCACTAACAGAATTCATAAATTAATTTCATGAGATCAAACACTAATCCATGCTCTTCAAGGCTGCTAAAAATGGCAGTTTGCCAAGGCTTTCACAATTACTTCCAAAACCCTAAATTCAATTATTCAATCACACATACAAGAGGATTAAATTGCTAGCACTTCAAATTGACTCAACCAACACTAATTCCCATCAATTCCCACCAATTTAATGTAAGAAAAACTCAAGCAAGCTCACTTCCCATGGTTGCCTAAAATGGGCAGATTGCAAACTTAACAATTTCTTTCAAATTTTTCAACCAAAATACTCCCCATAACCTCAACACAAACTTTAGTTAAGCAAGGGAAGAAAATAAGCACTTATGTCACACCTTACCCCTCTGTAAGGCATAACATGATCCCGTAGAATACCTAATGAACTACCGAACTTCACCTACCGATAACTCATTAAGTAGCCTACAAGAGATTTTAAAACAATTTTCTTACTTCATAAGTGGTGAACATTTTCTACTAGGTATTAAAACATTTAATTAGAGTTTGAAAACTAGTTAAAATTTTTGTCCCATTTTATTTTTCCGCAAATTTTATAAAAATTTCAGCAGAGTGCCGTCTGTATTTTGAGAAAACAGTTCTTCAAATACCTGTAAAAAGCACTTCCAATGATTTATCTCAATAACTTCATCATTTCAACATCCATCTCAACCAGATTCAACATCATTTCTCAAGTTCCAAAATTCAACATCATCAAAATACTATAATTCAATTTCATTTAAATTAAAACAAAATACTTCCATTCATATGTAATTAAAGATAAAGAAATTTATATACATCATTACAAAAATTTACATTAAGAAAAATCCAAACTAAAATTTATTACAAGTTTCATGCAACTCTATACAACTGCTCATGACCATTTCCTACATTTACATACATTACATACATCAAAATAATTTTTACAATCAGGGTATAAAATATACCCGATAGACTTCAGAGTAGGTAGCTCCTCAATCCTCAGCAGCTCACTCTACTGCTCCTCTAGTCTCAATATCTGCAACAGCAATAATAGCCATCGCTGAGTACTAGGACTCAGTGGTGCACAACATACTAAAATAATCTTTATGCAGAATTTAAATCATATTTATTTAAAATTTAAACTGAATATGAAAAATAAATACAAAACATGATTTATATTCATTTAATCCAAACAATTTTATTTCGAAAGTCTCAAAACACATTTTATAAAAACACACAGTTATATCATGCCATTCGAAACAAATATCATCTCAATAGCCAGAGGCTAAGAAGAAGTCACATCACAAGGCTAGCAAGCTCAAATATGTGGGAACCCATTCTTTTTCTTTTTCTACCGGCACACAACTCAACACTTCAGCCAGAGAAGGAATCAAAATTCGAAACTGATTTCCCCCACTAGTCATGCTAGTGAGGTATTCAAATATATGGTCATGATACTGTGGTTTCAAAACTTATCTTAACAATTTACTAAACATTCATTGCCATTCAAACATACACAAATAAACTTTCAACAATTCAAAGCAAAAGCATAATACACATTTCATGCACTTTGTAAATAAATTTTAAAGCATATTGATGTTGTGCACAAACCTTATACGAGTCGCCTCTTGGCCTTTACTCGATCTCTCGGGTTCTTTTCCGATATTCTTTTCCACTGAAACATACAGTTTCACAGTGTTTCAGTATCATAACTCATCATAAATCCAAAATAAATTCAAATTCACTTATACCTAGCTTTAATACGCTAAAATTGACGTTCTTTAAAATTTGTGTTTCAAGGTTACTATTCACTATACTATTCAAGTCAATTTGTTGACTTTCCAAAGCTTAATAGGTATGGGAATTCCAACTATACTCACATACCACATTTTGGTCACCAATTTTGTTGGTTTTGGTTATTTTCTCAAAACTTTAAGTCTTTTAGGCAAATTTGCAAATTTTCAGTTTTGGTGTCCTATGTTGCACTGATCCATTGGTCATGTTGCTGTTAGAATTTGGCTAAGTTTTCATCATAGAAATTGTTTCTTATTGTCTTAAATTTATTATCCTTTTTGAATCACTCCATTTGGACTTTTGTAGCTCAAGTGATAGCTATTTGCATCATAGCTGCCGGATTGGACTTAACCCAGATTTTCTGGGCAAATTCTGGTTCTAGAAGTTTTAGGTCACAAAATTTGGGTGACTAAATGACTTGGTTAAGGGAATAATTTAGGTTTGTTTTCTTCATGAAAGTTTTAGGTCTATATCTCAGCTTTCCACTGGTAAAATTTCAGGTCATTTAGACCTGCCTAGCCCAAGTTATGGCCAAATGAACAAACACTATTCATTTGGTCATTTTTGTACAGGGCAGATTGCCTAATTCGGATTTGGTCAATTTGTTCACTAGGTTTTAGTGTCTTTTTGGGCATGATTCCTTAATGAAAATTGTGTCATTTTGTGTCTAGTTTCATTCCCAATTGGCCTCACACTAATTAGGCTTGTAAATTTTTAGTTTTGGTCCCTGAAAGGGACCTTGGTCATGCTGCCTGCATACTGCCCACATCCAATCCGAATCTAAACCTAATTATAACACTTCCAACATACCTCAATTGGTCACAAATGACCATTTCTCAACTCTAACAAGGTCAAATACATCATTTAACAAATTTTCACACTTTTGTCTTCCAAACCCTAGGTGCCAAAACCCTAACTATACTAATTATTACATTTAATTAATTCTAAGCATACTAACATCATTCCATCACTCAATTAAGCTTCCTAACATAATTAATTCAATCAAAACACAAGAATTTCCATCACAAACCTTAGCTGGCCGAATTTATTTCTAGTCCTCCAATAATTATTTTAACTTTATTTTAAGTTAAAATCTAAGTTAATTAGACTAAACATAAACACTAGGCTACAAATTTCAAGTTTAAATGACTAACCTCAATCTTTGATGTGCAATTCTTTAATTCTCTTCTTTTTTTCTTTTTCTTTGCTTCTTCAATCCTCTTCTCAAAGCCCAAACACAAGGTTTTATGAAGTGGTTATGGGAGAAATTAGGGTTTAGTAGAGGTTTAAAAGCTTGAAGCAAGCTTTAATGGAGTTTTGTGGAGAGAGAGAGTTGAGAGAGGGAGACGGCAACCTTGAAGAAGATGAAGACTTTTGGCTTTTTTTTTATTTCTTTATGAATTATCCTTATGCAAGACCACAAATTATCCAAATTTATTTTTTTAATTAGTGTTTATTGCATCATGCATGATGTCATCACTTTTCACTTTTCCTTTTTCTTTTTTTTTATTTGTTTTTCCTTTAGTTCTTTCATTTAATTCCTGACTCCAAAATCTTCTTTTCTCCAATTTTATTTGACAGTTAGGTCAGGAGTTAGCTCTCGGGGTCAATTGACCAAATTGCCCCTCGTCGGTTTGACCCGATTTGTAAATAATTCAATATTTCTTCCGAATCCCTGACCTAATTATTTGACTAGCTTAACAATTCTTTTTCATGATTTTCTCTTTTCCACTGTGTTCGCAATAGTCCTAAGGACCGCAGCATCACATTTTACGGTTCGAAATTTGAGTTTAAATTGACCTCGTAGTCGTTCCCAAGAAGGTCACCCATCATTATGACTCTCGACTCATTTAACTTCTTGTGTTCTGTTTTTCTTATTTATACTTAACCATTTGACAATTACTAATTTTTTGTTTTCAGGGCTTATCTAGTTATCTTAGATGTAGTTCTAATCCCCTTAATTATCCGGACCGACACCGGTCACCGGAATAGTGAAATATACTAGGCTATACAAATAGGGGTGTTACAACTTACCTCTTATTAGAGCTTGCTAAAACTTCTTCAAATCCTTTCCTTTTTACTCCTAATATGCTGCTCAAGATGTATAGTCCAACTTTAGTAAAGAAATTTATAAAGATCAAGGCTTGAACATAGATTGATGGAGCTTGTGGTATGGTGCGGCCATGGAAGACTTTTTGAGAGAATTTGGTTCAGCTTGGAGAAGAATTTAGAAGAAGAAGATGGAATTAGTTGAGTTGGCTGTCCACTTAAGTATTTATATACTCCATAGTGGTCCACTAATGTAATTAAAAATTGGATTAATGTAAGATTTTCTTTGATTGCACTTTTACCCTCAACTTCCCTTAAATTACATTTTATCTTTAATTTCATTTTTCATTAAATTTTTAAAATATAATACCACTTATTTTTCATGGACATTTAGGTTAAAAGTCAACTCAAGGTATCAAATGACCAAAATGCCCCTCTTCGGGTTGCCTTCCCGATTTTTCGGTAACTCCGATTTTTATCGGTTTCTTAAATTTTTCATTTTTCTTTGTACTAATTTTTTAATTTTTATTGACATTTCTAATGTCAATTATACTTCAATAAGTCTTTAATTAAGTCTCGAAACTTAATTTCGAGGGTTCCCCACGGTCCCGGGGTCAGCTATTGCCTGCGCCATAACTTCCTAGTGCAGTCACCCATCGCTTCGGTGTCGGCTCATTTAACTTAGTTTCACTTTCTCTCTTTTATTTTTCTTTAATTTTTCTTGTATTTTATTTTTATTTATTTCATCATTTTATGCCTATTTATTATCACTGAAGTGTAGTTCCAAACATCCTGACTTCTCCGGACCGACCTTAGGTCACCGAAGTAGTCGAATGTACGGACTACGTAAAGTGAGGGCGTTACAGTGAGGTCATTATTCACATAGGAGAATTTCCTTTTCAGCCAATTAATGAATGTGCACAGGCTATGCGGGTTGGTTATGCAGAATCTTATGCAAATTTGGCAGCCTCTAAAAGCTTCCCATGAAGTTGTACAGGCTGTGCATGTTGCCTGTGCAAGTTTCGGCATATTTAGAGGTCTTCTGTGAAAGTGCATAACCAAGCTGCACAAGCTATAGGGCATGTTGTGCAAGTTTTGGCAATATCAGGTGTTCTCTGTGAAGGTGCACAGGGGACCTGCACAAGCTGTGCAGTAAGTTATGCAAGTTTTAACAGTTTAAATGTTACACCCTACCCCTCTGTAAGGCATAACATGATCCCGTAGTATACCTAATGAATTACCAACTCCGTCTACTGATAACCCATTAAGTACACTACAAGGGATTTTAAAAAAAAACTTTTCTTACTTCTTTTACAGTGGTGAGCACTATTTACAGGTGTTAAAGACTTTGATGAACTGAAGTGAAACAACTAACTCATTTGGTTTATTTGGAATTTCTGTAAAAATTTTGGCAGAGTGCCATCTATATTTTGGACAAAACAGTTCTTCAGAAAACCTGTAAAAAAGCACTTCAATATGTATTTGCAAATCTCAACTCCAACATATTTTTCAACACAACATATTTCTCAACTCAATTCCATAGTGATTTTTCGAAGACTGAGATAAAGGAATTATAATACAAAACTATTCAAGTAAATGAAATCTCAAATTTACATTTACAATAATTTACATTTAATTACATACCAAAATGTTTTACAAGAGTTTTTATACAACTGCTCAAATAATTTACATACATATTATTACATGCTTACATCAAAACCTATGTACATGGGTATGTCTATGATATACCTGGAGCTGATCTGAATGTATCCTCAAAGCAACTTAATCACTGCTCTATGCTCTTCTTACCTGCGACAGCATGCAAAGCTATCGCTGAGTGGTGAACTCAGTGGTGCACAATTATAATTTAAAACATAGTACAATATACATTGACAAATTTTACAGTAAATAATTTGAGAATCTGAATACTGATCAAATTCCAAAACTCAAAATATTCATTGCCAATAATGTAAATCATTTGTATAAATGACTTGGAGCACAAAATTCAATTTATCAAATCATGACTATCCATTTAAGTAATTCCAACAAAATCAATTATACATAAACCATTATTGAAATCACCATTCCTTACCATTCAAAAGCCATTCTGTATCTCAAAAATCATTATGTATCTCAAAAATCATATTGTATCTCAAAAATCATACTGTATCTCAAAAATCAATCTTTATCTCAAAAATTAATCTTTATCTCACTAATATGCAAGACTAATCCGAAAGGGCCATATTCGATGTGATTCTAACTCCCTATGGTCGGGGAGGTCGAATCAGATTCTAACTCCCTATGGTCGAGGAGGTCGAATCATCGTGCACAGTACCATCACAATAATGAATCTTCCGCAAGGGCCATAACGATAACATAAACTTAGATCTAACCTCAAATCAGAGGAAAATCTAAGCCTGTGCACGTACCATGGTAATCAAAACACAACTCACTCCATTGTCTTCTCAACAAATGAGAGAGACGGGTAATAACCTAGTCAAGCATCTATAGTGAGATATAAAACAATATCACAATTCTTTTAGTGAGCATAAATCACAATATAATTCGATTCAAATTCAATTCCAATATCCAATAATTTTTATGCTCATCACAATTCAAATAATAATTTGCATTTTTCCATGAAAATTACCATTACAATTCAAAACATGTTCTATCACAATTTTTCGAAACATAATTTATTCAATCCATAACAATGCTTAATACTGGTGGAAATATCATTTCACAAAGCTGAAGTCATACATACTATAACAATTTCAATAACCATTGAATTAAATCCAATGCCTGTTAAACATAGTTCATAAGAAAATATGTCATTTAATCATATGAAATATTCAAACAAAATCAGTTAAAAACTAGTTGTGCACAAACCTCTGATAATTGTCTCCTGATCCGACTCAGTGTTTCCTTCCCTTTTCTTTGAGTCCTTTTAATCGAGAAACACAATTTGAAGTGTTTCAGTACTAAATTAAACTGTCTCTATCGATAGTGTTTGGTAAATAATGCACTGAACTCAATTATTCACTTAATCACCTAATATACCAACCCTCATTGCGTTTTAGGTAAATTAGGTTTTAGTGTCGTTAATATGTCACACTCGATAGGGTTTTAGGTTTGGTACGTTTTACCAAAGTCATTTCCTTGTTTAGTGCATTTTAATGCAAATTCTTTGGATTCCGGAACACTGGTTTGACCTAACCGGACGATCTAGTTCCCTCGGTTTTCGGGTCTCGGTCGAAACTACAAACTTTTAGATCTAGGTCTTATTGCACGCGGTGCAAAATTTCAGGTCAATCCGAGTTAAGTAGACCAAGTTATGGTCATTACACTATTGCTGGTCAAGTGGTACCATTTTAGGTCAATTTTAGGTCAAATTGGTCAATTCTGGTTCGGCCAGTTTTTGGACCCGAACTTGTGCAAGTCGTTTGACTTGCTTATGGTCATTTCTGGGCTTTGGTGTCTTCATAAGACTTGTAGGTATGGGTCTTAACTATTCTTGGTCAAAATTTCAGGTCAATTGGACCTGGTTTGAGTGAGTTATGGCCTAAACACTCACTGCTGCCCAATTGGTCATTTTTCAGGTCCTAATTGCACCTAATCCGAATTGGTCATTTTTTTAGGTCACCTTGCAAGCAGAATTTTGGCATGGTTTCTCAATGAAAGTTGGCACATTTTGTGCCTAGTTTCACCTCAAATTGGTCTCATACCAATTGAGGTTATACATTTAAGGTTATAGGCTAAAATGTACACTGCCCTCACTATGCCTTTCACACCCCACTTCAAACACACATTTAACTTGCAAAGTTTACTTCCATACCCTACCAATCTGTTTTGGTACATTGCCAAAAGCATTATCTACTTTACATTAACATTATTTTGGGCAGATTACCATTACCCTCAACACACCAAATATCATTCATAATTACAATTTCTAATTACCATTACAAACACACCTAACCATTACAAATTTTACATACACTTTACAATATCAATCTACATACATCTCATCAACCTTCTAGGTCAATATTCTGCCTACACTTCCTTCAATATATACCATTACTCAAGTGTCCCCAAGCTGCCGCAAACCATTCTTCAACATCAAAGTGCCATCCAATTTACCAATTCCCATCCAAGTGCATAAATCACCATATAAACATGAAATAATTCACTAGGTTACTAATTCATCATGATCAACACCATTTCTCATCAATTATATGCACAAATATCTCATCAAAAACGTGACTCATGGCTGTCCAAAATGAAAATAAGAATAACCCTTCAAACTCAAAATTTTCCTTCACCAAACTAACACCCATAACATGAACATAAACTTTAACAAAGAAATTCTCAAAAATGCAAACTTACCTTTAATTGTAACTTGCTAAACCTTCACCAAACTTCTCAAAATTGGTATCAATATCTTCCTTGTGATGTGTAGACAAAGTTTAATGAAGAACCCTAGGTGATTTGGGGTTGAAATGAGGGATTAGGTGAGCTTGGAGAAAACGTTAATGGTGTTTCCTCTCACTTTCATTCACGGCTAGTTTTATGGAAATGGAGAAGATGAAGTATCCAGCTGCATATTAAGTGTACACATGTCCCACTATGTGTTTAATTAATTCCCTTAGTGGTCCACTTAGTCACTTAATCATATAATAAGCTAAATTCCCACTTATTCCACATTTAACCTTTAATTTCTACTATTTACTTTAGGTACCACCAATTTAATTTTTCATTTTATTTTCTAAGTGTAATATTATTTATTTTTAGTGGACATTTAGGTCAAAAGACACTTCGGGATGTCAAATGACCATAATGCCCCTGTTCGGGTACGTTCCCGATTTTTCGGTAACACCGTATTTTGTCTGTTTTTCGATTTCTCACTTTTCTTTGTACTAATTATTTAATTTTTTCTTTAGTCTTTCTAATGAGATTTATACTTTAATAAGGGTCTATTTATGTCCTAAAAATGTTTTCCAGGGTTCCCCGCAGTCCAGGGCTAGTCAACGGTCCACGCCGTGACTTCCCGGTGCGGTCACCCATCGCTAGGGTTCTCGGCTCGCTTAACTTAGTCACATTTCTTTGCTATTATTTTTCCTTTGTTTTTCTTGTATTTTCTCTTCTTGTATTTCATTATTTTATGTCTCCTCACTCATATTGAAGTGTAGTTCTAAGCATCCTAGCTGTCCGGACAGCACTGGGCACCGGAGCAGTAGAACGCACTACCGAACTTAGGGGTGTTACATTAAAAATTCCTTCTGTAAAGCTACATAAGGTAGTCATGAAAGTGTGCAAGCTGTTCAGTACGTTGTGCAAATTTTGGCTAGTTCAAAATTACTTCTGATTTCTATACAAAAGCTACACAGGCTATGCAACAATTTGTGCAAATTTCACTAATCTCACATTCTTCAATTTTCAAGCTTTATTTTGGCACTTTTGGACCTGAAAATCACTCCAAACTTACACAATTACTTTTTAGTCCCTCAAAAATACTTTTTATTTTTAAAAAAAAAACAAAATTACAAATTAGTCCAAAAATTAATAATTATGTAAAAGTAACTAAATAACTACTAAAATTGACTAAGAAATCAATAAAATTGTTATGAAATTTAACCTAAATGACTATATAAAATGCATGTATCATAGGGGACATGGTGCTTCTCAAGGTGTCTCCAATGAAGAGTGTTGTCCAGTTTGGAAAGAAGGGTAAACTAGCTTTGCTGCCATAAATGGAAAGGATCCATCCAATTTTTCATATTTTTATGCTACGAAAATTTGTATTAAATACAAAAAAGGTGATAAGTGAACCTGACATGAAATTTTCAAAAGATCATTCTTATGCCAAACAACCTGTTAGGATTGTGGACACATAGATCAGAAGCCTGAGAAATTGTGAGATACCTATGGTTAAAGTCCTTTGGAGTCACCACAACAAGGAAGAATGCACATGGGAAACCCATGACTCTATGTCACAACAATATCCCCATCCGTTTTATGTGTGTTTGTTTATGTTTGTTGTTTTTTTTAATATTGGGGATGAATGTTCCTAAGGGAGGAGAATGTAACACCCATCATTTTCCATTATCGAAATTCCTGTCACTGATGGAAACGTCTTGTGAAACTTAGGGTTTCACGAACAAGAAAAATAGCGGTAAGTTCTATATGTGTGCAAATGCTATGCTA
Organism: Hevea brasiliensis; assembly: GCF_030052815.1. Classification (NCBI taxonomy): domain Eukaryota; kingdom Viridiplantae; phylum Streptophyta; class Magnoliopsida; order Malpighiales; family Euphorbiaceae; genus Hevea; species Hevea brasiliensis. The sequence continues at coordinate 99,322,531 of NC_079496.1, forward strand.
AAGTGTCTAAATGAATGAATATTTATTTGTTTGTTTTTGCTAAGTAAAGAATATACGAGGTTTTTCTGGACCAAATGACCTTCGGCAGTTGAAAGTTAGACTTTCAACTGTGACACCCCTTACCTCTCTACAATGAAGCCGAGCAAGGTATGTCACACTCGGTGCCGGAGCACCCTATCTTATCTTACTTTATTCCTTTAATAATTTGAACTCGTTATATTTTAAAATAAATTATATTCCAAGGAGAAACTAACGGAATTTTCCCTATTTTATTACCATTTGACATATTTCACTGTTTACCTGTTTAAAAATATCAACAATATTTCAATTCATATTCACCATAATCATCTCATCATTTCAGACATCATAATGAAATTCAATTTCATGCTCATTTGTACAAATCCATTCATGTTTAATTCATATATCAAAATTCTCATATTTTCATTAATTTACACAATATACAAACTAATTACATAAATTTATAATTTACATGATATACAAATTAATTACAATTTCATAATTTACATTTCAATATAATACTAATTATAATGCACAAAATACATAATACGACTTTTGTGAGCCCTATTTACATGCATTGCTGAGGAGGTGATAACCTTGAACACTTCTGACACTTCTGCAGATCTGGACTCTAAAATCTCAGTCTAATGTCTACTGGGTTTTATCTTCAGTACCTGTACGAAGGAAACAATCCATCACGCTAAGCATTGCTGCTTAGTAGTGTGATAATATAACAAGAAAATAATATATATAAATAAAAAAAGAAATGACGTATTATTTGGATACTCAGAAATTTAATTTAATATGATAGTTCTAGTATTAACTATCTTTTCTTCTAATTTGTTTCTCTTTGGATGTGTTTAATATAAAAAATTAATAAAAATACTAAAGTTTATATTTTATATGGTTATAGAAGATACATTTGTAATATTTATTTAAGTTATACCTATTTTTGCTAATCTTTCATCACTTTACTTAACAATTTTTTTATGAGGTTTTGGATCATTTCATAATGACTAATATTCTTAATTCTAACTAATTCTTTTCAAGTCTTTCTAACTCATTTATTTAATTTTTAATATTTTTAATTTCTAATATTCTTAATTTATTTCACTGCCTAAGTAACCTATGACAGGCTGACTAAACTGGATAAGCGGGTCACTGGGCACTGGACACCATGGTGTCTCGGGCCGTCATACCATGGGACGTGAAATACGGAACATCAACCATGTATGCAATCAATATGGCTAAAAACCCATGGTAACAGCTAATCGGATAATCGGGCATGCATGCCATGAATGCGGGCATAAAGCCATAAATATAGGCATAAAGCCTTACGAAATAATGCTCAAACAATAACCTATTGGCATGCCAATCTATCCAATCTAACACACGTGTCTAGGCAATACATGGGCACATAGGTACTATTAAGCATTAATATGTTTTATTATTTCATTATAATTTATATTTATATTTTATCGCATTTTAATTCTAATTTTCATGGAAGCTGCAACACTTCTCACCCGACTATAGTGTAGCCGAGCAAGGCGTTCTACATTCGGTGCCGGAGCACCCTATCTTATCTTACTTTATTCCTTTAATCATTTTCAAGTTATTAACTTTATTATCAATTATTTTTCTATGGAGAAACTAGCGGAGTTTTCCCTATTTTATTATCGCTTGGCGTATTTCAATATTCACCTGTTTGAAATTCAATAATATTTTCAAAATAAAATCTTATCCCGGCTAATCATAATTATCTCATCAATCATTCTCATAATTTTCTCATATTTCAAATCTCATCCATACATTTCAATTTTATAATCATTTCCATACATTTCCATTCATACTCAATTTATATGTAAAAATGTTCAAACTACATAAATTTACATGATTTATAAACTAATTACACAAGTTCATAATTTACATAATGTACAAAATACATAAAATAACTTATATGGGCCCTATCTACATGCATTGCTGAGAAGGTGACAACGTTGAATACTTCAGACGCTTCTGCAGATCAAAACTTCAAGATCTCTGTTTAATATTTTTTTCTGGGCTTTACCTTTAGTACCTGCACGAGGAAACAAATCCATCGTGCTAAGCATTTCTACTTAGTGGTGTAATAATATAACAAGAAAATAATATACAAATACAGATGGCAATAAAACATGGTTCAGATAATTTAGATCTAATTATGCTTCAATAAGGTTGCTAACATTTAATATCCCTTTTTTCTTCCTAATTAAATCCTCTTTGGAGGTGCTTAATTCATAAGGTTATAGTAAGAATATACAATATACTAATATTCTAATAGCATTATTCTTAACTTCATATTATTATGAAAGGTACATTTGTAACATTTATTTAAGTTATATTTCTATTATTAATCTTTTTGTATCCTTCAATTCAAAACCTTCTAAGTTATCTTAAATTATTTCATAATAATTAAAATTCCCAATGCATTCAATAATAGATAACTTTTTTTTTTATCATCAGTCCAGTCCATTTAATTCTTTCTAGCATTTTATTAATCATTTTCTTTGATGACTTTGAGCTTCATTTTATTGTAATTATTCTTGTTCTTTATCTTGATATTTAATTTCCTTTCTTCCTTTGGTAATCAATTCAATTACATTTATACTTTTTCATGCCCAAGTAACCTATACAAATTGACCGGACTGGATAAACGGGTAAACTAGCACTGGGTACCAAGTACCTTGGGCCGTCACACCATCGTCACAATGTGTCTCCCAGTGTGCAACAAAATGGCTAATAAGCCATAAAAGCAATAAGGCATAAAGCCAAGTATAACATCATAATCAATATAGTCATAGGCTATCATATCACAGAATTGCATGAAGCCATATGCAGTACTGCTATCAGAAGCCTATTGGCATGCCAACCCATACAAACCAATCACATTAGGCATATTAGGGCATATTACAAAGTTATTTCTTGAATATTTGTACTTAACATGTAAGGTTACTATTCATTTAGTCATTTAAGTCAAAATATTCACTTTCTCGTATATAATAGTTATATCCGTTTTAATCAATAGATTTACCACATTTTGGTTCCCAAAAATGTTAGCATTAGTTGGCAATCCATACTTCTAACCAATGAAAAATAAATCAAAAATTTCAGTTTTTGGTGCTAGAGTTCACTGTTCCATTAGACCATTCTACAGTGAGAATTTAGCCAAGTTTTCTTAATTAAAGTTGTTCTTTATTGTGTCTAGTTACATTTCACCTTTTGAATCGCCTCATTTGGAGTTTTCTAACTCAAGATATGCCACTTTGAGCAAGACTAGCCGGATTAGTATCTACCCAAAAATTCTGGGCAGAATACCATTCTGCCAGATTTGGTAGTTCAACTTTGGCCAATAATTTCATTTGGTTAAATCCAGAATTAGAGTTTGTGTTAAACATAAAAGTTGTTCTAAATTGTCTAAGATTTTCATTGATATAAATTTCAGGTCAATTGGACCTTTCTACACTGAGTTATGACCAAATGAATAAATACTAGTCATTTGGTCATTTTGCCCATGCAGATTGTAAGTTACCCGGATTTGGTCAATTTTTAGGGCATCCTAAGTTTGGTTTCTGGATAGGGTTCCTTCATCAAAGTTGTGCCATTATGTATCTAATTTCATTTCCAATTGGCATTGCACCAATTGAACCTACACAATGCAAGTTATAGCTGTCCAACCTTGCTGGACTCCCATCCAGAACTGCAGGGTACATTGGACAGCATACCTAACCTCAATTCCCATGGCACAAATCACTTCACTTCCTAATCACACATAACAAAATGGTCACTAATTGACCATTAGAACTTCCTTTCACCAATACATGAGCAAATCTCAAATTTGTACCCCAAACCCTAACTCTAATTTCCAAAATCAACTCTCATGTAAATTCATACCAACCAAGGTTATCAATCATATATATATCCTTATCTAAGCTTGTATTCAAGTTTTAATTCAACAAAACACATCAATTCCTCCTCTTATGGTTGCTTCCCAAATTTTACCTCTCACTTTTATACATGATTTCTTTCAATCTCTTAATCATTTGCTCATATTTAAGCTAACTTTCAAGGAATAAACAAGATTTAAAGATTAACATGCACTAACCTTTTTGAAACCAAACTTGAGCTTGTTATTCTTCAAGATTTCTCCTAGAACCATAATAATCATAATCAATTATAACTTCACTTTTCCAAATTAAATACCCAATAAAAATTTAATAGCATTTCCCCTTCAGTTGGACTAAACTCCTATCATAAATCTCAAATCCACAAACCATTAATACCCAATCTGGCAACTTGTGCATTCAAATTTATATATAATGATCTAACCTTCAGATAAATCCCAAATTTTAACCATATATTCAAGACATCCCTATACAATATCAATAAAAATTTTAGCATCAAATCATCTCTATATCATGAGATATCAAAATATTCATTCAACCCTTCAAAATCTAAATTTTTACAGAAATCAGTCTTACTTAGACAGCTCATGCAAAACAATTTATATCTCATAAACCACAAGTCTAAAATTCACCAAATTTTAACACAACAGCCTCAACATCCCAAATATAATTTGTACCAAATTTCATAATTTTATAAGCATCCAAACTATTTATTTTTCTCAAATTTCAGTAGCCAAAATTCAGAATTCAACTTGCAGATAGCCTGTGTTCAACAATATATTTCTCCAAATCCAACCGTTGAACAATCACCAAATTTTAATCATAACTTCTACAGAAACATACCTCAAACATATCCAAAAATCAACTCTATAAGTTGAGCCAAACTCACCTAGATGGAAACATGCTGCCCCTGCTGAACCCCTGTTTCTGCTACTGTTCATCTCCTTCTCCTTCTTCCTTTCTTTCTTTCTTTTCCTTTTCTCTCTCTCTCTCTCTCTCTCTCTCGATTCAGCTGAAGAAGAAGAAGAAGAAACCAGAATTTTTCTTTCCAATTTTCCTTCATTTAACTCTTTTTAATTGGCTTGGTGACTTGTGATTGGTGGAGACCTATCTAACGACATCATGTGATGTCATATTTCCCATTTAATTCATTTTCTTTTTCTTTTCTTTTCTACTCATTTTCAATTCAATTTTTAGCAATATTTATTCACATTTTATATTATAATAATTATTTTCTTAACTGGATAAGCCGGTCAAAAATCATCTCTGAAGACGAAATGACCAAAATGCCCTCCATTTAGCTTATCGAGCCAAAATCATCTGTACTTATCTAAAAATTTTTCTAAACATTTTCTTGGTATTCTAATGCCATCGAAACCTCAATGACTCTTCTCTGGAGTCCCAAAAATTATTTCATAAATTTTCTCCTGGGTTTAGGGCTTCTAGCTGTGAAAACCGCAACTTCCCACTGGGTTACCCATCGCTGGGGCGCCGACTCATTTAACTTGGTTGTATTTTATTTCTAAAATTTTTCCTAAATTTTTCTTATCATTATTTAAGTTATATATGACTCCTCACTCTAGTCTAAATATTTTTTCAGACATTTTAGCTATCCAGATTGACACCGGTCTCGGGAACAGTAGAATGTACAAAATAGCTAAAGTGAGGGTGTTACAGAAGCAAAATTTTCAAATCGCATTCCTACGTAATTTATACATTCATCATATTATATACATTGATCACAATTCATATCAATTGTTTCACATACCATTGTACTTAAAACATTCTTTCTTTCTCTCATAATGAGAACGAATGTCCCATTCACACATTGATGTGATTCATTTATTCATTACAAAATTTATATAAATTAGTATTCACATTATTACCTCTCATGTACCAATTTTTGTACAAGGTATTATTATCCTTTTTGAAATAAAGACGTAAGTCCTAATGATAAGTTTATCTTATTTATACTCTAAACAATCCATTTATGTTAATTACATTTCATATTTCAAGTTGTATTGCTTACGTATTATGTGTCATTGTGTTTACTATTCACCTTACTAGTCATGCAAAATGTTGACTTTTTCATAATTAATAGAAATAAAAATTCTAAATGTGTGGTAGTACCACATTTTGGGTTATAAACTTATTGACATTACTTGCCAATTACAATTTAAGTCTTTTTAGATGTATTTCCCAAAATTTCAATTTTGTCACTTAAGTTTACTATTCCATTGGACCTATCTACAGTTGGATTTTGGCTAACTTTTCTTCATTGAAGTTGTTCCTTAATGTCTCTACTTTCATTCCCTTTTTGAATCACTCCATTTGGAGTTTTGTAGCTCAAATTATGGTCAAATTACCATAATTGGTTCATTGACCCTTTCTAGATCCAAAACCAGGCAGATTTTGGAGTCCAATTTAGTCTAATTATTTGGGTATGCTACAGTCATTTTTAGACCTAATATCCTTCATATGAGTTGTTACCTTATGTTTTAGGATCACTCAGGTTCAAGAATCTTAACTTTTCTAGTTATGTAGAGAGAATTATTGCCAAATATCTGACCTGGACTCATGAACCCTATGCCTTCAGGATTTCAGGTTTAGGTCAGTCTTTGCAACCCACATTTGGGGTTCTTACACTCAAAATTTGAGTGAGGTCTACAAAAAAAAAAAAATTATAGTTCTATTTTTTAAGTTTCCATATCAATTTGGCTCATCTCAATTGGAGTTTTCTCCTAAAAGTTACGGCTCAATTACTATTTGGGTGTCAAATGGTCACTTTTTCTAAGTGCAGGAATTTCCATATTAGGAAGTCATGATTTCTCCTAGCGATTTCCCTAAGTTGCATTCATTTCTGGGTTTTGGTCAAAACACCAAAATTATATTTCTAGATATTATAAATATTTTGGTTTTGGTTTCACTACATTTGCAGTTTTGTAGTGTACGTTATGGCATTTTTGCCACAACTGGTCGGATGGTCAATATCCAGGATTTTCTGGGCAGTTTTGGTTCTGGTAGTTTTGTTGGGCTAAATTTGGTTAGTAATTTAATTAGATTAGGGTCAGAACTGGGTTATAAGTTCTCTATAAGAAATGTTCTCCTATGTCTAAGCTTTCCAATGGTTCATAAATCAGGTCATTCTGACCTTCCTAGAGTGAGTTATGGCCATTTGAATATTTACTGTTCATATGGTCATTTTTTCAGGTCCAGCATATGGTTACCCAAATTCAAGCCAATTTTTGGTCATTTTGTGGGCAGTTTCTGGGCATGATTTCTTCGTGAAAAATGTTGCATTATGTCCTAAGTTTCATCTCCAATTGGCCTCACATCAATTGGAGTAACATAGTTCTACTTATGGTCATTTAAACACACTAGACTCATAGGTCCAGAATTCCTGCTATGAAACGACACTCCTAATTTTCCATTCCACCCAACTTTCAAACTTCAATTCATATTCATGGCACTTCAAATAATCCATAATTGATCCCACAATATCAATTCAGCAATAATTTAATAAATTTTCTAAATTCATTCACAAACCCTAACCCTCACAATCCATAATTACATCCAACACATACCAATCAACATCTAACTCAAATCTATTCATCAAAAACCATTTCTAAGCAGTTTAATTCAAACAAATCAACAATTTCCAACCTCCTCCCATGGCTGCCAAAATTCAGAGTGTTTATACATGTATATTTTATTTCATTTTTCTTACAATTTCTAACTCAATTTAAGTCACTAACATATAATAGAGAGAGAGAAAGGTAAGAATTAGCACTAACCTTATGTTGATCACTCTTCCAAGCTTGTAACAACTTCAAATTCTCCTCTCACATTTGCTCTCAAATTGTTAAGCAAGGTTAAAAATCAAGATTTTATGTTGGAGGTTATGGGAATTATGAAGAGAACATAGGGATTCATGAGCTTAGAAAGCTCAACAATGGAGGAAGAGAGTTGGAGTATGGTTCGGCCAAGGTGATCCAAAATAAAGAAGATGAGTTCTTTTTGTCCATTTAATTGATTTTTATGTCTTTTTATATATGGTTGTCCATTTATGATTGGTTAGAAATTTTTTAATGAGGTGTGCTAATGTAATAATTCAATTTAATTTCATTTTATTTTCTTTTCTTTTTCTTTCTTTTCTACTCATTTTTAATTAAATTTTTAAAATATTTATTCAAATTTTATTTCATATAATTCAATTACTTAATTGGACAAGTTGGTCAAAAATCACCTCTGAAGGTGAAATGACAAAAATGCCCTTCATTTTGATTACCGAGTTAAAATTATCTGTATAGATTGATTTACTTTTCCTTGTGTTTTCTTAACAATCTATTGTCATTGAAACCTCAATAATCCTTTTATTGAGTCCCAAAAATTATTTCACAGGGTTTCCCTCGGGTCTAAGGTTGCTAACTGCCTTTACAGCCATTTCCCATTAAGTCACCCATCGCCGGAGCACCGACTTGTTTAACTTCTTTACATTTCATCTCTTATATTTTTCTAGCATTTTTCTCATCATTATTTGAGTTATTTATGAGTCCTCACTCTAATTTAAATATAGTTCCAAACATTCTGGCTGTCCGGACAGACATTGATCACCGGAACAGTAGAACGTACGGACTATCAAAAGTGAGGGTGTTACATCGACAGTCAAAGTCCCCTTTTTACTATCAAGGTTTCCTTTTGGATAGTATGGACTATGGCAGTTGAAAGTCCCCTTGACAGTAAGGGGTATAAATAGCCCTTTTTAACTTGAAATTCAAAGGAAAATTAATTTTCTCTCTCTCTCTCTCTCTCTCTCTCTCTCTCTTGATTACTATTAAATGTAAAGGGACTAAAAGTGAAATTTGTCTTGGCAACTTAGATGAATTAAGTGTTTGAAGATACTTTGGGAGAATCAACCCTCGAGAAATTTAAGTGAAGCCTTTCTATACCGTTTTCCCCAATTTATATTTTTAAGGAAGAAAGGTATTTCTCTATTTTCATTTCCTTTTAATCTTCAAAAGATGGTTTTAAGTTTGAGTACATGGGTTAATTTGAGTAATATGATTGCATGTAAAAGTTTGAGTTTGTTTAAACCTTTTGAAATTTTGGGAAGGTTTTACATGCTTATTACTTTCGTGAGATTGTAATGCATGTCTTTTTATGGAGTTTTTCAACAAGTTTAGAGTGTTTATAGACATGAGAAAATTAGATTTGGAGATTATTTGAAGTCTTTTTAGGGTGTTTACTCTTTTCTTGAAATTTAAATGTAGAATTTGACAAAAGTTTGATCTTTGATGTATGTTGGATGCATGTAGCATCCTAATGTGTTTTTATGTTGATGGAGGTGTTAAAAAAGAGTTGGGTTGATCATATAAGGCTTTGGAGTAAAAGAAATGCAGTTTGTTGGAGTTTTTGGCTAATGGAATTCTGTAGAATTCGAATTCTGAAAATTTCCAAGTTCTACTACTAAAAACCATTGGTTCAGCTGCTGAAGTAGCTATTGTTTCTTGGGAGTTTTTGAAGTTTAGCATTTTGGCAACTGAAGTTCCCAACTTCAACAACCAAAGCAGATAAGCTCAGGACTTCAACAGCCAGAGTGGCTACTACCCAAAAAAGGGGCATTTAAGGTTCTGGGCTTTGGCAGTCGAATTTCCTTACTTCGGCAGCCGAAGTTGGTTCTACCAGCCTTATTTTCCTTTTTGTTTTAAGGCTCTAAAACTTTTTTTATGACCCAAAAGGACCTAGAATAAGTTGTTTGATGTATGTATAGAGTTTTAGAGTTTCGGATAAGTCACTAAGGTCTGACTTTTATAGGATCAGACTTGAGAGACTTGGGAAGCCAAGGCTAAAAGGATAGCGACTCTTTGTGTCTGGTGTTTGATAATCATCAAGAAGAGAGTAACATTAACCCTAATGAATGAAAATCTTTTAATTCAGTTCATAATCATTCACATGTTTCATTTCATGATTTCTTAGGTTATATGTATCTAGAACACAAATATGTTACATTATTGCATAATTATTGTTATTGTTCGATAGATGTTGGATGACCCACTGATTTCCCCATGCTATAAATATGATATGTTCTATGTTATGATCATGCATGATATGAGGTGGTAAGACCAAGTTGGGCCTAATAAGCCCTTGGCTCACTATTTATGATAAAGAAAGACTCGATGAGCTTTTTAATGAGCCGAGCATATTGGATATGTTATGTTATAGAGAGGAAGTCCTCAGAAGCATCTATATGACTAAGCACTTTGGTTTTGGGAAATCACTGGTGATAAGTCTATTTTATGTGAATTGTTTATGATGTGTAAACTCATGTGAATGATGCATTGCATATGTATGAATTGAATGTTATGAAAAATAAATAATTATTGGTTTACTCACTAAACTTCCCCAAGCTTAACCCTTTCCACTGATCCCTAAGTTTAAGGTTGCAGGAGTAGATATACCTACAGGAAGAGCTAGCCAGAAGCATAAGTCTAGCAAGTCCTTTTATATGTTTATGTTATAGATTGGACATGTAATTTTTTAAATGGTTAGTTACTGTGTTTGGTTGCAAAGGATTGCACTATGCAAGGCATAGATAGATGAAATGTATGCAAATTTACCTCAATCCATAAGCACTCTCTTTAATTATGAATGCATGAATGCAAGGATTACACTTCAACATTTTTATGATACGAAAAGGTTCAAAAGCTGAGCCATTTTTTTAAAAGAAAAATGTTTTATGCTATGTTGTAAATGCTAGAGTGTAATTATTTATTAGTTGCTTGGACTTTGGTTTTTATGGAACGAGAACATGTTTAGCAAGTTTTTAAGCTTATTACAGGTTTCAGCAGTCTTAAGCTGATCCGTTCTCTAGCGTTGATAACGGCTCCTAGTTGGGTCATTACAAACTAGTAGTGAAATTAAGGGCATTTTTGTCCTTTCTCTTAATAGAAACATAAAATTGATTTAAAATTAGATGGAGCAACCTTAATTTTGACGGAAGCAGTACTGAGGCACTAAAAGTTTAATTTCCAAAATGAGGGACCAAGTGTTATTAAGGATAAAACTTAGGGATTAAATAGTAAATTTTCCTTAAAAAAATATAAGAACAAAGAATTGAAGTTGAATTCAGTTCTGAGAATTCTTCAGTCAAACCAAATCATCCACATCTCTAGCTAGGGGTGTTCGATTCTAGCTAACAACTGAAACCAAACCTTTGGTTTTTTTACTTTTCGGAACCAAATTTTGATTCCCATTCTCGATCAGTTTTAAGCAATTTTAGTACGGTTTTGGTCCTAGTTTTGATATTATTTTGACTTCAATTTTGGTTCTAATTTTATTTCAAATCTCAATTTTTACACCTAAAACTTCAAATCTCAATTTTTACACCTAAAACTACAACTTTTTTATGTTCATTTTAAAATTATATACATATATATATATATATAGTCTTAAATTTCTAATATGAAAATAACATTAAAAAAATAATACTAATATTAAAATAAGGTCAAATTGTCAAAAAAAAAAGTCAAACCTTTATGTGTATTATCAATTTTGGCCAATTCTCTTTTTTTGGTCAATTTTGGCCCAATTTCAAACTTTAGTGTTTATTTTGGCCAACCTTCAAAATTAGGGAATTCCAGTGCTGATGTGCAGCCTGGTCATTAAAGTTTATTATATGTAAATTATGGAACCCACCTAACTAACTATGGGTAAACCCATGGTTAGTGGACTAAGCCTTAGTTTATAGCAGTAGGACTAAGGCTTTGAAATTAAGCTAAGGTTGCACCACTATCAACATCAACGGCATGTTTAAACTTTTGCGATTCTTTAAAATTAAGCGCTTCACCCAAACCTGCACTTCATGTCATGGAAAACACAAATTAAATGAAGAGTGAGATTTGGTTAAAACTTAAAATTGGGTCTATATTGGACAAAAACTATCTTCACTCCAGGCTAGATGTTTAGTACTAGCCATGAAGGAAAAATAAGGGTTTTTTAACATCTTATGCTACATTAGTGTAACATCCCAAATCAAAGACCATTACCAGTGCCAGGAATTGGATCAGCTTAAGGCTGCCAGACCCTATAGCAAGCCTAAAACCTATAAAACATACGCATATATCTGTTTCTCACCAATTAAGCACACTCCAAACTATAATAGTTTTTTTCATACATAATTAGACATCCATAACATAAATTTGGTTCAAAATTTGAACCTTAACATACATAAGCTCTAAAGCGTAATGGTTTGACATATGTACTCCTAAAAAGGGTTAACATGACATACACATCATCATACTTAAAAATAACACATAACATCAAATTTCTTAAATTACCAGCACAGTACTATCCATTCACATTTTACACATCCATCTACCCATACATCATACATAAAAGGAAAGGCTAAAGCTACCCCTAATGCTCTCTCTTCAAAGAACTCTTCTAGTTCTACAACCCTACATCTAGGGGTTAGGGGAATGGGATAAGCTTACATAAGCTGAGTGAGTAAACTAACCAATATTAATTATATCATTCATTCACTCATATGCAATGCATCACTAACGTGGGTTTTTGTAACATCCTCACTTTACAAAGTCCGTATGTTCCACTGTTCTAGTAGTTAATGTTTGCCTAGACTATCAGAATGTCTGAAACTACATTTTGGTGATAGTGAAGAGACATAAAATGATGAAATACAAGATAAGAAAATACAAGAAAAATTAAGAGAAAATAAAAGAGGCAAAGTGCAAATAGGTTAAACGAGCAGGAACCGTAGCGATGGGTGACCGCACCAGGAAGTTATGGCAGGGACTGTTGACTACCCCTGGACTGCAGGAAAATATTTTTGAGACCTAATTAAAGGTCTACTGAGGTGTAATTGATATTGAAAATGTCAAAGAAAATTTAGTAAGTTAGTACAAATAAAAACGAAAATTTAAGAAATCGGCGAGTCAATGAGTTAATCGGTAGCACCGAAAAATTTAAAAAGTGATCCGAAGAGGGGCATTTTAGTCATTTAACACCTAAAGTAGACTTTTGACCTAAATGTCCATTAAAAATGAGTAGTATTAAATATTGAAATTTCATGGAAATAAGAAATTAAATATGTAATATAATTTAGAGGAAGTATGGGGGTATAATTAAAATTTCTAAACTTTAGTTATTATAATGATTTAATTATACTTAGTGGGGTTAGGTGGCACTATAAGGTACATGAGGACACTAATCAGCCATTTGCATCATCTTCTACCTCTTGATTTCTTCTTGGCCGAATTCACTTCTTACAAATCCTCTAAGGATGAGTTCCAAGAAAAGCTTCATTTCCTCATGTTCAAGCCATTATTTCTTCAAGCTCCCTTCATGAAAAATGATCCTTACACCATGGGCAACCTATAGGCAACAAAAAGGAGAGGAAATTCTAAGGATTTGTCAAGCTCAAGTTGAGGTTAGTGCTAGTTTTCTTATCTTCCTTAATTAAACTTTGTGTTAAGGTTGAGAAAAGTTGAATGGTTAAGAAAATTTGAGGAAATGATTGAGCTTTGGTGAATCTTAATTTTGGCAGCCATGGTGATTAAAGGGGTTTGGTTTGTTTTCACATGAATTTGATGGGAATTGATGTTGATTAAAGTAATTAAAAGTTCTAGCAAGTTAATTTTATGTGTATGTTGAGATTGAGTAATTGAATTGGAATTTAATTTTGAATTGGGAATTTCTGCATAATTGCTTAAAGTGGGCATCCTTGATTCCATGAGAATGGATTAGTTCATGTGTGAAAGAAGTGAATTATGATGTTAATTTAAGTACTATATGAGTAGTCAAGTTATTTTATGTGTATATGTGAAATTGGTACAATTGATTTGGGATTTTGTAAGAGGTATTGAAGACTTTGGCCAATGGTGATTTTTGGTAGCCTTGTGGTGTAATGAAGAGTGTTTAATTTCATGGAATTGTTTGATGAATTATGGTACTAAAGATTGATAGAAGTGTATGTAAATTGTTGATGGAATTCTATGTACTAGTTAGGTGATATCATGTAAAAATTATGTCAATGTTGACTTTGTGATTTAGTTTTGTATTTGGTGTATTGAAGTATTGTGTAATATGCCCAAATTGACTATAATGTGAAGTGATGAATGAATTTGGTATGGTACAAAATCAGAATTAGGTATGAGAAGTTTAAATTTAGCAAGTTGAATGTGTATGTGATTGGTGTTTGAGGAAAGTGCAAAGGGCAGTATGCAATTGAGCCTATAACCCTAATTGTGTGACCCCAATTGGTATGAGGCTAATTGAAGGTAAAACTAAATACAAAATGTGCCAACTTTCATATAGAAACATTGTTAAAATTCTATCCAGAAAGTGACCATAAATTGGACCTAATCTAGATTTGGTAGTGTGTAAAACCTAAAATCTAACCATATGAATAGTAATCACGTAATTGGCCATAACTCCCTGTGGACAAGTCTAAATGACCTGAATTTTATACCAATGGAAAGCTTAGATATAGGGCTAAAACTTTGGTGGGGATCACTGAATCCAGAAATTCCATTTACTAAGTCAAATTGTTTGCTCAAGTTGAGGTATAAAAACTGTCCAGAACCATTGCCATTAGTGAACCTAGAATTTTTTACCATATGAATAGTAGTCAATCAAATGACCATAACTCACTGTAAACAGGTCCAAATGACCTAAAATTTATATCAATGGAAAGCTTAGACATAGAGCTACAACTCTTATGAAGACACAAAAGCCCAGAAATGACCAAAACCAAGTCAATTTACTTGTCCAATTTAGGGTACCAAATCTCCTAGAATTGAGTTTGACCTAAAAATGACCTAACTTTGCATTAAAAATGCAATTTGTCCAGCTTTAGTAAATTGACTATATCATGGTCTATACAACTCAGAATGACATGAAATCAGTGGTAAAAATTCAATAAGACATGGACCTATAAAATTTCTTCTTTGACTAGAAACTAAAAACCAAGGGAAAGAGAACATTTAGCTAGATCAATCTAGCATACCAAAACTGAAAAATTGACATTATCATGCAATAAATCTTTGAAATAAAATTGGCAATAAATGCCAACTTGTGAGAATTGTAAAATATACTATATTAGCAATATATTGAAATGCAAATTGTGATATGTTGATACTAGAATCAACCTATCCATGATGCATAAAAAGGTTAATATTTTTGTTGACCAGTGAAAGGCATAATGACCTATAAACCCTAAAAATAAAGAATTAAATATTTGAGCTTGTAAATGCCATATAATTACCTAGTTGACTAGTTTGGATAGGTTGGCATGCCAATAGGGTACTGATAGCTATACTGTAAAAGGCGTCACGCCATACTGTGTTTTATAGCTTATTATGCCACATTGTGATTTTAATAGCCTATGGCTATACGGATTATGTTATTATACTCGGCTTATTGCCTGATTTATTATATGGCTTCTTAGCCACACTGTTTGCACATCAGGAAGTACTTTGTGACCGATGGTTTGACAGCCCGAGGTACTAGGTACCCAGTGCTATTTTAACTATTTATCCAGTCTAGTCAGTTGTATAGGCTACATGGGCAGTCAATTAAAACATTATTTAATTCAGGCAGTTAAGTTAAGTTAAGTATAATAAAATTTCAATACAATTTAATTAAGTATTAAATGAAATGAGTAAAAGAGATTACCAATAGAAACATAATAAAAATACAATTTGCAGAACTGTAGAGACTTAAAATACAATACAGTTAGAATAATTTGTATACTGGGTATTATTACTGAAAGGTTATAAACTTAACACTTCCAAAGAGGAACAAACTAGTATATAAGATAGTTGATACTAAAAATACCATACCAAATTAAATTGATTCCTGAGTATCCAAATTATGATTTATTTTTTTCTTTATTTGTATATATTATTTCATTGTTGTATTACTACACCACTAAGTAGAAATGCTTAGAGCGATAGAATTGTTTCCTCGCGCAGGTATTGAAGGTAAAACTAGTAGACAATTGACTGAGATTTTTGGAGTCCAGATCTGCAGAAGTGTCAGAAGAGTTCAAGGTTGTCACCTCCTCAGCAATGCATGTAGATAGAGCTCACATTAAGCATATAAAGTATTTTGTATATTTTAATTATTTCTTATGTTGTAATTCAAATTAAGAAATTGTATTGAATAAGTCTGTGATTTAATTAAACTGTATAACATGTAGACTATGATTTTATGCAATTAGTTGCAAATTATGTACATTGATGAAATTGAGTATTTCGATATAAGAGCTGGGTGTGATTATGAATGAGACTGTGATTATGATTATTGAGACCATATGATATTTACCACATTAGTCAGACTTTAATAAATAACATTAGTGCCTAAACCATTTTTGAACAAATATATCAAAAAAAAAACTGAAATGAAATAAGATGAGATCAGGTGCTCCAGCACTCCGTGTGACACGCCTTGCTCGGCTACACTGTAGACGGGTGAGGGGTGTTACAGTTTTCGCATCACAAATATTTCACGTAGGATGGACTTGTCCCCAGTAACTCCCTAAACTTTCCTTTAAAACATGACCTGTGTCATGCACCCTGGGGCAACTTACAGATCTCCCCTGAAAGGCATCATAAAGATCTTTCTATGGGATTTACTTATGGATCCATAACATACGTAATGTTATATAATCATGAACAAGGGGGAAGTCAGTGGGGCATCCAACATCCATCAATGCACCAACAACGAAATATGCAATTATGCATCATCTTCATGATCTAGATACATACATCGTAAATAAATATGATATGATGTATGAGGATGATCATTAATTACCTATAAGTAGTTTCCATTTTATTAAGGTTAGAGTTACTCACCTCTTTAAGTCTATCAACCACCTTACTTGAATAATAGCTATCCTCGGATCCTTAACCTTCCGAATCCCTCACACCCGATCCTATAAAATCATATCCTCAAGTGTTATTAAGATTCTAAAACTCTATACATAACATAATCATCTTATTCTAGGCCCTTAGGAAACATGAAACCATGTCTTGGAACCTTAAAAATGAAGAGAGAAAAAGTCAAGCGATACCCACTTTGGCTACCGAAATCCTAAACTTTGGCTATCAAAGCCTCAAGCTTTGAAAGCCCTTTTTCATCCAGAGCTAACTTTGACTATCGAACCTAGAAATTTTCTTTATTTTTCAAGAAATTGCATGCTTGGGCTACCAAACCTCTAGATTTCGACAGCCGAACCTGGGAATTTCCATAATTTTCAAGCTAAAAACTTGCAAATCCCTTCTCTTAAAAGCCTCAAATCTCATCCCAAAGTTTCAAAACACAATCTAATCACAAATACAAATCTCTAGGGCCTAAAACAACTTGAAAACATACTTAATACCTATATACATTAATCAAAAACTCAAATCCTCTATTTTCGCAAACCCAATGTCACACCTTACCCCTCTGTAAGGCATAACATGATCCCGTAGAATACCTAATGAACTACCGAACTTCACCTACCGATAACTCATTAAGTACCCTACAAGGGATTTTAAAAACCTTTTTCTTACTTTTTGGAAGTGGTGAGCATTTTCTTATATTTAATATAAGTTTAAAAGCTAGCTAAAATTTTTGTCTATTTTTATTTTTACATAAATTTTGAAAAAATTTCGGCAGAGTGCCGTCTGTATTTTAAGAAAATAGTTCTTTAAAAATCTATAAAAACACTTTCAATAATTTATTTCATCAACTCAACAACTATCACAACAAACTTTAACATCATTTCTCAAACTCCAAAATTCAAATCAATAACTCACAACTCAATATTTCCATTCATTTTTCATTAAAGTAAAAACAAATTACATTTATCAACCACTTTACATTAGCAAATCCAAAATGATATTATTACAACTTTATACAACTGCTCATGATTAGTTTTTACGTATACATACAGTTACATACACAAATATAAACATTACATTCAGGGTATAAATTTATACCTGACAAAACTTCAGGAAAGGTGGCTCTAAGATCCTCAGCAGCTCACTCTGCTGCTGCTCTAGTCTCTATACCTGCGACAGCAATAATAGCCATCACTGAGTACTATGACTCAGTGGTGCACAACATACTAAAATAACATTCATGCATAATTCAAATCACATTTATTCAAATATTGAACTGAATATGAAAAACAGATTCAAAACATGATTTATAAACTTTTGGTCCAAACAATTTTATTTAGGAAGTCTCAAAAGGAATTTCATAAAAACACACAGTTATATCATGCCATTCAAAACATATTCATCTCAATAGCCGGAGGCTTATGAGTAATCACAAGGCTAGCTAGCTCAAATATATGGATATCCATTCAAATTTCTTCTTTTACTGGCACACACCTCAATACTTCAGTCAGAGAAGGAATCAAAATTTGAAACTAATTTCCCCCACTAGTCATGCTAGTGAGGCATTCAAATATATGGTCATGACACTATGGTTTCAAAACTATCTTAATGATTTATCAAATATTTATTGCCATTTCAAACACATACAAGTAAACTTTCAACAATTTAAGTCAAAAGCATAATAAACATTTCAACACAATTAAGTCACAATTTAATATCACAATTCATTCAAAACAATTTGCTGAAGAAAATTTACAGAAATTCTATGTTGTGCACAAACCTTATACGAGTCGTCTCTTGGCCTTGACTCGATGCTTCGGGTTCTTTTCCGATATTCTTTTCCACTGAAACACACAATTTTACAGTGTTTCAGTACCATAAATTATCATAAGTCCAAAAATAATTTCAAATCTAACTTTAATATGCTTAATTTGACGTTCTTTGAAATTTATATTTCGGGGTTACTATTCAATTCAATTTGTTGACTTTCTAATGCTTAATAGGTATGGGAATTCTAATTTCACCCACATACCACATTTTGGTTACCTAATTTATTAGTTTTAGTTGTTTTCTCAAACTTCAAGTCTCTTAGGCACAAATTTCAAATTTTTAGGTTTGGTGTTCAGTTTTGCACTGTTTCATTAGTAATGTTTCTGTGATAATTTGGCTAAGTTTTCTTCATAGAAGTTGTTCCTTATTCTCTTAAAATTATTTCCCTTTTTGAATCACTCCATTTGGAGTTTTGTAGCCTAAGTTATGGCCATTTGAACATGGCTGGCCAGATTTGATGTTACCCAGAATTCTGGGCATTTACTAGTTAATGGCAGTTTTTGTGGGTTGACTGCAAGTGAGTTTTTGGATAGCTTATGGTCAAATTTTGGGTTTTTTGTCTTCATAAAAGTTGTAGGGATATGTCTCAGCTTTCTACTGGTAAAAATTCAGGTCGTTTGGACCTTCCTAGACCAAGTTATGGTAATTTATGTAACTACTGTTTATTTGGTCATTTTTGTACAGGTCAGTTTGCCAAATCTGGATTTGGCCTAATTGTTCACTAAGTTATGGTCACTTTCTGAGCATGATTCCTGAATGAAAAATGTTTCATTTTGTGTCTAGTTTCATTCCCAATTGGCCTCACACCAATTGGGTTGGTAAATTTTTAGTTTTGATCCCTAAAAGGGACCTAAGTCAAGCTGCCTACATATTGACCCTCACCAATCCGAATTGGAACTTGGTTCCAACAATTCATACACACCACAAATGGTCACAATTGACCATTTCTCAACTCACATAAGGTCAATAACATCATTTGGCCAATTCTCAAACTTTTCTTCAATTTTTCACATGTTCAAAACCCTAGCTACACACAAAGTTCAATCTAATGTAATTTAAAGTGTGTATTCATGTTCTACACACCTAATTCACCTCAAATAATCATTCAAAACCATCAAACTCATTCATATCAAACCCTAACCCTAGCTGGATGAATTTTTATTTGGTCCCTCAATAATTATTTTTGTTTGGATTTAAGTTAAAATCTAAGTTAACTTAACTAAGAACATAGAAACTTAACAAAAGAATTTAAATTTACATACTAACCTTTGTTTGATTTTATAATCACTAATTTTATTCTTTTTTTCTTCCTTCTTGCTACTTCAATCTCCTCTTCTAGTTGGTCTAACAAGTTCTTATGGTTTATTTTGGGTTCAAAGTGGGTTGAAGTGGTTGAAATCAAGCCTGGATGCAAGCTTTCAATGGAGTGACTATGATGGTTTAAGAGAGTGTGGCGGCAACTAGGGAAGAAGAAGACTAAAAAAAGATTTTTTTTTTCTTTTTTTTTTTTTTGGTTATTTTATGTCTCATTTAACAAGAATTGACTTAGTCAATTATGTAGGGAAATTAAAATGGATTTTGACATCATGATGATGTCATCCAATGATGTAATAAACTTTTTCTTTTTTTTTCTTTTGCATTTATTTTTTCATTAGTTCTTTAATTTAATTCTTGGTCCCGAAATTTTCTTTGCTAAAATTTTATTGGACAGTTAGGTTAGGAGTCAGCTCTAGGGGTGAATTGACCAAATTGCCCCTCGCCGGTTTGATCCGATTTGCAAGTAATTCAATATTTCTTCTGAATCCCTAACCTAATTATTTGACCAGCTTAACAACTCTTCTTCATGATTTTCTCTTTTCCACTGTGTTCACAATGGTCCTAAGGATCGCGATGTCACATTTTACGGTTCGAAATTTGAGTTTAGACTGACCTCGCAGTCATTCCCGAGAATGTCACCCATCGCTGTGACTCCTAGCTCATTTAACTTCTTCTAACATCCTCACTTTAGCTAGTCCTTACAGTCTACTGTTTCGGTGACAAATGTCGGTCTGGGCAGCTAGAATGTTTGAAATTATAATTAGACTAAAGTGGGGAGTTATAAAGAAACTAAATAATGCTCATAAAAATCAAGAAAAAATTTTTAGAAACGAAATACACAAAGGTTAAACGAGCCGAAACCCCAGTGATGAGTAACCAGAAGGGGAAGTGACGGTGAAGGCCGTTAACAACCCTAGACTCGGGCCAAAATTTATAAAATAATTTTTGGGACTCCAGAGAAGGGTCATTGAGGTTCTTATGGCATTAGAATGCCAAGAAAATGCTTAGAAAAATTTTTCAATCTGTACAGATAATTTTCGCTCATTAAGCCAAACGGAGGGCATTTTGGTCATTTCGTCTTCAGAGATGATTTTTGACCAACTTATTTATGTAAATAAATTATATGACATAAAATGTGAATAAATATTGTTAAAAATTTAATTGAAATTAAATAGACAAGAAAAGAATGGAAAAATGAAAGATATTGGCATTATGACATCATAATGATGTCATTAAAATTCTCCCACCCAATCCAATGTTGACACATGGCACAAGTTTATTTAAAAAGACTTAATGGGCAGAAAAATGAAGAAAAAAAATCAAAAGCTTCTTATCCCTTCTTCTTGCCATCTCACTCCTCTCCCATGGCCACCATTGTCAAGCTTTTCAAAGCTTGATTTCCATAGTTTTTCACCCACTAAACCCTAAGTTGTCAATACAAAAATTTGTTCTTTCATCTTGGTAAATCTTTTGGGAGCAAAAAGAAGACAAAAAGAAGAACCCTAGAAAGTTGGAATTTCACTCCATTAGAGGTTAGTGACTTAAACTTGTTTTTCTCTTTAAATTCATGTTGAAGGAGTGGTAATTGATGCAAATTTGCAAGAAAAATTAGTAAACATTATGTGTATGTCTTGCTCTAAATTCCAGCAGCCTTGAACTTGGTAGTGTTTTGAAGAATTCTTAGAATTAAAGTGGTATAGTGGCTTCCCTTAACATTAATTTATTGGTTAGGATAGTGAAAGGTAAGTGAATGCAAGTTTTGAGATGGTTGAGCTAGGGTTTGAGCTTGAAATTGAGACTTGTTCATGTATTTGGTGAAAGAGAGTTTTAATGGTCAATTATTGACCATTTGGCTGTGTGTGAATCAAAAATGAAGTGGTTTGTACAGTGGGAATTGAGTTTGGTGTGGCTGCCCTTGGTGACCTGCAAGACTGGGCATGAGTCCAGCAGGTTTGGGCAGTAATAACTAGAATTGTAGAGGTTCAATTGGTGCAAGGCCAATTGGACATGAAACTAGACACATAATGGCACAACTTTGGTAGAAACCATGCCCAGAAAACCAAACCAAGTTGACCTAAAGATTGTCCTAATCCGGGTGACCTGCATTCTACCTGGGCAAAATGACAAAATAAATAGTGTTTAGTCATTTGGTCATAACTCAGTGTAGAAAGGTCCAATTGACCTGAAATTTTACCAACAACAAGCTGAGATATAGACCTACAACTTTCATGCAGAAACCTAACCCAAATTATGACCATAACATATTCAAAAAGTGACCTGCAGTCACTATTTAAAATACTGTAGATTTGGTCAATCCATAAATTCTAGAAAAATTATAATCCGGCCAGTTGTGGTTTTTGGGCCATAACTTGAGCTACAAAACTCCAAATAGAGTGATTCAAAAAAAGAAATGTAACAAGACAAAATAAGGAACAACTTTCATGTTGATCATTTTGCCAAATTTCTACTACAAAAATGACTAATGGAACAGTAAACACAAAGCTTGAAATCTGAAAATTTTGAACAATTAACATTAAACTTAGAAATGGTATTGGCAACCAATACCAACAATTTTAGAATGCAAAATGTGGTATGTTGAGAGTATTAAAACCAATGTACTTATTGTCCATGTAAAAGTCAACATTTTGTTGACTAATGAATTGAATAGTAACACCAAAACTTGAATTTCAAGAATTGTGAAACTTAAAAGTGTAATATGCCCTAGTATACCTAGCAAGATTAGTTTGGATAGGTTGGCATGCCAATAGGGTTCTGTTAGCAGTACTGCATATGGCTTCATGCCGTTCTGTGTTTCATGGCCTCCCATACCATTCTGTGATAAAATAGCCTTTGACTATGGTAATTGAGTTATTATACTTGAATTATATCCTTGATGATTATTACAGCTTATTAGTTGTTCTGTTGCACACCGGGAGACACAATGTGATCGATGGTGTGATAGTCCGAGGTACTTAGTACCCAGTGCCAGTTTACCCGTTTATCCAGTCCAGTCGACTAGTATGGGTTACTCGGGCAACGATAATGAATTTTACAAAGTTTTAATCAATTTATACTGCAATAAATGCCAGAAATTAAGTCTACCTAAAATGTAAACATACATTCTGCATATTTATATTATTTTAGTTATTTTATTTTATATTGTCACCACTAAGTAAAATTGTTTAACGCGTCGCTTTTGCCACGCGCAGGTACTAGAGACCTAGCTGGAGAGTCCAACAGACCTCATACTGGGTGAGCTTTCAAATCTGCACACAGAGTTCAGAGTCACCTCACATTGCAGTGCATTTGGTAGGACATTAGGCCACTTTTGATATTTTGATATTTTGTATTTTGTAAACTTCTGTAATGTATATTATAAATTCATGTAATTATGCTTTTGATGTAATTATTTATTAACTATGTTCAGTAATAAATGTGAGCATTTCTCATTGAGTTGATTGTGATATGAATTGAATTTAATTTTGAGATACTGAAGTCAATTGAGAAATTGCTGAGAATATATTCGTGGTTGACTGAGAATGATATGATGATTTTATTGGAAGTGTTTTTAACAGATTCAGAAGAACTGTTTTTCCAATTTACAGCCAGCACTCTGCCGGATTTTCTATAAAATTTGCGGAAAAATTTAGATTAATCAAAAAATGTAAATAAATAAGTAAAAAGGGTAAATTGAATTGAAATACGATTTGGTGCTCCAGCACACTATGTAGCATATCTTGCTCGGCTACACTGTAGACGGGTAAGGGGTGTCACACTTCTTGTGTTCTGTTTTTCTTTTTTATACTTAACTATTTGGCAATTACTAATTATTTGTGTTCAGGTCTTAACTAGGTGTCTTAGATGTGGTTCTAATCCTCTTAATTGTCCGGACCAACACCAGTCACTAGAACTGTGAAATATACCAGGCTATACAAATAGGGGTGTTACACCCAACATAACATATACATGGATTTCTTCAATCCATCAAGGAAAACTAGCCATTTAAGGCCTATAACATTTAAACATTCCTAAATTGTCATAACTTACCCCTCTATAAGGCATAACATGATCCCGTAATATACCTAATGAATTACTGAACTTCGCCTATCGATAACCCATTAAATTTACTACAAGAGATTTTAAACCAATTTCTATTCATTTTGAAGTGTAGGGTAAATATGAACAATTAATAAAAAGCCTTTAATTAAGGTTTATATCATAAGATAAAATTTCGATTTATTTGGGATTTCGAAAATTTTATAAAAATTTCGACAGAGTGCCGGCTAGAAATTGAGAAAACAATTCTTCAAAACCTATTAAAAACACTCCCAATATGTATAAAATCCACAACTCTATTTAAATCAACACAATTCAACTCAGTCAACACAATTTCAAGCAATTATAATATCATTTCATTCAATTCAACTCAAATATAAAATTTGCAATTCCAGAAAGAGAATAAAATATTATTATTATAATTTTGATTGTACAACTGCTCGACTAGTTCAATAGATACATATAAATAAAAATTTACATTAAAAGAAATTTACAAGGTATAAAATATTATACCCGTAAAAGATCCTCAAAATGTGCTTCTCTGCAACTATAGTAGCTCACTCTGCTATTTTATCCTTCTCCCTATCTGTGACAGTAAGAGAAGCCATCGCTGAGAAATTCACTCAGTGGTACACAACTAAAAATAATTAAAACTCATTATAAAATACAATATATCAAATCATAACGAATCATGATTTTCATAACTAATGAAGCATTTCCACCCACCAATTTCAAATTATATTTCACAAATCACAAAGAAAAGGTATTGCCAAGAACACACAGTCTAGACTATGACACAAAATTTCACGATCAATGCCGTGTTGTACACTACGACAAAGCAAATCACCTCACTAACATTTATTAATGAGGGAAGGGTGCTAGCTAATGAGTACTCTTATAGTCTTACCCCACTAGCCGTTATTAATGGGAGACATAAGCAATTTTAATTATCAAACCCGAAATAGTTGTTATTAGTAGGGAGTTCAGAACGGGACTGTCATGCTAACTGTGGTTTAAAAATAATTTCATAAAATTTCCATTCAAATAATTAGATTTCAATTCACACAACAGATTTCATTCAATGAAATTTCCCTTATAGGGTTAGCAACCCATAATTTATAAAATTCAAGGAAAAATCATACTTTCATCCAAATCATTACAATTACAAATTATTCAACTCATTTACAAAATTAAAATCAATTGAGGAGATTAGTTGTGAATAAACCTTTAATGAGTCGCCTCCCTTTCTTGAATCACTTTTTCCTTATCCTTTCCGATCTCTTTTTCTACTAAAACACACAATAGAAGTGTTTTAATGCCCATCCAAGTCATTTCTAATAATTAATCCAACAATTAAATTTTTGCATACTTAATTTTACTTATAAATTCCCCTAAGGGTTAAGTTCTTTGTATTTAATATTATTGTCGTTACTATTTACATCACTATTCATTCAAAATGTTAACTTTTTCATAATTAATAGGTATACCATTTTTAAACACATGGTCATACCACATTTTGGGTCACAAATTTGTTGGCATTGATTGCCAATTGAAATTCAAGGTCTATTAGAATTAATCTCAAAATTTCATATTTGGTCACTAATGTTTACTGTTCTATTGGACCAATCTACAATGGCAATTTGGCTAAACTTTCTTCATCAAAATTGTTCCTTAATGTATCTAGTTTAATTTCCTTTTTGAATCCCTCCATTTGGAGTTTTGTAGCTCAATTTATGGCATTTTTACCATAACTGGCTCGATTGGTTATTTCTAGATTTTTTGGGCAAAATGTGATTCTGGCAGATTAGGTGAGCTAATTTTGGTTAGCA
Organism: Hevea brasiliensis; assembly: GCF_030052815.1. Taxonomy (NCBI): domain Eukaryota; kingdom Viridiplantae; phylum Streptophyta; class Magnoliopsida; order Malpighiales; family Euphorbiaceae; genus Hevea; species Hevea brasiliensis. The sequence goes on from NC_079496.1 coordinate 99,348,424, forward strand.
ATTTGACTAGGTTATGGTCAGAATTTGGGTTTCTATTCCTCATGAAAGTTTTTCTACTATATCTAAGCTTTTAAATAGTTTAAAACCAGATCATTTGGACCTCTCTACACAAAGTTATGACCATTTGAACATGTACTGTTCATTTGGTCAATTCTGCCCAGAATCAGGGTACTAATTCCGGATTCAACCTAATTTTAGACCAACTTTTGGTTATTTTTTGGGCAAGGTTCCTTCATAAAAAATGTAGCATTATGACCCTAATTTTATCTCCAATTGGCCTCACACCAATTGGAGTCATACTATTCAAATTATAACCTCTTAAATGGACAGAGGTTAGGCTATTCAAAATTTAGCCATTCCATATTCACACTCATTTCAATTCCATTCATCAAATTTCACTTATAAGCACACTAATTGACCAAATTGAGCATCACAAACATCAATTGGTCAAAATCCTCAAAACCCTAATTTCCACCCAAAACCCTAATTCTCGTCTTCCCAATTTCATGCCACTCAAATAAATTCCAATACACATATTATGTAATCATTATCATCTAAGTTTAATTTCACATTCAATTTCATCAAAACACAACAAACCTAACCTATTCCAAGTTGGCTGAAATTCCTACACCATTATTTGTGCATGATTTTTCACTTTTCCAAGCAATTCTCACTTGTTCAACATTAATTCTATAATTATAAACTAATTTAAGCTAAAGAGAGACTTACCTCTTTATTGAATTTCTAAGTCTTCAATTCTTCACTTCTCCTCTTCCTTTTTGTTCCCAAATGGTTTAGTAAGGTCTAGGGATGAATTTTGGTGTTGAGACTTAGGGAATTTATGGAAGAAAATTAAGGAAACTCAAGCTCTCCAAACCTTAGCAATGGTGGAAAGGAAGAAAAAGAGAGAGAAATGGAGAGAGAGAGGGATGGCTAGGAGTTAAGGAAGAAGACCACTTTTTTTCTTTTTAATTTTGTCTTTATTTATAGATAATTATCCCAAAATTTTTCATAATTTAAAATTATCATTTATTAGATCATGCTCACCTCTTGATGATGTCATAATCCATTATAATTTAAAATTTCCTTTCTTTCATTTTCTTTCTACTACACATCTCTACTTTTTTAATTATTTTTTAATATTTTAATTTCCTACATTTTCATGGAAATTTAGGCCAAGACTCACCTCTAAGGGTGAATTGACTAAATTGCCCTTTATCGATCTGAGCAAATTTTCCAATAGCACTAGGTTGCTTCCTAAACTCTTATTTGATTATTTGAACTGGTTCTCTATTCTTTTCTGTGGTTTTCACAATACCATTAGCTTTGCAATTATCCCTTGGCCTAGGGTGTCATAGAGTCTCACACGAAATTAGGGTAGCAACTGAACTCGCATTCACTTCCCAATTCAGTCACCCATCGCCCGGACCTCGGCTCATTTAACTGATTATGCTTTGTTTTTCTTAATTCAATATCACTTTCATGTAATTTCTATTAATTTTTATTTAGGGATTTACTAGATGACACAGATATAGTTTTAGATATCCTGACTATCCGGATAGACACTAATATCCGGAACAGTAGAATGTATGACTACTTAATATGGGGGTATTACATAAACTAATAACAAGACATGAAATTTTCGACATAATTCACAAAACCCTAACCTTAACATGTATAAATTACCCCAAAACCTAACTTAAAATAATTTTTCATGAAATTGAAGTAATATAAGTGATAAGTGCATAATTTATTAATTTTATTTCCATCTAATTTAGTGTTTCTAGTGTATTTTTATGCCCAATTCATTTGATTAAAGTATAATTATCATTTAGGCATATTTTTATATAGTTGTTGGAATAATTGTGTTAAATGGAGAAATTTTCAAAATTTGCATTAATTTTACCTTTGCTGCATTTTTTAGGTGTTTCTAAAATTGTGGGTTTTCAAATTGAGTGTTGTTTAGTTCAATGACAAAGATGGACCAAAGCCCAAATCAGTCTCCAAGGTTATCAAAATGAGCTATGGATCAATTACAAAAGCCCACTCTTGATGTATCACAACCAGTCTTGGGATTTATTTTATATCTGGAGCTCCGGAGGTCCAAATGAAGCAAACCTAGGCCCAATTGAACCTTAAGAGCCACCTCTACAATTGTTGTGAAGGGCTGGAAGCGAGATAAGGCTATTTTAATTGCCAAAAACAGCAATGAAGTCAACATTATGTGCTAGACCGTTTGTCAGAACCAGTTTCAATTTTTAGCCCATAACTTGGGCTGTAGAGCTCTGATTTGGGCAAATGAGTACCCATTGGAAAGCTAAGAAATAGGGCTACAACTTTCTTGAAGAAGTCAGAGACAGATTCGAAAGGGAAGTGGCTAAAAAACTGTCGTGATTGCAGAGCAGAAAATCTATCTTTTGAATTTCAAAACTTTTCCAAGTTTGGCTCTTATTTTTGAATTAGGTTTTTGAGTATAAAGACCATTTTTGGGCAGCAGCCGAAAACACCATGCAGACCTTCGAACACCATAAAAGACCTTCATTCTCCATTCTCTTTTTAGATTTCTTCTTTATTTTTCTTCAATTTTCTGTAAGCCATGAACATGAGTGGCTAAGTTCTAAATTCAGTTTAATGGATTTTAGTTCTTATGCATGATCTGTGAGATCAGATTTTTAATTTAAATTATGCCTTTTTGAATATCTATTATTTCCTGATTTAATTGTTTTTGATCTATTGAATGATTTGCTAAAAAGGCCTATTAGTTAATTGTTTGATTTGATCAATTGCTAATTCATCTTCATAATCCGTAATTGTTGTGTAAGATTGAATGTGAGTAGCAATTAGGTTTTATTAATTATGATCCAAGTTTTCGATAATAACCTAAGAAAACAATAGGGTGAATTAAATGATTTATGCTTTATAAATCATTGTTCAGCTTAACTACTTCCTATTCTTAAAGCAGTTATTAATTTAATGAGGATTGCTTAATACCAATTCAGTTAATAATTAGAGTCAACAAGAGTGCTGGACTCGAATTGATGAGTATAGGGAAGTTAGGGGTTTTACCTCGCTATTTGATAAATCTACATTAAGTATTCAATAAGAGATAATTATATTTCTTTTATCTATGATCGAATCATGCATTGGAATGCAAATTAACTTAGACTGAAGTTTATTTAATTTGAGAGTTTCATATTTAAATTTAGTTCTTTAATTTATGAACGTGATTTCTTTCTTCTGATTTAGTATTACAACCCACCTTCTCCTCCCCCCCCCCCCCCCCCACTTTTTCTTTTCCTGTTACACAAGTGCATGAAATTTAGTAACACAGTCTCTAGGGTTCGACCCGGATTACCACTTACTGTAGAAAATATTTCATTACTGATAATTTCAGTTAATTTAATTTTTGGTGGAATTGACAACCATGAAGAAGCCTCATCCCTCATCAACATTTTTAGATCTACCCATTAGATCAAGAAGAAAGTTACGTCTTTTTTTAGAGCTTGGAGGTGAGACAATCAAAACCTCAAGGCTTGAATCTACTCTTCCAACTTTTAAATGGAAGAATCCACCTCTAGATCTTTAAAAACTTAAAGAAATCTCTTCAAAGAGCTCCTTGTATGCCCCAAAGTTGAGAGAGAGAGGAAAGACGAAAACTCCAAGTGTTTTGGTAACAAAATAAGCTTTGGACCCTTTTTATACCCTATCTGTCGAGTGACTTTTGACTGCTGAAAGTCCATATTTTGGCTGCTAGAGTCTAGTCTATCTAAAAGAGTATTTGAACAAGAAAAAGGGCTTCAGCTGTCAAAAGTCTGTACTTCGACTGCTGAAACTTCTTTTGTCAGAAACACTTACTTAAAAACTTTTAGGAAATAAAACCTTTAAAATATTTTTTTCATTCTTAAATATATTTTGAACATATCATACATACATAAATATATTTTCACATTTCACTGCCACTCTCTTGTCCATAAAGTTTTAATTTTCTCTAGAATATTCCATTAAGAATAGATATTTCGACGTCGAAAAGTAATAGGTATTACAATTAGTAATTAGTAAGTCTCTATAAGACTTTGCGTTTATTTAATTCTGCCAAATGATTTCTGGTTGACATGTTTTTTATACTTTATTATAACCTATTTTTCTCATGAAAAACAAAGCATAAAATCCAGCAATGCAGGAAGGGTGGAAGAACGGGGAAGGAGTTTTATGGATAAGCAATCTACTTGCAATCTCAAATAGGACTAAGGAGATGTACGTGGTCTAGCTTTCAGATATTAATTAGTAACTAAGAAATCTCATGCATAATAAAATTGTCAAGAAAGAATTTAGGCTAGTAGAAATAAGTTTCTTCACCATAGATACAAATGGTGCAACTAGCATTACCCGTATTGCTTATTGATGTCTCTGTTACAACAGGAGGAATGAAAAGAATAAAAGATGGAAGAATCCATTTTAGTGCCACTGTTTAACATTGCCTTACTTGCCCATTGAAACTTGAAATTACATCACTTAGGTAATGGGTATAAAAAAAATTAAATAAATAAATAAATAAACGACTACTTTTTTCTTCCCTCTCAAAACACACAGTTCAATCCACTAATTATAGGTTATCTAGAATTTAAATATAATAAATTTGTTGACCAGGTTATCACATCAGTAGCAGAATTCTCCGATTTTAAAGCATGGCTAAAATAAATACTAAAGTTTGAAATTGAACCAAAATTAACACCAACAAAAAAAGTTAAAATTGACAATTCGCATAAAAATTTGACTTTTTTTTATAATTTAGCCTTAAAATAATAATATTAATATCAAAAATATATTAATAAGAATATTATATTATCTTTTATATATTTCTTGATTATATAGTCTTTAATTAAGATATATATATATAATTAAAATGTATATTACATGACTAATATGTGATTTAGTTATATAATTAAAGATTATAAGATGATTTCATGTGTTTAAAATTAAACTTATTTCAAAAAATTAGAAATATAATATAATATCTTAATTACATATCAATATACATAATTTTATTAAATTGATAAAATATATCTGAAAAACATTAAAAAAAATATATGTACAAAATTAATTATTTGGTTTGGTTTCAATTTAATGCGGCTCGATTCTTGGATTCAAAATTCCTAAGAACTGTAGATAGCACTATCCCTTGCCACAACAAAAACCAAACACATACCTGACAAAGGAATCCATTTCAATGCTCAATTACTTTCTTTCGGCTTTCAATTATTATAAGTATTTTTCCCACCTAAAAATGAGGTGGCTTCCCCTTCCTGACCACAGTTTTTGGCACGTGCTGGCCAACTCCCTCCCCATTATCTGTCTTTTAATTTAATGGATTTGGGACAGGCAACAAACCATGATGTTACTTACTCCATTAACGCCAATCAAGGAGCCGCTGTGCCCTTCAATCAAGATTACCACTTTATTATCGAAGACTGCAAAATGCATTATTCACGAAATTTGTGATTACAGCTAAAGGGATATTGATTAAATATTTTTATGTTTATTTAAAAAATAAAAATTAAAAAAAATTCTCTTTATTCACTTTTTTTTATCATTTTTTAAAAATTATTTTATTTAAAATTATTTATTATATTTATTAATTAATTTTTTTTTAATTTTACCTTTATTTCTACTAAAAACAATAATTATTTCTACAATTTCCTAAAACTTATTTTACCACCTCCCCATCTCTTAATTAAATGAAATAAATGGTAATTTATTCAAATTATGAGTATTTTATTATAATTTAGGTAATTTAATTATTTTCTTAATCACTGTATAAAAATATTAAATAACATATAAAAATAAAGATCATGATTGAAGGATCAAGTGGATCCACAATTAATGTGGATCAAAGGATTTTCAGCATCATAAATATTTTATTTACCCTTTATATTTTTGAAGGTAAAATTTCCTTTCATCCTTTACCCTTTCCTCTTTCAATATTTTCCCTCCAACTATATCATCTTTTTTAGCAAATAGTAATAAATTATGCTTTCATTTTCAAGAAAAAAAAAAATAAACTTCTTCTCTATACTTATTTTCTCTACACACATTGAAGAAAACATATATAATTATTTTAATTTTAATAACATATACTTAATATTTAAATTTTAATTTTAAAAATTTATTTTAATTTTACTTTATTAAAACTTTAAAGAGTACAACCCACATGTACTTTTTTCTTTAGCCAATATTTGTGATGAAACAATTTTCTCTTACTCAGTATTTATCATTTGAAGGCTTCTTTATCTTTTTCCTCAACTTTGTACCAATCGATAAAAATCATGTATATTATATAAAATATGTAAGGTACAATATGCCAAATTTTTTGCCCTTTAATCTGGTTAGTTTAGTAAAAAAAAAAATATGACCGGTTAATGTTAGGATTAATGTAACAACCCGCCTCTTCGGGATGGCAATGGCCACATAGAGAACGCTGCAGTAAAGGGCTGGGCATTGCTTGAGGTCCAGGGCAAGGGACAGGAATGAACCAAATCATACATTGAAATGGGAGAAACTAATCACTAAAGGCGTCTTTTGGTGGAATGGCCTGGAGAGTTGGAAAAACTCTAGGGTTAAGCGTGCTCGCTTGAGAGAAATCCTAAAATGGGTGACCTCCTGGGAAGTTCTCCATTCCACTTATGGGACAAAACCGTGAGGCTTAGAATGAGGTGGATCAAAATGGACAATTCCTCTAGTGGTTGGAGCAGGGGCGTTATAAATGGTATCAGAGCCGGACCCCCTCTAGTAGATGTGTGGTTCGAGGACGAACCAGGCGGAAGCTGGTGGGCCTATAACAACCCGCCTCTTCGAGATGGCAATGGCCATGTAGAGAATGCTGTGATAAAGGGCTGGGCGTTGCTTAAAGTCCAGGGCAGAGAACAGAAATAAACCAAATGATACATTGAAATAGGGGAAACTAATCACTAGAGGCGCCTTTTGGTGGAATGGACGAGAGTTGGAAAAACTTCAAGGTTAAGTGTGCTCGCTTGAGAGAAATCCTAGGATGGTGACCTCCTGGAAGTTCTCCATTCCACCTATGGGACAAAACCGTGAGGCTCAGAATGGGGTGGGCCAAAACGGACAATTCCTCTAGTGGTTGAAGCAGGGGCGTTACAATTAATTTTAATTAAATCAAATTATTCATCTCACTTTTAATTTTAATTTATGACTGTAATTAAATTTAATTATTTGATTTAAAAAATAATAATTTTAATTTAAATTAAATTAATTAATTATTATTCAATTTAAAATTAATTTAAATTTGATCTATGATTTAATTTAAATTTGATCTATGATACGAAATTGAAATTAATTAATTATTATTCAATTTAAAATTAATTTAAATTTAATCTATGATACTAAATTGAATTAGACAGTGACAAATAAATTAATATGTTTGTTTGTTTTGAGTAAATAGGATAAATCTATATGAATTCAATTCAATATATATTTTAATCAATCAAATAAATTGAGCATGTGACATATTACATTGATTGTATCAATTGCAAAAATTATAATTTAATTGATTCAATTTAATATATATTTGAGTCAGCTAAATTAATTTGAGTATTTGACATGTCATATTGATTATATATTTTTAATCAATTAAGCGTTTAATTGAGTCAATTGAGATTACGTACAATGTCACATTAATTATATATATTTAAATCAATTAAGAAATTATAATTCAGTTGATTCAACTGAATCTATATATTTGAGTTAACTGAATTAATTTGAGTATGTTGCATGTCACATTAATCATATATTTTTATCAATTGAGTTTTTAATTGACTCAATTGAATCAAACTGATTATGTATAATATCACACTAATTATATGTATTTGAGTCGATTGCAAAAATTATAATTTAATTGAATATATATTTCAGTCAATTGAATTAATTTAAATATGTGACATGTCACATTGATCATATATATTTTAGTCAGTTACGAAAATTACCATTTAACTGATTCAATTGAATATATATTTAAATCAATTGAATCAATTCGAGTATATAACATGTCACTTTAATCATTAATTTTAGTCAATTAAGTTTTTAATTGAGTTAATTGAATTAATTGATTATGTGTAATATCACATTAATCATATATATTTGAGTCAGTTATAACAATTATTATTTAATTGATTCAATTGAATATATATTTAAATCAATTGAATCATTTTGAGTACATGACATATCACATTAATCATATATTTTAGTCAATTGAATATTTAATTAAGTAAATTGAATCAACTGATTATGTACAATGTCACATTAATAATATATATTTTAGGTTAATTGTGACAATTATCATTTAAATGATTCAATCAAATATATATTTTAGTTAATTAAATCAATTGAGTATGTGACATGTCACGTTGATCATATATTTTAATTAACTGAATCAATTGAGTATGTGACATATTACATTGATCATATATTTTTGTCAATTGAGCTCTTAATTGAGTAAATTGAATCAATTGATTATGTAATATGTCAATTATGTCAATTGACTATATGTGTTTTGAGTCAATTGAATCAACTGACAATATATATTTTGAGTCAATTATGACGATTATTATTTAAATGATTCAATTGAATATATATTTTGGTTAATTGAATCATTTGAGTATGTGACATATTAGATTGATCATATATTTTAGTGAATTAATCGTTTAATTAATTCAATTAAGTAAAAATATATAATTTATTTATATGAAATATATTTTTTAATTAAGTCAATAGAATTCATTTGAAATTATAATATTAATTAATTATTTATTATCATATATTCATTAATCGAATTAATTTAATCGATTTATATTGTTAGTTTAATTGAGTTAATTTAATCAATTTAAATTTAGATTGATCATTTGTTTAATTATAATAAAGTAATATATATTGTATTTTTTTAATATTAATTTACACATTAAAATAAAAATAAAAAAATAAAAATATATTATTTATTTTTATTTTTAAGTTTTTTTAATTTACATAAATATTTTTTTTCTAAATGTGTAAACCTAGTTAAAAAAAAAAAAAGAAAATCATTGATTAAAGAAAAGAGGAAAGAGAGAAAGTAAATGAAATTTTAATTTGTATTGAAATTTATAGTTAAAATAAATATAACAGACACAATTTAAATTTTAAATTTTAAATCTCTGTATTCTCCCATAAAAATAATTTAAAGGATATTTTAGTAAAATAACTTAATTTTTATATATAAAATGACTTTACTATCCCTATTATTCTATATTTAACGATGATTCACTTGATCAAGCTTTTTCATAAAAATAAATAGAGAGAGTAAATTAGTTTAATTCATATTTTTTGTGGCATTTTCATAGATAGCGTGTGAATTTCATAAAATTGAGATTGTATAAGAATGAGTTTTTCAACTGTTATATTAAATATTTATATCTAAATTCGTGCAATTCATATATATTTTTTAATTAATTTTACACATATTTTAATATAAATTTAATCTAATAGATATTAAGATCATTCTCTTATAATTACACTTGTATTAGATACACCCATTTTCATATTAGTATTATTAAGTGGGAGTGGGCTTTCTTTCAGCAATTTGAGCCGAAACTAAATTGTGGACTTCATAGGCCTAGTGTTTGGTAGTAGGCTCATAAATGACAAATAACAGTTTTACAACGAAAAGGTTATTGTTTTAGTTTTAGAAGACAAGTGAAATGAACGGGCCTCTTCGACTGGGCTGCAGCAAATACCCTCTTCGGCTTTTCCAACACTTTTAAAAATAATTTTGGAATGAGGTAAAAGTAAAATAAAATTTTTTAAATTATTTTTTAAAATTTTTTATTACTATTATTGAAAGAAAATGAAAACATTTAAAGTTTTTAAAACATTTTTTTTTCAATTTAATTTATTAAAATTGTTAAAATAAAGCTATTAAATTTTGATATCTAATTCTCTTATCAAAAATAATTTAAAATTTTAGTTTTTGAATTATAATATTTATAATTAAAATAATCAAATTAGATACTCACAATATTAAATTTTATACCATAATAAATAGATAAAAATTTATATTAAAATATAAAAGTAATTAAATAATTTAAGTTTAAATTAATTAATTATATTATTTACACTTTAGTGGAAGAAAAAAAAAAGACATTTTCTTTTATAGGATACGGATTCAACAGTCAAAACTCATTTTAATATAGTATGATCGACCAATCCAATTCAATTTTTAAAACTACGCATGTAAATTTTAGAAAGTACAATAATTTTTTCTTAATTTTTGGAAAGTAATTTATTGAAATAATTTTAGTTTTCTAGGTTAAGGTAACCACTAAAATCACCCTACTCAAACTCAAGTTGATTAATATTTTTAAAACTAGAACTCATTCCAAACTCGATTAAAATTTATTTTGAATTATCTAAATTGATTCTAAACCTAATTATTATTATTATTTGAAAAGTATCAAAATTTGTTTAATTATATATTTTTTTATTAATAACTTCGCCTAAGTAGTTTGCGCTTAGCCGATCCCAATCTCGGATAAAGGAGGAGGGTTGCGGTAGGTGACAACCAGCATAAAAATTTTATCACACCTTATGATATGGATTCAAATGTTATAAACGTTGGGGCGTCCTCTACTTACGACGCGCTATATCGGAGCCCGGGTGTAGTGAGAAATATGTAAAGGTGTAGGGCGTTCATCGAAAGCGACGCGCCATGCCAGCGCCCGGGTGTGGTATTAAGTGAGCAAGGGTTCTCACATCATGGACGGGTGTGGATAAAGAAGTTAGTCTATAGGACAGATAGTAGAATAGATAGTGGAACAGAACACAAGATAGACATAGAAAACAATAGAAGATATCAAAGAAGGAGACTAATTAGGAAGGAACATGATAGGAGGAGGATCAGGGTTGGTACTTGAAATATTGGATCACTTACAAAAAAATTAATGGAGCTAGTAGATACCTTGGAAAAGAGAAGGGTGAATATTGCTTGCATTCAGGAGACTAAATAGGTAGAAGAGAAAAGCAACGAAGTGGGTAATTCAGGGTACAAACTGTGGTTTACCGGAAAGGAGAGAAACAAGGTACAAACTGTGGTTTACCGGAAAGGAGAGAAACAAGAACAGAGTGGGCATAATCATAGACAGGACATTGAAAGACGCTGTAATAGCTGTGAAAAGAGTAGGAGATAGAATTATACTAGTAGAGCTAGTACTAGAAGGAGAAACAATAAATGTAGTTAGTGCTTATGCCCCACAAATAGGACTAGATACTGAGAGCAAACAAAGGTTTTGGGAAGATATGGATGATTTAATGTAAAGCATACCGAATGAAGAGAATGTTTTTGTCACGACTCAACCTATGAGCCGGAACGGCACTAGGACCTGGGCCAACCTAAAGCCCCCGAGGCCCGTAGTAAGCCTAACTATTCCTCAACCCAACTCTAAGGCCCATTTGGGCCCAATTTCAAGAATTCAACTGGACAGAGTTCGGCTATAAAATGGACCATTTAACGGAGAGTTTTTTACTCACCCTACCTGTAAACACAATATATATAATCATCTAGGGAGCTCAGCTCACCCTCCACATAATCATGATGCCATAAAAATAAATGGGAGCTCAGCTCCCTCATCCAGTCCAACATACAGGCCTTTAATAAGTTTACAGGTCCAACATGACAATTATATTACAGACCCAATCAAATAAATATTTCTAACACATGCGAAAATTCTAGGAGTTAACAGAATTATACAAATATTAATAGACGATCTGCGAAGAAGAAAAGCAGGTTAACCACAACAATAATCCTCCTATAGCTTGGAAAAATAAATGAACAGGAGTGAGCGTTCGACTCAAAGAGTAAAATATCAATTTTAACCATAATTTCTATAGCTATTTAAAGCTAATGTACCCTATAGAATGAAATGCAACATCGTCATAAATTTCATACAAATCACATCAAAAAGGCAATTTGGAGCACTCACACACCCGATAATGTCAAACAATACATATACGGGAGCTGATCCCCTATACAGCCCTCTTAATCCAACATTTGCTAGCGAAGATCTCAAGCCGGACTTTCGCTTAATAAACCAAATACGGGTTCCCAGTGAAGAACTCAAGCCGTGTCTACCCTGAAGGACTGGGTTCCAGCGAAAATCTCAGGCCGTGTCTACCCACCCTGTCCATATCCAACACCATACCACACGCACACCAACGCACGCACACTGCTCCAAATTACCACAACAACATCCATGGCACTTTAACAGTTATGAATGCAACATAAAACGTGCCTAGAGTTTAACTACATAAATACATATTTATAAGTGATACATGGGCATGCTTGAACATATAATAATATCAAAATTACAATTAAAATTAATATTTTACTCACATACTTAATCGCAATCACTGTGGCGGCTGGGGGAGGAGGAAGACTGTCTCGGCTCACCTGATAATTTTATTACAATTATTTAGTACATTTGACTCAATACAAGCTAAGAAAAGACCAACAATGTCCTAAGTCGTGCCGAAAATCAGGCAGAGTCTCCCTTATACCTAGGACCTGTCTTGTAACATCCTCACTTTAGCTAGTCCGTACAGTCTACTGTTCCGGTGATCGGTGTCGGTCCGGACAGCTAGAATGTATGAAAAAATATTTAAACTAAAGTGAGGGACTATAATTAACTCAAATATTAATAAGAAAAATTTAGCAAAAAATTTTAAAAATAAAATACAACCAAGTTCAATGAACCGGTGCCCTAGCGATGGGTAACCTAGTGAGAAGTTGCGGTTCTCGCAACTAGGAGCCCTAGACCCGGGGGAAAAATTATAAAATAATTTTTGGGACTCCAGAGAAGGGTTATTGAGGTTCTTATGGCATTAGAATGCCAAGAAAATACTTAGAAAAATTTTTCAATCGGTACAGACAATTTTGGCCCGTTAAGCCAAACGGAGGGCATTTTGGTCATTTTGCCTTCAGAGGTGATTTTTGGCCGACTTGTCCAGTTAAGTAAATAATTATTATGACATAAAATGTGAATAAATATTACTAAAAGTTGAATTGAAAATGAGTAGAAAAGAAAAGAAAAAAAATGAATTAAATGGGAATTTATGACATCACATGATGTCATTAGTGTGCCTTCACCCACTCAAGTGTTGACACATGGCATAAATATGTTTAAAAAGACAAAATGGGCTGAAAAATGAGAAAAAGAAATCAGATTTCCATTTCCTCTTCTTCCTTGCCGTAAACCAATTTTCCCTAACCTCCATGGACAAGCTTTTTCAAGCTTGATTTTCCCTAGCTTCCACACCATAAAAGCCCTAGTTGTCTTCACAAAAAATTCACCCCACACCTTGAGGAAGCTTTGGGCAGCAAAATCTTGAAGAAAAATTAAAGTTTTGGTTGGCTTGGATTTGAGCTAAAAGAGGTTAGTGACCAAAACCTTAAATTTAAATTCAATTCCATGTTTAAGCATTATATTGGTGATTAAATGACAAAGAAACTTGATAAAAGACATTGGTATGCCATCCCTTATTTTTGGCAGCCATGGTTAGGGTTTGATGGTGTTGAGTTTAATGAAGTTAAAAGGGTATTGGGGCTGCCCACAATGTGTATTTGCTAAGTAGATTGAAGAAATAAAGTGAAAATGCAAGTTTGATAATGTTGAGTTAGGGTTTGGAGGGGGGAAAATGAGACTTTGATCTTGTGATGATAGAAATAGGTTTTAATGCTCAATTAGTGACCATTTGGTTTGGTTTGAACCAGAAATGAAGTGAATTGGGTTGTGGGATTTGAGGTTGGAGTGGCTGCCTTGGGTGACCTGCAGGTGTGGCTGTGAGTCCAGCCTGTTTGGACAGCCATAACTTGAATTGTAGAGGTTCAATTGGTGTTTGGCCAATTGGAAATAAAACTAGACACATAATGGCACAACTTTGATGAAGAAACCATGCCCAGAAAACCAAACCAACTTGACCAAAAGCTTGCCCTAATTCGGGTGACCTGCACTCTGCGTGGGCAAAATGACCAAATGAACAGTGTTTGGTCATTTGGCCATAACTCAATGTAGAAAGGTCCAATTGACCTGAAATTTTACCAAAAACAAGGTGAAATATAGACCAACAACTTTCATGAAGAAACCTGACCCAAATTATGATCATAACCTAGTCAAATTGCCAACCAAACTTGAGACACCAAATCTGGCAGAATCAGTTTTGCCCAGAATTTTGGAATCTGCCCAATCCGGCCAGTTATGGTGTTTAGGCCATAACTTGAGTTACAAAACTCCAAATGGAGTGATTCAAAACAAGAAATTCATCTAGACAAAATAAGGAACAACTTTCATGTTGATCACTTTTCCAAAATACCACTGCAAAGGTGACTAATGGAACAGTAAAGTTAAAGCATGAAAACTAAAAATTTTGTCTAATTATCATTAAGCTTAGAGATGGTGTTGGCAACCAATACCAACAAGTTTAAAATGTAAAATGTGGTATGTTAATGATATTTAATCTAATTTACCTATTGTCAATGCAAAAGTCAACATTTTGGTTGACTAATGAAATGAATAGTAATCATTAAAATTTCAATTTCAAAGAATTACACAAATTAAAAGTGTTAAATGCCCTAGTAGTCCTAATGTGATTGGTTTGGATAGGTTGGCATGCCAATAGGGTTCTGTTAGCGATCGCATATGGCTTCATGCCGTTCTGTATTTCATGGCATCCCATGCCATTCTGTAACATAATAGCCTTTGGCTATGATAGTGAGTTGTTATACTTGGGTTTAACCCCCGATAATTATTACAGCTTATTAGCTGTTCTATTGCACACCAGGAGACACAATGTGACCGATGGTGTGATGGTCCGAGGTACTTAGTACCCTGTGCCAGTTTACCCGTTTATCCAGTCCAGTCAACTAGTATAGGTTACTCAAGCAGTGTTAATAAATCTTACTCAACTTTAATCGAATAATATTGTAATAAATATTTGAAATTTAGTCCACCCAAAAATGTAAACCTACATTCTGCATATTTTATTATATTTTATTTTATTCTATTTTATATTGTCACCACTAAGCAGAATTGCTTAGCGCGTCGCTTTTGCCACGCGCAGGTACTGGAGATTTAGCTGGGGAGTCCAGCAGACCGCATACTGGGTGAGCCATCATATCTGCACTCAGAGTTCAGAGTCACCTCACATTGCAGTGCATTTGGTAGGACATTAGGCCATCTGGGATATTTTGATATTTTGTTATTTTGTATTTTGTAAACTTTTGTTATGTACATTATAAACTCATGTACTTATATTTTTGCTGTAATTATCTATGAACTGTGTTCAGAATTAAATATGAGTATTTCTCATTGAACTTGGTGAATATGAGTTGAATGTAAATTTTGGAATACTGAATTGATTTGAGAAATGATTGAGATTGAGATTGTAATTATATTGGGAGTGTTTTTAAACAGGTGCAGAAGAACTGTTTTCCAAAATATAGCCGGCACTCTGCCGGATTTTCTATAAAATTTGCGGTAAATATAGATTTTTTTCAAAAATTGTAAATAAATAAATAAAAAGGGATAAATTGAAATTAAAACATGAATTGATGTTCCGACACACTGAGTGGCATAACTTGCTCGGCTACACTGTAGACGGGTAAGGGGTGTCACATTTAGTGGTATCAGAGCATCGGTTTAGGCGTTTCTGGGTCTAGATAGAGTACATACCATTGCATTGCATTTGTAAGTGTTGAGGTGACACTGATGCAGATTTTTTGTTTTCTTATTTTGAATAGGATATGGATCCTTCTTCGCAAAGAGCAGTTGAGGAAGAGGTGGAGAGTCATGCTCCACCAAGGGTTGAGTCTGGGGGCAGGGGAGAACCTACTCCACCTGCAGCTGAGGCACCTGCTCAACCTCAGTTTGCTCTGTTCCAGCAAATGACCGAGTTTTACCGGCAAATGATGGGGGCAATTCCACCACCACAACCACAACCACAACCTCCACCAGCCCTACAGAAGTCCCATTTGGAGAAATTGTGAAAACATGGGGCTGTGGACTTCTATGGGAAGAAGGAGGATGATCCCATGGCTGCAGAAAATTGGTTGGACAGAACCATCAGAGTACTGAAACAGTTAAACTGCACCCCCGAGCAGAACCTGGTGGGTGCTGTGTCCCTACTTCAGGATGACGCATATCAGTGGTGGGACACAGTAACCAGTGAGGTGCAACCTGAACGGATCACTTGGGAATTCTTCCTTACAGAGTTCAGGAAGAAATATATTAGCAAAGTATATTTAGAAGAGCGAAGAAGGGAATTCATCAGTTTGAGACAAAGACAGTTGTCAGTGGCTGAGTATGAGCGTGAGTTTGTCAGACTGAGCCAGTATGGGAGGGGTCCCTACCGAGGCGGAGAGGTGCAGACAGTTTGAGGAAGGGCTCAATGACAACATCAAAGTTATGATCACAGCACTAGAGATTACGGATTTTGCTAAACTGATAGATGCAGCATCGAAAGTGGAAAGGGTCAGAATCAATGAACAAAATAGAAGGGAAAGACAGCAGAAGAGGGGTCCGGGTCAGTCCAGTGCATTTTCTGCTCCCAGTAAGAAGAGTAAGGGTCCTCCTGCTCAGAGTTCAGGACCACCACAGGGTCAGGGTCAGTCTCAGGGGCCCAGACCGCAGTTCACACCGAGGAGAGGCCAGCCCACACCATCAATGGGCAGCTCTCCAGGGACGGTGTTTAGGGGACCAGCCCCTGCATCTTCTGCCTGTCAGTACTGTCAGAAGTGGCATAAGGGGGAATGTTGGCGAGTGACTGGTGCATGCTTACGGTGTGGATCAACAGAACATCAGATCAAGAATTGTCCGGAGAGGACTACTACAGTTTCTCCAACACAAACTAACAGACCTGCTTCTGCACCACAAAGAGGTAGGAAGCCTGGTAAACCTGAGGTAGCTGGTCCATCATTAAGGCCTGCATCCGAGTCAGCTGAGAGGCCAGACACTAGAATGCCAGCTAGGGCTTATGCCATCAGAGCTCAGGAGGAGCAAGATGCCCCGGATGTCATCAGGGGTACGTTTTCCCTCTACAATACTTCTGTACATGCATTGGTGGATCCAGGATCCACTCATTCCTACATTTGCATCAAACTACCCATAGAGAGGGGAGTTTCAATAGAGGAGAGTGATCAAGACATTCTGGTCACAAATCCACTAGGCCACAGTGTGGTAGTGAATAAGGTGTATAAAGGTTGCCCGTTGAGGATTCAGGGGTATGAATTCTCGGCAGACCTAATTGAATTGCCCTTCCACGAGTTTGATGTGATTTTGGGTATGGACTGGTTGTCACGTCATCAGGCAATAGTTGATTGCAAATTGAAGATAATTTCTCTGAAAACTTCTGAGGGTAATGAGATCACTGTTGTGGGTGAAAGGACAGATTTCCTGTCCAATGTTATCTCAGCTACAGTTGCAAGAAAATTGATGAGAAAAGGCTGTGAAGCTTACCTAGCACACGTGGTTGATACTAGGCAAGCTAAGCTAAACCTGAGTGATATACCCACAGTAAGAGACTTCCCAAATGTATTTCCTTAAGAGTTGCCTGGTTTACCACCAGAAAGGGAAGTCGAGTTTGCTATTGAGGTAATGCCGGGTACAGCACCCATTTCTATTACTCCTTATAGGATGGCACCTACTGAATTGAGGGAGTTGAAAATTCAGTTACAAGAGTTGCTTGATAAGGGGTTCATACGCCCCAGTGTGTCACCATGGGGAGCTCCGGTGCTATTTGTGAAGAAAAAGGATGGAACCTTGAGATTGTGTATCGATTATCGGCAGTTGAACAAAGTAACTGTGAAGAATAAATATCCATTGCCCAGAATCGACGATCTATTTGATCAGTTGAAAGGAGCCGGTGTATTTTCAAAGATTGATCTCAGATCAGGATATCATCAGCTGAGGGTAAAGGATGCAGATGTGTCAAAAACTGCATTCAGAACCCGGTATGGGCATTATGAATTTCTAGTGATGCCGTTTGGGTTAACAAATGCACCAGCAGCATTTATGGACCTTATGAACCGTATCTTCCATCCATATTTAGATCAGTTTGTAGTGGTATTTATTGATGATATTCTGGTGTATTCCAAGACCAGAGAAGAACATGATGAACATTTGAGGATTGTTCTGCAAACCCTGCGAGAAAAGAAGTTGTATGCTAAGTTGTCCAAATGTGACTTCTGGATGAGTGAAATCTCCTTTCTTGGACACATAGTATCAGCTGAGGGGATTAGAGTAGATCCTAAAAAGATAGAAGCAGTGATGAAATGGAAGCCTCCTAGAAATACAACTGAGGTCAGAAGTTTCTTGGGGCTAGCTGGATACTACAGAAGATTTGTGAAGGGGTTTTCTCTTATAGCTGCTCCAATGACCAAGTTGTTGCACAAGAATGTGAAATTTGACTGGAACGATAAGTGCCAAGCCAGTTTTGAGAGGCTAAAGGCTATGTTGACAGAAGCACCAGTGTTAACACAACCAGTGTCAGGAAAAGACTTTATGGTCTACAGTGATGCCTCACATAATGGGCTAGGGTGTGTATTGATGCAAGAGGGGAAAGTGGTCGCCTATGCTTCCAGGCAGTTAAGGCCACATGAACAGAACTACCCTACCCATGATCTAGAGCTTGTAGCAATTATCTTCGCACTGAAGATATGGAGGCATTACTTGTATGGTGAAAAGTGCTACATTTACACAGACCACAAAAGTCTGAAATACTTGCCAACCCAGAAGGAGCTCAACCTCAGACAGAGGCGATGGATTGAGTTCCTGAAGGACTATGATTGTGTGATAGATTATCATCCTGGGAAGGCAAATGTAGTGGCTGATGCTTTGAGCAGGAAGTCCATCACCGCTTTAAGATCACTAAATGCCTGTCTATCCTTAGCTCAAGATGGAGCTATTTTGGCTGAGTTGCAAGTGAGGCCAACCCTACTACAGCAGATACAAGATGGGCAGAAGACAGATGAAAAACTAATGGCCATTATGGCTAAAATTCTTGAGGGGAAGGAAATTGAATATGAGGTGAAAGCAGATGGGTGTCTATACTACAGAGGAAGAGTATGTGTACCAGATGATGGGGAACTGAAGACTAGTATTCTGAAAGAAGCACACACAAGTGTTTATGCTATGCACCCGGGGAGCATAAAAATGTATAATAATTTGAAGCCTCATTATTGGTGGCCTGGTATAAAGAGGGATATAGCTGACTATGTGACTAAATGCTTGACATGTCAGCAAGTTAAGGCAGGACATCAAGTTCCATCGGGTTTGTTACAGCCTATAAACATACCTGAATGGAAATGGGACCGGGTCACTATGGATTTTGTTAGTGGTCTACCTCTCACCCAAAGGAAGCATGATGCAGTGTGGGTGATAGTGGACAGATTGACGAAGTCAGCATATTTTCTGCTAGTTAGGACTGACTACTCACTAGAGAAGCTAGTAGAATTGTATATCAGTGAGATAGTTAGGCTGCATGGAATCCCACTTTCTATCATATCTGATCGAGACCCAAGGTTTACATCAAGATTCTGGAAGAAGTTGCATGAATCCTTGGGTACACAACTCCATTTCAAAGATGACTTTCCATCCTCGCACGGATGGGCAATCGAGAAAGAGTAATCCAGTCCTTGAGGATATCTTGAGGAGTTGTGTCATTGAGTTTGAGGAAGTTGGGATAGATATCTTCCATCGCGAATTTGCATATAACAATAGCTACCAAGCAAGCAACCAAATGGCCGTATGAAGCCTTTGTATGGGAGGAAATGTAAAACTCGGTGTCTTTGGACTGAATTGGGCGAAGATAATTTGGTAGGGCGGACACAGTGAAACAGTGAGGAAAAAGTGAAAATAATCAAAGCTAACTCAAGATTGCCTCCGATGATGTAAGTCTTATGCCGTCTGAAGAGAAAAGAGATAGAGTATACCGTTGGTGATAAAGTGTTTCTCAAAGTCTCACCATGGAAGAAAATATTGAGGTTCGGAAGAAAAGGTAAGTTGAGCCCTAGGTTTATTGGCCCATATGAATTCATTGAACGTGTGGGACCGGTAGCCTCTGAGCTAGCTTTACCACCAGAGCTGGATAAGATCCACAATGTGTTCCACGTGTCTATGCTAAGACGATACCGCTCAGATCCTTCACATGTCATCTCCATGGAAGAAATTGAAGTACAACCGAATTTGACATATGAAGAGGAACCCATACGAATCCTGGCTCAGGAAGTAAAAGAGTTGAGGCATAAGCAGATTCCACTGGTGAAAGTGCTTTGGAAGCACCACAACACCGAGGAGGCAACTTGGGAAAGTGAAGAGATGATGAGGCAACAGTTACCTCAACTGTATGCATCGAGTAAATTCGAGGACGAAATTTTTATTAGAGGAAGAGTTGTAACATCCTCACTTTAGCTAGTCAAATGCTGATCTCTTTGTTCGGTGATCGGTGTCGGTCCGGACAGCTAGAATGTATGGAAAAATATTTAAACTAATATAATTAACTCAAATATTAATAAGAAAAATTTAGCAAAAATTTTAGAAATAAAATACAACCAAGTTAAATGAGCCGGTGCCCTAGCGATGGGTAACCTAGTGAGAAGTTGCGGTTCTCGCAACTAGGAGCCCTAGACCCGGGGGAAAAATTATAAAATAATTTTTGGGACTCCAGAGAAGGGTTATTGAGGTTCTTATGGCATTAGAATGCCAAGAAAATACTTAGAAAAATTTTTCAATCGGTACAGACAATTTTGGCCCGTTAAGCCAAACGGAGGGCATTTTGGTCATTTCGCCTTCAGAGGTGATTTTTGGCCGACTTGTCCAGTTAAGTAAATAATTATTATGACATAAAATGTGAATAAATATTACTAAAAGTTGAATTGAAAATGAGTAGAAAAGAAAAGAAAAAAAAATGAATTAAATGGGAATTTATGACATCACATGATGTCATTAGTGTGCCTTCACCCACTCAAGTGTTGACACATGGCATAAATATGTTTAAAAAGACAAAATGGGCTGAAAAATGAGAGAAAGAAATCAGATTTCCATTTCCTCTTCTTCCTTGCCGTAAACCAATTTTCCCTAACCTCCATGGACAAGCTTTTTCAAGCTTGATTTTCCCTAGCTTCCACACCATAAAAGCCCTAGTTGTCTTCACAAAAAATTCACCCCACACCTTGAGGAAGCTTTGGGCAGCAAAATCTTGAAGAAAAATTAAAGTTTTGATTGGCTTGGATTTGAGCTAAAAGAGGTTAGTGACCAAAACCTTAAATTTAAATTCAATTCCATGTTTAAGCATTATATTGGTGATTAAATGACAAAGAAACTTGATGAAAGACATTGGTATGCCATCCCTTATTTTTGGCAGCCATGGTTAGGGTTTGATGGTGTTGAGTTTAATGAAGTTAAAAGGGTATTGGGGCTGCCCACAATGTGTATTTGCTAAGTAGATTGAAGAAATAAAGTGAAAATGCAAGTTTGATAATGTTGAGTTAGGGTTTGGAGGGGGGAAAATGAGACTTTGATCTTGTGATGATAGAAGTAGGTTTTAATGCTCAATTAGTGACCATTTGGTTTGGTTTGAACCAGAAATGAAGTGAATTGGGTTGTGGGATTTGAGGTTGGAGTGGTTGCCTTGGGTGACCTGCAGGTGTGGCTGTGAGTCCAGCCTGTTTGGACAGCCATAACTTGAATTGTAGAGGTTCAATTGGTGTTTGGCCAATTAGAAATAAAACTAGACACATAATGGCACAACTTTGATGAAGAAACCATGCCCAGAAAACCAAACCAACTTGACCAAAAGCTTGCCCTAATTCGGGTGACCTGCACTCTGCGTGGGCAAAATGACCAAATGAACAGTGTTTGGTCATTTGGCCATAACTCAATGTAGAAAGGTCCAATTGACCTGAAATTTTACCAGAAACAAGGTGAAATATAGACCAACAACTTTCATGAAGAAACCTGACTCAAATTATGATCATAACCTAGTCAAATTGCCAACCAAACTTGAGACACCAAATCTGGCAGAATCAGTTTTGCCCAGAATTTTGGAATCTGCCCAATCCGGCCAGTTATGGTGTTTAGGCCATAACTTGAGCTACAAAACTCCAAATGGAGTGATTCAAAACAAGAAATTCATCTAGACAAAATAAGGAACAACTTTCATGTTGATCACTTTTCCAAAATACCACTGCAAAGGTGACTAATGGAACAGTAAAGTTAAAGCATGAAAACTAAAAATTTTGTCTAATTATCATTAAGCTTAGAGATGGTGTTGGCAACCAATACCAACAAGTTTAAAATGTAAAATGTGGTATGTTAATGATATTTAACCTAATTTACCTATTGTCAATGCAAAAGTCAACATTTTGGTTGACTAATGAAATGAATAGTAATCATTAAAATTTCAATTTCAAAGAATTACACAAATTAAAAGTGTTAAATGCCCTAGTAGTCCTAATGTGATTGGTTTGGATAGGTTGGCATGCCAATAGGGTTCTGTTAGCGATCGCATATGGCTTCATGCCGTTCTGTATTTCATGGCATCCCATGCCATTCTGTAACATAATAGCCTTTGGCTATGATAGTGAGTTGTTATACTTGGATTTAACCCCCGATAATTATTACAGCTTATTAGCTGTTCTATTGCACACCAGGAGACACAATGTGACCGATGGTGTGATGGTCCGAGGTACTTAGTACCCTGTGCAAGTTTACCCGTTTATCGATCCGATCCAACTAGTATAGGTTACTCAAGCAGTGTTAATAAATCTTACTCAACTTTAATCGAATAATATTGTAATAAATATTTGAAATTTAGTCCACCCAAAAATGTAAACCTACATTCTGCATATTTTATTATATTTTATTTTATTCTATTTTATATTGTCACCACTAAGAAGAATTGCTTATCGTCGCTTTGCCACTTGCAGTCTTGGAGATTTAGCCGGGAGTCCAATGGACCGCATCTTGGGTGAGCCATCATATCTGTACTCAGAGTTCAGAGTCACCTCACATTGCAGTGCATTCGGTAGGACATTAGGCCATCTGGGATATTTTGATATTTTGTTATTTTGTATTTTGTAAACTTTTGTTATGTACATTATAAACTCATGTACTTATATTTTTGCTGTAATTATCTATGAACTGTGTTCAGAATTAAATATGAGTATTTCTCATTGAACTTGGTGAATATGAGTTGAATGTAAATTTTGGAATACTGAATTGATTTCAGAAATGATTAAGATTGAGATTGTAATTATATTGGGAGTGTTTTTAAACAGGTGCAGAAGAACTGTTTTCCAAAATATAGCCGGCACTCTGCCGGATTTTCTATAAAATTTGCGGTAAATATAGATTTTTTTCAAAAATTGTAAATAAATAAATAAAAAGGGATAAATTGAAATTAAAACATGAATTGATGTTCCGACACACTGAGTGGCATAACTTGCTCGGCTACATGTAGACGGGTAAGGGGTGTCATATGTCTAACCTGCAAAAGGGCTCAAAACGCACTTCTATATCCACAAATCATACACTTACAACTCAATCACATCACACAGCCCCTCCTAGGCCCATCCAAACAGTCATCAATCACAATATGTAAAATTACAGTTTAGTCTTTATAATTGACCCTTTTGCAAAAACTACCCAAATGAGCTCTAAAAATTCTAGAACGTTGCCTCACGGTCCTTAGCAATATTACTAAGCTAATGCAAAAGGAATCATAATTTTTTGAGCTACCATGAATATTTTACAAATTTCTAATCTAATTCAATCATTAAACAATTAAGAAAAAGTAAGGTTCGGGTTTATCTATCCCAATTCCGACCCCGGGGACGCGCTCGAGACGTCTGAAAATGGTGGGGTAGCCAAAATCTCAACCCAATTCTAAGACTTTTTCGGTAGCCTGTCTATCTAGTCGGAAATTCACAGACCCGGGCAACTGTCGAATTTTCACAAATTGAAGGTACTTACACGAAGCCCACAACACGGGGGTTAGTACATAATTTTTATGAAATTTTCTAAGCTCATTTAATTCTCAGAAAAATACTACGAAGTTTCGTGAGACCCACCGAAAAACAATATCGAAAAATTTTGAAATTTATATTGCCGCGAAGCTCTAGACTAGTGGAGCACTCTGGTACTCTCAGTTTTCTCGTAGGGTTCACAGTTTGCGAGAAATCTAGCCCAAAAATTGAAATAGGCTAAAAATTTTCGGACAAAAATTGGACAAACTGCTCGATAGATTTTGGTGTTCTTGGTGTCTATGGAAAGCTCTTGAGGTGTAGATGAAGTTTGACACAAGACCCAGTCCGATCCGTGGCCGGATAGGCCGGATTTTGGCCGGGAAGGTGAAGAATCGCGCGCGGGCAGGGGAGGACTTCACGCTTGTTTATCGGCCGCTTGGAGCGTCAACCGGCTAGGGGGAGACACTGGGGCGGCGCTGAGGGCTGGAGTGGTGGCGGCGGGGCGAGGGGAGGTGAGAGAAGTGAGAAAACGGGAGAGAGAGGAGAGACATCAGGCGCGCGGCAGAAGGGAGAAGAAGAAAAAGAAAGGCCGGTCTGATCCGGTCCAGTTCAATTCAGCCAGTCTGATTCAAGATACAAAATTTTAAATTTTTACTTTGCCTTGGGATCGAAAACGAGGCTCAAAAATTTCGAAAAAATTCTAGAAAACTCAGAAAAATTTGTAGAGTCCAAATATATTTTTAGTTTTATCACGTGGTCTTTAAATTAATTTTTTAAAAATCATCAAAGTTTTATATTTTTGAAAAATCAAACCCGATTTCTAAAATCCAAATAATTTCAAATAATTTCCTAAAATTTAACTAAAATAAAATATTAATATTTACTCACAAAATAATAAATTTAAAAATTTGGAGTGTTACAGTTTTCATTTGTGGATATTTGAATGAACATGTAGGAAGTGATAGGCAAGGTTATGGGAATGTTCATGAAGGTTTTGGTTTTGGCAGTTGAAATGAGGAGGGAAAAAGCATCTTGGATTTTGCTATGGTATACGACCTAATACTAGCAAATACCTACTTTATAAAAAGAGAGTCACATTTAATGACTTTCAAAAGTGGGCAACATAGAAGCCAAATCGACTTCCTCTTAACCAGGAAGACAAATAGAGCTCTATGCAAGGATTGCAAGGTCATTCTAGGAGAGGCTTTAACAAGTCACCATTGGTTAGTGGTCTTGGAGGTCAAGTTTATGAACAATTCAAGTAAGATCAAAAGAAATAATGTAGCTTCAACAAAGTAGTGGGAGTTCAAAGGAGTAAAGCAAGTGAAGTTCAAAAATGAGCTTTCGAGTCCGAAGCATGGAAGCTGGATATGGAGGCCAATGATATGTGGATACAGATGGAATCAAAGATTAGAGAAGTAGCTAGAAAAGTACTTGGAGAGTCTAAAGGACATGGACCACCCTCAAAAGAGAGATGGTGGTCAAATGAAGAAGTACAAAAGGCAGTGAAGAGAAAAAGGGAATGGTATAAGAAATTACCTAAATGTGATAATAATGAGGCATATGAACAATACAATATAGCAAAGAAAAAGGCAAAAAAGGCAGTTAGTCAAGCAAGAGCACAGGCCTTTGAAAAGTTATATGACAAAGTTGGAACTAAAGAAGGGGAGAAAGATATTTATAGATTAGCAAGGAGGAGAGAAAGGAAATGTCAATATCTCAATCAAGTTAGGTGCATTAAGGATAAAGAAGGAAAAGTGTTGGTGAAAGATGAGGACATTAAAGAAAGATGAAGAAATTATTTTAATGATCTCTTTAATAATAATCAAAATGGTAATAGCATGAATATAGACTATAGAACAATAGAAAAGAATGTGAATTATACTAGAAGGATTAGATCTTTAGAAGTAAAGGAAGCACTTAAGAGAATGAAAGTGGGTAAAGCTTGTGGACCCGATGGAATACCAATTGAAGTGTGAAAGTGTTTGGGAGATATGGGAGTGGCATAGTTAACTAAATTATTTAATAAGATTCTAAACTCAAAAAAAATGCCTGATGAATGGAGGAGGAGTATTTTAGTACCTGTTTTTAAAAATAAGGGAGAAATACAAAGTTGCTCAAACTATAGGGGAATTAAACTCATGAGCCATACTATAAAGTTGTGGGAGAGAGTTGTGGAGCATCGACGACGTCATGATACTTCTATCTCTCTCAATTAATTTGGCTTCATGCCCAGTCATTCAACTATGGAAGCGATCTTTCTCATTAGAAGCTTGATGGAGAAATATAGAGATGTGAAAAAAGATCTACACATGGTTTTTATTAATTTGGAGAAGGCTTATGATAGTGTTCCAAGAGATGTCTTATGGAGTGTGTTAGAAGAAAAGAGGGTATCTATTAGGTACATGCAAGTGTTGAAAGATATGTATGAAGGAGCAAGTACTATTGTGCGCACAGTGGGAGGGGACACAAGAGATTTTTCGATCTCAATTGGATTATACTAAGGATCAGCTATAAGCCCTTACCTTTTTACATTAGTTTTAGATGAATTGACGAAACATATACAAGAGAGTATTCCTTGGTGCGTGATATTTGCATATGATACTGTTCTGATAGATGAGATACGAGAAGGAGTCAATAGAAAGCTAGAGCTTTAGAGAAGTACTCTAGAGTCAAAAGGCTTTAAGTTAAGTAAAACGAAGACAGAATACATGCATTGCAAGTTCAGTGAAGGCCAAACTGGTGATAGAGAAAAAGTTAGTTTGGATGGAGTGGTACTGTCCCAAAGTAATCACTTTAAATATCTCGGCTCAGTCCTTCAAGTAGATGGGGGATGTGAGGAGGATGTTAGTCATAGGATTAAAGCCGGATGGTTGAAGTGGAGATGTACCACGGGAGTTTTATGTGATCGCAAGATTCTCAATAAGTTGAAAGAAAAATTTTACCGTACAGCCATACGACCGGCTATGTTATATGTTAGTGAGTGTTTGGCACTGAAGGAGTCATATGCGTCTAAGATAAGAGTTGCAGAGATGAGAATGTTAAGGTGGATGAGTGGCCATACTAGACTAGATAAAGTTCATAATAAGAGTATTAGAGAAAAGGTAGGAGTGGTGCCAATTGAGGATAAGTTGAGAGAAGGGAGATTGAGGTAGTTTGGTCATGTGAAGCATAGACATATGGAGGCTCCAGTTAGACAAGTAGAGCACATTAGGTTAGAGGATAGAAAGAAAAAAAGGGGTAGACCTAAATTGACTTAGAGAAGAGTAGTACAACATGACATAGAAACATTACACATTTCTGAGGATTTAACCCAAAATCGTTTAGAGTGTAGAAAACGAATCGATATAGCCAACCCCAAATTTTTGGGATAAAGGCTTAGTTGAGTTGAGTTGAGTATATATTTTTTATTAATAATCTATATACAAATTATTTTCTATTAATAATTTATATTTTAAAATTTAATAATTTCAAAAATAATTAAAGTCTATTTTATTTAAAATAAAAAATATAAAATTTATAAATATTATTATTAAAAAATATATATTTTATATTTAATTAAGTATTTATATAAACAAGTTTGATTTACAGATTTCCAACATATAAAATTCAAATTCATTATGGATATTATTCTTTAAATCCAATTATATACCACTCAAGCTCATCATATTAAAATTCGATCAAATCAAGTATCCGTAAAAACTCAACTCATTGTGGTCCCTTTCTACATTGAAATAGCGAAATGCTTATAATTATAACAAAACCATTACGTCAAGAGAATTCATAAATTTCGGCAATCAATTTATTTAAAAATTTTAATTAAAAAAATAGAAAATTATATCAAGAAGATCTATTTTACACATACATATACATATATATTAAATAAATTATCTACTTACTTCAATCTTTATTTTATTTTATCCTTGAGTGGAAACCTAGACTCCTTTTAATCATTTGAATATTAGTTTTGGCAAAGGTTTTATTAGCGTACTTACGAAGATAATTAAGAATGATTCACTCAATTAGACTAACGAAGCATAGTAACAATTTAGACCTATAAAAGATGTCATTGACAAATTTATTTAATTATAAACAAAATTATTAAGGAGTAGATGGGCATGAATTAGTTAGCCTTGCCGTCCCTTGTTACCAAATGATACTTTCTTTAATGACTACAAACTTCAAACCCAAGTATTAATTTTTTCCATCTGTGCAGTTGGTTGGCTTTTTATATTTGTATGCATCTCCTCTCTAAAACGGCACTTCCTAACTCAATCATTTTGAATCATCATAAAAGTTAGAAGAAGATTTCAAATTCTATAAGTCAGTCGGTAAAACTTGAACTTTTAATTAATATTTTTTGAATAAATTTTTTCGATTAAATCAATTATGAGATATTAAATTTAAATTTTAGTAAAATATATAAATTAATTTAAAAATTTTATTAGTATTTATAAATTATCTCATATATGATTTTTAAAATAAATATAATATAATATATTTTTTTTAATTTTTGATGTGATGATGGGCATGCATGGCTTTATGGCATTAATATATTTGACCTAATTACAGGCTGTCCATAGAACCCCTAATTAAATGAAAGTAATGCCCCAGTCGAGAACAAGTCAACCAACTTACGTGTTCAATTTTAAATATAAATTATATATTTATTATACAGCTGATGTGAAAAGCCTTAGCAGGCCATGTGATACCGAGCATCATTCAAGTAGGGCCCTTTGTTTATGTCACTATCGTTTGGTAGATATACTTTTATATCTCTTATAATTCGTAGTATGATGATGATTATCATGTTACCGGAAGCCCTATAGCTTTTCTTAGCTTTTCTTTTCTTTTTCTCAAGTATTCTGGTAGAAAAGAAGAGTGGCAATGGCAAATATTAATTTCAACTGTATGATCTAAGCTTTAAAACTGTCAAGATAATGGAAATTCAATTGCATTCATAGATGTGTAGTTGATGTTTGTTAAAATGACCCAAAAAGCATACTTTCTAGAGGGCAACTCAGCCTCCCCTTTTTGCTTCTTACTGCTCACATCACATGGAGGAATAAATGTTAACCCTAATTATAGTATGTGGTGAGAGATATGAATGCATTTCCATGTTTCAACTTCTTTTTCATTGTTATTATGCTAATATGGCCAAGCTAATTATGCCATTTGTCACTTCCTTTAACCAGACGGCATCTTTCTTTTGTTATTTTGTATTTTATTTTATTTTTTAAATTCCTACCATGAGACATTCATTTATGGCATTCTTTTACCAATTCCAACAATATTAGCCAAATATGAGAATTCATATTTTAGCATTCTATGTAGTCTCTTATCTTCTAAAGATACCCAACCAATCAAGTTTGGCCTTTCTTTCAATGGCCAGGATATACAATTGACAAATAATATTATCAGAAGAAAGTACAAGAAACTCAAGGGAAAAAGCTGCAAAGTATACATCGGCTCTGCCTCAAAATTTCAAGAAAAACTACTACCTTGCCCATGACTATAGATTTTTTTTTTTTTCCTTTTTTAAATATTAAGTTCAGCATAATCTCAATGCTTGAAAATTCAATTCCTATTCAACAGATTTTAGGAAGGGGGGGAGTGGGAATGCACGACCGGGTACAGAAAGCAATGGTTTTAGTGCCATAGAAAATCATGGCTTAGTATTTTCCAAAATTTTAAAAGGAAAACTTATTTAGGAATAGAAAACAAATCAATTCACATGGCCAACCATATTTTTGGAAGAAAACACCCTTGAAAATTTTGTGCACGAAAGGCCTTTAAATTGCCCATCAACACACAAGCAAAAACTTGTACAGAAATGGGACTAGTCATTTTCCATTGCAAATTGTAGGGACCCCATCAACACATTCAACTTTACAGGTAAAAAAATAACGCTGCTTGGGAGATGGGAAAATAGGTGGAAGGAAAAGAAAAGGGCCCCGCGGGGGAAACAAAAGTAGGGAAGCATCAAAGAGTTTTTGCAGCTTTTAACAAGAAATGGTGAAAAGCTACACAAAATATAAATAAACAGCACCAACCATAATAAAAAACAGTTACAGGAGAGGAACAATCTGAAAAGGATTTCTTTCTCTCTCTCCAATTTGACTTCACCCTTTTAAGCTTTTCATGACTCATGTCCATAATTCAAGCTCACAGGTTTTAAATTCAAAATTTCAAATCCACACTAAAGGGTTTGCACATGGGACTAATCCCCACAATTTTAATCTAATCAGGTAAAAAAAAAAAGGAATTAATCAGCCAACAATCAAGGGGCCTTTTTGGGTCCACCAAGATCTCACATTACAATCTGCTGCCTCGATCGAAAATTAAGTTCTCCATGGAAAACAACACAACCATCCAATTTAATTTACCCAGAAAAGAAAAATCCACAAGGTCAAGCAGTCAAGATTTTATTATTATTATTATTATTATTATTATTATTATTATTATTATTATTATTCCCTTTCCCTGCAGAAGCTGAAAATTGGTTGTTCAATAGCAAGCATCGATTAACTGAAATGAGATGATGGGTGTGAACATGACCATCAAAGCACATGGATTCCCAATTCATAAAATCGATTCAGACCCAAATTACCATAATGAATCTAGGGAAATGGCAGATAAGAAGCACATAGAATCATGGATTCCACACACAACATTAACATCATCAAACAAATTATCCAAAACACATGCGCATGGTCCATTCTCAAGTCTCACAAAACAGGAAGAGAAAAAGAAAAAAAAAAAGTAAAGGACTCTAAAGGAAAAAAAAAATAAAAATGAGACTGAATTCTGCAAATCAATACAAGTGAAATGTTCATGATTATACTATAAAATTGGAAAGAAAGAACCAAAAGAACAGAAGTATATAAGAAGAAGAAGAAGAAGAAGAAGAGGTAATGTAATAACAATAGAAGGCCCGAAACCAGCAGCAGCAGTAGCCCTGATTATGGTCTCCATTCCATAACTATACATACAACTTTCTCTGCAAACCTACTTTTTCTCTGCCATTTTTTATTTTATTTTTGGGACTCAAATATTCCATAACAATTCGAATAAATATGGAAAGACTTCCTCCTCTTACCTCTCCATCTTGTTCTCTGCATTTCTTAATCAATAATGCTATAGTGCTAGTCCTCAGAGACCATTTGTTGGAGAGCATTAATCCTAAAACAGTAGAACAAATCTCCTTATTCCTTTCTCACCGAGCGATGAGAATTGCCCTAAGAGAAAAGAAGCCCTCGTGACAAATTTGTAAGCCTTCGTTTGGTTTGATGAAAGGTCAGAGGAGGTAAATTTCAAAAGAATCAATAGTAGGGTGGTGGAGGAGGTGACGCGTATGAGACCCCAGTGATTGGTGGCAATGGCCCCTCGTACACTGGAGCTGGAGGGGGTGGACTTAGTATGGGTGGAGGTGGTGATGGAGACGGTGGCGGAGGTGGATTTTCACATGGAATTGGAGGGGGCGGCGATGGTGGCGGTGGAGAATGGTAGTGAAGTGGCGGTGGTGGAGATGCATACGTTACAGGTGGAGGCGGTGGTGAGTTATAAACAGGTTGTGGTGGAGGTGGTGACGGGGATGGTGGTGGCTTGTAATGCGTTGGTGGTGGCGGCGATGGTGGAGGTGGTGAATATTCTATACATGGTGGTGGTGGTGGTGGTGGTGGTTCTATACAAGGGGGTGGCGATGGTGGTGGTGGCGAATGGACGGGAGGAGGTGGAGAATAGATAGGTGGAGGCGGAGGTGACAAGTATGGATAGAAAGGTGGGGGAGGTGAATGTGGGGGTGGTGGAGGTGAATGTGGGGGTGGAGGTGGGGAGGGTGGGGGTGGAGAGCTGTAATAGTAAGGAGTTGGCGGTGGAGGGGAAGATAATGGAGGTGGAGGTGGTGGAGAATTTGGTGGAGGAGGTGGCGGGTGTCGCACACAAGGAGGCAACGGTGAAGGTGGTGGTGGAGATGGAGGAGGAGGTGACGGTGGTGGTGGATATACTAAAGGCGGTGGAGGAGAGGGTGGGGGAGGAGATGGTGGAGGTGGGGAAGGTGGAGGAGGGGGCGGAGAGTAAACTGGAGGAGGTGGCGGTGGTGGAGAAGGTATTGGGGGAGAAGGAGGTGGTGGAGATAAGTATACAGGTGGTGGGGGTGACGGTGGAGGGGGAGGTGGCGAGTATACTGGTGGTGGGGGTGAAGGTGGAGGAGGAGGTGGTAAGTAAACCGGTGGTGGAGGAGGAGGTGAGTAAACCGGTGGCGGTGGCGGAGGTGGTGATAGAGGAATAACAACTGGTGGTGGTGGGGAAGGTGGAGGAGGAGCAGGCAAAGAAGGAACAAAAGGCTTACATCTGAACACACTACAATCCACAGGCTTAAATGCCCTGCATTGGGCTGGAGACCTTTGTGACGGCCTCGCAGGCAAGCAATTCTTCCTGTCATCGAAGTCTCTGAGGCTCAAGCACACCGGCGGCTCTCCAGTGAAGAAGTTATAAGAAAAGGTAAAGTTCTCCAAATTGGGTAACTTGCAAATACTAGGTGGAATACTCCCAGATAGCATGTTATGAGCCACATTGAGTTGCTCAAGTCCAACAATACCTCCAAATGTGTCCGGCAATGAACCCATTAACTGGTTAAAGCTTACATCAAAAACATTCAAGTCCTTGAGCATACCAATCTCCGGTGGCAAACAGGACTTTAGATTATTATTCATGAGGATGATTTCATTGAGATTTGTCATGTTACCCAAGCTTGAAGGCACACAGCCATGGAACTTATTGTTGGCTAAAACAATAACAGAAACTGGGGAGTTGCCAAAATTATCTGGAATATCGAAAACGAACCTGTTGTGGTTGATGAAGATTGCATCTAAATCTTTATCAAATAGCTCTTTTGGTACAGTACCCTCAAATTCATTGAACCTCAGATCCAAAAATTTTAGCATGGGTAGCTTGAGGACAACTTGAGGGAATTTCCCAGCAAACCGGTTGTTGCTAAGATCCAGCTCAAAAAGCAGTCCCAAGTCTTTGAACTTGTGAGGTACAGTTCCACAAAACCTGTTGGAGTTGATGTGAAACAATGCAAGATCCACCAGCAAGCCAAGCTCCTCCGGTAAGTAGCCAGCAATATCACCGTGGTTGAGGTCAATGCCGGCGACAGTTTTGATGGTCTTGTTATCGAGAGCGTGAGCACAGTAAACCCCAGTGTAGTGGCAAACATCAGATCCGACCCAATTGGCAGTAAGATTCATAGGATCAGAGAGGATAGCTTGTTTCCAAGCTTGCAATGCTATATAAGCATTTCGAAGTCTTGGATTCTCAAAAACCAGAGATGGGTCTACAGTGACTCTCTCACCTCTATCACCAAATTCATCTCTGTAATAAAGAAGCTGGCGCTTCCTGATGTACATAGCTTCAGCATCAGTGAGGCGTCCATGGGAGGGGATTGTCGGGATCTGCTGAGAAGCAGCAGAAGAGAAGCACACAATTGTGCCAAGAAAGAAGAAGGCAATGAGAAGAGAGAAATGAGGATAGAAGTGGGTCTTCTTCCTCATCTCACATGAGACGTCCGCTCTAGCAAATGCCACTCTCTGTTTATTTATCTTGGCTGTTCTGTATGTACCTCAACCAAGAAAATGGGTTTTGCAAGAAATGCTCTGAAACTCAAAATGGGTGTTGGCCTGAGATCTGAGAGAGAAAGAAATAGAGAGAGAGAGATTTTGTTTTGGGGTTTGAGGAGAGAGAGGGGGAGAATGGGGGAGAGGGTTTTTTCAAGGGATTTTGGAGGTGTGTGAAGGAGAAAAAATAATGAACCAAAAGACAGCTAAATCACAGCTAAAAGTCCACCAGATTCTCTCTCACAGCTAAATACAGGGAGGGGCAGTTGCCGGTAAATAGACGATGTTAAATCACGAGATGGTGGTGAAATTAGCACGAGAAGTTGGTATTTTAGTGGCAGGAACAAGTCACACACAGGATTTTTAATCCGCCATTGAAGCTGGGCGGTGATGTAGTTGTTTTGTCCGTTCGTCTAGGCGCGTCGTTTCTGGAGTCAGATTACTCTTTGGCTTAATTAACTTGCCACCATTATAAACTCAAAGTAACGTTTTTATTCCTTCTCTGTTAACGTAATTGTCCTCCACTCTCTCTCTCTCTCTCTCTCTCTCTCTCTCTCCTTTTTCCCCTTTTTCTCTTATTTCTTCATTCCCAACGACTCCACCTTGTCATCATAAATCCTACAAAAAGAATAAATAAAATTTGATTAAAATTGATCAAAATTGTAATTAATTTAGATTATGTCTAAATCAGATAAAAAATTATTGCTTTTAACTTATAAATTTATTAAATTAATTTAAATATTTTAAAAATAAATTAATTTATCTGTCTATAAAAATTTTTTAATTTATAAATTAAATTTATAAACTAAAAAATAAACTGTAAAATTTAATTTTTTATTTTAGTATTAATATTTTATTATATTATTTTTATTTAATTTTTAAAATTTTATTTAATATTTTTTAATCATTTTAATAATAAATATATTTTAAACTTATTTTATTAAACATATTATCTTTTTTTAACCACTTATAAATATTTTAATTAAATATATAATTATTTAAATTTTTTAAATATTTACAAAATCAAATTACCTTTTACAAATTAAATCAAATACCTCCTAAATTTATCTGATTTAATTTTGAGTTAAAATCATATTTTTTTATTTAAAAAGTTGAATAAATCTAAACCATTAAATTTAATTAAAATCATATTAAATCGATTTAAATCAAAATTGAAATTTGAATCATAACTAAAATCGTAGAAATATCTTAAGGATGGACTTTTATACCCCTAATGAATCGAAATCAACCCATGATTAGGCCTAATTAGAATATTGGTACTTTTTTATGAAAATTAATTCAATTTATATCGTTTTTTATTTTTATTTTATATTAATAATTATAAAAAAAATTAAATTATAGATTTAGGGGAACAGCTTAGTAATGGATACTTCTTCTAGTTTGGTCATTGTAATTATTTCTAAAACTGTGATTTGTGAAAAATAGGGCTAAACGCAACTAAATTTACACGCCTGCAAGGAGAAAGATTTAAGATGAGGCTGCCACTTTAGTCTATGCATGATGCATTGCGTGTTTGACACTGCAAAAGAAAAAATAATAACTATTGTTAAAGAAAACAAAAGAAAATTCTATCTCAAAATAGCTTATTTTCAATTATATGCTTTTCTTAGCATTTGCATATTTGATAAAATTCCATTATAAAATAGTTAAATTGTGTATTTTTGCTTTGCCGACACCTTTGTTACAAGAACTTAAAATTCTTGGAGATGGAAAAGTAAGAATTTTTTTTTAAAGATAAAAGGCACTAGATTAATGATAGAAATATATTATTATTAAAATTATGATAACTTTAATAAAATTTTTATTTTTATATAATTCACACTCACATATATTTTATAATTAATTCTCTCATCAGTTTTTTATATTTTTTTATCAAAGGTAAAATATATGCATATATGAATTAACGATGAAAATAAATTATCGTTCAAACGTAATTTTAACAAAATTCTTATTCTCATATAATCCATACTCATACACACTCCATAATCAATATAGAATCTCGAAAAACTATAAAAATAAAGATTTAAATTTATATCTATCAAATGAGTATTATATTTTAATTATTGAATTAAGTCATATTAAATAAATTTTATATTTATTATACTTTTGTCTTATACACAAACAAATATATTTCTAGTTATAGCAGAAAATTTTGAAGGAAGTTCAATTTTTTTGTAATATTAATCAAAATTTATACCTAGCATGTATAAAATTTAAGTTTTTTTTTTCTTAAACCAATAGACATAGGAGCTAAAATGCATAAATTATAGGAAACATAAAATAAATGAAAAAAATTTACCTAAATTTATTTATCATAATGAAAAATATAAATATATAAAATTTATATTTATTAAATAAATTTTATCAAATATTTTATATTTTAAATTTATTATAAAGAAATTTGTGCTAGACGAAACCAATAAATAAATGGTCATGGTCAATCACTTGCAATTGTGGTCAATATCAATACCACGTTTTGCGCAATGAATTGATTAATGGCTTCAAATTTTATGATTTTCAATTCCTCACTCACTGAAAGTGACACGCTATTTTAGAAAATCAGAGAAATTTCATTAAATAGATATAAAATATAAAATTGAAGTACTATTTATTATTATAAATTTAAAATAAATTAATAAATTACTTTTTAAGAAAATAATAATAATGATAATTATCTCCCCCTTTTAACTCTATAACTTTTTAACCTTAATTTGTGGCTTTTTTTTTTATTTTCGATAAGTTCATATCTGTTTTTTAATAATAAATTTGCTTTTGTTCATTTTCTTCTATTTTGCAATTTTTTTTCCTCTATGTAAAGTTAATTTCTTTATCTAGTTATTTTTTTTCCTTTTTGACTTATTTTTATAGTTTTTATTAAAATATTTAATGAAAATTATATTTCCAAAAATTATCTAAATAATATAAGAATCATACAGAATAGATTATATATAGCATTTAATAAGATGTATTTTATTTTACAAAGTTAAATTATAATTTTGAAAGTTAAATTATAATTTCTATTATTAATTATAAACATTATATAATTATTTTGTTAATTAAACAAAATTAAAAAAAATGGGACAAGTCTAATATGAAGAGGCATAATAGCCTGAATTTAAAATGAGCTTCATAT
Organism: Hevea brasiliensis; assembly: GCF_030052815.1. Lineage (NCBI taxonomy): Eukaryota > Viridiplantae > Streptophyta > Magnoliopsida > Malpighiales > Euphorbiaceae > Hevea > Hevea brasiliensis. The sequence continues at coordinate 99,385,250 of NC_079496.1, forward strand.
ATTATGATTTTCCTGCATTTTATTAATAAAACTATTATTATTTAAGAAAAATGGGATATCAAACATGAATTGGTAAAAATTTGCAGTATAGAGATGAGAAAATTTGTTAAATAAATTAAGGTTCTGTTTATGCAAAATGGTTTTAATGAAAATTATATTTTTAGAAAATTTTTCTTGAAATTATTTTTTATTATTTAATTGTATAATTAAACTTATAATATATGTTTATATTATGCATATATAATTATTTTTATATTTTAATAAAATTATTAAAATTTAAAAATAATTTAATTTTTTAATAAAAAATACTTTTTATTAATTTATTTTTTTAATATTTTATATATTAAAAATAGAAAATATATATATTTTTCAGAAAACAAAACAAACATTAGGTTTTTTTTTTTAAATGTAGACATATATATTTGGTTTAAGAATATGATACACCCCTTGATAAAATCATAATAATTTTATTAAGACATGCTAATCCATATAAACAACAAAGCACACACCATCTACTATCGATATGAGAGCTCGAAGACTCAACCCCACTAGGAGATTTATATAAATTAGGTCATACTCATACATATTGATTCATCCTTATTTATTTTAATATTCTTTTTTTCTCAAAAATACATACACGTAATTCAAAAACATGATAAATTTCCTAATAAAATTATTATTAAGATATATTAATTCATATAAATTATAAGCATGCACCATCTACTATCCATATTTGAAGCATTATTTTTAGCCGTTAAAACAGTGATTTGATTAAAATAATAATAATAGTAGTTTAAACAAGAAAACAAATGGTTAAGGTCAAGAACAGACAGATTTGAAGACATCCGCTACTTTCACATTAGTATCCAAAATCCATAACATTTTTTTTTTTTTTAAAAGCGAAAAAAATACAACATGTATCAGAGGCATAGAAAGATCCATGCATGTTAGTTGTCCATATCACCATATCATGATTTATGACTATCATCATTGTCCATGCTTCATGATGTGGATTTCAATTAAAACATTTACCAACTTGATTTTAGGATGGAAAGATTAATTTATATTGGGGTGGGCGTGGGTCCCTAGCATCTAAAGCTCCTAATGCTTCAAAATGACATACGCCGAGTGCTTTTGGGTCCCACGCGTCACGTTCTGCGCGGCTGGATCTTTGGCGTTTGATTAAGGGTCCCATTCCCGTGAAATGCACCGCGTCCAGTTACGCGTCACCGTTCTCTTCAAGTTATCTTTCTTTTTCTATTTTCCAAAAATGCCCCTTCAATTGAAGAATAATAAAGCCAAGGTTTTAGCTTTAAACGCGTTTTCGCTTTATGCGCTTGACAATAGCAAAAATTATTCCAGCAAGGCTTCAGCTGTACCAATTCTGCTACCAACCAGATCTTCAAAATGGGATATGTTTAATTAATAAATTTAAACAAATTGATTTTTTCAAATATATTTAATATTTTTTCAATCATTTGATGAGTTAATTTAGCTGATCAAACTCTGTTTTTTGTTAAAAAAAAATTGTGAATGGATGTAATTATGCTTAATTATATTTTCACTTGTCTTTATTTTATAGGTATTTTTATATTCTTTAAGAAATAGTGAAGAAGTTGAGTTGGAATCATTCTCTACTAATATAATAAGAGTTTTTAAATTTTTAATAAGAATTTTAAAAAATTATTTTTTTATTAGAATTATATTATTTTAATTGATTATTTTCTTCTATATTTAATTTTTATTAGTTTACTACCTCATAAAATATGTTAATTGCTGTGATAAATTTTCACCAAGGAATAATTGAACGAATTTAATGTATAAAAATTCAATTTATCGTGAGTCAATGATCTATATAGTTTCAGGTTAGTTTAAAAAAAAATAAATAATGATTTTTTTAAAGGGATGAGAAAGTGGAGATTTAAAGGTCTGACAAGCGGTAAATAGAACAAATTTAAAGGTCTATGCGGTAATACTGTTAAAGTTATTATTAAAAAAATTTAAAGTGTATTAAAAAATAATTTAAAATAAAATTTAATAAATTTTAATTATAAAAATATTAAATAATAAAATTATTTTTTAAAATTATTTGTTAATAACATTTAAAATTGTAATTTTTTTAAAGTAATTTTGCACTTCTAATATTAATGCCAAGGAAAAAGACTGACATCCTTCCATCTTACATGACCGCTCTTCCTCCTTCCATTTTTATTATGAAAATTGTAAAGTTTCATTTTTATTTTAGTTTTAAAAAATTTATAAGATTTTAATTTTTATATTTATTAATAACATAAAAGATTTTAATTTCTTAAAATTTTATACTTTTCATACTAATAATATAAAGATAATGAATTCTTAAATTCATTAATAAAAAAAAAATAAATACAAACCAACTTAAATCAAATAATAAATCTCTAATATTAAACATAATTAATAATGAAATGCTTTCCCTTAAAGAATAATGAAATGCTTATATTTGTATCTAGTAAAACAAAGAATAAAAGAAGCCACAACAAGTTAAAATGGGTAAAAAAAACCTCAAATCAACTCGATATAAATGTTAAATAGTATCATAAATATATTAAATCAAAATTTTTAAGTCAATTTAAGATATTATAACTGATTATTCTATACGATTTTAATATTAGAAGGGATAAATTTAACTTTAATTCTTTATTATAGTATTCACATATAAATTTAAAAGTATCATACATATATATATAATTTTAAATTAAATTAAATGAATTAATTAAAATTTGACCATCCCCATTTATCAATGGACTGGGACTTGAGATTATGATTGCTTCTACAATTGTTGGATTATTTACTTTTGGAATCCCAACTTAATCTTAATCCCTAAGAGTTGGAAACACATATTTTTCAAATGGAAAATGGCTCAACCAAAACATCAAAAACATTTTAAAGTTGTTTTGTGAGTGTCAGCTTTAATTTATAGAATACTGAAAATTCTAATTTTCAATTTTCTTTTAGAAAAAGCTAAATATTAAATCTTTATATTTTTTATATTTTAATACATTATTTTAATTTAATTCACAAAATTTAATTAATATTAATTTTATTTTTTTTAGTTAAATGTAAAAAACAAAAACAAATAATTTATGGAGGCTTACCCCTTATTTTGATGATGATTTATCATGAAAATATAAATAAATAATTCATGGAAAATATTTGTTCATAAAATAATTTTTATAAAAAATATTTATTTTTTAAAATAAATGAATCATAAATTTCTTATGTATTCTCTTGGAGTTAAAAAAATAAAATAACTTGTAGTTGACCAATATACATTATTTTGTAAAATTATTAAATTTGAAATATAAATTATTAATAAAAATATTTTTACATACATTATTAAATAAAATATATAAAATTAAATATTTTTAAATAATAATAATAATTAAATTTAAAATTAATTAAAATAATTAAAAATAAATTTAAATTAAATTGTAAACCATTTTAAATGTTGAGAATATTGATTAAGTTTTCTTACCCGTTACTGTCCTAAAGTTGGAAGACGGTAATGGATAGACCGCGTGGAGCCCATAAGCCACGTGGGAAAGATAGTAAAGACAAAAATCCAGCGGGTAAGGCCAGCTGTAGCGCTCAAAGTTGCCACGTTTCAGTAATGTGTATGTCATTATCGATTTTTCTAACGCAGCTGTTTCCAACAACAGAATTGGGACCCACTTAGCTGCAGCCGCAGGTTTCTGTTGCGTGTTGACTTGGCATTTTCATAAAAATGGAACGCCCACTTTTCGCTTATATTCTTATTCTCAGCCTAATAAAATTATTTCTATTGCCTATTTTATCATTTGAGGAATGTTAACCATCCTCTTTAATAATACTCACTTTTAATATTTACTATATTATAAATTCACATTATTTTTATATTTTAATAGTTAATGGTATAAATAAATGATGAAGAGAAAAAAAAAACTATATAAGAGTGTGCATTAATTAATTATAATTGAATAATTAAATTAAATTGAGAAAATTTAATTATTTTAATAAAAATAAATTTGATTTGATTTAATTTTAATCAATAATTTTAAAATTTTTTACTTTTGTTATCTGTTCAATTAATTATAATTTAATAATTCAATTAAATTATTTTGATAAGAATTAATTTAATTTGTAATTATTTTTATTAATAATAAATTATATTTATTATTTTTATAAAGAAAAATATTAAAAATATACTTTTATAAATATTTAATTAATAATATAAAATATATATTATATTTTTTGATTAATTTAGTTATAGTTAATAACTGGCCGAATAAAATTTTGATTAGCTCAAAATTTAATTTGATTAATTAAATGTTCACTCTTAAAATTATAATTTATCATAAAAAAATTTAAATAAAAATAATATTGACTAATAATATGAAAAGCGTTAAAAGTGAGTATTATTAAAGATGATGTCCATCATTCCTCTAACTGCAACATTCTACACCCCTTCCTTTGCTAATATAAAATTGCTTTATTTGTTCATATTTCTTTTATTTGTTCATATAAAATTGTGAATATAAAGAGATATTTTTTTTCAAATAGAAAATAAAGAAAAAAAAATATACTTATCAACATTCAAAATAAATAAAATAATTTTTTTAATCAGTACAATTAACAAAATTAAAAGATAGTATTTTTTGATATCATGCCTCTCTCTATATATATAAATCTTGGATAATAGATTAAAATGTTAAAAATTTAACAACAATTTATTAAATTAAAAAATAAAAAAATTAATAAATTTTAATTTAGTGATATTTAATTTATTTTCTACAGTTGTGAGCTTTCAAATTTGAATATCAATAAGTGTTAAATATAAAAAAAATGCAAGTGATAATAATTAATTTTTTTATAATAGTATTTTTCAAAAAATAATATTATAATTTGATTTATAGTGTTACGTATAATTTATTTTTCACGTTGTTCTTTTATCTATAAAATAGGGATTTTTTTTTATCATTTAAGGATAATTCTTAATAATGATAATAATAATAATAAGTCTCTTAAAAATATTATGTAGATTATAATCTTTATTTTTTAGAAAATTAACTTTATTTTTTATTCAAAAATGCACTACATTTTATAAAATAAAAAATTATTATCATTAATTATACTTTTTTTAAAAAAATCAAAACTAAAAAAAATAAATTATAATATTTTTTAAAAATATTTTATTACCAATGAATTAAAAATTATCGTTTTAATGTTAATAAAATAAAATAAACCTCTTTTCAGACTTTTTTTAAAAAAAGTCCAAATTGAAGCTCCATTTTCTAATATAATAATTAAAAAAATTAAATTCTTGAATTTCATTTAGGTTAAAATATCTAACTATATTAAATAATATTATAAAAAATCATATGGGAAAATTAGATTGACTTCCATTTTGGAATGCTGATCATCCTTTCACAAGGAAAACAGCTGTGACTAAGGGATAAATACTCTGCACATTGGCGTATGCCCGTTGCTTAATTGGGAAGTCAACGATAATTTCCTTTAAAAAAAAATAAAACATTTTCACAAAGTTGACAAATATATATATATATATATATATATATATATATATATATATATATATATGAAAAGCACATACCTTGTAATGGAATGTATCAAGATCACCGAAGAAATTGGGGTCCAATCCTCACACGGCACTCAAAGCTTTTATACATACGTATATATTTGACTTTAATCACGACTTAACGTAGTTATTTTTTATATTTTTTTATAATTTTTTTATAAAAAAATAATTTATCATGTTAGAAATTAATTTTTTTATTTAAATAATTTTAAATTTTAATTATTAAAATTTTATTTCATATAAAAAAAATTAAGAGTTCTTTTTCTTATGATTATTAAATTTTTTAGGCATTATAAAACTCTGTTTAATATATTATATATCTTTAAATATTAATAATTTTTTAATTAAATCTTCAATTGGATTAGAAAATGTGTAAATTACCCTAAAAATTTTAAATAACTCTAAGATTTTGCCATTATTCATAATAAATTTAAATATATTTTCATTTTTTTAAATTATTTTAATATATTTTAAATAGTTATTTACTAAAACGTTATTTATAAAATTTAAACATTAATTTTTTTAAAACCATTGCTGATATTTAATATCTAAAAATTTTAATTAATAATGGTATTTTAATAATTAAAATATGATATATGTTTTTTTTTATTTATCCTTTTATTGGTATACATCATCTAATCAAAATAATAATAGAAATAATTTATTAATTAACTTATTTTAAAATTTAAAATTAGATGATATATTTTTTTATTAAATATAAAATTATATCAGTTGTCATAAAAAAAATTATTTTTAATACTTAAAATAAAATTATAAATAATTAAAATTTTTATTATTAATTTTATAAAAAAAGAATTTTATTATTAATGAAATTTTATAGTATGATATTGAAAATATAAAATATAAAAATCAATATTAAACTAAGCCATTAACATAAAATAATAAATAATATGTGCAAGCATTCATTCATTTTTTATAATAATGAAGTAATAATTTTTCTATTCTAATTTTTTTAAGATAAATTATTATAAATTAGAATTTATATGAAAAGAAAGTTTAATAAAGTTTAGATTAAATATTTGTATTTATGCATTTGTTATTATACACACTTTAATTTTTTTTATAATTTTTTTATAAATATTTAATATAATAATTATTAAATTTATTTTCATATAAAATTTGAATTATAATTAATATAAAATTTTAATTAATTTAATTATTAATTATGCTCTAAAAATAACATAACATACGAGCACAATTAACTAATTATATAAAAAATATCATTTATTATCATGTAATTATGCACTTTTGTAGTTTGTATTTTTTTTACAAACAAGTATTCTATGATTATCATCATTAATAAAATTAATACAAATTAATAAAGCCGTCTAACTTGTGCAATTCACTGAAATTAATATAATTAAAAATAAAAGTAATCAAAATACTTTAATTTTCTTCATCTGTGTGCATGTGATACCTGAGAAACCCAACAAAGCTAGCAACACCCTTTCTTTTCCTCTATCTACTTTCCTCGGATAAATATCACCAATGGTAGGGCTGTTTAGTTCTTACATTGAAATCAAAATCAATATTAAAATTAGAATTGAATGAAATCGAAAATAAAATGATAACTTTTATTTATATTTGATTTCCTACAGAATTAAAAATTAAAATTATTTTTTTCCTAAATATTTAATTCACATATATAAATTACAAAATCAAAATTAAACTTATTTTATACTTGAATGAAAATTAATTTAAAATTAATTTTTTATATATTTTTTGTTTGTTTAATTTTAGTTAATTATAAGAAAATACAAAAAAATATTTTTATATTTTTAATTATAATTAATAATAAAGTTTCAATTTTATTTAATTAAAACAAAGTATAAAACAATATTTGCTGCATTTTTTTAAATTTAAATAATTTAAATTAATTATAATAATCATTTTTTTTAATTTTAATTATTTATATGAAAAGATAAAAATAATATTTTATATTTTTAATTGCTATAATTATTTTTCATTTTAATTTTAATTTTTAATTAATTATATTAAATTTTAAATTATTTGTATATTTTTATTATTGTTATTATCATTTTAATTTTTTTAACTATATGAAAACATAAAAAAAATATTTTTTTATTATTATGATTATAATTTCAATTTTTAAATTTAATTAATTATATAAAAATGCAAAATATTATTTTAAAATTTTATTTTAATTAATAATATGAAATATATTAAAATTGAAATATTTAATAAGTACATGGGTGAAATTGAGCATTTAACCTTTAATAAGAAAATTATTCTCATTATTGTGTTTTGATTCATAGGTTGAAAAGAGGAATGGTAATTCATTTAGTTGTGCGAATTTAATTTCCTAGTTTGTGGGAACCGGAATGAAAAAAATAAGTTTCTAAACACCCATGAACGGAATGGAATCTATTTTTTCCTATTTTTGAATCAATTTTTGGTGAACTAAATGGGGCCTTAGATATTGTAATAGAATTATCCCTATATTTTAATTTATAACATAAAACCCTTGAACGTCAATTTGAGTCTTGTAATGTGGCATAACCAGTTTCCTAGTTACAAACTTGTTGATGTAACACAATAATTTGACACCAAACAAATAAGTATTATAAATTTAATTTTATTTAAAATTTGTGAAACTACTTTTTCTTCTATCTCTCTCATCCTTTTTCTCTTTCCCCTAGTTTCTCTCTAAAAATTTTTACCTAGTCTTTTTCCTCTGTGTCTCTTCTCTCTTTCCAGTTAGCCTAGATTCAATCTCCAGCTCTATATGACACTAATTGCAAACAAGTCAACCAGAGAATTTTTTATTGTCAATTGCATAACAAACATAAAGCCATTCAGATCCTCAGAATCCCATCCAACTTTACGGGCTAACAACAAAACCATAAACAACACCTATAAGAAACAAAGATATCGGGCTGAGATGCAAGGACAAAATTATAGACATAAATGTTACAAGTACCTTCAAAATATTTCAATATTAATACATGACTATATAAATATATCTATCTGTAGTTGATTAGTCCATGAAGTGTCAAGCATGATTCAATGCAATGGAGAGTGAGGAATGTGAGGCTGACCAAGTGCCTTTGATGGGCTCACCCTTATTGGCAAAGATCTCAGAACAGCTCCATTACATTTAAGTGTCAAAATTACGCTATTAACCACTCTGAACTGAACAAAAGCAATGTGTGTTGAATGATTATAGTCCTTCAAAAGCCTCAAGCACTGAACCTCTCCACAAAATGATTCAAAGAAAACATCAGGCTTTTTCACTTCCTTCTCAGGAACAATCACAATAAGGACCTCATTCTCAATTGAAGACTTCACTTGATGGGTACTTCATTATAAAAAGGATAACAAGGAGGAAAGGAGGAGGTGGAAAAAATAGAAATCGTTGACTTCTAGGTTTTGGCCATCGATTTGGATGGTAGTGACTCATTTGTGGTGGTTGCATGTGGCATATGTCCATTTAGGTTGCTCAAAATCAAACAAAAACCTCATATGAGAGTGAGTGTAGAGAAATTGAGGGGAAAATATGAAGATCTTACTCCAAAAGAATTGAGAAATTGGGATTTGGCTGAGGTAGTGGTAGTGTAAATCCTTATTTTGTGATAAGTATGTGCATTGAGACTGTGGAAACCCGATAATAAAAAATTATATGACTGTAAGATGTAATTGGAGGCATGAAGCTGAATTATTAATTCTGAGGCATGATCTTAAAAAAAATAAATAATAATAATAATAATAATATTTTTTTTGGAAATTAATTTAATTAATTTTAAATAAAATTTTGTTTTGTTTAAATTTAATATGGATAATTCTTAAATGGACCTAATTAAGTTTAATTGGGCTGCATAAGGCTAAAAAATCCTAGTTAGGAATTTCAAATATGATCTATTTAATTTATTTTCTGAAAATTAAAATAAAAAAATATGTTTTTTTCTATCTCTCTCCCATACAAACTCTCTCTCCCCCTTAGCCTCACACTCTTCCTCACTCCCTATTGGTGCCGCCCCCTTTCTTTTTCTTTCTATTGGTTGAAACACTTAACCCATATCTTAGTCTCACCCAAATTCCTCAATTCCAGCTATTTAAGCTATCTGAACCTTATCACACAATGACTCCAAACCCTACCACGCATCTTCCTCACTCCCTATTAGTGCCGCTCCCTTTCCCTCTCTTCCTGTTGGTTAAAACACTTCATTCATATCTCAGTCTCACCCAAATTCTGCAATCACAATTGTTTAAGTTATCTGAACGTTATCACCCTAGGACTCCAAGCCCTATCACACCTATCTCCCAAAACCCTATAAATACTCTACTGGGGTAGAGAAAAAAAGGGGAAAAAAAGAGGAAGGAAGGAAAGAAAAAAAAAAGAAAAGAAAAAAAGAGGGGGAGAAATATTCAGAAAATTTTTCATGATTTTTAGGTATGTCATACTATTTTTCAAAAATTAGATTTTTTGCTACTATTAATCTGTCAAAATTTAGAAATTGTATGTTTATGCATGTTCTTGTATTTTCTTGGGTTCCAATTGGTATTTGATCTTTTGTGTTTTTTTTTTGTTTTTTTTTTATTTAAGAAGTGTTATGAAGTGTTTGGAATATATTAGAAGACCTAGACCCGTAGGTAGTTCTAACTAATTAGGAATCTTAACCCCTAGGAGACTAGAGTTAGAATCTAATGTGAATTATTATTAGCATTTTCTAATTTTCTTTATTTTTTTTATTACAAGTAAAATTAGTAAGTAGTTATAAGGTAAGTACCAAAGAGGGCATTTAGGTAGAGTTAAACGAGAGTAAATTAGGGATATCATTATTAAACTAGAAGATAAGGCCCTTTTTTAAGGGTAGTGACACGACCCAACCTATGGGCCGGACCGGCACGGGGACCTGGGCTAGCCTAAAGTCCCTGAGGCCCGTAGTAAGCCTAACTATTCCTCAACCCAACTCTAAGGTCCATTTGGGCTCAATTTCAAGAATTCAACTGGACAGAGTTCGCCCATAAAATAAACCATTTAACAGGGAGTTTTTGACTCGCCGGACCTGTAAACACAATATATAATAAATTGGGGAGCTCAACTCACCCTCCACATAATCAAAATGTCATAACTCAAATTGGAGTTCAGCTCCCTCATCCAATCCCATCATGCATACAGTTAATAATTTTACAGGTCCAACATAACTTTTATAATACAGGCCCAAAATAAAAATAAGTGCTTCTAACACATGCGGAGTCTAAAATTTAACTCAATTGTACAAAATACATTAAATACTATCAATGGACCTGCGAAGAAGAAGAGCAGGTTAGCCACAACAAATAATCCTCCTATAGCCTCGAAAAATAGATGAACAGGAGTACGCGTTCGACTCAGAGAGTAAAATATCAATTTTAACCATAATCTCTATAGCTATCTAAAGCTAATGCACCATGTGGAGTAAAATGCAACATTGTCAAAATTTTCATATCATAACAGCAAAAAGGTAATTTGGAGCACTCACACACCCAACACTGTCAAACAATACATATATGGGAGCTGATCCCCTATACAGCCCTCTTAATCCAACCTCTGCCAGCGAGTGTCTCTCAAGCCGGACTTTCACTTAATAAACCAAATGCGGGGTCCCAGCGAGTGTCTCTCAATCAGTGTCTACCCTAAAGGAGCAGGTCCCAACAAGTGTCTCTCAAGCCATATCTACCCGTCCTGTCCATATCCAATACCATACCACACGCACACCATGCACACACACTGCTCCAAATTACCACAAACAACATCCATGGCACTTCAACAATTATGAATGCAATATAAAATGTGCCTAGTGTTTAACTACATAAATACATATTTATAAGTGATGCATGGGCATGCTTGAACATATAATAATATCGAAATTACAATTAAAATTAACATTTTACTCACAAACTTGAACCGAGGTCACTGCGGCAGCTGGGAGGAGGAGGAAGGCTGTCTCGGCTCACTTGATAATTTTATTGTAATTATTTAATATATTTGACTCAATAAAAGTTTAGAAAAGGCCAAAGACATTCTAAGTTGTGCTGAAAATTTGGCAGAGTCTCTCCTATACCTATGACCTACCCAACCTGCAAAATGGTTCAAATAAACTTCTAAACTCAACCCATATCTCATCATCATTATATGGCCCCTCCTGGGCCTCCAAACCAAGCAATAATTACAACATCAGACAACTCAATTATAAGACTTCAAAACTAATATTTTTCAAAAACTATCCAAACTAACTTTAAAAATTCTATAAACTTTCCCCACGGTCCTTAACGATATTATAAGGCTATTGCAATAGGAATCGTAATTTTCTTATCATCCACGAATATTTTATAAATTTTATTCTAACCCAGTACAAGGCAAAAATTGAGTAATGTAGAGTTTGGGTTTATCTATGCCAAATCTGACAACTGGAAAGCGTCTAGAACGTCTGAAAACGGTGGGGTAGCTTATAATCTTAACCCTGTTCTGAAATGGTTCCAGCAGCTTATCTGCTCGGCCCGAAATTGCAAATCCGGCCGACGATCGAATTTCCACGAAATGAAAGTACATACGCAAAGTCCACAATACCAGGGTTAGAATAAAATATATATATATATATATATATATATATATATATATATATATATATAATTATTTGAAAATTAGGGATGTTACATTCTTCCCCCCTTATAGAAAATTCATCCTCGAATTTTACACAAGGCAGAACAATGACACATAGTTGCATATCAATGTCACACCCTACTCCTTGTAAGATGTAACATGTTCCCGTAGTACACCTAATGAATTACCGTACTTCACCTACTGGTAACCCATTAAATATACTGCAAGGGATTTTAAAACAATTTTCATTCATTTTAGAATTGGTGGGTAAAATTTTTTTTTTTCAAATATTAAAAACCTTTATCTAGAGTCCAAACATAAATCAAATTTTTGGATATTTAAAATCTCCACAATTTTTACAAAAATTTCGGCAGAGTGCCGTCTGTATTTTGAGAAAACAGTTTTTCAAAACCTGAAAATAGAAACACTCCCAATATATTTCTCAATCACAACTCTATTTGCAACCACCAAACTTCAAATCAACAGCAATAGCAACACTTCAATTCAAAATCCAAATTTCAAATCAAGAATTAATATCTGAAAACATTTCATAACTCATGCACATTGCTTTTTAAATCATTAATTTACAATCATAAGTTAATTTACAGATGCAAAATCTCAAAAATAATATTATTATAATTTTATCTGTACAACTGCTCAAATTACGGAGATACATATGCATACTATCATATTTACATCAAACTAAACTACCAGGGTATAGACAAATACCCGTACAAAAATTTTTCAATTGTGCTCTTCTCTAACTGTAGCAGCTCGCTCTACTGTTATGTCCTTTTCTCTATTTGCGACAGCAAGTTAAAGCTATCGCTGAGTATATAAATACTCAATGGTGCACAATAAAGCATAAAATGCATAATAGAAAACAATTATGAACAAATCATCATTCAAAAACTCATAATCGCATTTCACAAAATTTTTTTTTCTCAAATCACATTTATAACAAATCATAATTTTCAAAACTTAATATAGCACAACTTGATCAAATGATTTAATAAATATAGTGTTGCCAAACAATAACACAACTTAGGCCATGACACAAAATTTCCGAACATGTCGTGTGTACATCACGACAAGGCAAACACCCCCACTAATCGAAATCAATAAGAGAGGTAGCTAGCTAGCTAATGAGTACTGATCCACACTCAGCCCTCAGACTGGAAAGCCAGAGAGAGAGGAAACTGATCAAATATAATACTCACCCCACAAGTGGAGGAGAAACATATTAGTATTGCCATGCCAAGTGTGAATTAAAAACAATTTAAATCAAGTTATTCAAATATTTTATACAATTCACAAATCATATTTCACTCTAAACTTTTCATTTACAAAGTAGGCAACACACTATTTTTCAAATAAGATTTTCAAAGCCATAACTAAATTCAAAACCATATTGTTCAAATATTTTATACAAATCAATAATTAATTTTCATTCCAAATTTCTATTGTAAAATAGGCAACACAACATTCTCAAAATTCATAATGAACAAAAACATTCACAATGTATAACAAATCAATTTCCATTATGAAAAATATAATTTAAAATTTTTGTGCACAAACACAATCAATTTTCAAAAATCAAATTTCTATTAACAAGTGGCAACACCATAGTTCTCAAAACCCATAATTAACACAATGCATACAAATCAAGTTTTTAGTGGGAAAACGATAATTTAAAGTTATTGTGCACAAACCTGACATGAGTCACCTCTAGGCCTTGACTCAGTCCCTTATACCTTCCGGGTCTTTTTCAGCTGAAACACAACATTCATAGTGTTTCAGTATCTTATTTCACAGTAAATCTAATAATTAATTCATAAATACTTAATTCTAGCCCAAATATGCTTAAACTAACATTCTTGAAAATTTTCATTTTGGAGTTACTATTCATGGTACTATTCAAGTCAATTTGCTGACTTTCTAAGGCTTAATAGGTATGGGAACTTCAACGTCACCCACATACCACATTTTGGTCACTAAATTTGTTGGTTTTGATTGTTTACTCAAATTCTAAGTCTTTTTGGCAAATTTGCAATTTTTCAGTTTTGGTGTCCTAAGTTGCACTGTTCCATTGGTCACTTTACTGTTAGAATTTGGCAAAATTTCCTTCATAGAAAATGTTCCCTATTGTCTTAAGTTTATTCTCCTTTTTGAATCACTCCAATTAGAGTTTTTTACCTCAAGTTATAGCCATTTGAACCATGGCTGCCGGATTGGACTCAACCCAGAATTCTGGGCAATTTTTGGTTCTGGCAGTTTTAGGTCACCAATTTTGGGTGGCCAAACGACTTGGTTAATGGCATAATTTGGGTTTGTATTCTTCATGAAAGTTTTAGGTCTATATCTCCTCTAACCACTGGTAAAATTTCAGATTATTTTGACCTGTCTAGCTCAAGTTATGACCAAATGAACAAACACTGTTCATTTGGTCAATTTATACAGGGACAGACTGAGATTTTCCAAGTTTGGTCAATTTGTTCACTAGGTTTTAGTTACTTTTTGGGCATGCTTCCTAGATGAAAATTGTGTCATTTAGTGTCTATTTTCATTCCCAATTGGTCTCATGCCAATTAGACGTATAAATTTTCACTTTTGGTCCCTCAAAATTGACTAGGTCATGCTGCCAGTAGCATGACCACACTCAATTCGAATTTGGCCTTAACTCCAACCATTCCAACACACTTCATTTGGTCACAAATGACAATTTCTCACTTCACCTTAGGTCAAAGATATCATTTAGAAGTTTCTCACATTTTTGTCTCTAAACCCTAATGTCCAAAACCCTAATTCACTAAATTGGTGCATTTAACCCATTTAATGCATTTAATCATAATTATTCAACACAATTAAGCTCACATACACTTTCAAATCCACCAAATTCATGATACATATATCAAAACCCTAGTTGACCAAATTTTCCTCTAGTCCTCGAACAATTGTTTTCTATTTGATTTTACACAATTTCTAAGTTATTTTCACTTGTTCAATATTAATTCTATAAGCATAAATCAATTTAAGTTAGGAGAGAGATTTACCTCATATGGAGCTTTTTCTATCTTCTCAAACTCCCCAATTTTCCTTTTTTTTCACTTTCAATCTTCAAATCAAGACCCAAGGACAAGTTTTAACCAAGGAAACCTCAAAATCTATGGCTGAATTTTGGTTTAGAAAGCTTTAAAACAAGCTTTCATGGTGGAAAAATGGAAGAGATGAGAAAGGGAAGAGAGAGTGGGCGGCACATATGAAGGAAGAAGAAGAAAAATGATTTTTCTTTCTTTTTTTTAAGTATTTTATGTCATTAAAAATTGCTTTTGACTTGGTCAATTATGTAGGGAAATTAAAATTATATTTTGACATCATGATGATGTCATCCAAGTGATGTAAATAAACTTTTTCAATTTTCTTTTTCTTTGGTATTTATTTTTTCATTAATTCTTTAATTTAATTCTTGATCTTGAAATTTTCTTTTCTCCGATTTTATTTGATAGTTAGGTCAGGAGTCAGCTCTCGGGGTCAATTGACCAAACTGCCCCTCACCGGTTCAACCCGATTTGCAAATAATTCAATATTTCTTCCGAATCACTGACCTAATTATTTGACTGGCTTAACAACTCTTTTTCGTGATTTTCTCTTATCCATTGTGTTCGTAATGGTCCTAAGGACCGCGGCTTCACATTTTACGATTCGAAATTTGAGTTTAAAATGACTTTGCAGTCCTTCCTGAGAAGGTCACCCATCGCTGTGACTCTCGGCTCGTTTAACTTCTTATATTCTGTTCTTCTTATTTATACTTAACTAATTGGCAATTACTAATTATTTGTGTTCATGGCTTATCTAATTGTCTTAAGTGTGGTTCTAATCCCCTTAATTGTCCGGACCGACTCCGGTCACCGGAACAGTGAAATATACCTAGCTATACAAATAGGGGTGTTACAATCAAACTTATGAGTACTTGCTGCGCATATCCCGCTCTAACTTCCAAGTGCATTCCTCCATAGATTGACTCCTCCATAGGACTAACCATAGGGATTTTCCTTGACCAAAGTTGTCTCATCTGATAGTCTACTACGGCTACTAGTTGCTCCTCAGATCAAATTCTCATTTAACTCCACTGTGTCTAGTCACAGCAAATGAGAAGGATCGGGAACATACTTTCTAAGCATGAAAATGTGGAATACTGGGTGGACATGAGAAAGATTTGGTGGTAACTCTAACTGATAGGCAACTGCTCCCACTCTGTCCATGATCTTAAAAGGTCCTATATAATGAAGTGCCAATTTGCCTTTTCTTTCCAAATCTCATAACCCTTTTCATAGGAGAAACCTTCAAGAACACGGTCACCCATTACAAATTTTACATCTTTCCGCCTTGGATCTGCATGGATGGTTAAAAAATTTTTATGTTTATCTGTCCCTGTCATAGTATGCCAGCTACCATCCTCCTTCTGAGTCTAAACCATCACATCTGACTACTCGTTTGCCCCTCTTTTTTTTTGTCATCTCTAGTACTCATTATAACTCCACTACTATCGAATTGATATTTGATAACTTTAATCAACTTTGGTGCTTACCTCACTTTTATTACGCCTTAACGTGTCTCTTGGTGACTTCAATCCTCATTCCTTTATTTCAATAATCTCTGTTCCCCAAAAACATGACTTATGTTCCTTACCCTATAGTATCCTATGAAATGCTTTCCTGTAGCACCTATCATATACATCTCGTTCGAAACCTTTACTTGTCCTATGACCTCAATAGTCAATACCTATAAATCTTCTCACTCCCATGATACTTCAAATTTTCAATCTCTTTTGTGTCATTACTAAGGTCTTTAAACCAGCTCCTGTCCATCTTATGTAACTAGTTATGTAGAGCTCCATCCAAGTGTCAAGCGTACCCTACACTACTTATCAATATTGGAAAGTGAACTGGGTCTCTTCTCTTATAGGACAAATGTATTTGTATTCCCTGACAACCTAGCTAATGCAACTTTATCGTTTCCCACTCCTTCTCTAGAATGGAAATATCTAGACTTCTTCCTAAAGCTTCTTAGTATGTGGCTTACTTCTGACACATTGGCACTTAGATCGAGGCTGTACTACTCTTTTAATCTATCATCTCATAATAACTTGTTTCAAACATCTCTTAGTGTGTTCCTAGCATACCTATTCCTTCTTATCCTCATCATTATAACTAGCTCTACCAAGCTTTCTTCCTGTCCTTTGGATCTTATCCATTTTCTTTTCTTATTTCTGCTATCGTTGATATCTTTTCAACATGTTGTACTTATTCATTAATCTTAGTCCTATCTCACCCTTACACCTTTTCCTTCAAGGATGTCCATCCCATCATCAACTTTAACTTTTTTTTTATTTTTTAATTTTTTAGTCTTATATTGATTACTAGTTCCATTACTTCGAGAATTCTAACTTTACGATTGACTCCTACTAGCACATCCTTCACATTACGTAACACTTATAATTAACCGTAAAAAATTCTTTTTGTATCCCCTTTCCCAACTTACCTATCAGAACATTATCATTCCCTACCAGCCTTAGTAGGAAATTGCTCATCTTGGATGGATAGGAGCCCCAGAAATTATAAGTTCTATCTGAACTAACACGGCTGTGAGAAATATGTGCCATGCCTTAATTCTGAACAAGATACTTCACGTATTCATTCTCCTTAATATAATCACATATACTGCTTATAGCTTTCCAAACTTTAGCCTCAACTTTTCCCATTAGCAACAATTTCATTCGCTGTAACTCATTAGTAAATAACACTTCCTTTAGCTTATAGTTGGGTTGTAAGCCCTAGTAACTAGCTCGATTTAACTCCTGTCACCTCTCTGATCATTCTTTCATACTTAACATTAGGTTCACCATTATCGTCATTTTCGCCTTAAAAGATTGGATATGTACTAACGCTCATCAAATTTTCAATTAATTGGATCACTTTGACACGACCTCTCTTCTTAACATAATCTCCTAGAATCAAAACACCAGCCAATTTGAAAAGAAGGAGAAATGTTCTCCCACCATTTATGGTATACCATTGTTTGATAAATAAGATTTAGCTCATATCCCTTAGTCACCCTTTTTAGTTTCATTATTTCTTTGTAATTATCGTGCGTTATTACAAGATATCAGTTGTATCTACCATTTGTTAAACTGTTGTCCTACCTGACATATCATCTTAGAGTTTACTATTTCCTTTTTACTCTCCATTTATCTGTCATACTTATAATTAGTTGTCCAATGCTCCTTATACTTAGTTATATTCTAGAAGATAAAAGCACTCACAGATTCTTTCAGATCTACTCCAATCTTACCAACAATCACTCCTCTAATCCGTGTACTTCTCAATATCTTATAATTAAACCTATACCTATCTTGTCTTATTCTAACCGTTATTAGCATTCTACTACATATTATCATACTATTAATTATTTAATTATTTATTATTACTCTTTTTTTTTTACATAATTATTCTATCGATCACACTGAAAATATATGTTTAACTCTAATTTTTGACTCTAGGTCTCACCGCTCTAAATTTTAATATCAAGCCTCTGTGACATTATCCCTCATCTTGCATATTGAAATCCCCTATGTTGACTTTTATCCAACTTACTCTTACTGATCTTGCTTCTTTATCTGACAACACAATTCAAGTTATCACAGCACGCTCAACAGTTATTACCTACTTTGGTACACCTCACCTAATTTCCATTATATTGTCAATAACCAAAAGGGTTCTTATGTCATTACCCCATTATCCTATCTTGGGGGTAGAAAACAGATAAGGTCTAATCCAGATCCTGTAACTCTAAGCTCTAGGCTCAGGCTCCTAACACTACATCAATTATGACCTGCTCTAAGTTCTGTACTTTTGGGTTCCATAACTTAACAATGTTCTTCCTAATGCCATCCTTTTCTACACTTTCTATCCTTTTTTTTTTGTTTATCTCATTTACCCTTCCTAGAACCACATTCACCTCCTCGGTATTTTGGCTCTATTCTTCCTAGTCTTATCCTAATCTGTTTTTTCAGTTTATTCTTTAGCCAACTCTTTTTATCTTACCCAAATCTGAACTTTCACTCTTCCATCCTTTAGCTCTATTTTCTTTTTGAACCTGATTGTCATATCATAAACTTATACCTTTCCACTATCCCTACCACGTCATCTATACCTCAATGTTACTTAGAATTGATCCTCTAACTACCCTAGCTAGACTTCTACTGGCATTCAGAATATCTCTCCTACTACATTTGAATAGCACTCCGTCTATATATACATATTCTATGATTTATCAATGCTAACTTTTGTCCTTTTTCTTTTACTTTATTTGGAGTATACTTTAGTCTTAAGTATTAAGAGGCTAAGGATGAACTTAGGGAATAGCAGTCATACTTCTCCTGCGTGATCTCTATTCTTACCCTTTTGGACTACATACTACCCCCTACTACCTTAGGGAGGGGATCTGTAGCAACTCTAATTTCCATATCCATTTAATTAGCTGAAACTTAAAATACTAGGTATCCAAACCCATCGTTCAATTTAAAGGATTACATACATCTTGATCTTACATCCTATAATTCCTACATGGAACTTGTACCCTCTCCAGAACACCTGAGCTAACAACTCTTTATCTCACACTACAATCCCATCTGGGACACTACACCATAAGTCATCATTATCAGTAATAACCTTCGATCCCTTCTAAAAAGATAGGAATATGTCCTAACTTACTGCAACAAAGGTACTACATTTACCACCTTGGCCAAACCATGTCAAATTAATGACTCTCTTATCATATCATAGCTCTGTAATTCATCAATTCATAGTTTCGACCTTCCCTAGGTAGTAGGGTTGTACTTTACACCTTGCTGATACACACAAGGTATACTATTCTCACTAAGCTCTAAGTAAAACATCTGTCGTACTGCAAAAACCATCCAAAATTCCATACCGAAGACCAGATGGTCTCACTCTATAGATATCACATTTACTTTGCAACTAATCCGCAACCTCTGGTCTAATGGCAACTCTTGATGTAACTCAAGCACATGCTAAGGTAATTGAGTTACTGACTCTAGTTACCACCCAACTGTGACCTTTTGATATTCTAGCTCTAGGTCCCTAACCATGAGTTCCCAACTCCTCTGTAGATATAAAACTCTGTTATGGCATAATTTTAACAAAACAGAGGCCATCCGTAAACACCCTCATTATGGAGCACTACGGGGATGCACGCAGCTCTGCACAATAATCTCATGTCGGTACTGTAATCTGTAGCTTACAGAGCAGACATTGAGAACATTGTATAGTTACTACGATATGTCCTGACAGACTAGGTCTCCTAATCTCTTATCTCTCTTGAATCTACTATTATCATAAACTTACTCTGACTGGGTTATCCACTGACAACTGCCAGCAGTGATATCCTCACCCTTATCTAGTGTAATTATACTATCAAAACTCACCTTTATGTACTCGTGCCTAGCACCAGATAGGCACAACACTTAGACCCATACTGATAGAAATATAGTATTGCTTGGAGAACGTATTTTCATGGCAGACCTCAACATGTCTGCTAACTCTATTTCACACTTCTATGTACTTCACAAAACTGAGGTGCTAAACTGAAGAACTATTATATTAACCAAGGAATAACGTAGAATCTAAAAACGAAGAATTACAGAAAAAAGACAAAACAAAATCCTATACTCCGCATGTGACAACTCTAGGTGCACACTTTCCCATGAATCTAAAGCCTAAGCTCTGATACCACATTTGACACGACCCAACCTATGGGTCAGACCGGCACTAGGACCTGGGCTAGCCTAAAGCCCTTGAGGCCCGTAGTAAGCCTAACTATTCCTCAACCCAACTCTAAGGTCTATTTGGGCCCAATTTCAAGAATTCAACCGGACAAAGTCCGGCCATAAAATGGACCTTTTAACGGAGAGTTTTTGACTCGCCCGACCTGTAAATATAATATATAATAAATTGGGGAGCACAGCTCACCCTCCTCATTATCAAAATGTCATAACTAAAATGGGAGCTCAGCTCCCTCATCCAATCCCATCATGCATACAGTTAATAATTTTACAGGTCTAACATAACTTTTATAATATAGGCCCAAAATAAAAATAAGTGCTTCTAACACATGCAGAGTCTAAAATTTAAATCAATTGTATAAAATACATTAAATACTATTAATGGACCTGTAAAGAAGAAGAGCAGGCTAACCACAACAAATAATCCTCCTGTAGCCTGAAAAAATAGATGAACAGGAGTGAGCGTTCGACTAAGAGAGTAAAATATCAATTTTAACTATAATCTCTATAGCTATCTAAAGCAAATGCACCCTGTGGAGTAAAATGCAATATCGTCAAAATTTTCATATCATAACAGTAAAAAGGCAATTTGGAGCACTCACACACCCAACACTGTCAAACAATACATATATGAGAGCTAATCCCTTATACAGCCCTCTTAATCCAACCTCTGCCAGCGAGTGTCTCTCAGGCCAGAATTTCGCTTAATAAACTAAATGCGGGATCCCAGAGAGTGTCTCTCAAGCCGTGTCTACCCCGAAGGACCGGGTCCCAGTGAGTGTCTCTCAAGCCGTGTTTACCCGTCCTGTCCATAACCAATACCATACCACACGCACACCACGCACACACACTGCTCCAAATTACCACAAACAACATTCATGGTACTTCAATAATTATTAATGCAATATAAAATGTGCCTAGTGTTTAACTACATAGATACATATTTATAAGTGATGCATGGGCATGCTTGAATTTATAATAATATCGAAATTACAATTAAAATTAATATTTTACTTACAAAATGGAACCGAGGTCACTGCAGTTGCTGGGCGGAGGAGGAAGGCTGTCCCGACTCACCTCACAAGTTCATTGTAATTATTTAATATATTTGACTCAAACAAGTTTAAAAAAGACTAAAGACACCCTAAGTTATGCTGAAAATCCGGCAGAGTCTCCCTTATATCTATGACCTACCCAACTTGCAAAATGGTTCAAATAACACTTCTAAACTCAACCCATATCTCATCATCATTATATGGCCCCTCCTGGGCCTCCAAACCAAGCAATAATCACAACATTAGACAACTCAATTATAAGACTTTAAAACTAATATTTTTCAAAAACTATCCAAACTAACTTAAAAAATTCTATAAACCTGCCCTGCTGTCCTTAGCAATATTATAAGGCTATTGCAATAGGAATCGCAATTTTCTTATCATTCACGAATATTTTATAAATTTTATTCTAACCTAGTACAAGGCAAAAATTGAGTAATGTAGAGTTCGAGTTTACCTATGCCAAATTTGACAACTGGAACGCATCCAGAATGTCTGAAAATGATGGGGTAACTTATAATCTTGACCCAGCTCTGAAATGGTTTCAACAGCTTATCTGCTCGACCCGAAATTGCAGATCCGGACGACGATCGAATTTCCACGAAATGAAAATACATACGCGAAGTCCACAATATCAGGGTTAGAATAATATATATATATATATATATATATATATATATATATATATAATAATTATTTAAAAATTAGGGATGTTACAGGTAGCTTACTCCAATGGCAATTGCAATTATCAATAAGAAAGTAGTCCTAAATTATCAAAATAATTGTTGGCATGAAAATGTAGTAATAATAGGATTTTTATTTGGTAAATTAAAATTAACTTTGTTTTTAATTTAACTGACTTTTGCATGTAATTAATTTAAATAAATACTTGGTAAATTAAAATTAATCTTATTTGTAAATTAAACTAACCTTGACATGTAAAATGAATATAATTTAATACTTGGTAATTGGAAAATAAATTTATATGTTAGAAATCTTTATTAGGTTGTGATTGTTTTGACCTTATGTGATATTAGAATAAATTACACATGTACATAATTAATTTAGTTTAATTATCCTTAGGGTAACTTGGTAAAAAATTAATTAATTAGGTTAAATAGAAATTTAAGGTTATTTGAAATTAAATTTGTTTGTAAATTAAATTCTCAATAATAAATTAATTTTAGTTATCTAGTAAATATTATTTAAATAATTAGCAACCCCATAGATACGAATTACTTGTGTATGAAAATTATTTGTAAATAATAACCCTTTTGTAAATTACTTGTATGTGTAGGATTAGAATTGCATTTTCAAGATAAAGTTTAATAGAGGAATAATAAATAAGACTTCTAGAAACATTAGTAGAGGACTGTCACTCAAATTAATGAGGTTAGACTAGGCATAAGGAGTACTTAACACCTTCCCCTTACGTACCCACTATCCCTAACCTAGACATTGGGCTATGGTAATGACAGTTGTGAAAACTCTGCAAGGAATAAGTTGCCATCCATGACCCTCGAAAGAAATACTGAATATGTCCCGGTTATTACCCGGGTAGTGACTCTTGTCTATCTATACCTTCGTGGTATAAATCCTTAGTACCGTGGTAATATTATAGGAAGGTGGTACTTAAATGTTATAGGAAGATAGTATTTACTAGTGGTTTGATTCTATTAGAATTATATGAAGTGCTTATCTAGGAAATGCTGTATAAGGAGGTGGTACTTAAGTGAGACCATTGTGACTCCACCATCTTTCCTGGATATTACCTGGTGTATTTTACATAATTCTAGTAGATGATATTTTGTCTCACGCCTTACTACAACCCCCAATCTCACAGGTAGTGACAATTTTCAGGTGACCATTCGCTTGTTGGAAAAAGAAGAGTGTTACAATGTCAATGGATAGTGGTGTGCTCACTCATCTCCAACAGGCATATCTACAGTCTCATGTGAATAGCAAAATAATACTTGAAATATTAAAATGAAATAGAAAAAAAATTATGGAGATAGACCAAAATTGAATGAGGTGGAAATTGGTCTGGTCTTCAAATGAAGTTGTTGTATCTACTGTGTTGTATGAGGGACTGGATTTTTGTGTGAAGGAGATTAGCGAGGAGCTAGTGGTATGGAATGAAGCTGTGAATGTCAAAAGAAAGGAGACAAAGCTAGGTTAGGTGGGATGTATACAGTCATGAGGGTGATGACAAGGCATTAGAAAGAAGGAGATGGTAAGGGAAGAGAAATAGGATGAGAGAGAAAAAAAAGTAATTAGATAAATTTCAAATAAAAATTAAATTTATAATATTTTGCTCATTTGGTGTCAGAATAAAGTGTCAGGTTAACAAGTTAACTAGGAAAGTAGTTATCCTAGGTTACAAGGATTTTATTGTTACTCAAATCGGTGTTCAGGGGGTTTTATGTTATAAATTAAAATTTAGGGACAGTGTTGTTATAAGACTCTTATTTCAAGGATGGTTGGTGAAATTTATCTAGTTTCCTCTCTAGGCAACTTCTTTTCCAGGTGATTGTCTATCTCTTTGGATATCTCCTTTTCTATTAGAGTTTCTTTGGTTTCTGCTTAATTTATATATTTTTATTTGCATGATTGTAATTTCACGAAGAATAAAATATGGTGATAAAGAGCAAAAGTAAGGAAAATCCATTTCTCTAATTACAACTTTGTTTATTGTTTTAGCTTTTTATGTTTTTGTCCTATTTGTTGTTTTGTGGGTTATGGTGTTGTATAGATGGTAAAGTAAGAGAATTCCATTGATGTAGAAGTATAAAGTTCTAATAAAGGTAAAGCAGCGATAAAAAAACAAGGTCAAGGAAATGAAGAAGCTGGGATTGAATAAAATGTGTAAGGTCAAGAAGTAGGAGTGTGTAGTAAACCATTTAAATAAAAAAAAATTAAGCTGAATCGATTTGATTTGATTGTTTGAGTTATATTGTCACACCTTACCCCTCTGTAAGGCATAATATGATCCCGTAGAATACCTAATGAACTACCGAACTTCACCTACCGATAACTCATTAAGTACCCTACAAGAGATTTTAAAACAATTTTCTCACTTTTGTTAAGTGGTGAGCGTTTTCTAATAGGTGTTTAAAACATTTAATTAAAATTAAAAACTAGTTAAAACTTTTGGCTCATTTTATTTTTCTGCAAATTTTATAAAAATTTTGACAGAGCTCCATTTATATTTTGAGAAAACAGTTCTTCAAATACCTGTAAAAAGCACTTCCAAAAATTTTCTCAACCACTACTTCAATTTCACAATCAATCTCAACAATTTCTCAAATCTCAAATTCAACAGTCAACATTTCTCAATTTCCAAAGTTCAATCATCAGTAAAATGATATCTATCAATCTCATTCAAATTAAAATAAAACATTTACATTCATTAAAGACAACAAACTATATATATATATATATATATATATATATATATATATATATATATATATATATATATATATATATATATATATATCATACCAAAATCTACAGTATGAAAATTCCACTAAATTTTATTACAACTTTATACAAATTTTGTACAAACTGCTCAAGACCGTTTTGCATGTCCATACATTTATGTGTAATACATACATCAAAATAAATATTTACAGGCATGGTACCCGATAACTTCAAGCAGATAAATCCTCAATCCTCAGCAGCTCAGTCTGCTACTCATCTAGTCTCTATATCTGTGACAGCAATAAAAGCTATCGCTGAGTACTAGGACTCAGTGGTGCACAATATACTAAAATAATTTTTATGCAGAACTTAAATCACATTTATTCGAAAATTTGACTGAACATGAAAATTAAATACAAATCATGTATTATGAGATTTTAATCCCAAACAATTTCATTTTGAAGTATCAAATCACATTTCATAAAACCCACAGTTAGTTCATGCCATTCGAAACAAATAGAATCTCAATAGCCAGAGGCTAAAGAGAAATCACATCATAAGGCTAGCTAGCTCAAATATATGGATATCCATTCACATCCTCTTCTACTGGCACACCTCAACACTTCTCCAGAGAAGGAATCAAAATTCGAAACTAATTACCCCCACTAGTCGTGCTAGTGAGGTGTTCAAATATATGGTCATGACACTGCGGTTTCAAAACTTATATTAACAATTTGCTAAACATTGTCATTTCAAATATACATAGTAACTTTCAAATTTAAATCAAAACATCATAAATAAGGTCACAACACTTTCAACAATTCAAAGCAAAAGTAAAATGCATATTTCATTCACTTAATCAATGAATTTTAAAGCATAGTGATGTTGTGCACAAACCTCAAGCGAGTCACCTCTTGGCCTTGACTCGGTTCCTCGGGTTCTTTCCTGGTATTCTTTTCAACTGAAACACACAATTTTACAGTATTTCAGTACCATAACTTAGCATAAATCCAAAAATAAATTTAACTTCACTTTTATCTAGCTCTAACGTGTTAAACTCGATGTTCCTTAAATTTTTGTGTTTCAGGTTACTATTCACTACACTATTCAAGTCAAATTGTTGACTTTCTAAGGCTTAATAGGTATGAAAATTCCAACTTCACCCACATACCACATTTTGGTCACTAAATTTGTTGGTTTTGGTTGTTTATTCAAATTCTAAGTCTTTAAATTTGATAAATTTTAGTTTTGGTGTCTAATGTTGCACTGTTCCATTGGTCACTTTTCTGTTGGAATTTGACAAAAATTCCTTCATAGAAAATGTTCCCTATTGTCTTAAGTTTATTCTCCTTTTTGAATCACTCCAATTGGAGTTTTGTAGCTCAAGTTATATGCAAATTACGTTTACTGTTCATGCTGCAGAATTTTGTTTTGGCAAATTATTGATTCCAACTTTGTTCAGCAATTTGATCAAGTTAGGTCCATAATTTGGTCTAATTTTCTACATATGAAATGTTCTACTATGCCTTAGATTTCCATCGGTTCAAGAATCACCTAAATCAGAGTTTTTTAGAGAGAGTTATAGCCATTGAAACTTTACTGTTCATATGGTAAATCTGCAGTTTTGCAGGTTCAGTGATCCAACTTTGCTTAGTGATTTGATTGGGTTAATGGCATAATTTGGGTTTGTGTTCTTCATTAAAGTTTTAGATATATATCTCATCTAACCACTGGTAACATTTCAGGTCATTTTGACCTGCCTAGCTCGAGTTATGACCAAATGAACAAATACTATTCATTTGGTCAGTTTGTGCAGGGCAACCTACAATTTTTCAACTTTAGTTAATTTGTTCACTAGGTTTTAGTCACTTTTTGGGCATGCTTCCTAAATGAAAATTGTGTCATTTAGTGTTTATTTTCATCCTCAATTGGTCCCATACCAATTGAACTTGTAAAATTTCATTTTTGGTCCCTCAAAGGAAATTTGGTCATGCTACCAACAACATGACCATACTCCATCCGAATTTGGCTTGATTCAAACACCTCTAACACTCTTCATTAGGTCACAAATGACCATTTTTCACTTCACATTAGGTCAAAGACATCATTTACCACTTCTTCACATCTTTGGTCTCTAAACCCTAATGTTCAAACCCTAATTCACAGCTCATGCATTTAGCTACTTTCAAAGCTTTTAATCCTAACCATTCAACTAATTAAAGTTCCTATACCCATTCAAACCATTCAAATCATGCAAATCACCCTTCCCTTCATGCTGGCCGAATTTCAGCTTAGTCCCTCAACAATTTGTTTCATTTCATTTTAAGTTTATTTACAAGTAATTCAAGCTAAAAACACAACAAATAAATCTCAAACTTTCAAATTGATGTGCTTACCTCAACCTTGATATCCAATCTTCAATTTTTCTCCTCTTTTATTCTTTCTTTCTTATTAAATTTCTTTCTCAAGGGAAGGGAATAAGGTTTTATGGAGTGATTATGGAAGAAGTTGGGATTTGGTAAGAGTTTCAAAGCTTGAAGACAAGCTTTAATGGAGTTTGCAATGGTGAGGGAGAGAGAGAGGATGAGGCGGCAAGTTTGGGTAAGGAAGACAATAATTTTTGTTTTTCTTTTCTTTTCTTTTATTCACTTATGGAAGACCCAAAAATCCCAATTAAATAAATATATTAAGTATTATTTTTATGGCATCATGCATGAAGTCATGCATGATGTCATCACCTTTTTACTTTTCCATTTCCTTTTTATTTATTTTTTTTTCTATTAGTTCTTTAATTTAATTCTCGATCCCGAAGTTTTCTTTTCTCTGATTTTATTTGACAGTTAGGTCAGGAGTCAGCTTTCGGGGTCAATTGACCAAATTGCCCCTCGCCAGTTCATCCCGGTTTGCAATTAATTCCATACTTCTTCCGGCTCCCTAACCTAATTATTGGACTGGCTTAACAGTTCTTTTTCATGATTTTCTCTTTTCCACTGTGTTTATAAGGGTCCTAAGGATCACGGCGTCACATTTTACAGTTCGAAATTTGAGTTTAAAATGACTTCGCAGTCGTTCCCGAGAAGGTCACCCATCACTGTGACTCTCGGCTCGTTTAACTTCTTATGTTCTGTTTTTCTTGTTATACTTAACTAATTGGACATTACTAATTATTTGTGTTTATGGCTTATCTAGTTGTCTTAAGTGTGGTTCTAATCCCCTTAATTGTCCGGACCGACACCGGTTACCAGAACAGTGAAATATACCAGGCTATACAAATAGGGTGTTACATATACGATTCATTTAGTAATTTAAGAAACTTAATTTTTTTTTTTTACCAAGAAATTGAAGATAAACTAGATCAACTAAATATGGCTTCTTCTATCGTAAAATCTATAAAGCCTAAATCACCAAGTCCAATCCATCACAAAATCTTAGGCTGTAGCCCATTCACCCTAAATCTAAGTACCTGGCCATATAATCCTCATGCTTTTTCTTCTCTCTTTCATTTTACTTTTGCTTGCAACACTTCCCTTCCCTATGCATTCCTCTCTCTCTCTCTCTCTCTCTCTCTCTCTCTCTCTCTCTCTCTCTCTCTCTCTCTCTCTCTCTTGTGTCCTTGTTGACATTGTCTCGGGTCCTCCACCCCTCCCCCCCCCCCCCTCCCCCAACCCTCGATTCTTTGGTCTTGGTGGCCATCACAACCTTTACTCTTTGGGACCCCTCAACTCTCTCAATTTGCTCATACTCTTTATTCTTGGCTAGTCGACACCCCCTCTCTGTTGCTTCTCAATTCTGTTTGTCTATTGTGCTCCTTGTTGTTGTGCCTCTTCAATGGTCGCTGCTATGCCTCCTCGCCTCAAACTCATTCTTCTTCTGTAAGCTGTTATTATTGTTGTTGTTGTTGGTGGTGGTGGGTTGTATTTTGTTAAATTGTTAATTGTTGTATTCTTTTCAAATTTTAATTGCTTATTATAATTCACTACTTGTGATTAAGGGTGGCAATTTTAAACACGATCCGCGAATATGATACGAACACGACATAGGGGTTGATCTTATTCGTATTCGTGTCAAAATCGTGTCAACTCATTTATGACACGCCAATAATCATGTCGTGTCACAAGTTGACCTACCAACCTGACTTGATATGTTTATGATAGACTTTATTATTCGTGTCATATGTCGACCCGTGACTCATCAATCCATTTTAACTCACCAACCCTTTTAACCTGCTAACCTTCAAATAACACCATTAAAAGTAATGAATAAATAAATATAAGTCTAATTATTTACTATATTAGAATTTTGTTCCAATAATTAATTTGTTTTCTTTTTATTAAAATTAATTTAATTTATGAAATTATATAATAAGTTAAAAAAATTGCTTAACAACTATGATTTTTAATTTTTTTTCCTTGATTTATGTTTTTTCTTTTTGCATATTATTAAATTTATAAATTTCATGCAATATATTATTTTATAAAAATTAAAAATATTAAATCGCATTAAAACATGTAAAATGAATTATGATAGTTGTGTCACATTGTGTTAAACAAGTTGAGTCATGCTAAATTATGTTAAATAGGTCATGCTATGACAAATTAACCCAACATGATTTAATATTAATCATGTTGTATTATGTAATCCATATAATAAACATGATTTAATATTAATCATGTTGTATTATATAATCCGTATAATAAAAGAGTTGTGTTCATATTTTTATTTTTAACACAATTTATTAATCATGTTATATTTGTATCGATCATAATTATGTTCATATTTGTGTTATATTGATACTAATATGACCCATCAACCCACTTTATCACCCCTTATTTGTGATATATTTACCGGGACTTGAGAAGTGATGTATTTATTAAGATTTTATAGAAGCGGAAAATCAATGAATTGAACTAAATTGAGTTAAAATTTTTTTATTCTATTTGATTCAATTTTTGTTGTATTAAGTTCTTATAATTCTCTCTCTCTATATATATATTTGAAATACAAAATATTTCTTTGTTATGAAAGAACAAATACATGATCAAAAAATTTGTTAGTTGCAAGAGCTGGTGAACCCAAAAAAAAAAAGAAGAAAGGCACATAAATAGTAACAGGGACACATAATATCAGAGAAATCCTTCATCTCGCTTTAAGTAATATTTTAATAAAATTTTTTTTATTTTTATTAAAAAATTAAGAAAATATTAATCATTTTTTTAATTTTATTTTTATTTATTATAATCTTTTAATACATTTAGTTCAATTTTATTACATTTCTCAGTGCAAAGATATTTTAATTAATTATTATTTTTTTATGAAAATAAAATTATTCAAATATTTCTTTTATTTTTATGAAAAACTTTAAAAAGTACGTAGGGAATAATTATTATCAAACGCACGCAGATTACGGATTATAGTTACCTGAAATTTAGGAGTGGCGCCCAAGTTTATTAGTTTTACCAGATTGGTCTCATGAGCAGCAGGATCAAGAGTCACAAGAAATCAAATTACTTTCAGAGTCGAGGGCCCGCACTTTTTGCCTGGGCCAGGCAGCACCGTCCATAATGTTACTGTGCTTTCATGGGGCTCTATTATCCCCTATTGCAATTTGCCTGCCTCGAGATTCTCCCTCCTCTTTGTTCAATGCATGTCATATATATTTTTTTAATTTAAAAAAAAAAATTCTAAAATTGAATGAATATAATTTGATTGAATTAGATGAGGCGTTAAGGTAGACAAAATGAGTATTAGGGAACTAAACATGATAAAATATTTGGGAGTCATTTGGTAATAAGAGGAAACACACGCTAAATTAATAAAAACCTAAAAAAGTTACGGTTTAAATCATAAATTAGATTGAAATTAAATTTGAGATTGAATCAAATTAATGATTTCAATAAATCATGAATTTGAATGAAATTAAATTTGAAATTGAATCAAATTAATGATTTCAGTTTATTAATCAATTTTAATTTTTTATATTAAAAATTAAATAAATAATATTTAGAAATTTATTAGATTGATACCGTAATATTAATTAAACTAATGATTTCCGACCCAAAACTGAAGCTGGTTAAGCCTAAGATTGGGTGATATTGATGTTGAAATTAATATTGAAAAATTATTTTTTTTAAATATATTAATTAAAAAATATAAAAAAATAATTTAAAATTAAATTTAATATATTTTAATAATACAAATTTTTAAATAATATAATAATTTTTTTAAAATTAATTTTTTAATAATATTTAAATAATATTTTTATATAAAAAAAATAATTTTAACCCTTTTAATTGTTTTAACCCTTCAAACACAACACCAAATAAACACGTAGCCAACGTGTTTAAGAAGAGGTTTACTTTTATGGTTGTCATTTCATTTTTGTTAATCAGCAGAAAAGAAAAACAAATGAAAACAACCGAGTTGAGCACCAAATGATGAAATGAGATGAGATGAGATGAGATAGACTACTAGTGTGGCCCTTGGAAACAAGTGTCCTTAATAGAGTGAGTCCCATGTGGTCGTTTCTCATCTTATCAAGAACTCCATACCAATCAAATCAACTAAAACTAAAGTTCATCTATTGTTTTTCTACTTTATTTTCTCTATCAAAATTTATTTATTTTTAAATTATTAAAAATGTTATTAAAAAAAATTTTAATTTTTTTATTTTGTTATCTTTATAATTAAAATTTATAAAATTTAATTTTAATTTTAATTTTTTTATTATCTAATCAATATATTTAATAAATTATTTTTCTTAATAATAATTTTAACAGTAATATTACTGTTAAATTCAAACCGGGTAGGATCCGTAACTTTCCCCTCTAAAAATTAACTCAAATCAAAGCAACGAAGAGATGTTGAAAGACCCATTCTTGCATATGTTGTTTTCTCATATACATGGGTGTAGGAAATGGAGACGTTTGATGCTTCGCTTACAATGTGAGACATGAATGCTGTCAGTGTAGCCAGGCTTGGCTAATAATTTTGAAAGTTGCAAATGGGTATGGGAAACAAATCACATAAAATGGGTAAGAATTTTTGCTAGGGTTTGAAAATTGAAAGATGTAACTGAGTTTGGGACTTCCAATTTTGGTTTTCCAAGGAGAAGAAGAAAAAAGTTCTGATTTTTATTTTTAAATATTAAAATATAAAAAATATTTTAATGATATATAAATATATTAAAAAGTTAAAAAAAATCGTCTTAATTTGGTTCAAAGTTTAATTTGGGTGATATTGACATTTCAATTTTAACATAAAAAAAATCTCTCAATTGAATTTCTTAAAAAAAAAAATTTTATTCTATTTTTTAAAATTTTAAAATTTCCATTTTATATTAAAAAAGATTTTTTTTATCAGAAGATATATAAGCATATCAAATTTTATTCATATAACTTAAAAAAATTTAAATTCAATACAATGTCATTGTATAAGGAAATGAAAAAACATTCAACATAGTATGATTGGTTTTTTTTTACACCTTTAAGGTATAAGAGAATGAGAGGTATTAAATTCAAGTTTTTCTATTTTTTTATTTATAATTATTATTTTTATGATATGAAAAAGGAGAAAATTATTTCTGCTATGAAACCATATCGACCATTGTGCCATGCGAGGATAGAAAGGAATTCACTTTCCTCTAACTAAAAAAGTTAGATGTCAAGCGAGATAAAGGTTGATTTAAAAAAAAAAAAAAAGATAAAGAAGGATTCTTCTTCTGTCTGCTTTGTTGCATTTCTAAAAAAATTAAAAGAAAAATGGAAAATGTAAAAATTTTTCAAAAAGAAAAGAGTGCCTACGGCTATATAATAATATTATTATTATTATAAAAATTCTCTAGTGAAATTGCCTATGCTTGTTCGTTTATTATTTTGCTTTTACTCAAAAGGATTTCCTTGTTATATTAAAAAAAGCTTATTTTTTACCTACCGTCATCAACTATTTTAGTTTATTACATTTTCATTCAACGTTACATAAAAATTTCTTAATTAAAAAAAATATTAAATAAAAAATTTTCATTCTACAATTTCATTATACATTTAATCAATTTAATATGTGACGATATTACATTATAAAATGAAAAGGTTCAATTTATTTGATATTACCTTTACATTTGTTATTAAAAAAAAATATTTTTTTAAATATATTAGTCATGCAATATTAAAATTTTATTTAAAAATAATTAAATTTGATATATTTAGCATAACATCACCAAAATAATAAAATGTTTTTTTTTTCTAAATTACCTTTTCAATAACATTTAGAATGGTACTTTTTAAAAAAAATTATCTTTCGACCTTTAAAACTCAATGCCAAACAGGTTTAAAGACTTTTTTTTAATGAAAAAAATGAAATAAGTATGTTAGATGAATTTTTGATTTTAAACCTAATTTTTTTTTGGGTTATATAAAATATATATCATTTGTGTTTAAATATAAAATTGTAAAATTCTATTTACCATAAATGTTTTAAATAGCATAAAGAGTCAACTCCTAATCAAGCAATAAATATAATTTTTAAACTAGATATAAGGTAAAAATTACAGAAAAGAGATTAATATAAATTTAATATGTGACGCTTTAATTTTTTTAATTTTTTTTTATTTTATAATATGAAATTGTCACGTAATAGATTAATTGAAGATATAATGTGATTTTAATATAAGGGACTTTTGCATAATTTTTTTTTAAGTTGAAAGATTTTATATAATATATTTTAAGTTTAGAGACTTTATAATAAGGATAAAAATTTAACAAACTCATAAACTGATGAACAACTCAGAAAAATTAACCTGGAAAAAAGGGGGAGAATTTCCCAAGTTTAAGCCTAATTTTCATAAGCAAGAGAAATAAGGAAAAATTATTAAATTATAATAAAAAAGAAGTTTAATTTTGCTGAGTATGTCAGGCTTTTGGCTCATTCATGTCAAATACACTTGTTTTTTAGAATACAATTTACTAGGCAGTGAAAATCCATGAGGAGTTATTAACAAGAAAATTTAATTTATTAAAATTATTTTTAAAATTGTGAAATTTTGAATTTAAATTAATTAAAATTAATTTTTAAAAAACTAAAAATTTGAGTGTCGGTGCTTGATTCATACAATTTTTATAGGGAGATATTGCCATAGAGCGTGAAATTAATAGGGAACTGCTCTATATGGGTAAAAAAAAGAGATTTTATAGTTTGTTTTCCCAATAAAATTTAATTTTGCCCCTAAATTTTTAATTAATGTTTAAATAAATTCATTTTTAAACCTTTATTTTAATTAACCCATAACTTAAGTTTAAAAAAAAGCTCAATTATGCAAAATTTTTTTATCTAATTAAATTTTTTATTTTTATTAATATAAAAATATACTAATATTTTATTATTAAAAATTAAAATTATTTTTAAATTTTTAATAAAAAATTGAGTTTAGGATTATTTAGTTTGGGGCAAATGAATTAAAGAACTTCAAATTTTAAAAAAATTATAAATAATTAATTTATTTAATTAAAAATAAATATTTATTTTTTTAAAAATAAAATAATATTTTTTTCTTCACTTTCTAAATAATAAATTACTTATTTTAAATTAGATAACCCATTAATTAAAAAGTAGAGTTTGAAACTGGTTCATTTGAATCAAATGGGCCCTAAAAGTAAACTTATTTAAATATGAGAAAAAATTTCAAAGGTAAAATTGAATTGTTTTCCCTAGCATGCAAAACTGTCGGCATATAAGAACAAAAGATAAAATATAATATAATATTTAGAACAAAAAGCAGAATTCCTAGTTCCAGCTCACTCCTCCATTCCTTACTTAATAAATCCTACAACCTTCAAAAAGAAAAAAAAAAAAAAATTCCTATCAGCCAATTATTGTAGGTTACACTAACCTTATTTTTCTGATTCCACCTTTTGTTATTCCTGAATAACGAGTCATTAGGAATCTCAAATGATTAGTATTTTTTTATATCATACAATCTCAAATAATTAAGACTAATTTGATATATCACAAATAATTTTAGTATCATTAAACTAAAACTCAATTGTCTAGGACTTTTTTTAATATATATATATATATATATATATATATTGTGAAGCTCTTCCCTGATCAATGAATCACTGGCAAGCAACCAATAATAATGGCTTTCTATTTTTGATCACCTGTTTACCAGCAACCTGAAGCAAGGTATTATAACATGAAAGGCAGAATCTGATCAATCTCTTTGTAAAATCTGTGTAAGATGATTCTTTTCTTGTCTACTTTAATTTCGGGTTGTCAATTGCATCTGTAAAAGTGTAAAGTTTCATGAGAGTGAGTAGCATTACAACCAGCTAACTTCCAAGACCAGCAAGAAATACTTTATGTACAACCGATAGATTGTGACCATTGATTATGATGGGATTCATATACAATTCTTCATAGTTAATGGTTCTAACAAAATCATTATATATACAATAGTTATATTTTAAAATTTCTGCTTTTTAAGTGGGGCACAAATAAGTAAACCATACAGGTCACCCAACCAGAGAAGAGGGAGAAATGTTAATGTGAAAGGTCAAAATCCAATACTGAAGGGGGCAGGCCTAGGTATAGCTAACATAACAATAGTAGGGACAAAAGCCCTTAAATAAGATGTGGACCAACATGAGGCTCATGGGCCAAGGTTCAATAAAATATATTCTTCAGCATGTCCAATATCTTAGGTTCACGTAGCAGATACTGTGTGGGCTCAACAACAAACAATTACTGACCCCAGGATCCATATCTATATCTATATCTATATCTTTATCTTGGCGACATGAACCACAGGATCCATCTCCAACCAACCAAAAATATAAATAAAAAGGACTGTTGGCCCCTAATTCATTGCCAATAGCCAAATTTTAATATCTTGGGGAAAATGTGATATCTTTATGCAATTTATCAACAGCATGTTTAGTTGATGATGTAGACATCACATCATGTAATATGGAAATTCAATCGAAACCCAAAAATCTTATCATTTCAAAAAAAAAAAAAAAATATGAGACCCAACTGAATGAGATATTTGCTAGTGGACCTCTGCTAAATTTAACTTGTGGGTCAGAGTTATATTGAGCAAAATAAATAGTAGAGTTTTTCTCACCTCAAGATAAATGTACAATGCAGGGTGGAACTTACCTACTACAGGGAATATGGTGACGTTGGGTAAGCACTGAAAAAAACATCAGAACAACCAAAACAGTGAGGAGTCAATACGAGTGAAGAGTGAAGATGTGATTTCCAATATACAAACTATTCAATCACCAATTCACCATTTGAAAGAATGAAAGCCTGCTAAACCATAAAACAAACCAACCCCAAATCAAAACAAGAAAACTTGCTAGTTTCAAGCTGACCTTATAATTGTCAGAAAAATAAAGATGAACTCATGGTCATGACAAAACATCAAGTTAGCCATATACAAGGTTGTGACAGGAAATTCAAGAATTTGATGAGCTGCAGTACATCATTGTGTCAAAGAAATAATTTACATGCAACAGCCAATTCTTCTACAAAAGCTACCACATGCAGAACAATAACAGAAGCATCTCTTGGCAACCTGCAAGAATTATGGTGACAATTGTCCAGCAATGGTAAAAGGATTGCTAATCAAAATTAATGATGTAGGACCATTAGAAAGCAACAAGAACACAACCCTAGCTTCAATATCAACATGTCATAGTTAAGTTGAATAATGCCACAAGGCAGGTCCATGACTCCCATTTGAACAAATGCATGGAAGGGGACAAAATGTTGACCATGATGCCAAGTAAAAATAATAATTAAAAGAACAAAAATAAACCACCAAAAAATATCAGGAGTGAAAAAATGAGGTAAATTCAAAGGCAACTGTGCGTTCAAGCATCCACAAAAGCCAATTGTATTTCAGCTTGGAGGTTATAACAAGATAAAAAAAAAAATTTCTGTTTAGAAATCCTTGTAAACTCTCATAATGGATGGAATGACCATCTACCGTTATCAATTAACAGGAAAATAATTATTTCTAAGCTTAACACCCATCCATGACCTTGACCATTGGCATGAGAAGTTCACCGACAATCTTGTCACGTACTCTAGTTTCTCATGATCTCATCTTCCTTTCACTATTTTCATGAGCAGTTTACTGTCCAAGAACACAGTTAAACTGCTTTATATAATATAATGTCCTGAAAAGCTGCTGTCTCCAGTATATTAGTAAGTTAGCTCCATGGCAGGGAAACACCAGCGTGGACAAGTTATATGTATATAGTGAATCAGTGATAAAAAAAAGTTTTATGGTCTTTTGCTTCTTTCAATATCAAAAGTAAAGATTTTCCATTAGGACATTGTATATTTATTCAGATACAAGAATGAGGAAGAAGACTTGACAAAAAGGATATCAGAGTTGATCAAATAATTATTACTCAAAAAATTTACTTTAAGCCACCTATGTTGACAGTAAAAGCAACAGTCAAAGATGCAAAACCACAAAAATTTAGCTTGTTGGGCATTAAAAGCATGCGTAAATCAGAAAAGCAAGCAATAAAAAAAGGTCACTGTTAAATAAAAATATATTAAAATCTTTAAAGTCTCTTGAGTTTAATTGCTAAGGTCAGGTGTGCTAACATGCCTCTAATGCAACTTCATTGTGGCATTAAGTTCCCTGGCTAAGGAGAGAGATGTTTGGTGACTGCCCACTTCCAAGTCCAACCCGTAAACATACATAATGATCCTCAATTTGAGAAGACCCCGATTGTTTGTAGAGATGCAGTTTGATATTATGTTCCCAATCTTAAAGCAAAAGAAATCATTCATTTCTTTCTTTTTTTCACCTCCTTCTCTTTCAGTTCCTTTTAAATTACTTAAAACAGTACAGTTTTCTAATTTTCTTAGCGTCAATCTTTCAAAGGGTACATGCATTGGTGTACACTAATCCAAATTAAAGTAAAATATTATGACTTTCCAGGGCAGTGTGAATATAAAATTTTTCTTATTCCCTCAAATATGCTTGCTGTTTCTTTCCCATGCAGTTGCCAAGGACAACTCAAATAATGTTACAGGAACAAATAGTTTTAACAGTTCTTAACGAGACCAACATGTAGCATTGCATGAAAAAGAGCAATGATACCAGAGTTGACATTCGTGAATTGACAAATAAAAAAATCCGTAAAGACATTATAATTGTGGGGAGAGTAACGAACCACAACTGAAATAAAAAAAAGGGGGTATATTAAGTATCCTTTTTTGACTTTGTTCTTAACGAAGAATTGAAGAAATGACCAGAGTCATGAAGACTAAATAGTCAGATGTAACATTGAAAATAGAGGAATCCAAATTTGCTTGTCAAAGAGAATTAACTAAGAACAAAAAGTGATTCATTCATGGTGCTTACTTGTGCATTTACTTTGATGTTCATTCATCATTTGCATGCCACTCTTGTTCACCCTCATTATTATTAACAAAAACAACACCATTTGCAGAGTCATGATTTCCATTGATAGCTTGTTTAGCATCGTCACGCCATTTCCCTGAAACCCATGTCAAATTAGTTGAATACATAAACATATAGTAACCTCATAAGCAACCTATGAAGAGAGAGTAACCCAACTTTAAATTAACTTGCATTGCCCGTTATGGTGCTCCTGAGCAGTTGATGACAAAGCTTGACTTGTACGCTCTAAATGTTCCCCTCAATCAGGATAACAATTAAAGCGTATGACTGTATTCCATAACACTGCATGTATAAGAAGAATAAACAGGTTAAAAATAATTATGAGGATTGCTGCATTAAGAATCTTTTCAGAATTGATGCTTGGAAACACTCAGTTAAACTCTTTGTCAACAAGGCAAACACGACTTTGACTGGCTAGATATCCTAACAGGTACATGGGCCGGTCCAAGTGAAACGTGGTGGTTACCTAAATAATCACATAAACATCAAAATAACTGCGTGCATGAATTCAATCTTGAAATTCCACTAACACAACGCATGCGCAGAGGTGTAATGGAGGGGAAGGGAGGAGAAATTCCCTTCCTATTTTTGTTTGGCAACCAATTTTTTTAAAGGGAAGGGGAACACTTCTCCTTCATTCCCTTTATAAGAGTTGAAATTCATTACGGCCCAATTCGGGGTGTAAAACATTTCACCCTCTGAAAGTGAAACAAAATTATTTTTATAACTACAAATGCCTTCCCTTCCCATTCATCCAAATTATACTCTCTCGCCCTCCCCCCCTTCCTTTTATTATTCAGTTTTAACTTTTCAAGCATAACAAGTAAAATATTTTCTCTCCTGTCCCCCCAGTTCATCCCTTCTTCCCCTCGCTTCTAAAAAAACCTTCCCTTCCCTTTTTCCCCTTCTAGCCATGCATATTATAATAGATCAAAAAGCTGGAGTTCTAAGTTCCTTATACATCATCACCAACACAATAGTTGAGTCGCCAAGAAGAGTTATCGTAAATAAAACAGCCCCCAACCCATATTTCTGTTCACACTCGCTCAATTATTTCGTGGATGACTTCAAAGGCATCCTCAACACCTTGTTCATCTACATGTGTTCTGCTGTCGAAATATGATGACACTGTCTCCCACTACAATGACACCATATTAATAAAATTATTGATTATCTGAACTGCCGCAGAACACTATTTGACTAAAAGCTAATGCTATTTTCTCACAAGAAGTGGATAAGAGAACTGAAAAATAGAAACAATCTTACATTGTATTTTAGAATGTAAAATGATGAATCACTGGCAATTGAAACTAAATCTCCACTTTCAGCCCAGTAAACATTCTTCAACAATCAGAACAGCCACAAGAATTTTAAAAACAAGTTCCCATTTGGCTAAAAATTTAAGTCATAGAAATAACTTCCTACTCATGTGAATATTTACGTACTCTGACATTAGCATCAATTCGCCGAATCAGCCTTCACTCCACCCAGTATAGAAACAGATGAAGTCATCTAAGCACAAGGAAAACAAGATCTCTTCATATATACGTTCAGCAGAAAATGTTGGGCGGATATTCATCTTTTCCTGAAGAATACCATCCTATTTCAAAATTAGGGAAAATAACATCATTCTTAAGACCATAATCAAACACCATTTTATCATATGACTAAATATTGGCAATGTTTATCAAGTTTCTTTAAGTAGATAGCAGTTGCATTTTGATGCTGGATAAAACAACCAATGTCTAACAGATAAAATGCCATATGGCTGATGCATGCATTTTATATTATTGTTTAGGTATAATTTTACAGCTAATTTACCCTTGTTTATAGCTTTTATAGTAGAAATTAGCCTTTATTTAATTAATTTTGTCTTTTTATACTTTTTAGTTTAATTTATAGAATTTATTTATTTTGTAGGTTAAACTTTAAAGAATTTTGCTGATATTTTGATTATGATAGCCATTTGGAGGAAACCAGAGTTGAATTGCAAAGTTTTAATACGAAAAATTTTAAGTTGAGTTTTAAAAAAACTGAAAGTTACGCAACCTATGACACAATTTGTGTAGCTTGTGTCATAGGTTGTGTCGCAGTTAGAAATGAAGTTTTTCTCAGTCCAAAAGTTTCACAAGTGTGGATATAATCTCATTTAGCCTGTGTTGATACACCTCATGAATCTCAGTATTTTCCAGAATTACATAACTCGCAACACAAGGTGCAACATAACCCGATTCAGCTTGTGTCATTTTAATTAAAAAAAAAGGCTAATGTGGCACCTTCTCACCTCTGACCCAATAAATCATCTCTCCAAAATTTTCTATCTTTTAACCTATTCTAGGGCAGACCCCTGAAGGATATAAAAACTTATTTTTCTCTTTCTTACCCAGAGGAGTAGACAAGGACAATTTCTAGAAAGAAAAGGAGAGGAGAGGACAACATTCTTGGATTGGTTTTGCATTAGCTGAAGGGGACATCTTCTCTAACATTCCAACAGCAGATTCTTCACTATTTTCATTGAGTTTTTCTTTCCCTTAGCTTAGTTTTTCATTTCTTCTTCATTTCTCTACTTGGGTTTGTCTTGAAACCATGTTTAGTGAGTAGAACTTTGAGATTTCAGAGATGGGTATGTAAATATAGCCCTGTAATGTGGCTTTTAAACTGATTTAGCTATTTAAATGTGATTTGCTGTATTTTGATTTATTGCTTATGAGCTTGTTGTCTTACTTGATGAAGGGCCCTCATAAAGTTAAATTTTAATTCTTTACAGATGGACTGAAAAGTAAATATTTGGGATAAATAATCATGCAATGAACTTGATTTTCTTATTGTTAGAAATAAGCTAAGAAGATTAAGAGAATTTTTAAAATCAATTAGAGCTTTAAATGAGTTTTTATCAAGTGTGAAATACCATAAAAACAGGGATTGATTTGATGAAAACCACTTTTGAAATGCTTGAGAAAGGTTTCAAAGAACTAAGAATTAATTTCCTTCAAAATTACAAATCTCATGTGTTTAGCTAAATTAAGGATAAATTACATGCGAGCAATATTGAAAAGCTTTATCTCTAGAATCACTTTAATTTATTGAAGTTAAATTTAAATCATCCCAAATCTGCAATTTGCAATTTTAGCCTAAATTTTAGTCTTCTGGTTTAATTAATTTAATTAATCATTTGATTTAGTTTAAATTCCTCAAATATCAATTTTATACTAAATTTTATTTTAATATCTTTAAATTTTAGTATTCTAATTGGCTTATTCATTTAATTACAATTTAAGCACAATTATCTGTGGGAACGATATATTTAAATTTGTACTACAATAACCTGTGCCCTTGTGGTAGCTATTTTACAGTACATCAAGTTTTTGGCGCTGTTACTGAGGAATTATTTATTTTAAATTGGATTTTAACTGTTTTAAGCTGATTAGAATTTTTATTTTCTTTTATTTTCACTGCTGTTTCTTACGTTTTTCAGGTACTTTAATTGTTTATGAGACGGTCGAAAAGCACAAGTGATACTCAATTGTTGTTCAACCTTGAAATTGAAAAATTTTGTTGAGCCAACAAAAAGGAATCCAAGAGAAGAAGGAAGCAGAAAAAAAAGAGCAACAAAGGCTTGAGCAAGAGGAGAAAATTGAAAACACGGAGAATTCAAATAGAGCTAATGATGGAAACAATGGAGGAAATGATCAAAACAGGCAGAACAAAGCTATTAATCAAAATGATCCTTAGGGGAGGTCCATGTTAGATTATGCTTTTCCTAGATGTAAAGATGTGAGAGATAACAGATTTGTCATTGGAGCCAATTAAGTTAAGATAAAGACTAGTATCATTCAAATGGTCTAGAATTCACAATTTGGGGACAGCTCACTTGAAAATCTCCATTCTCATTGAAGAAGTTTCTGATGATATGTGGCACTCAAAGACAACCTAGAGTTTCAGATGAAGTGGTTCGGTTGAACTTGTTCCCATTCTCTCTTTGAGACTCAACATTGGAGTGATACGATACACTTCCATAAGCTACTATTGCTACTTGGGAGCAGTTATCTCATGTTTTTATATCACAGTTTTTGTGACACCCCTCACCCGTCTATAGTGTAGGCGAGCAAGGCATGTCACACTCGGTGCCGGAGCACCCTTTCTTATCTTACTTTATTCCTTTAATAATTTGTTCTCGTTATATTTTAATATCAATTTTTTTCCTAAGGAGAAACCAACGGAGTTTCCCCTGTTTCTATTACAATTTAGCGTATTTTACTATTTACCTGTTTAAAAATCTCAATAATATTTTCTATACAATAATTCATCCATACTCATATTATCATTTCAAAAATCATTATGTAATTCAAATTCATACTCATTTGTACAAATTCATTTATGCTTATTACATATATCAAAATTCTCTATTTCATTAGTTTACATAATTTGCAAACTAATTGCATAAATTCATAATTTACATCAGATGCATATTACATATAATTTTCTAATTTTCATTACAACGTAATAAATAATTATAATGCACAAATTATATAATATGACTAATGTGAGCCTTATCTACATGCATTATTGAGGAGGTAACAACCTTGAGCACTTCTAACACTTCTGTAGATCCGAACTCCAAAATTCCAGTCTAATGTCCACTGGACTTTGTCTTCAGTATCTGCGCGAGAGAAACAAATCCATCGCGCTAAGCATTTCTGCTTAGTGGTGCAATAATATAACAAGAAAATAATATACAATAAAAAAAGGAAATGGATCAAAATTTGGATACTTTGGAATTTAATCTAATTTCATATAATACTTGTAGTATTAACTATCCTTTGTTCTAATTTATTCCTCTTCAGAAGTGCTCAATTTTTTCATAATAATTAAATTTTAATATCTTTTCAATTCATTTCAATTCTTTCTGCTAAATAACTAATCTAATTTTTTTAAGATATTTTTACTCATTTATTTAATTGCTAATATTTTCAGTTGCTAATATTCTTAACTTATTTCAATAAATTTCACTGTCCAAGTAACCTATGACAGGCTAACTAAACTGGATAACGAGTCGTTGGCATCGGACACTGCGGTGCCTCGGGCAGTCATATCATGGGACGCAGAACGTCAACCACGTATGCAGTCAATATGGCTAAAAAGCCATGATAACAGATAATCGGGCATAAAAGCCATGAGTACGGGCATAAAGCCATGAGTGCGGGCATAAAGCCATGAATACAGGCATAAAGCCTTTCGCAGTACTGCTAAAACAATACCCTATTGGTATGCCAATCTATCCAATCTGACACACGTGTCTAGGCAATACATGGGCACATAGTACCATTAAGTGTACTTAAGTTTCATTATTTCATTATAGGTTCTAATTATAATTTCTAGCATTTTAATCTTTTTCATAATAGAAACATAAATCTCTAAGTCTAATATTTACATAATTTATCCATTCATCGTAATTTATATATTCATTATGTTATCCATAATTATCACAATTCAAAATAATGGTTCTCATGCACCATTGTATTCAAAATACTTTTTCTTGTCCTTTCTCTAATAATGGGAACTAAAGTCTTATTTATACATTCATTCATTCATTGCCCTATTTATATAAATTATTATTCATATTCCAAGTAGTCCATGAATATTTCATGGATTTCAAATTTAGCTAAAATTTCCTTAAATCATAGTGTCACTCAAATTCAAAAATTTAAATCAACTATTTACATTATCTATATCTTAACCATTACAATAGCTTTCTAATTTATTATACCCTTTCCTATATCATTGGGGTCACTCAACTTTACCATTCACAATTTATTTACCACATCCCATATTAACAACTACAATGGTTCTTATAGTTTATTTTTCTACTTCACATAATTTAGT
This sequence comes from Hevea brasiliensis, assembly GCF_030052815.1. NCBI lineage: Eukaryota > Viridiplantae > Streptophyta > Magnoliopsida > Malpighiales > Euphorbiaceae > Hevea > Hevea brasiliensis. The sequence continues at coordinate 99,430,154 of NC_079496.1, forward strand.
GGTTACTATTCATTTGACCATTTCCATTTAAATGTTGACTTTTTAATTCATAATAGATTTTTTGAGCCTAAGTTCTCCAATATACCACATTTTACATTTTATTTTTGTTGGCATTGATTTCCAATACCATTTCAAAGCTTATTTTATGTTATTCAAAAATTTCAGATTTCATACCTTAAATTTATTATTCCTTTGGTCTAAGCTATAGTGAGAATTTGGCAAACTTTTCTTCATCAAAGTTGTTCCTTTATGTGTCTTATTTAATTTTCTTTTTGAATCACTCCATTTGAAGTTTTCTAGCTCAAGTTATGGCCATTTTACCATAACTGGCCGGATTGACCTGTACCCAGAATTTCTAGGCAATTTGGTTCTGCCAGATTTGATGTCCTAAATTGGAATAGCAATTTGAATTGGTTAGGTTCAGAATTTGAGTTTGTGTTCTTCATGAAAGTTGTTCTAAATTGTCTAAGCTTTCTATTGATATAAAATTTAGGTCATTTGGACATTTCTACACTGAGTTATGGCCAAATAAACAAATACTATTCATTTGGTCACTTTTACCAGGTCCAGAATTGGTTACCCGGATTTGGCCAATTTTTAGGTCATCCTAAGTTTATTTTCTGGGAAAGGTTTCTTCATCAAAGTTGTGCCATTATGTGTCTAATTTCATGTTCAGTTGGACTTGCACCAATTGAACCTACACAACTCAAGTTACAGCTACCCAAACTTGCTAGACTCACATCCAGCCTTATAGGTCACCTAAGGTACCTAACCTCAAATCCAAAGCCATAATTCACTTCAATTCCTCATCAAACATAGCCAAATGGTCATAATTGACCATTAGGACTTCCATTCACCAACACATGGGCAAAACCCAAATTTGGCCCCAAACCGTAACTCCAAAATTGCAATTCATACAACATACATCAATTAACATACTAATTCATTATCAATTTACACATACGCTTCAAAAACCATCTCTAATTCACTTTAATCCATCAAAATAATCATAACTACTCCCCCCCATAAGGCTGCCAAAATTCAACATATCTTTCAACATAAGTACTTTGTTAAATTTTGCAATAATTTCTCATTCAATTTACCTTACTAACAAAAATTAAAGAGGGAGGAAGGTTAATATATGCACTAACCTCTTTGGAGCCAAGCTTGGTCTTATAAAACTTCAAGAATTTCTTTACTTCTTGGCTACCACAAGCTTCTTCAAGGTGTAGGGATAATTTTTAGTGAAGAGATCCTAGGGTTATGGGGTAAGATTGGCTAGGGAATCAAGCTCATTTGGAGCTTTAATGGTGGTCTTCCTCTCTCTCTATGGGTTTCGGCTGGTCACTCAAGGAAGAAGGCAGATTTTGTTTTCATTTTTTTCCCATTTTATCTCTTTTTAATTGGCTTGTTGAGTTGTGATTGGTGGAGACCTAACTAATGACATAATGTGATGTCATATTTCCAATTTTCTTTCATTTTCTTTTCTTTTCTTTACTACCCATTTTCAATTAAATTTTTAGCAATATTTATTCACATTTTATGTCATAATAATTATTTACTTAACTGGACAAGTCAGCCAAAACTCATCTCTGAAGACGAAATGACCAAAATGCCCTCCGTTTGGCTTATCGAGCTAAAATTATCTGTATCAATCGAAAAATTTTTCTAAGCCTTTTTCTTGGCATTCTAATGCCATAGAAACCTCAATGACTCTTTTCTGTAGTCCCAAAACTTATTTTGTGAATTTTCTCCTGGGTTTAGGGCTCCTAGCTGCGAGGACCGCAACTTCCTACTGGGTTACCCATCGCTAGGGCACCGGCTCATTTAACTTGGTTGTATTTTATTTCTAAAATTTTTTCTAAATTTTTCTTATCATTATTTGAGTTATTTATGACTTCTCACTCTAGTCTAAATATAGTTCCAGATATTTCGACCGTCCGGACTGACATTAATCACCGGAACAGTCAAATACACGGACTAGCTAAAGTGAAGACCAATCATTTGAGAAATTTAATAGTAGCTTTCAAACCAAGGGATGATGAAACTTTGTATGAATCTTGGATGAGATTTAAGGAGCTTAAAAGGTAGTGTCCTCATCATGAAATTCCCAAATGGATGATTGTTCAAAATTTCTACACCAGAATTACTCCAGCCGTAAGAAACACAATTGATTCACAAGCAGGAGGAGATTTCATGAGAATGAAAAATGAAGAATGCTATGATTTATTAGAGAAGATTACTCATAATACCCATTTATGAGAAAATCCTAGAGCAATCGAGCTAAAAAAGGCTAGGATCTATAAACTTGATTTAGTAAGTTATATGAATGCAAGATTTGATCAGTTGACTCTGCTGCTTAGTGATTTTTGCACAAAGACAATAGTTTCAACTCCTATAACTATGCAACAAGTTGCCTACACAGATGGAACCCAAAGTTGTAGAGTTAATTACTCTTCTTATGGTGATGACTACTCATAAGAACAAACTGCTTATGCAAGAGGCTATCAAGAAACCTATGAGAAATGCTTATTCTAATGTGAACAACTCAACATGGACACCATAAGCAACTTTTGGTTAATAAGGTCAAAGCTCAAACTATACTAATAACCAGCAGTATATGCAGTAGAATCAACCTTTGTTTCAGCCATAATTTCAGCCCACATGGCAGCAGCCTCCTAGATATCAATTAAGAGCATAACAACCTTTTTCACCTCCTGAACCAAAGCCAACTTTGGAAACTATGATGGGGAAATTTTTTGCTGAACAAAGCAAGATGAATAGCAAATTGGAGGAAGAAATGCAACACATGAGATAAACTATGGACCAGCTGCAAGCTCATAATTGCATGTTGGAGAATCAATTAGCTCAACAAGTAAGCTCATCGAGAACTAAATCCTATAATGCCACTTTCAATATATGAGAAGCTAAATATGGGGGAGTTGAAGCCCACCAATATGTATCTTTCATTAGCTGGCCGTCCAATTAAGTATCTAGAAGGTATCCTAGAAAATGTTCCTATAAAGGTTGGAAAATTCTACATTCAGGTGGATTTTTTCATCTTAGACATGAAAGAGGACACAAAAATTCCTATCTTATTGGGAAGGCCATTTTGGTCATAGCTGATGCTCTGATTGATGTTAAGGGTGAGAAATTGACACTTAGCTTGGGACATGATCAGATTATATTCAACATCAATCTAGCTATGAAGAAGAAACATGAAGAGGTTGAGTCTTGTTTGTAGGTAGACATCGCAAATGAGATTGTTCAAGAGCTTTTTAGGAAAAGCTGTCCACAAGACCCCTTTGAAATTGCCTAGTCCATGGTGGGAGCATTGATGATGATAACCCTTACATAGCTGCTTTTGCATAACACCTGGAGAGCACACTACCACACCTTGAATCTATAATTTTTTAGCTTGAAGAAGTGCAAACTTTAGAGATTAAGCCACCTTATTAAAGGTAGTGAATGCCTTAAAGGTAGATCTTAAACCTCTCCCTTCCAACCTTAAGTATGCTTTTCTTGGACCTAATGAAACATATCCTATTATAATTAATGCATTTTTGACTAATATTGAGATTGACAAATTGTTGAGAGTTTTGAGAGAATATAGGAGAGTTTTGCGGTACACAATTAATGATATAAAGAGAATTAGTATGCGTAGGATTTTTTTAGAGCCAAATAGTAGACCTTTTATTGAACACCAAAGGAGATTGAATCCTACAATAAAGGATGTTGTAAAAAAGGAAATCCTAAAATATCTAGCTGCGGCTAGCATTTACCTTATTTATGATAGTGAGTGGGTTAGTCCTATACATGTTGTGCCAAGAAAGGGCGGAGTGACAGTTTTTAAAAATGAGAACAATGAATTGATACCAACTAGAAATATTACAGGTTGGAGAATGTGCATAGACTATAGAAAATTGAACAATGCCATAAGAAAATACCGTATCCCCCTCCCTTTTATAGACCAAACGTTAGAAAGATTAGCCAAGCATTCTTACTTTTGTTACTTGGATGGATATTTGAGATTTTTCCAAATCCCAATCTACTCAGAAGACCAAGAAAAAACCACCTTTACCTATCCTTATAGCACCTTTGCTTATCGAAGAATGCCATTCAGACTATAACACCCTTATATTAGGCAGTTCCGTACATTCTACTATTTCGGTGACTAATGTTTGTTCAGACAGCTAGAATAACTGGAACCATACTTAAATCACATAGGAAAGTCATAAATTGAATTAATAAAGATTAAATGAGGTTGGATAAAAATAAGAGAAATGAAGCACAAATTAATTAAATGAGCTTAGGTCCCGGTGATGGGTGACCGACACGGAAAGTGACTGTAAGATTAGTAGCTACCCTAAATTTGTATAGAACCCTATGGAGACCTTAATGAAGGAATTATTTACAAATTATTGGGAATTTGAAAATCAAAGAAATGAAAAAGGAAGAATTACAATTAAGGAAATCAAACCCTAAGGGCTCATCGGGCATTATAGAAAAAAAAAAGATGTACTATAATATGATGAGGGGCATTTTGGTCAATTCACTTCAAGATTTGACTTTTGACCCAAATGTCCACTAAAAAGGGTGAGATTAAAATATTGAATAAGAATTAAAATTATGAAGAGGTGTATGGAAAATTAAATTTGGGACATGAAGGGAATTGTTTAAAAATAATAATAATAATTACTAATTAAATTTTTAGTGTTTGGGATAATTATCCTCATATAAAAGAAGACAAAAGTAAGTAAAAAAAAAAAAAAATCATCCATCTTCTTCCCTACTTGGCTGGCTCCTTCTCTCTCCCTTTCTTCCTCTATTTTCAACCTTTCAAGCTTTTTAAACCTTGAATTTCTCCACCAATTTCCATGATTAAACCCTAAAAAACCTCAATTTGACACTTGATAGGAAGATTTGAAGCAATGAGAACAAGAGATTTTGAAGGAATTTGAAGATTCGAAAAGCTCCATTAGAGGTAAGCTTCCCTACAAGCTTAAACTATTATGTATTCATGGAATTAGGATTGCTTATGGGGAATGTCACACCCTACTCCTTTGTAAGGCATAACATGATCCAGTCGTATACCTAACGAATTACCATACTTCGTCTACCGGTAACCCATTAAATATACTACAAGGGATTTTAAAACAATTTCTATACATTTTTAAGTTGGTGGATAAATTTTTTTCATAAATATTAAAACATTTAATTGGCATTAAGTCACAAATCAAATTTTTGAATATTTAAAACTACTGCAATTTTTACAAAAATTTCGCCAGAGTACCGGCTGTAATTTGAGAAAACAGTTCTTTAAAACCTGAAAAGAAACACACTTTCAATATTTTTACTCAACCACAACTCTAATACAAATCATTTTCATATCCCAATTCTACACAATCAACTCAATTCAATTTTCAAGCCATACATGAGTTCAAAACTCAAGAGGAAATTTGAATATCATACTCATTAGGATAATAAAATTAATATTACAATAATATACAAGTAAAAAAATTCTCAAATTAAGATTACAATCATTTGATTTCATTACATACCAAAATAATATTACAAGAGTTTTTATACAACTGCTCAAACAATTTATATATATATAATTACATGCATACATCAAACTCTAATGTACAAGGGTATACCTCTAATATACCGAAACTAATCCCAATGAGTTTTCAAGGCGTAGCTACCGAAAATCTCACTCGACTGCTCTATCTTTACTTTCACTTGTGACAGCATACAAAGCTATCACTGAGTGGTGAACTCAGTGGTGCACAACTATAATTTAAAATATAATATACAATACCTTGCCAAAATTTTAGGAAAGAATTTGAAAATCTTGAAATTTAATCAAAATTTCAAAAATCAAAATATTTATTTCCAATAAAATAAATCATTTGTTAAAAAGACTCTGCTCAAAAATTTCAATTTATCAAATCATAACTAAACATTTAAAGTAATTCCAGTAATTTATGAAAACAAATCTTAATTTCAATAAAATCAATTATGCATAATTCCCATTTGAAATCATAATTCTTACTATTTAAAACCCATTCTTCATCTCACTAACTATGCAAGACTAATTCGTAAGGGCTATCTTCAGGGCGATTCTAACTCCCTATGGTCGGGGAGATCGAATCAGGATTCTAACTCCTTATGGTCGGGGAGGTTGAATCATCGTGCACAGTACACACCACAATAATGCAACTTCCGAAAGGGCCAATGAAAAACTTAGATCTAACCTCTAATAAGAGGAGAATCTAAGACTGTGCACGTACCATGGTAATTAAAACAAAACAAACTCCATTGTCTCCTCCACAAATGAAAGGGACGGGTAATAACCTAGTCAAACATCTATAGTAAAATATAAAATAATATAATGAATCTCTTTGTCCTTTTTGTGAGCATAAATCACAACACTATTCAATTCAATGTCAATTCCAATATCCAATAATTTTTATGCCCATCACAATTCAAAAAATCAATATCTATTTTATTTTTCCATGCAAATCCCATTTCAATCACAAATTTGTGAAACTGGATTCATTCAATCCATATCAAAAATAAAATCATAACTTAATCATTTTTCCACAACTAAACTCATTTATACCATAACACATTTCAATAATTATTGAAATAAATTCAATAATTGGTAAACATAATACATAAAGAAACTAAAATCCTTTAACCAAATAAAAAATGCAAAACTTTAATAATGTAAAACTAGTTGTGCACAAATCTATCTGTTGACTAATTTACTCCACCTTTCGTTTCTCCTTCGAAGATTCCCTTTTTAACTGAAACACATAAATTTAAAGTGCTTCAGTATCCATTCCTAATACTTAAATTCCAATAATTTCTTTGCAGACTTATCCTATCTATTACGGTTTATAATTTCGGGTTTTCACATTTTTGTATATAGTGGTACTATTCATAGCACTATTCAAGGCAAAATATTGACTTTTCCATACTTAATAGGTTTATTAATTCTAATTGCACTCATATACCACATTTTGGGTGTTAATTTTATTGGCATTGATTGCTAATTCAATTTTTAAGTCTCCTAAGAGAAATTGTAATTTTTCAGTTTTGGATCACTATTTTCTACTATTCCATTGGTCTGGTTACTGTGGAAATTTGGCTAAATGTCCTTCATTAAAGTTGTTCCTTATTGTCTTAGCTTTAATTCCCTTTTTGAATCACTCCAATTGGAGTTTTGTAGATCAAGTTATGCCTATTTTTCTAAGGCTGCCCGGATTGGTTCAAACCCAGAAATTCTGGGCAATTTCTGGTTCTAGCAGTTTTGGTGACCCAAATTTGGGTGACAATTCAACTTAGTTATGGGCAGAATTTGGGTTGGTGTTCTTCATAAAAGTTGTAATGTTATGTCATATCTTTCCAATGCCACAAAAATAAGGTCATTTGGACCTTCCTAGACCATGTTATGGCCAAATGAACATAGTCATTTGGCCATTTTTGTACAGTGGTAGTGTACCAATTTCGGGTTTGACCTAATTGTTCACTAACTTAGAGTCACTTTCTGGGCATAGTTTTTATATGAAAAATGTGTCATTATGTGTCTATTTTCATCTCCAATTGGCCTCACACCAATTAGAATGGCAGAATTATAGTTTTGGTCCCTGAAATGGACCTGGGTTAGGCTATCTAGTAGTGACTCCTCACAAATCTGAATTTGACTTAACTTCTCACCATTCAAATACATTCTAAATTACACCATTTAACCATTTTAAACCTCACTAACTACCTTAATTCAAAGATAATTTAACAAATCAAGGTAGAAAGAAAAACTTACTTGTGAGCAGAATTGTATCCCCTTTTTTCTTCAATTTCTTTCAATTCTTAACCTTCTAATCTCCCTCTTGAGGTTCCATTTGAAGTTTCTATTGTTTTTCATGAAGAATTTATGGCTTAATTTGGGTTTAAAAAGCTTGGTAACAAGCTTCCATGGAGAAAATTAGAAAGAGAATTGGGAGAGGAGAGAGGGACGGCTAGGGAGGTTGAAGACAACTTTTCATATATTTTTTTTATGAGTATTTATCCTTAAAATTGACTTGGTCAAATTCTTAATCAAATGGGAAATTAATTTTGAGTTCATGTAGGTGATGGCACCATGATGTAATAATCCTATTTTCTTTTCTTTTTCTTTTCCTTTCTTTTCCTCCATACTTCTTAAATTTAATTCTATATTTCAAAATTTTCATTTTTCAGATTTTATTGGACAGTTAGGTCATGAGTCACCTCTAGGGGTAAATTGATCAATTTGCCCCTCACCGGTCTAATCCAGTTTGCTAATAATACTATGTTTTTTCCGGAACCCTGATCTAATTATTTAATCTGGTTCTCTACCTTTTCCTGTGATTTTCACATCCCTTAGCTTCGCAATTTTTCTTAGGCCTGCGGTGTCACAATGCCCCGTACAAATTTAGGGTTTTGACTGATCTTACAGTCAATTCCTGGTGCGGTCACCCATCGCTGTGTCCCCCTGATCATTTAAACTTTTATGTTCTATTTTTCTGATCTGTATTTAACCTTCTGATAATCACTACTAATTTCTATTCAGGGCTTTTCTAGGTGACTTAAATATGATTCTAATTCTCTTAATTATCTGGACTGACACCAATCACCGAAATTGTGATTTGCACAGAACTATGCATATAGGGGTGTTACAGGGAAATTACATTAGAAATCATGAAAATCATGCATGAACCTTAAGTATGGATTTTCGGCCAGCATGGGTATGGTAGGGTTTTAATTGTGTTTAATTGAATTGAGCATGAATTCTAGCTTAAATGAAGTGGTAGACATGATTTGTGTGTTGAGTTTACATGAATTGCATGAATTTGGAAGATGAAAAATTAGGGTTTTGGAGAAATTAGGGTTTTGGTGATATGAAGTACAATTAGGGTTTTTGATACCAAATTAAGGTCATTGATGTGCAACTAATGTAATTTGGTATTGATTTGATGAAAGGAATTAATGGAATGGTAGGGTGCTAATATGCTGAAATCTAGACAACTTGTGTCCAGTGTACTTAAATGCTCATAAGTTGAGCTATACAACTCCAATTGGTGTGAAATTAATAAGAAATGAAACCTAAGACATAATGCTCCAACTTTCATGAAGAGAGTCTGCCCAGAAAATGACCATAGGATACCTCAAATTAGGCTTGAATATGGGTTATCAATTATAGACTTGGAGAAAATGACTAGATGAACAGTACTTATTCAATTAGGCATAACTCACCCTAGGAAACTCCAAATTAGGTGATTCTTGAACCAATGGAAACTTGAGACATAGGAGAAAAATTCTTATGGAGACTATGAAACTAAATTATGACTCTAACTTGATCAAATTGCTAGATAAAATTAGTCTAGCAAATCTGCCCTGATTCTAGACTGAACCTGGAAAATGTGAAGGTTTAGGCATCTGACCAGTTTTGGAAAAATGGACATAGCTGGAGTTATATACATGAAAATCAGGTGATTCCAAATCCAAAATACTCATAAGAAATAGAACTACAAATGTCATGTTTGGACCTAAACCCAGTTCTTAGGGCAAAATAGAGGAATTGTTAGGGTAAGTTAAGAATGCCAAATCTGAAAATCCTGCACTTCAACAAAATTGCCCTATGACCTCTGAATGATTAATAGACCATAACTTCCTCTACATAATTCCAATTGAAGTGATTCAAAATGATTTAGAAACCTAAGACAAAGATATAAAACATTGTTTCAGGGACCAAGGCCAAATTATGAGCTTAAGATGCCCGGATATAGAATACAAATTTAAGGTACAAATCTGGAAAACCTAGAATTTTAGGATATAACACCTGGAACAGAGTTTAGTAATTTGGCCATAACTTGAGATCTAGAACTCCAAATTGAGTGATTCAAAAAGGAAAATAAAGCTAAGACATAGAGGAACAATTTTCATGAAGAAACCTCATTAAATTATGATTGGAACTAGGTTAAAATTGGGTTCAAAAGTCAGCGTACAAACTATCCAGAACCCAAAACTCATTGAAATTGCAAAGTTAACTTAGGGGTTCAGTAGACATTTATTTAATTAGTTATTGGAAATAGTTGGGATAAGTATTGAGACATTCTACTTGTGTGTTTTTAGTAGAAAAAGAGGCTTTAAAGGATAAGGAGAAATAAGTAAAGAAAAGGAGATTCATTGAAGGTTTGTGCACAACTTGCTTTTGCCTTTGTTTTTAAATTTGTAATTGATTTGAATGAGCTTTATATGAATGAGTTATGCTTTTTCTTTGTATTTGAGAACTTTAAATTGTTGAATTGATTTTTGTATGATTTAAATATTATTTCTTTTATGCATTTAAGAATTTAATGCATTGTTTTGAAGATTGTGAATTGTGAAATGATTTTATATTATGGAAAGGTGGATGTTGGCTCTTAATTTCATTGTAGCAAGGGGTTGGGCAGGTTTTGAAGGTATTTTAAAGTGCTTTTGAGAACTTGATGTGTTGCCAACCATGTACATAAATTTGCAATAACTAAATGTGTTTATTGATTTGTAAATGCGTTTTGGGAATGAAAATTATTTTGAATATATTTTGAAACCACAATGGACATGGAAATTTGATTTGTTTTCCTCATTAGCATGCCTAGTGAGACGACTTGGATTTGTTTCTCCTCCACTTGTAGGGTTGAGTTTCCCTCTCTGGCTTGACAGCTGAGGATGTCTTGGATGAGTACTCATATATGCTAGCTAGCCTTTGTGTTCCCCTTTAGCCTTTGGTTATTGGGAAGACTTAGCTTTATCGTGGTGTGCAACATGGCATTGATTGGAAATTTTGTGTCATAATCTAACTGTGTAAAATGTTGGCAACACCCTTAAATTGTGATTACTTGATAAACATGGGATTGAAGAATAAATGATTTGTCAACGATTTCAAAATGTTATGATGATTTCATGGAATTGTGAACATTGCAAATACACCCTTGATTTATGAATGTTTGATAAAATGTTATTGAAATAAAGGATTTGTATGATTAAAAATGTTGATATTGGTTTTATGAATTATGGAAAATTTGAATAATTCAAATTCCTTATTATGATTTCATAAAACATATTTTACATTGAGTTTTTAAATTATTAGTTGTGCACCATTGAGTTTATCGCTCAGCGATAGCTTTGTATGTTGTCGCAGGTGAAAGAAAAGATAGAGCAATTGAGTGAGCCTACTTGAAGCTGTGACTTGAAGCTGAGTTGGAGTTGTCTTTGGGTATATCATAAGTATACCCTTGTACATTAGGTTTTGATGTAATCATGTAGCTTTGTGTATGTAATTACATTCGATCAATTGTACAGAAACTTTGTAATATTATTTTTAGGACTTTAATCAAATGTAAATTGTTGTAATATTATTTTTTGTGAGTTTGAACATTTATAAATTTTGTAATACCAATTTCCTTAATTTCAATAGATGTTAATTTGTAATAAAATATTTCTTATATTGTAAATGCAAAAGCTTCATCCTTTTTTGGTTCGTGGATGAAAGAAAGCAAAATTTTGAACAATAATTGTATTTAATTATGTTAGATAATTGTTATAGGTGATTTCCAATAGGTTTAAAAGAATTGATTTTATATAGTTTTAGCCGTCGCCATGCAAAATTTTTGTAAAATTTTAAAAATGCCTATTTATTTCTAAATAAATTTTATGGCATATACCTAACTCAAAGACACTCTAATAATTCTTTTATCATCATTTTACACTTAAAAATGAAATGAAATTGTTTAAAATCCCTTGTAGTATATTTAATAGATTATCGGTAGGTGAAGTTCGGTAATTTATTAGGTGTACTACGGGATCATGTCATATCTTACAGAGGGATAAGGTGTGACATGGACTGTGTAATGCACCTGCCACCTTTCAACAGTGCATGATGGCCATTTTTTCTGACTTTATTGGAGAAATTATGGAGGTATTCATTGATGACTTTTTAGTAAATGGCACTAATTTTGATTCATGCTTGACTAATTTGTCTAAGGTTTTATAGAGGTGTGTTGATAATGTTCTGGTATTAAATTGGGAGAAATGTCACTTCATGGTCTAAGTGGGCATCGTTTTAGGGCATTTGGTCTCAAATAGGGGAATAGAAGTTGACAGAGCCAAGATTGAAATTATTTAAAAAAATGCCCCTTTCAACCATTGTTATGTACATGCTAGATTTTACCGGTGATTTATTTAGGATTTCTCTAAAATAACTAAACCTTTAACAAATCTTCTAAATCATGATGTTAAATTTAATTTTAATCAAGACTGTATGGATGCTTTTTATAGGTTAAAGATAACATTAACAACAGTTCCCATCATGCAACCTTTGGAGTGGACATTGCCATTCAAAATCATGTGTGATGCAAGTGAGTCTACTGTTAGAGCTGTCATTGGCCAGCGGAGAGATAAAAAAACCTTATGCCATTTACTATGCAAGCTGAATCCTTGATGAAGTTCAAATTAATTATGCTATAACTAAAACGGAGTTCCTTGTAGTAGCGTTTACACTCGACAAGTTCTGCTCTTACTTGGTCAACTCTAAGGTAATTGTTTTCACTGATCATGTAGCAATTAGGTATTTAATAAGTAAGAAAGAAGCTAAATCTAGGTTGATTAGATGGATTTTGTTACTTCAGAAATTTGACCTAAAAATAAGAGATAAAAAAGGTACTGAGAATATAGTGGCTGATCATCTTTCTAGGCTAAAAACTAAAAATAATGATGATGATATTGAGCCAATTATTAGTTTTTTTTATTTTTATTTTTATGAATGAGCAGCTGTATGTTTTGAAATCTATACTTCCATGGTTTGCTTAAATTGTGAATTATTTGTCTTATAGTTTCTTGCCACTTGATTTATCCTAGCAGCAAAAGAAAAGATTTTGCATGATATTAGATTTTACTCTTAGAAAAGCCTCTTTTATTTAGAAGATGTAATGATGGAATACTTAGAAGATGCATGCTAGAAGAGGAAATAAATGATGTTATCTACCATTGCCACTCGTTTAAGTATGGTGGTCATTTTAGTGTTTCAAAAACCATTGCAAAAGTTTTGCAATTTGGTTTGTATTGGCCCACTATGTTTAAACATGTGAGAGATTTTATGAGTAAGTGAGATAGATGTAACAACCCCCGATTCGGTAGCATCACAGCTAAACCAAGAGCATTACCTATAATTTCCATAATCTGTTATAAGAATTATATCTCAAATTCATATGAATAGTCCATCATATATCACATAAACAAAATGTAAACTTTTACTTATCATATCATTCACTTAGATACAACTTTTTCATCATTAGTTATTTATACAATTTGTACAAAAAGAATTATTTACAAGCAAAGGAACTAACCCTAATTAAAAACCCTTGAGAAAATATTGCTGCTCTAATGCAGACTTTAGTGATCTACTCTTTGTGAATCCTCGACTTTAGTACTTGCACGAGGTAAAAACCCATCATGCTAAGCATATAGCCTAGTGGTGCAAGTCTAGCTTAAATACAGCTAATTAATAGCCGTCTATAACTATACATACTATAATCATTTAATCAAATAATTAAAATAATCTCAAGCAAGTAACATTTTATAATAACTTTACAAAAATAGGTAAAGCATTCCATAGTAACTATTTTAATTGTAATTAACTGATCTTGCTAATGATATATACATATAGAACAAAATATCCATTAACTAATGTAAGATCCAAACATACATATAAAATAGCAACTCATTTAACATGAATATTAGTCCCTTTATTATTTCTATTTAATAGCCCAATTCCTTCCTAGCATAACTTTCCTTATATAGGATACTGGGATTTTAATGCAACACCTTCTTTCAGATGTCATCTTATATTTTCTCTTTACTGCTGCAACATCTTCTTTTGGATGTTGTCTTATGTGTCCTGATCGCCACTGCAACAGCTTCTCTCAGGTGTTGTCTCACGTGCCCTTTTTAAAATCAATACATATGTTGTGACACCGTCTTTTAGATGCCATCTTTAAATCATCAAAGATATATTTTCAATTCATTTTGCAGATCTACCAACTTACTTCCCTATTTGGTATGACAAACTATCCGGTTTCTATTTTTAAGCTAGATGGAATTTTGGGCCTTAACAATCTCATAACTTGATCTTAGATAATTTAACCATTCATACATCCATAAAGGATTGTCATTCATTATTTCAACATCATTTATCATCATTACATAATTGTTTACATATTCAGAATAAAGACATAACCATGTAACATGTCATTTCATTTAAGCAAAGTAGTGACTCTCATAACATTATTTCTTTCATTACATAATCATTTGCATATTCCCAATAAGAACATAATTATATAACTTATCATTTTATTTGGCAAAGTAGTAGCATCTTATTCCATAACATTTAGAATCAATTAAATCACATTCCAATAAATAGCTTTACCAACTCATGTTACAATCACAATGAGACTTAGAGTAAGACATTTTCAAGATCATTTCTTTTCATAAAACATGTCAATTTATGTCTTACCTTTTATTAGGAATCAATTTGATCAGCATTTAGACATATAGAAATTCATTTATAACTCTTTATTGACAAAGTGTTCAAATAGGTGAGTTATCATTTGAGGAGGGACACCTATTTGGTACCCTGTCTTCTATCAATTCTTTGGGTACCCTAAAGACATAATTTGCTCCTATGGTCTTCATACAATTTGTAGCCTAATGTCTTACCTTTCATTTAAATCAAGAATCACCCCATTCAAAGTCTAGATCTCAAGTTATGCTCATTTTTCCACATACTGTCCATTTTCTACCTGACCAGGTTTGGATACAATCAGAATTCATGGCTCCTATTCATAGGCCAATTTGACCATCTTAATGATAGATTCAATCAAAGTAGTCTTCATAAGATTTGTTCCGACAGATTCAATCAAAGTAATCTTCATAAGATTTGTTCCTACATATTTTAAGTTTTCAATGGTTCAAGAATCACCTAAGAGGCCTAAATCATGAGTTATAGCTAAATTACCACCTACTGTTCATGGATACAAAGTCCTGAGAATTCCAGGTTTTCAAAATTTCAACTCAGACTTGCACTCAACATTTAAATACTTTACACCTAGAATTTGTATAGGGTCTCCGAAGCAAAATTTTAGACCTATGTCTTAGGTTTTCAAATCATCTTGCAGCACCTCAATTAGAGGTTTACGAAGGCAGATATGCCCTGTTTACTACACGGAGTTCACAGGGCTAAATTGTTGAATTCCAGGAATTCCAGTTTTGCAATTCCAAATTACTCTAAAATTTTAGCCACTTTGTCCTAAGAATTAGGTCTGGGTCAAAACACAGAAATCATAGGTCTATGTCTTAAGAAAATTTTGGTATAAATTACAACTCAATTAGAGCTTTACAACTCAACTTATAGCTAAATTAGTATAGATTGCTAACTAGATATACTATCCTGGCAGTCACCATTCAAGGGTGCATAAAGTAATAATTTCTATAACAAGCTTAAACAAGCACTTACCTCAACCTAGTTGTAGCAATATACTCCCAATTGCAATCCCTTTTCACTAAAAATCCCTAAGCAAATCAATGTTCAGCCTTGGTTTCACCCCAATAATTCTGCCCTATTGAATCAGCTCACCAATCTTGAATTCTTTCTTCACTTTCACTTTGATTTCATGGATTGTTCTTTAATTCCTTCAATTCCATCACAAAATAGCATCTTAGATTGTTGAATTAGGGTTTGTATTTGAGTTTAGGTAAAAGAAAACGCAGAAATAGAGAGAGAGTCGGCTGGAGTTGAATGAAGAAGAAGAAGACCAAAATTCTTGTTTTATATGCCTAGATTTTTTTATCTCTTCTTTACATGTGTTACTCTACCATTGGTCCCCTCTTTGACTTGTAATTAGTGATTAATTAAGTTAATAAATCATACTTAATGATTCTAATTAAACTCAATTATGTGCTAAGTTGGGAAATTTTAATTCCCCCCCCTCCCCCCAAACTTCATTAATTTTGAAACAAAGTCTATAGGTGCCTTTTGCAACTTTAACCCCTCATTTAATTTAATTTATATACCATATTCAATACTTGAATTTCTTACCAAAATATACTAAATAAGGTCTGTAAATTTGGAGCATTACAATTCTCCCCCTCTTAGGATATTTCGTCCTCGAAATTAGAGATTGTACCTTAGTTGAATAGTTGGGGATACTATTATTTCATCACTTTCTTACTTTCTCAAGTAGCTTCTTCAATTGCATGATTCCTCCATAGCACTTTAACTAGTGAAACTTGCTTGTTTCTCAGTTCCTTCACTTCAAGAGCTAAAACTACCATTGGTTCCTCTTCATAGGTCAAGTCTGGTTTGACTTCAATTGTCTTCATAGGGTTGACATGGGTTGGGTCTGATCTGTATCTTTTTAACATTGACACATAAAAGACATTATGTATCTTTGATAGTTTTGGTGGTAAGGCTAGTCTATAGGCTACCGACCCACACGTTCAATTATTTCATATAGACCGATAAACCTCGAACTTAACTTGCCTTTCTTGCCAAATCTTAAAATCTTATTCCATGGTGAGACTTTTAAGAAGACTTTATCACCTACTTTTTATTATATATTCCTTCTCTTTAAATCAGCATAAGATTTCTGCCTGTCCATTGCTGCTTTCAGTCTATCCTTTATCAGCTTCACTTTATTCTTTGTCTGTTTCATAAGTTCTGGTCCCACTAACTTCTTTTCACCCAATTCTGCCCAGCATAAAGGAGTTCTGCACTTCCTACCATACAAGGCTTCATAAGGTGCCATATGGATGCTAGACTGATAACTATTGTTTTAAGCAAATTTTATTAGTGGGAGTTGTTTATCCAAACTTCCCTCAAATTCAATAACACAGCTTCTCAAAATATCCTCTAGTACTTGTATAACTCTTTCAGATTCTCCATCTGTCTGAGGATGGAAGGTTGTACTGAAGTGGAGTCGAGTGCCCAAGGCTTTATGCAAACTTTTCCAAAATCTTAATGTAAATCGTGGGTCTCGATCCGATATGATGGATACAGGCACTCCATGCAACCTGACTATCTCATCGATGTATAAATCCAGTGAATAGTCTTATCTAACTGGAAGAAAATGGGCTGACTTGGTTAATCTATCCATAATGACCCATATTGAATCATGCTTTATCTGTGTAAGAAGGAGTCCTGTGACAAAGTCCATTATAATCCTTTCCCATTTCCGCTCTGGTATAGGGATTGGTTGTAGTAAACTAGATGGCACTTGATGTTCAGCCTTCACTTACTGACATGTTGGGCATTTAGACACATACTCTGCTATGTCTTTCTTCATAGTAGGCCACCAGTAATGTAGCTTCAAATCCTAGTACATCTTGTTATTGCCCTGATGCATAACATAAGCAGTAGTGTGTGTTTCTCTGTGGATGCTCTTTTTCAAATCATCTACATTCGGCACATAGAGTCGTCTTTATAATACAAATGACTATCTCCTTTTACCACATATTTACTTTCTTTCTCATTTAACAATTTACTGACTAATGCCATTAACTTCTCATCTGTTTTTTGTGCATCTTGCACCTGTTGAATCAGATTGGATTTAATCCTCAATTTAGCCACAATCACACCATCAGTTGTCAACCTCAGATGAGCATTTATTGCCTTTAAGACTAGCAATGACTTTCAGCTAAGGGCATCATCTACTATATTAGCTTTTCCTGGATGGTAATCTATGATGGAATCATAGTATTTAAGCAATTCCATCCATCTCCTCTGCCTCAAGTTTATTTCTTTTTGTGAAGGTAGGTATTTCAGACTTTTGTGATTTGTATAAATTTAGTATTTTTCTCCATATAAGTAATGCCTACATATTTTCAAAGAGAAGACGATGGCTGCTAGCTCCAAATTAGGAGTAGGATAATTTCTTTTATGTGGCTTCAGTTATCTGGAAGCATAAGCTATCACCTTTCCTTCTTGCATCAACACACAGCCGAGTCCATTTAATGAGGCTTCACTATAGATCACAAAATCCTTTCCTGATGTAGGCTGCGTTAACACAAGAGCTTTTGTAAGCATAGCTTTTAATTTATCAAAGCTAGCCTGATGCTTATCTATCCATTCAAACTTAATACCTTTATGTAGCAATTTGGTCATTGGAGAAGCTATCGTGGAAAACCCCTTTACAAATATTCTGTAGTATCTAGCCAATCCCAAAAAACTTTTGATTTCTGTCACATTCTTAGGTGGCTTCCATTCCAAAATAGCTTCTATCTTTATAGGTTCTACCCTTATGTCACCTGAGGATACAATGTGGCCTAGGAAGGAAACTTCATTCAACCAAAAATCACATTTTCTCCACTTAGCATACAATTGCTTGTCCCTCAAAATTTGTAACACAATTCTAAGGTGCTGAGCATGTTTTTATCTTGTCTTAGAATATATTAGTATGTCATTAATGAAAACAACTACAAACTGGTCCAAATAGGGTATGAAAATCCAATTCATTAAGTCCATGAAGGCAGTTGGGGCATTGGTAAGCCCAAAGGGCATCACTAGAAATTCATAGTGGCCATATCTAGTTCTGAATGCAGTCTTATCAATATCAGATTCCTTAACTTTCAACTAGTAATACCCAGATCTCAAATCAATTTTAGAGAAGACCCTAACCTCTTTTAACTGATCAAATAAATCATCAATCCGGGGTAAGGGATATTTATTCTTGACTGTTAACTTATTCAACTATTTATAGTCAATGCACAGCTTAAAGGTTCCATCTTTCTTTTTGGAAAATAATACTGGTGCTTCTCAAGGTGACACATTAAGGTGTATAAATCACTTGTCAAGTAAGTCTTACAGCTGTAATTTCAACTCCTTCAATTTAGTGGGAGCCATTCTATAGAGTGCTATTGATATTGGTGCAGTACTAGGGAGCACATCAATTGAGAATTCTACCTCCCTGTCTGGTGGTAGCCCAGGTAATTCTTTAGGAAATATTCTGAAATTCATTGACTATGGGAATATCCTGAATATTTAAACCTTTTTTTCTAGTGTCTATGACATGTGTCAAAAATGCCTCACACCCCTTTCTAATTAGCTTCCTGGCTTTAATAGTCAAGATCACATTTGACAGTAAATTCTGTCTCTCACCATATACAGCCACATCAGCATTATCAGAAGCTTGCAACACAACCCTTTTTAATTTGCAATCAACCACAACCTGATGTTTAGCTAACCAATCCATACCCAGAATAACATCAAATTTATGGAAAGGTAATTCTATCAAGTTAGCAAGAAATTCCCTATCTTGCACCATAACTGGGCAGTCTCTAAATGCCTTGTTTATAGTCATACTATGTCCTATAGGATTAGTTACCACTATATTATGTGACAATAATTCAATATGTAAAACCTTCTCACTTGGTGTAGTGGTGCAGATATAAGCATGTGTGGATCTCGGATCAATCAATGCATACACATTAGCATCAAAGAGTAAAAATTTACCAACTATCACATCAGGAACATCTTTGATCCTCTCTAGCTTTCATTGCATATGCACTAGCTGGGGCTCTATTTTCCTGGAGTCTATTAACTATCTCTGATACCCCTCTCTGACTGGTCCCAACTGGTTTTGCTCTGCTTGGCTTCCTGCCTCTCTGAGTACCAGGCATGGATGTTTGTGCCTAAGTCCGTGGTACATTAGTACCCTTCAACTTAGGACAATCCTTCTTGAAATGATCAGTGGCCCCACATTTAAAATAGGCCCTCGTTATTTTCCTGCAAGTGTCCTGGTAGGGACGGCCACAATGTTCACATGGTGCTAATGCTGGTCGCCTGAAGGAAGCAGTTAGTGAACTAGCAGTGGAACCCTATCGTTGTAGGCCACGCCTAAATGGGGTCCCTTGCCTAGTACTATGAGCTGTTGTCTGACTCTAAGGTCCCCTCATCCTCATATTGCTGGAGGAGATATTACTCTATTGTCCCTTCTTCTGATCTCTATTCTTTCTGCTTTATTCTTCTTCCTTAACTATTTCAATGTTTAAGGTAGCTGAAACCAGTCTGGAGAAGTTGTCTATCTGCATCCTTGTTAGCTAGAGTCTGAGGTAATCATTCAAGCCATCCTCAAACCTCCTACATTTGATTTCCTCAGTGGCAACTATTTCTCTATCATATCTACTGGGTCTGATAAATTTTCTTTCATACCCAGTGACTGATAATCGTCTCTGCCTCAACTAAGTGAACTCCCTCCTCTTACTTTCCAAATACTATTGGCTGATGTATTTCTTTCTGAATTCAGCCAAGAAGAGATCCCAAGTAATGTCCTGTGGAAGTTACACCTTCTCTGCATGATCAATTGCAGTCAACCACCACTGATATGCTTCTTCTTGTAGCAGAGATACTGCACGCTCTAAACTTTGATCTGGTGTGCAGTGGAGCTGTTGTAGAACCCTCTCTATCCTTTCCAACCAGAATTCAGCAGTAAAGGGATCATCATCCTTCTTACCATAGAAGTCTACTACCCCATACTTTCTGAGTTTCTCTAGATGACTTCTCTGTGAAGCCTGTGGAATAGCCCCTGTTATGTGTATGAAGAAATCTGTCATTTATTGAAATAAGACATTTTAGCCTTGATTAGATGGGCTAGCTGAGGCTTGTGGAGGAGCATTTTCTGGGTTTCCTTGGCCTACACTGATAGGGCTGTTACTTTCTGCAGCCTCATCTATGGCTCGTTGCGAAGTGGGATCCATACCTTTTCCCTACAATATACAAGAGAGTAGATCTGTATTAGAGTTGCACAAATCTTATTTATTATACCCTATGTGACTTATTAACATTTCCTTTATCTAGTTTCAGAACCACCTAAACTTAGGTTTTGATACCAAAAATTGTAACAACCATCGATCAGGCAGTATAATAGCTGAACCGGGAGTGTTACCTGTAATTTTCATAACCTATTATAAGAATTATATCTCAAATTCATATGAATAGTCCATAATATATCATATAAACAAAATGTAAACTTTTACTTATCATATCATTCACTTAGATACAACTTTTTCATCATTAGTTATGTTGGACCTAGGTGTCTTAACCCATGTTTTGATGATAATAAACAGTTAGTGTGCTACTAATATACTTTGGAAGTGCTTGTGTTGAGTTTGCAGGCCCTAGATTCAAAATTGCCAAATTGCTTCAAATCAAGGTTAAGGAAGAGCAAGATAAGGAAGTAAACATTTATAGGACCTTACAAGGTAACTTTTATTTATTTTATATCTTGTAAATCTCATTTTATTAATTATGTTAGCTCAAGTCTAAGTGGTACTAAGAATATCTTGTTCAACTTAGTTTTCACCTAATTCTTTATCAAAGGAAAATTAAATAAATTTTTCAAAAATGCAAAATTAATTTTGAAAAGAATTTTAGTTGCAAAATACATTGAATTATCTTTCTAATGGTTCAAACGGATCAAAAATCCAAGTTCAGATAAAAAAGTTATGAGTTTTTTAAACTCTTAATTTCTTAGTGTCTTTACTTATAACTTTTTCTTGACCAAGGGGGAGTAAAATGAAATTTTCACATTTGAGAAATGCAAATTTGTTTTTGAAAGTGTTTTCATTTAAAATTTTATCAAATTAGCTTTGCAACGGTTCAAACAGATCGAAAATCTGAGTTCTGATAAAGAAGTTACACATTTCCTAAGCCTAAGTGCCCTTTTGACAATTTCTATCCAAAGAGCACTTCGGCAGCCGAAAGTGGGAAGTTCGGCTGCCGAAGTTCATTCTTTAAATCATGGTTTTTGAGCGTTAAAAGCCATTTTGTGCAAAGAGCACTTCAACAGTCGAACGTGGGAACTTCAATAGCCGAAAGTGACTTTTCAAAAGCTAATTTTTAGCACTCCAACCTTTGACAGCTGGAGTAAATAACATCGATAGTCGAACCTGGGTTTTTGCAACTCGATAAAATAAAGCTTTGGGTGGTTGAACGGTTAGTTTAGCATTTAGTGCACCCCCAACGGCTATTTTCTTGCAAAAACTATAAATAGGCACAATTTATGATTGGAAACAAGTTTAACAACAATAATCTTTTGGAAATTTATTGTTCTCTAAAGATTTTCTTTATTCTCTCTCTAGAACTTAAGCTACCATAGTTAATGTTGAGAGCTTGATATTTGAGCTGTAAATTCTTTGTTCTGAGAGTTCATTCAAGGTTGTTATGAGCACTTATTGTAATTTTGAGTGTGATAGAGCTTTAAATAGCTCTTAAGTGTAAAGGGATTTGTAAAAGAGCAAGAGTTTGCTCTTATGGTGATTGTAAGGAATTTATTCTTCTCCCAAAGAAGAATTTTACTAGAGTTAACTCTCAAGGAGGGCCTTAAGGAGAGGACGTAGGCTTGGGATAGCCGAACCTTTATAAATTTCTTGTGTAATCATTCTCGCTCTACTCTTCTTTGTGTTTAAATTTCATTTAGTCTTTAATTTTGCAATTAGAACCCAATTCACCCCCCCTCTTGGGTTGCTACAAGGGACAACAAGTGGTATCAGAGCTGGTCTCCATTCAAAGACTTAATCATCTTGAAGCAAAGATCAATGGCAATCCTCAATGCACAAGAAGGTGAATTGGTAGTAAAACTCCCTTTCTTTGATGGACATGATTTTCTCTATTGGAAGAATAAGATGTATTACTTCCTTAAATCAGAAGGAGTGGATTTATGGGATATAATTGAAAATGGTCCCTTCATTCCTATCAAAGTAGTAGATGGTAAGCATGTGCCAAAGATAAAGGGTGAATGGAACAAGCATGATAAGTATATGTTTTCTTTGAATATAAGAGCTATGCATATGTTGAGAATTTCTTTAAATGATTTTTCCTATGCTAAAATTTCTAAATGCTCCAATGCTAAAGATATATGGGATTCTCTTGATTCTATGTATAATTCTAACCATTGTTGTCAAGTTGATAAAGTTGAGTACACCAAAAACTATTCCTCTTAATAATAAATGGAGCAAATGTCGCAAGTGGATAATGCTTATGAACAAAGCTTCAAAGAACACTCCATGATTGACATGTGCTTAATTGCTTTGGAAGACAACAAAAAAGAATCAAAAAGAACAAGAAGCATGGAATGTTCAATATCCACAAGATGTGAAGGTGAAGAGATCAATGATGAAGTTGCCAACATGTGCTTCATGGCAATGAAGGAAAGCTCTAATGAGTTAACTTTAAATGATGAAGTTGTTGACTTTTCTTATGATGAACTAGTTAATTCACTTAAAGTTATGAATGATGAACTTGAGTTGAGTCATAAGAAAAACAAGCTCTTAAAAAAAGAACTAGTTAGTTTGAGGAAGGAAAATGAGACCTTAACTAAGGATGATAAACCTTTAGGGGATGATATGCAAAAATCCTTAGATGAGCTCTCATTAAAAAATGAGAAATTGAAAAATGAAATTATTGAGATAAAAACTTCTCTTTCCAAATTTGCTAAAGGAAAAGACAAACTTGATGCAATTTTGGACTCTCAAAGGTTTCCTAGCATCAAGTATGGACTTGGCTATAGTAAATTTGCCCAAGCACCTCCTTTCAAGACGATCTTTGTTAAAGCATCTAGTTCTAATGAGCCTTGTCCTCAAATGTCTAGTTTAAAGGTTTCTAATCCTAAAGGACAAGAACCAAAGACATTTAGTGGAAATGAAACTAGAAAGATGTCAATTCATCAATATGCTTCCAAACAAAACGTAAGTAGGACATACATATCTAAAAGAGTTGCATCTAGGCTAAAGCTTCATAGGGGACATGCTACTAGGCCTCATAATTATCATCACACTCACCATGCCTCATGCTCACATTCACATAATGGACATAAAAAGAATGGTCACATGAGACCATATTCACACTCTTATGCATATAGACTAAGAATAAGAAGGTTCAATGGTTATTGTCACTATTGTGGCAAGTTTGGTCACACCAATTATAGGTGTGCTATTAGGAAAATCCATCTTGAATATGGTGGAATATTTGATTTTAATGATGAAACTACTAACCCTCAAGGACCCAAGTACATTTGGGTACCTAAAGTAAATTGGATTATCATGTATAGGTGTGCTTGAAATCCTCAAAGCTTGAAAGTAAGTGGTACTTGGATAGTGGATGTTCAAAACACATGACCAAAAATGCCAATCTCTTCCTTTAACTTGAAAAGAAAGATGGAGGTGGACAAGTGACTTTTGGTGATAATAGTAAAGGTAAAATTATGGGAATAGGTAAGTGATGACTCTTGGACTTGGCATAGAAGACTTGCACATGCTAGCATGGACTTTCTTGCAAACTTGAACAAGGATGAGCTAGTTGATGGGCTACCAAAGATCAAGTTTCAAAAGGATAAGGTGTGTAATGCATGCCAAATGGGTAAGCAAGTCAAGAGCTCTTTTAAATCTATTTATAAGTTATCTACTTCTAGACCCCTTCAATTGTTGCTTATGGATTTGTTTGGTCCTACTAGAGTAGCTAGCTTAGGTGGTGCATATTATACCTTGGGAATTATTAATGACTACTCTAGGTATATTTGGGTTGCATTCCTTGCGCATAAGGATGAATGTTTTGATATTTTTAAGAGAATATAAAAAAAGGTTCAAAATGAAAAGGGTTTTCAAATATCTTTTATTAGGAGTGATCATGGTAGAGAATTTGAAAATGAAAAATTTGATAAGTTTTGTAACTCACTAGGGATCACTCACAATTTTTCTTCTCCTAGGACTCCCCAACAAAATGGTGTTATTGAGAGAAAAAATAGAACTCTTCTAGACATGGGGAGGACTATGTTAAATGAATATAATTTGCCTACTTATTTTTGGGCGGAAGCCATTAATACGGCTTTTTATGTTTTAAATAGAGTTTTGATTAGACCTATTTTGAAGAAAATCCCTTATGAGTTATGGAATGGCAAGAAACCTAAAATAGGTTATTTTATAGTTTTTGGTTGTAAATGCTTCATTTTGAATACCAAAGATAATTTAGATAAATTTAGCTCCAAAACTGATAAAGGTATCTTTTTGGGGTACTCTACATCTAGTAAAGCATATAAAGTCTTTAATAAGAGAACCTTAGTTGTTGAGGAGTCAATGCATGTTGTATTTGATGAAGCTAACCCCTTTGGTCCTAGAAAGGATATTTCTTGTAATGATAATGTTATAGGTAATCTTGATGAGTTGACTCTTGAAGATCCTCAATCTAGTGGAATTCAAGATCAACACATGGAATATCCCTTGAAGGACTTAGGAGTTGATCAAGTTGAGCTTCAACAGCAACAAGGTCAACCAGTTCCATATCAAGAGTTCAACAAGATCTACCCAAAAATTGGACATTTAAGAAGGATCATCCTAAAGATCTAATCATTGGTGATACATCAAAAGGGGTATAACTAGATCATCTCTTAGAAATATATGTAATAGCCTTGCATTCATTTCTCAAATAGAACCTAGGAGCATAGATGAGGCCATTAATGATGAGAGTTGGGTACTTGCAATGCAAGAGGAGCTCAATTAGTTTGAAAAAAAAAAGGGTTTAGACCTTAGTTCCTAGGCTAAAGGACCATCCATCCATAGGCACCAAATGGGTGTTTAGAAACAAATTAGATGAGGATGGAAACAAAACTAGGAATAAAGCTAGGTTAGTAGCCAAAGGCTATAACCAAGAGGAGGGCATTGACTATGATGAAACCTTTGCCCCTGTAGCTAGATTAGAAGCCATTAGAATCTTGCTTGCATATGCATCATACATGAATTTTAAACTTTTCCAAATGGATGTTAAAAGTGCTTTTCTAAATGGTTTTATTGATGAGGAGGTATATGTTGAGCAACCTCCTAATTTTGAAAATCATGAGTTTCCAAACCATATTTTTAAATTGACTAAAGCCTTGTATGGTTTGAAACAAGCTCCTAGAGCATAGTATGAAAGGCTTAGTAACTTTCTTTTGCAAAATGATTTTTCAAAAGAAAAAGTTGATACAACTCTTTTTGTTAAAAATCATGTAAATGACATCCTTGTAGTATAAATATATATTGGTGATATTATATTTGGTGCTACTAATGAGTGTTTGTGTGAAGAGTTTGCTAATACCATGAAGAGTGAGTTTGAGATGAGCATGATGGGAGAACTCAAGTTCTTCCTTGGGCTTCAAATCAAGCAAGCTAGGGATGGCATCTTCATCAACCCAGCCAAGTACACCAAAGAATTGATCAAGAGGTTTGGGATGGAGAATAGCAAGCCAAGTAGAACTTCAATGAGCACAAAAAAGAAACTTGACAAGGGTGAAAAAGGAAAACCGGTTGATGAAAAGCTCTATAGAGGTATGATTGGCAGTCTTTTATATCTGATAGCTAGTAGACCGGACATTATATTTTTTGTATGTTTATGTGCAAGTTTTCAATCATGTCCTAAAGAGTCTCATTTGCATGTTGTTAAACGTATTCTCAAATACTTGAATGGTACATTGCATTTAGGTCTATGGTATCCTAGAAATGCATCCTTTGATTTATATTCCTACTCAAATGCTGACTTTGGTGGAAGCATCCTTGATAGGAAGAGTAGCTCAGGTACTTGTCAACTCCTAGGACACTCTTTAATTTCTTGGTATAGTAAGAAATAAAACTCGGTTGCACTTTCCACGGCCAAAGCCGAATATGTGGCTGTAGGTCTTTGTTATAGCCAAATTCTTTAGATCAAACAACAATTAAGAGACTTCAAAATATCTCTTAATCACATTCCTATTAAATGTGATAACACAAGTGCAATCAATTTGACCGAGAACCCAATACAACATTCTAGAACCAAGCATATAAACATTAGACATCATTTTATACGTGATCATATATTGAACGGTGATGTTGTTCTTGAGTTTCTTGATACACATCACCAATTAGCTGATATCTTTATAAAACCTTTGTGTGAAGATAGGTTTAATTTCATTAAGAGAGAATTAGGCATGCTTGACAACCTTGATACTTGAGATTGAAATTTACTGTTCACATTACTGTTCACATTAACAAAATATGGGTTTCCTATTTTTGGCTGCCATATGATCACAGTACTATTCCTCATTAATTTAGATTGTTCTTCTTGATTATTCTATGAAGGTTATTTGCTAAGATTCTGTTGATGCTTTGAATAGACTCCTTGATGGTTTTACAAGTCTTATGTAAATGAAATTAGTAAATTTGTATTGAAGTCTTCTTGGCTCTTTGTAGGCTATTTTTTAGAATAATTGTTATGTTGCCTCTAGATTGAGCATATGTTATATGATGGTAAGCCTTTGAATGATGGCATAATTTTTGTATGTCTTTCCTTCTAGAGTGCATTTTGATGATGCCAAAAAGGGGAGATATATAGCTAGTGGATGAATTAGCTAAGTGGATGAATAATTTCAAATTTTAAGCTTTAAACATGATATATAAATGATGATTTAGTGGGATACATGTTTTGGGTATACTTATGTGATGCTTCTTGGTAATCCTTTGATAGATATTCTGAATTATTTTTGATATAAAAATAACTTTGCATCATCATTCACCTAAAACTCATGGCATTTCATTCATTGAGTTAAAGTCTCTCTTATGTGCTCTCCAAATTCTATTTAGTAAGTCACAAACTATCTTTGAAAGGGGAAGTACATTAAGGGGGAAAATTTATGAAAAACACACACTTCACTTGTGCTTAATTTTACTCATTCACTAAGTTTTTGTCATCATCAAAAAGGGGGAGATTGTTGGACCTAGGTGTCTTAACCCATGTTTTGATGATAATAAATAATTAGTGTGCTACTAATATACTTTGGAAGTGTTTGTGTTGAGTTTGTAGGCCCTAGATTCAAAATTGTCAAATTGCTTCAAATCAAGGTTAAGGAAGAGCAAGATAAGGAAGCAAACATTTATGAGACCCTACAATATAACTTTTATTTATTTTATATCTTATAAATCTCATTTTATTAATTATGTTGGCTCAAGTCTAGGTGGTACTAAGAATATCTTGTTCAACTTAGTTTTTACTTAATTCTTTATCGAAGGAAAATTAAATAAAAATTTCAAAAATGCAAAATTAATTTTGAAAAGTATTTTAGTTGCAAAATACATTGAATTAGCTTTCCAATGATTCAAACGGATCAAAAATTCGAGTTCGGATTAAAAATTCGAGTTCAGATCAAAAAGTTGTGAGTTTTTTAAACTCTTAATTTCTCAGTGTCTTTACTTGTAACTTTTTCTTGACCAAGGTAGAGTAAAATGAAATTTTCAAATTTGAAAAGTGCAAATTTGTTTTTGAAAGTGTTTTCATTGAAATGTTTATCAAATTAGCTTTCCAATAGTTCAAACGGATTAAAAATCTGAGTTCCGATAAAAAAATTACGCATTTCCGAAGCCTAAGTGTCCTTTTAACACTTTCTATCAAGAGAGCACTTTGGCAGCCGAAAATGGGAAGTTTGGCTATTAAAGTTCATTCTTTAAATCATGGTTTTTGAGTGTTAAAAGCCATTTTATCTAGAGAGCACTTCGGTAGTTGAAAGTGGAAACTTCAGCAGCCAAAAGTGACTTTTCAAAAGCTAATTTTTGGCGCTCCAACCTTTGGCAGCCGAAGTAAATAATATCGGCAACTGAACCTGGGTTTTTTCAATTCAATAAGATAGAGCTTTGGGTGGTTGAATGGCTAGTTTAGCATTTAATGTATCCCCAATGGCTATTTTTTGCAAAAACTATAAATAGGCACCATTTATGACTGGAAACAAGTTTTACAATAATAATCTTTTGGAAATTTATTGTGCTCTAAAGATTTTCTTTATTCTCTCTCTAGAACTTGAGTTACCATAGTTAATGTTGAGAACTTGATATTTGAGCGGTAAATTCTTTGTTCTGAGAGTTTATTCAAGGTTGTTGTGAGCACTTATGTAATTTTGAGTATGATAGAGCTTTAAATAGCTCTTAAGTGTAAAGGGATTTGTAAAAGAGCAAGGGTTTGCTCTTGTGGTGATTGTAAGGGGTTTATTCTTCACCCAAAGAAGAATATTAGTGGAGTTAACTCTCAAGGAAGGCCTTGAGGAGAGGATGTAGGTTTGGGATAGTCGAACCTCTATAAATTTCTTGTGTCATCATTCTTCCTCTACTCTTCTTTTTGTTTAAATTTTATTTAGTCTTTAATTTGCAATTAGAACCCAATTCACACCCCCCCCTTTGGGTTACTACAAGGGACAATAAGTTATTTATACAATTTGTATAAAAAGAATTATTTACAAGCAAAGGAGCCAACCTTAATTAAAACCCTTGACAAAATATTGCTCCTTTGATGCAGACTTTAATGATCTACTTTTTGTGAATCCTTGGCTTCAGTACCTACACGAGGTAAAAACCCATCGTGCTAAGCATATAGCTTATGTAACACCCCTACTTGTATAGCCTGGTACATTTCACTGTTTTGGTGACTGGAGTCGGTCCGGACAATTAAGGGGTTTAGAACCACTCTTAAGACAACTAGATAAACTATAAACACAAATAATTAATAATTGCCAATTAGTTAAGTATAAATAAGAAAAACAGAACATAAGAAGTTAAATGAGCCGAGAGTTACAGCGATGGGTGACCCTCTCAGGAAGGACTGCGAAGTCATTTTAAACTCAAATTTCAAACGGTAAAATGTGACGCCGCGGTCCTTAGGACCCTTATAAACACAGTGGAAAAGAGAAAATCATGAAAAAGAATTGTTAAGCCAGTCAAATAATTAGGTCAGGGAGCCGAAAGAAATATTGGATTATTTGCAAATTGGGAAGAACCGGCGAGGGGCAATTTGGTCAATTGGCCCCAAGAGCTGACTCCTGACCTAACTGTCAAATAAAATCGGAAAAAAGAAAATTTTAGAATTGAGAATTAAATTAAAGAACTAATAGAAAAAAATAAATAAAAAAAAGAAAATGGAAAAGTTAAAAGGTGATGACATCATGCATGACTTCATGCATGATGCCATAAAAACAATACTTAATATATTTATTTAATTGGGATTTTTGGGTCTTCCATAAGGATAAAAACAAAACAAAAGAAAAGAAAAATAAAAATCAAAGTCTTCTTCCACCAAGCTTGCCGCCCTCACATACTCTCTCTCTCCCTCACCATTGCAAACTCCATTAAAGCTTGTCTTCAAGCTTTGAAACACTTACTAAACCTCAACTTCTCCCATACTTGCTTCACAAAAACTTGTTCTAGTCACTTGGAAAGGAGCTTGACAACAAAAAGAAAAAGAAAGGAAGAAGTTTTGAAGAAAAAGAAATTCTACATAAAAGGTTAGTGATCAAATTTGATAATTTGAGTTTGATTCTTACATTTTTAACTTATTGAGCTTGTAAATAAACTTAAAATGGAAAGAAAATTTGTTGAGGGATTATATAAAATTTTGGACAGCTAGGGTTTGGTTGGACAAAGTATAAATTTGTTTGAGCTAAACATGTTAGGAAGCTTAATTGAGTTAAGGGAGCATGTTTATAAGTGTTTAATTAGCTAAATGCAACAAATGACATGAATTAGGGTTTTGAACATTAGGGTTTAGAGACAAAAAATGTGAAGAAGTGCTAAATGATGTCTTTGACATAGTTTAAGGTAAGAAATGGACATTTGTGACCTAATTAAGTGTGTTAAAAGTGTTTGAATCAAAACCAAATTCGGATTGGGTATGCACCATGACCAAAAGTCAACTTTGAGGGACGAAAAATGGAATTTTACAAGTCCAATTGGTATGAGACCAATTGGGAATGGAAATACGCACTAAATGACACAAGTTTCGTTTAGGAAGCATGCCCAAAAAGTGACTAAAACCTAGTGAACAAATTGACCAAAGTTGAAATATTGCAGGCTGCCTTGCACAAACTGACCAAATGAATAGTATTTGTTCATTTGGCCATAACTTGAGCTAGGCAGGTCTAAATGACCTGAAATTTTACCAGTGGTTAGATGAGATATAGAACTAAGACTTTCATGAAGAACACAAACCCAAATTATGCCATTAACCAAGTCATTTGGCCACCCAAGTTGGTGACCTAAAACTGCCAGAACCAAAATTGTCCAGAAAATCTGGGTTGAATCTAATCTGGCAGCCATGATTCAAATGGCTATAACTTGGGCTACAAAACTCCAATTGGAGTGATTCAAAAAGGAGAATAAACTTAAGACAATAGGGAACATTTTCTATGAAGAAAGTTTTACCAAATTGCAACAGTAAAAGGACCAATGAAATAGTGCAACTTAGGACTCCAAAATTGAAAATTGGCAATTTTGCCTAAAAGACCTGAGTTTTGAGAAAATGACCAAAACCAACAAATTTAGTGACCAAAATGTGGTATGTGGGTGAAATTGGAATTCCCATACCTATTAAGCCTTAGAAAGTCAATAATTTGACTTGAATAGTGTAGTGAATAGTAACCCGAAATACAAAATTTCAAGAATGTCGAGTTTAGCACGTTAGAGCTAGGTAAAAGTGAAGTTAAATTTATTTTTGGATTTATGCCAAGTTATAGTACTGAAACACTGTAAAATTGTGCGTTTCAGTTGAAAAAATAGCTCGAAAGAACCCGAGGAACCGAGTCAAGGCTAAGAGGCGACTCGCTTGAGGTTTGTGCACAACATCACTATGCTTTAAAATTAATTGATAAAGTGAATGAAATATGCATTTTACTTTTGCTTTGAATTGTTGAAAGTTTATTGTGACCTTATTTATGATGTTTTGATTTAAATTATGAAAGTTATTGTGTATATTTGAAATGACAAAGTTCAGAAAATTGTTAAGATAAGTTTTAAAACCACAGTGTCATGACCATATATTTGAACACCTCACTAGCACGACTAGTGGGGGTAATTAGTTTCGAATTTTGATTTCTTCTCTGGAGAAGTGTTGAGGTGTGCCAGTAGAAGAGGATGTGAATGGATACCCATATATTTGAGCTAGCTAGCCTTGTGATGTGATTTCTCTTTAGCCTCTGGCTATTGAGATTCTATTTGTTTTGAATGGCATGATCTAACTGTGGGTTTTATGAAATGTGATTTGATACTTCAAAATGAAATTGTTTGGGATTAAAATCTCAAAATGCATGATTTGTATTTTATTCTCATGTTCAGTCAAATTTTCAAATAAATATGATTTAAGTTCTGCATAAAGATTATTTTAGTATGTTGTGCACCACTGAGTCCTAGTACTCAGCGATAGCTTTTATTGCTGTCGCAGATGTAGAGACTAGAGGAGCAGCAGACTGAGCTACTGAGGATTGAGGATCTATCAGCTTGAAGTTATCGGGTAAAATTTATACCCTGACTGTAAATATTTCTTTTGATGTATGTATTGCACATAAATATATGGACATATAAATTGGTCTTGAGCAGTTTGTACAAAGTTTGTATAAAGCTGTAATAAAATTTTAGTTTGGATTTTCTTAATGTAAATTTTGTAATGATGTATATAAATTGTTTTGTCCTTAATGAAATATGAATGGAACTATTTTATTTAATTTGAATGAAATGGATTGCTAGTATTTTGATGATCATTGGATAGTGGATTTGAAATTTGAAAGTTGATAAATGTGTTGAGAAATTGATTGAGATTGAGTATGAATTTGAAGTAGTGGTTGAGAAAATTTTTGGAAGTGCTTTTTTTCAGTTATTTGAAGAACTGTTTTCTCAAAATACAGACAGAATTCTGGCAAAATTTTATAAAATTTACGAAAAAATAAAATAGACAAAAAATATTAACTAGTTTTAATTTCAATTAAATGATTTAAATACCTATTAGAAAATGCTCACCACTTATCAAAAATAAGAAAATTGTTTTAAAATCCCTTGTAGGGTACTTAATGAGTTATCGGTAGGTGAAGTTCGGTAGTTCATTAGGTATTCTACGAGATCATGTTATGCCTTACAGAGGGGTCAGGTGTGACATGTTTTTGTGGTATCAGAGCAAAATTTTTGAAGTATGTTTTAAATTGTGAATTTGTGTCTTTCCTTGTTAAGTACAACTGCTCAATGTCCATAATTGTTACATACAGTGCATTACATTATGAATATGAACTAACAGAGGGAAATCTCCTTATGTTACTTTTTCAGGAGATACCCTAACTTCAGATTGAAATGGAAGAAGGAGATTGCTCAGTTGAGCAATCTATTGAAGCTGAGGCACAAGGGGAAGCCCCAGCTTTACAGAATATCTGTGGATCTGTAGCACCAACTCCGCAAATGCCACAATTTCCTGCACAGTTCGCACAGTAGATGGCGGCAATGTTTCAACAAATGGCTAGGGGTATGCATGTTCAAACTCCACCCCAGACACCTGTGGCACAACCACTGCCTCCAGCTAGACAGTATGATAAATTATTGAAGTATGGGACTGCAGAATTTAAGGGTACAGTGGACCCTTTAGAGGCAGAGCAATGGATTGAAAGAATGGACAGAGTATTTAAGAAGTTGCACTGCCAAGATGAACTGAAGTTTGAGTATTCTGTGTTGCTACTGCAAGGAGATGCGTATGATTGGTGGAATACCATCCCCCACAGCTTGGCTGAACCACCAGTGCTAACCTGGGATGACCCCATCAGAGAGTTCAAACAGAAATACATCCCAGATGCATATGTTGATCAGAAGTTACAAGAGTTTCTGAGTCTAAAACAAGGGAATAGATCAGTGGCAGAGTATGAGAGGGAGTTCTCTCGCTTAAGTCATTATGCTGGGGGTCTCCTTTCCATCATCAAGGCAAGGTGCAAGAGATTTGAGACAGGTTTGAAGCCCAACATAAGGATGCAAGTTGTGGGCTTTTGACACAACAATTTCTTAGAGCTCATGTCTCAAGCACTTGAGTTGGAAAGAATAGAATCAGAAGCAACCCCAATAAAAGAAAAATCAGAGAAAGCTGAGAAATCAGAAAAAGACAAGGGGGAAAAAGTCAGTAGAACCAAGTTCTGGTGGTACTTCTGGAAAGAAGAAGAAATTTAGTAGACCCAGCATGGGTCGAGGTGGAAGATTTAATAGGGGCAGATTTTCTGGATAGAGACCCCCTAGGTCTAGTCAGCAGTCGAGCAGGGGTTCACATTCTGCCTGCCCCTGTGAGACTTGTGGCAAGATTCATGGGGGGGAGTGTTATTGGGCCACTGGAGCCTGCTTTAACTGCGGAGGCATGGGCCATTTAGCAAGAGACTGTACTAGTGCTCCGTCTCCGAGATATGGTCCAGCTCCTAGTACTGCCGAGGGATCTATTCAGAGTCCTACTCCCAGAGGTTCACAGTCAGTTGGCAGAGGAAGTGGCAGAGGTAGAGGCACTACTTCAGGCAGTCAGGGCACAGTTGGTCAGTCAACACAGGGAAGTGCTTCAGTCAGGGTTTATCCAATGAGACAACGAGAAGAGGCTGAGACTTCCGATGTAGTAGCTGGTATATTTTCTATCTCTGATAAGGAAGTAATTGTATTGTTTGATCCGGGTTCAACCCATTCATATGTTAGTGCTAGCATAGTCAGTTCACTTGCTGTTCCATGTGTGCAAATGGGTTTTGAAGTGCTAGTAACTAGTCCGTTAGGACAAGAGGTCCGAGTCAACAGAATCTATAGAGACTATCATTTGGTGATCCAAGGACATATTTTCCTGTCAGATTTGATTAAAATGCCCTTCAGAGAATATGATATCATCTTGGGCATGGATTGGTTAGCCAGGCATCACGCCATGATTGACTGTAGACTGAAGACAGTTACTTTTAGTCTCCCTCTGTACGGTGATGTGGTAATACACGGGGAGAGACATTTACTGCCATCAAATATCATTTCAGCTGCACTAGCCAGAAGGATGATCAGAAAGGGGTGTGAAGCATACTTGGCACATGTGATAGACACCCAAGTGGAAAGTGCAACACTAAGAGACATCCCTACTGTATGTGATTTTCCAGATGTGTTTCCTGATGAATTGCCAGGATTACCTCTAGAAAGAGAGGTACAGTTTGAAATTGATGTTATGCCTGGTGTGGACCCAATCTCCATAATGCCATATAGGATGGCACCTGCAGAATTGAAAGAGTTGAAAGTGCAATTACAAGAATTGCTTGACAAGGGCTTTATCCGCCCTAGTGTGTCACCTTGGGGAGCGCCAGTGCTGTTTGTAAAGAAGAAAGATGGCACTCTCCACTTGTGTATTGATTATCGGCAATTGAATAAGGTGACAATAAAGAACAGATATCCATTGCCCCGCATTGATGACTTGTTTGATCAGTTAAGGGGTGCAGCTGTGTTCTCCAAAATTGACCTGAGATCAGGTTATTATCAGCTGAAAGTACAAGAGCAGAGTATTCCTAAAATAGCATTCAAAACCCGCTATGGCCATTATGAGTTCTTGGTTATGCCATTTGGGTTAACTAATGCTCTGGCTGCTTTTATGGATCTGACGAACACTATCTTCAGACCATACCTCGACCAGTTTGTTGTGGTATTTATAGATGATATATTGGTCTATTTGAGGAGTGCAGAAGAGCATGATAGACATCTGCGGATTGTACTGCAGACTTTGAGGGAGAAACAGCTATATGCCAAATTGTCGAAGTGTGAATTTTGGCTGAAGGAAATATCTTTCTTGGTGCATGTAGTATCAGAAGAGGGCATTAAGGTAGATCTAAGTAAGATTGAAGTTGTCCTTAATTGGAGGCCACCCAGAAATGTTACAGAGATTCATAGTTTTCTAGGTTTAGCTGGATACTACCGTAGATTTGTGAAGGGATTCTCCATGTTGGCATCTCCATTGACCAAGCTGCTTAGGAAAGATGTGAAATTTCAGTGGACCGATAAATGCCAACAGAGTTTTGATGAATTAAAGAGATGTTTAACTGAAGCTCCAGTCCTGACTTTACCTACCTTGGGAAAAGAATACACAGTTTACAGTGATGCTTCTCACACTGGGTTAGGCTGTGTATTGATGCAAGATCGAAATGTCATTGCCTATGCATCACGCCAGCTAAAACAACATGAGAGGAATTATCCAACACATGATTTGGAGCTTACAGCTATTGTGTTTGCTCTTAAGATCTGGAGGCACTATTTGTATGGGGAGAAATGTTTCATCTATACAGATCATAAGAGTTTGAAGTATTTGGGCACTCAGAAGGAGTTGAATTTGAGACAGAGGAGATGGTTAGAATTGATAAAAGACTATGATTGTCTGATAGACTATCAGCCAGGGGAAGCTAATGTTGTGGCTAATGCCTTAAGTCGCAAGACCATGGCAAGTCTACAGGTTACTCCTTTGTCTTTGGTGCATGAGTTAAGATCATTACATGCCAGCTTAGAAATTAATGATGAGGGGCAGACAGCAGTTGCATGGCATGTACAGCCAGTGTTGATTGATCAGATTAGAATGGCTGCTTAGAATGATCAAAAGTATCAGAAGCTGTTGGAAGCAGTCAGGCAGGGCAAGAAACCAGAATTCTCAATAAGAGATGATGGTTTACTGCTACACCAGGACAGAAAGTGTGTTTCTAATGATGTTGATTTGAGGCAGATCATTTTGAAAGAAGCACATGAGTCTCCTTTTTCCATGCACCCTGGTGGCACAAAAATGTATAGAGGGCTAAAGGAGCATTACTAGTGGATGGGTATGAAAAGAGATGTGGCGAAATTTGTTTCTAAATGCCTAACTTGTCAGCAAGTGAAGGCAGAGCATCAAATACCCACTAGGTTGTTACATCCACTACCAGTACCAGAATGGAAATGGGAAAGAATAATAATGGATTTTGTGATGGGACTTCAGAAGACACAGAAGAGTCATAATGCAGTATGGGTCATTGTTGACAGACTGACTAAGTCTGCTCATTTTCTGCCAGTTCGGATGGACTATAGTTTAGAAAGATTGGCCAAGTTATACATCGATGAGATTATGAGACTACATAGAGTGCCAGTATCCATCGTATCAGACAGAGATCCGAGGTTCACTTTTAGATTCTGAGGTAGTCTTCAGAGAGCCCTAGGAACTAGATTGAACTTCAGTACTACATTCCACCCACAGACAGATGGCCAATCTGAGAGGGTAATTCAAATCTTGGAGGACATGCTACGAGCTTGTGTGATTGAATTTGAGGGCAGTTGGGATACACACTTGCCTTTGATTGAGTTTGCTTACAACAACAGCTACCAATCAAGCATTGGGATGCCTCCATATGAAGCTTTGTATGGCAGAAAATGTAGAACCCCGTTGTGTTGGGATGACGTGGGTGAAAGAAAGATGATTGGACCCGAAATTGTTCAGTAGACTGAGGAGAAGATCAGGGCGATCGGAGATCGACTTAAGACTGTATGTAACACCCCTAAGTTCGGTAGTGCGTTCTGCTGTTCCGGTGACCAGTGCTGTCCGGACAGCTAGGATGCCTAGAACCACACTTCAATGAGAGTGAGGAGACATAAAATAATGAAATACAAGAAAAGAAATTACAAGAAAAACAAAGGAAAAATGATAGCAAAGAAATGTGATCAAGTTAAGCAATGGAAACCTAGCGATGGGTGATCAGACCGAAGTCACGGCGTGGACCGTTGGTCGTACTCTGATCATGGAACCCTGGAAAACATTTTTGGGACATAAATAGACCCTTGTTGAAGAATAAATATCATTAGAAATATCAAAGAAAAATTAAATAAATAGTACAAAGAAAAGTGAGAAATCGAAAAACAGACAAAACCCGGTAATACCGAAAAATCGGGAACGTAACCCGAACAGGGGCATTATGGTCATTTGACATCCCGAATTGTCTTTTGACCTAAATGTCCATTAAAAATAAATAATATTACACTTAGAAAATAAAATAAAAAATTAATTTGGTGGTACCTAAAGAAAATAGCTAAAATCATGGGGTAAATGTGGAATAAGTGGGAAGTTAGCTTAAAATATGATTTAATTTTGCTAGTGGACCACTAAGAACATTAAAATGATTAATTATACTTGTAAGTGGGCAGATTATTCCCACTCAAAGTTCATCTTCCTCACTTAGCTCAACCATGCCGTGAATGAAGATGAAAGAATCCACCATTGACGTTTTGCATGAGCTCACTTAACCTCCCCATTTTCAACTCCAATCCTTTAAGTTCCTTCATAAAAAATGGTCTACACATCACAAGGAAGATATTGATACCAAATTTGAGAAGTTTGGTGAAGGTTTAGCAAGTTACAAACAAAGGTAAGTTTACATTTTTGAGAATTTCCTTGTTAAACTTTATGTTTATGTTATGGGTGTTAGTTTTGTGAAGGAAATTTTGAAGTTTAAATAGTTATTGAGATAGCCATTTTTGGACAGCCATGGGGTCACACATTTGATGATTTATTATGCATATAATTGATGAGAAATAATGTTGATCATGGTGAGTTAGTAACCTAGTGAATTACTTCATGTTTATATGGTGATTTATGCACTTGGATGGGAATTGGTAAGTTGGACGGCACTTTGATGTTGAAGAAGGTTTGCGGCAGCTTGGGAACACTTGAGTAAATGTATATATTGAAGGAAGTGTAGGCAGAATATTGACCTAGAAGGATTGATGATATGTATGTAGATTGATATTGTAAAGTGTATGTAAAATTTGTAATGGTTAGGTGTGTATGTAATGGTACTTAGAAATTGTAAATGTGAATTATATTTGGTGTGTTGAGGGCAATGGTAATCTGCCCAAAGTAATGTTAATGTAATGTAGAAAATGCTTTTGGTAATGTACCAAAACAGATTGGTAGGTAAGTAAACAAATTGCAAAGGTAAATATGTGTTTGAAGTGGGGTGTGAAAGGCATATTGAGGGCAGTGTACATTCTAGCCTATAACCTTAAATGTGTAACCTCAATTGGTATGAGACCAATTTGAGGTGAAACTAGGCACAAAATGTGCCAACTTTCATTGAGAAACCATACCAAAATTCTGCTTGCAAGGTGACCTAAGAAAATGACCAATTCGGATTAGGTGCAATTAGGACCTGAAAAATGACCAATTGGGCAGCAGTGAGTGTTTAGGCCATAACTCACTCAAACCAGGTCCAATTGACCTGAAATTTTAACCAAGAATAGTTAAGACCCATACCTACAAGTCTTATGAAGACACC
Organism: Hevea brasiliensis; assembly: GCF_030052815.1. Taxonomy (NCBI): domain Eukaryota; kingdom Viridiplantae; phylum Streptophyta; class Magnoliopsida; order Malpighiales; family Euphorbiaceae; genus Hevea; species Hevea brasiliensis. The sequence continues at coordinate 99,469,330 of NC_079496.1, forward strand.
AAAGCCCAGAAATGATCATAAGCAAGTCAAAAAGCTTTCAAAAGTTCGGGTCCAAAAACTGGCCGAACCAAAGTTGACCAAATTGACCAAAAAAATGACCTAATTGATGCCATTTGACCAGCAATAGTGTAATGACCATAACTTGGTCTACTTAACTCGGATTGACCTGAAATTTTGCCCCGCATGCAATAAGACATAGATCTACAAGTTTGTAGTTTTGACCGAAACCTGAAAACCGAGGGAACTAGGCCGTCCGGCTAGGTCAAACCAGTATCCCGGAATCCAGCAATTTGCATTAAAGTGCACTAAGCAAGGAAATGACTTTGGTAAAACATACCAAACCTAAAACCCTATCGAGTGTAACATATTAACGACACTAAAACCTAATTTACCTAAAACGCATCGAGGGTCGGTATATTAGGTGATTAAGTGAATAATTGAGTTCAGTGCATTATTTACCAAACACCATCGATCTGCACAATTTAATTTGATCTGAAACACTTGAATTGTGTTTCTCGGTTAACAAGGACTCAAAGAAAAGGGAAAGAAATATCGAGTCGGGACCAGGAGACAAATATCGAGGTTTGTACTGCACGGCTATTTCTTTTGAATTTTTCAATTGAAATAAATTATGACTATTTGTATATTATTGTTTTAAATTGTGGAAATGTGTTTGGTGGACACTTATTGATTGAAAAACATTGTGAATGGTTTGAAACTGTGAAAAATTGTTTGAATGATATTGATGGATACTTATTGATTGAAAAGCACTATAAATGGTTTTTGTGGAAATTGAAGTGAATTACGAATTGTGTTGCCATTTTGTGAATGAAATTATAACTTTGGAAATTTATTGGATTCTTACGGATCATTTGAATAAAATGTTTGGAATTGTTTTGACTCACAATTGGCATGACACGGATATTATGTTCCTTCTCCATTAATGGGGTGAGTGTGATTATTCCTCCCTCTTTGACTTATCGATGCAGGGTGAGTATGATTATGTTCCTCCCTCTTTGACTTCCCACCGAGGTGAGTATGGATGAGTACTCATTAGATAGCTAGCTTCCTCCCTCATTGATTTCGATTATTGGGGTGAGTATGTCTTGTCGTGGTGTACAACACGGCATATATGGAAAAATTTGTGTCATGACCTAAATTGTGTTATTGATTGGCAACATTGTATTGTTCAATTATTTGATCGAATGGTGTTATTGATTTGCAAAACGATATTATTCAGTTATTTGATCAATTGTGTTATTGATTTGCAAAATGATATTATTCAGTTATTTGATCAATTGTGTTATTGATTTGCAAAACGATATTATTCAGTTATTTGATCAATTGTGTTATTGATTTGCAAAACGATATTATTCAGTTATTTGATTGAATTTTGTTATTGATTTGCAAAACGATATTATTCAATTATTTGGTCGAATTGTGTTATTGATTTGCAAAAAGGTATTATTCAGTTATTTGATCAAATTGTGCATGAATTGGCAATACGATATTCTTAAACTATTTGACTAAATTGTGTTATTATGAATTTTGATAATTTGTGAATTGGAGTTTAAATTCCTTATGACATTCATTGTCTTGAATTTAACTATGGTTTTAAGTATCCACTATTGATATGATTTATGAATTGTGAATTAAAATTGTATTTGGTTAATGTTGTGCACCACTGAGACATTGTCTCAGCGATAGCTTTTTATTGCTGTCGCAGGTAGAGAGACAGACAGGGCAGCAGACTAGGCTGCTAGTGCCGCCAGCGAGAGATTTTTGGGTATAGTGAGTATACCATATGTGGCATTTTATACTGTAATGTATATTCACTGTATGTATATTTTGTTCTTGGTTTTGAGCAGTTGTAAATTTAAGTTGTACAGTAAAGTTGTAAAATAATTATGAGTTATTTGGCTTGTAAAAATTGTGTTATATTTTTGTATCTTAGTCTTTGAAAATCACTGTGGATTTGACTTGAGAAATGTGTTGTGTTGATAAAAATGTTGGAGTTGAGATTTGAAAATATATTGAAGCGCTTTTTACAGATTTTTCTGAAGAACTGTTTTGTCCAAAATACAGATGGCACTCTGCCAAAATTTTTACAGATACTCCAAATAAATCAAATGAGTTAGTTGTTTCACTTCAGTTCACCAAAGTCTTTCACACCTGTAAATAGTGCTCACCACTGTAAAAGAAGTAAGAAAAGTTTTTAAAATCCCTTGTAGTGTATTTAATGGATTATCGATGAAGCGGAGTTGGTAATTCATTAGGTATACTACGGGATCATGTTATGCCTTACAGAGGGGTAGGGTGTGACATGTTTTAGTGGTATCAGAGCAAAGTTTTTAAATTCTGTTTTCACTTGTTACTTGAATATTCTTTCTTCACAGTACAACTGCTCAATATCATTGTTTGATACATACAGTACATTACATTATAAAAATGCACTAACGGGAGGAAATCTCCTTGTATCATTGTACAGGAGGTCTAAAATCCTCGAATTGACTATGGAAGAGGGTGATCGTTCAGTCGATCAGTCGATAGAGGCTGAGGTGCAAGGGGATGCCCCATGCCTACATAATGTCAGTGGTTCAGTAGCACTAGCCCCTGCATCCGCAGATTCTGCTTTCGATTCGCTCGTGAGACAGTGCAATGTTCCAATAAATGGATGGTAATGTGCCTACTCAAGCCCCAATACAGACTCCAGTGGTACAACCACAGTCTTCTGCTAGACAATATGACAAATTGATGAAGTATGGGGCTACAGAGTTTAAGGGGGATAGATCCTCTAGAAGCTGAACAATGGTTAGAGAGGATGGATAGGGTATTCAAGAAGCTGCATTGTACAGAAGAGCTCAGATTTGAGTACTCAGTATCCTTACTACAGGGAGATGCTTATGACTGGTGGAAAACCATTCCCCTGATGCAGTAGAACCTCTGATGCTAACATGGAATGACTTCCTCAGGGAATTCAGGCAAAAATATGTCCCTGATGCTTATGTAGACCAGAAGCTGCAAGAATTCCTAAGTCTGAAACAGGGGGGCAGATCAGTGGCTGAGTATGAAAGGGAATTTTCCCGCCTAAGCCATTATGCAGTAAGTCTACTTTCTACCAGTAGGGAGAGATGTAAGAGGTTTGAAACCGGCTTGAAGCCTAGTATCAGATTACAAGTGGTCGGATTCAAACATAACAACTTCTCTGAACTTATTTCTCAAGCACTAGAATTAGAAAGAATTGAATCTGAAGTGGCCCCTGAGAAAAAGAAATCAGAGAAGACAGAAAAAGAGGGAAAGTCAGTAGAACAGAGTTCTAGTGGTCCTACTGGAAAGAGGAAAAACTTTGGGGGATACGACAGAGATAGTAAGAAGTCCGGTAGAAATAGATCTTTTGGACAGAAACCACCTCGATCCGATCAGCAAACTCAACAGAAACCCAGAAATGCGCTGTCAGATCGACTTTGTGAAACTTGTGGTAAACCACATAGTGGGCTATGTTATAAAGCCGTAGGAGCATGCTTTAACTGTGGAGAGACTGGTCATTTTGCTAGGGATTGTGTAAATCCAGGTCGTTCTGGATCATTTACTACACCAAAGGGATCAACCCAAGTTTCTACCCCAAATAGTTCACCATCAGTTAGTAGAGGCAAAGGTAGAGGTAGGGGTAGTACACCTAGAAGTCAGACTACTGTGAATCAGCCAAAACAGGGTGATGCTTCAACTAGAGTATACGCTATACGACAGAAAAGAGACTGAGACTTTTGACATCATTGCTGGTACTTTCTCAATTAGCAACTAAGATATATATATGTATTGTTTGACACAGGTTTGCATACTTTTATGTTAGTGTTAGAACTACATGTTCTGTTGTTATTCCTTTACAGGGGAATAAATTTTGATGCATTAGTGATTAGTCCTTGAGATAAGGATTGTGATAATAAGTGAAATTACTTTTGAAAGAGTTTATCGGCGAAAAGTATTTTCTAACACACCATAAATTATAAAGCTAATTGGCGAGCCTACTTAATGTAAGGCAAGAGGACGTAAAAGTAAGATGCAGTAATGGAATTGCTCTAGATGAGGGCAAGGAGGTTACTGTTAGAAATTGCTAATGGATATTGTAATCAGAATAAGATTCGAATATCAGTGAATTCAAAAAGAATAAAAGATAACAAAGTTTGATCTATTGGGATGTATCGTAGTAACTATGCAATGTTCTTGATGTTTATCTTTGTAGCTGCAGATTCTGATCGACTTGAGATTATTGTGTAGAGCTACGTACTACCCGATAGTACACCTAGATAAGAATAGTTGCCAACGGCATCTATTTTGGTATAGTTATGCCATGACAGAATTTAATTGTTAGAAATAAGTTTGAAAATCCTACTTAGGGATCTAAAACTCAAAAGTTAAAATATCGAAAGGTTATAGTTCAGTACAAAAGGAAGTAAGTTATAGAATATTGACAGATAAAAAGAGTTATGAAAGTAGAGAATTGAACAGTTGATTCATGTGTAACAAAGAAATATTACAAATGTGAGGAAGACTATGGACTAGAATGGTCAGAGGACCAATGACTGATGAATGATTCTAACATGACCTCAAGGGTCATTCAAGAAGGAACGTGAACCGAAATATTAGACAACACAATAGTAAGAGGAGATTGGTGTTATCCAAACAAAGTAAACATTGTACTAGATTGTTAAAAGTCTTATACAAATTTGAGAAAAAGAAGATTATACTATCATATAGAAAGGAGAAATAAACGTATGACTATTGTAAGATGGCTACTGGGTAAAAATTTCGTGGACGAAATTTATTTAAGGGGGGGAGAATTGTAACACCCCTAAGTTCGGTAGTGCATTCTCATTCGGTGACTGATCTTTGTCCGGACAGCTAGGATGCCTAGAACCACACTTCAATGAGAGTGAGGAGACATAAAATAATGAAATACAAGAAAAGAAAGTACAAGAAAAACAAAGGAAAAATGATAGCAAAGAAATGTGATCAAGTTAAACGAGCCGGGAAACCTAGCGATGGGTGACCGCACCGGGAAGTCACGGCGTGGACCGTTGACTGGCCCTGGACTGCGGGGAACCTTGGAAAAAATTTTTGGGACATAAATAGACCATTGTTGAAGAATAAATATCATTAGAAATATCAAAGAAAAATTAAATAAATAGTACAAAGAAAAGTGAGAAATCGAAAAACAGACAAAACCCGGTAATACCGAAAAAATCGGGAACGTAACCCGAACAGGGGCATTATGGTCATTTGACATCCCGAATTGTCTTTTGACCTAAATGTCCATTAAAAATAAATAATATTACACTTAGAAAATGAAATGAAAAATTAATTTGGTGGTACCTAAAGAAAATAGCTAAAATCATGGGGTAAATGTGGAATAAGTGGGAAGTTAGCTTAAAATATAATTTAATTTTGCTAGTGGACCACTAAGAACATTAAAATGATTAATTATACTTGTAAGTGGGCAGATTATTCCCACTCAAAGTTCATCTTCCTCACTTAGCTCAACCATGCCGTGAATGAAGATGAAAGAATCCACCATTGACGTTTTGCATGAGCTCACTTAACCTCCCCATTTTCAACTCCAATCCTTTAAGTTCCTTCATAAAAAATGGTCTACACATCACAAGGAAGATATTGATACCAAATTTGAGAAGTTTGGTGAAGGTTTAGCAAGTTACAAACAAAGGTAAGTTTACATTTTTGAGAATTTCCTTGTTAAACTTTATGTTTATGTTATGGGTGTTAGTTTTGTGAAGGAAATTTTGAAGTTTAAATAGTTATTGAGATAGCCATTTTTGGACAGCCATGGGGTCACACATTTGATGATTTATTATGCATATAATTGATGAGAAATAATGTTGATCATGGTGAGTTAGTAACCTAGTGAATTACTTCATGTTTATATGGTGATTTATGCACTTGGATGGGAATTGGTAAGTTGGACGGCACTTTGATGTTGAAGAAGGTTTGCGGCAGCTTGGGAACACTTGAGTAAATGTATATATTGAAGGAAGTGTAGGCAGAATATTGACCTAGAAGGATTGATGATATGTATGTAGATTGATATTGTAAAGTGTATGTAAAATTTGTAATGGTTAGGTGTGTATGTAATGGTACTTAGAAATTGTAAATGTGAATTATATTTGGTGTGTTGAGGGCAATGGTAATCTGCCCAAAGTAATGTTAATGTAATGTAGAAAATGCTTTTGGTAATGTACCAAAACAGATTGGTAGGTAAGTAAACAAATTGCAAAGGTAAATATGTGTTTGAAGTGGGGTGTGAAAGGCATATTGAGGGCAGTGTACATTCTAGCCTATAACCTTAAATGTGTAACCTCAATTGGTATGAGACCAATTTGAGGTGAAACTAGGCACAAAATGTGCCAACTTTCATTGAGAAACCATACCAAAATTCTGCTTGCAAGGTGACCTAAGAAAATGACCAATTCGGATTAGGTGCAATTAGGACCTGAAAAATGACCAATTGGGCAGCAGTGAGTGTTTAGGCCATAACTCACTCAAACCAGGTCCAATTGACCTGAAATTTTAACCAAGAATAGTTAAGACCCATACCTACAAGTCTTATGAAGACACCAAAGCCCAGAAATGACCATAAGCAAGTCAAAAAGCTTGCACAAGTTTGGGTCCAAAAACTGGCCGAACCAAAGTTGACCAAATTGACCAAAAAAATGACCTAATTGATGCCATTTGACCAGCAATAGTGTAATGACCATAACTTGGTCTACTTAACTCGGATTGACCTGAAATTTTGCCCCGCATGCAATAAGACATAGATCTACAAGTTTGTAGTTTTGACCGAAACCCGAAAACCGAGGGAACTAGGCCGTCCGGCTAGGTCAAACCAGTATCCCGGAATCCAGCAATTTGCATTAAAGTGCACTAAGCAAGGAAATGACTTTGGTAAAACATACCAAACCTAAAACCCTATCGAGTGTGACATATTAACGACACTAAAACCTAATTTACCTAAAACGCATCGAGGGTCGGTATATTAGGTGATTAAGTGAATAATTGAGTTCAGTGCATTATTTACCAAACACCATCGATACAGACAATTTAATTTGGTACTGAAACACTTCGAATTGTGTTTCTCAGTTAACAAGGACTCAGCAAAAGGGAAAGAAATACTGAGTCAGGACCAGGAGACAAATATCAGAGGTTTGTGCACAACGGCTATTTCTTTTGAATTTTTCAATTGAAATAAATTATGACTATTTGCATATTATTGTTTTAAATTGTGAAAATGTGTTTGGTGGACACTTATTGATTGAAAAACATTGTGAATGGTTTGAAACTGTAAAAAATTGTTTGAATGATATTGATGGATACTTATTGATTGAAAAGCACTGTAAATGGTTTTTGTGGAAATTGAAGTGAATTACGAATTGTGTTGCCATTTTGTGAATGAAATTATAACTTTGGAAATTTATTGGATTCTTACGGATCATTTGAATAAAATGTTTGGAATTGTTTTGACTCACAATTGGCATGACACGGATATTATGTTCCTCCTCCATTAATGGGGTGAGTGTGATTATTCCTCCCTCTTTGACTTATCAGTCTGGGGTGAGTATGATTATGTTCCTCCCTCTTTGACTTCCCAGTCTGAGGTGAGTATGGATGAGTACTCATTAGATAGCTAGCTTCCTCCCTCATTGATTTCGATTATTGGGGTGAGTATGTCTTGTCGTGGTGTACAACACGGCATATATGGAAAAATTTGTGTCATGACCTAAATTGTGTTATTGATTGGCAACATTGTATTGTTCAATTATTTGATCGAATGGTGTTATTGATTTGCAAAACGATATTATTCAGTTATTTGATCAATTGTGTTATTGATTTGCAAAATGATATTATTCAGTTATTTGATCAATTGTGTTATTGATTTGCAAAACGATATTATTCAGTTATTTGATCAATTGTGTTATTGATTTGCAAAACGATATTATTCAGTTATTTGATTGAATTGTGTTATTGATTTGCAAAACGATATTATTCAATTATTTGATCGAATTGTGTTATTGATTTGCAAAAAGGTATTATTTAGTTATTTGATCAAATTGTGCATGAATTGGCAATACGATATTCTTAAACTATTTGACTAAATTGTGTTATTATGAATTTTGATAATTTGTGAATTGGAGTTTAAATTCCTTATGACATTCATTGTCTTGAATTTAACTATGGTTTTAAGTATCCACTATTGATATGATTTATGAATTGTGAATTAAAATTGTATTTGGTTAATGTTGTGCACCACTGAGACATTGTCTCAGCGATAGCTTTTTATTGCTGTCGCAGGTAGAGAGACAGACAGGGCAGCAGACTAGGCTGCTAGTACCACAATGAGAGATTTTGGGTATAGTGAGTATACCATATGTGGCATTTTGTCTTGTAATGTATATTCCGTATGTATATTTCGTGCTAGGTATTGAGCAGTTGTAAATTTAAGTTGTACAGTAAAGTTGTAAAATAATTATGAGTTATTTGGCTTGTAAAAATTGTGTTATATTTTTGTATCTTAGTCTTTGAAAATCACTGTGGATTTGACTTGAGAAATGTGTTGTGTTGATAAAAATGTTGGAGTTAAGATTTGAAAATATATTGAAGCGCTTTTTACAGGTTTTCTGAAGAACTGTTTTGTCCAAAATACAGATGGCACTCTGCCAAAATTTTTACAGATACTCCAAATAAATCAAATGAGTTAGTTGTTTCACTTCAGTTCACCAAAGTCTTTCACACCTGTAAATAGTGCTCACCACTGTAAAAGAAGTAAGAAAAGTTTTTAAAATCCCTTGTAGTGTATTTAATGGATTATCAGTAGACGGAGTTGGTAATTCATTAGGTATACTACGGGATCATGTTATGCCTTACAGAGGGGTAGGGTGTGACACTGTATCAGACCGTCAGAAGTCCTACATTGATTTGAAGAGAAGGGATAGTGAGTATGCAATGGGTGAGAAAGTTTTCCTCAAAGTTTCTCCTTGGAAAAGAATTATGAGATTCGGTAGAAAGGGGAAACTGAGTCCTCGTTTTATCGGGCCATATGAGGTTCTGGAAAGAGTGGGTCCTTTGGCATATCGGTTGGCACTACCTCCAGAGTTGGAGAAGATACATAATGTTTTTCATGTTTCTATGTTGAGGAGGTATCGATCAGACCCATCTCATGTACTACCAGTTGAAGAAATTGAAGTGAATCCAGACCTCACATATGAAGAAGAACCCATAGGGATTCTGGCTTATGAGGTGAAGTAGTTACGGAACAAGCAGATAACGTTGGTAAAAGTGCTGTGGAACCATCATTCGGGCCAAGAAGCTACTTGGGAACGAGAGGAGGATATGAGGAGACAGCAGCCACAGCTGTTCAAAGATTGATACCAGGTAAAATTTCGAGACGAAATTTATTTTAAGGGGGGGGGGAGAATTGTAACACCCCTACTTGTATAGCCTGGTACATTTCACTGTTTTGGTGACCGGAGTCGGTCCGGAAAATTAAGGGGTTTAGAACCACTCTTAAGACAACTAGATAAACTATAAACACAAATAATTAATAATTGCCAATTAGTTAAGTATAAATAAGAAAAACAGAACATAAGAAGTTAAACGAGCCAAGAGTCACAGCGATGGGTAACCTTCTCAGGAAGGACTGCGAAGTCATTTTAAACTCAAATTTCGAACTGTAAAATGTGACGCCGCGGTCCTTAGGACCCTTATACACACAGTAGAAAAGAGAAAATCACGAAAAAGAACTGTTAAGCCAGTCAAATAATTAGGTCAGGGAGCCAGAAGAAATATTGGATTATTTGCAAACCGTGAAGAACCGACGAGGGGCAATTTGGTCAATTGACCCCGAGAGCTGACTCCTGACCTAACTGTCAAATAAAATCAGAGAAAAGAAAATTTCAGAATCAAGAATTAAATTAAAGAACTAATAGAAAAAAATAATAAAAAAAAGAAAATGGAAAAGTTAAAAGGTGATGACATCATGTATGACTTCATGTATGATGCCATAAAAAAATACTTAATATATTTATTTAATTGGGATTTTTGGGTCTTCCATAAGGATAAAAACAAAACAAAAGAAAAGAAAAATAAAAATCAAAGTCTTCTTCCACCAAGCTTGCCGCCCTTACACACACTCTCTCTCCACCATTGCAAACTCCATTAAAGCTTGTCTTCAAGCTTTGAAACCTTCACTAAACCTCAACTTCTCCCATACTTGCTTCACAAAAACTTGTTCTAGTCACTTGGGAAGGAGCTTGACAACAAAAGGAAAAAGAAAGGAAGAAGTTTTGAAGAAAAAGAAATTCTACATGAAAGGTTAGTAATCAAATTTGATAATTTGAGTTTGATTCTTACATTTCTAACTTATTGAGCTTGTAAATAAACTTAAAATGGAAAGAAAATTTGTTGAGGTATTATATAGAATTTTGGACAGCTAGGGTTTGGTTGGACAAAGTATAAATTTGTTTGAGCTAAACATGTTAGGAAGCTTAATTGAGTTAAGGGAGCATGTTCATAAGTGTTTAATTAGCTAAATGCAACAAATGACATGAATTAGGGTTTTGAACATTAGGGTTTAGAGACCAAAAATGTGAAAAAGTGCTAAATGATGTCTTTGACATAGTTTAAGGTGAGAAATGGTCATTTGTGACCTAATTAAGTGTATTAGAAGTGTTTGAATCAAAGCCAAATTCGGATTGGGTATGCACCATGACCAAAAGTTAACTTTGAGGGACCAAAAATGAAATTTTACAAGTCCAATTGGTATAGACCAATTGGGAATGAAAATAGGCACTAAATGACACAATTTTCATTTAGGAAGCATGCCCAAAAAGTGACTAAAACCTAGTGAACAAATTAACTAAAATTGAAAAATTGTAGGCTGCCCTGCACAAACTGACCAAATGAATAGTGTTTGTTCATTTGGCCATAACTTGAGCTAGGCAGGTTTAAATAAAGTGAAATTTTACCAGTGGTTAGATGAGATATAGACATAAAACTTTCATGAAGAACACAAACCCAAATTATGCCATTAACTAAGTCATTTGGCCACCCAAGTTGGTGACCTAAAACTGCCAGAACCAAAATTGTCTAGAAAATCTGGGTTGAATCAAATTTGGCAGCCATGGTTCAAATGGCTATAACTTGGGCTAAAAAACTCCAATTGGAGTGATTCAAAATGGAGAATAAACTTAAGACAATAGGGAACATTTTCTATGAAGAAACTTTTGCCAAATTCCAACAGTAAAAGGACCAATGAAACAGTGCAACTTAGGACTCCAAAACTGAAAATTGGCAATTTTGCCTAAAAGACCTGAGTTTTGAGAAAATGACCAAAACCAACAAATTTAGTGACCAAAATGTGGTATGTGGGTGAAGTTAGAATTCTCATACCTATTAAGCCTTAGAAAGTCAACAATTTGACTTGAATGGTGTGGTGAATAGTGTAACACCCTAGCAAATCCCACATCGGCAAAACACGGGAGAGATGCTGGGTTTATAAGTTAACCGTTCGTAACTCCTAGTGACACGTTTTAAAACCATGACGGCTTCGGCCCAGAGCGGATAATATCACTAGTGGGCCGGGCCATTACAAATAGTAACCCGAAATACAAAATTTCAATAACGTCTAGTTTTGCACGTTAGAGCTACGTAAAAGTGAAGTTAAATTTATTTTTAGATTTATGCTAAGTTATAGTACTGAAACACTGTAAAATTATGCGTTTCAGTTGAAAAGAATACCAGAAAAGAACCCGAGGAACCGAGTCAAGGCCAAGAGGCGACTCGCTTGAGGTTTGTGCACAACATCACTATGCTTTAAAATTCATTGATAAAGTGAATGAAATATGTATTTTACTTTTGCTTTGAATTGTTAAAAGTTTATTGTGACCTTATTTATGATGTTTTGATTTAAATTGTGAAAGTTATTGTGTATATTTGAAATGACAATGTTTAGCAAATTGTTAAGATAAGTTTTAAAACCACAGTGTCATGACCATATATTTGAATACCTCACTAGCACGACTAGTGGGGGTAATTAGTTTCGAATTTTGATTTCTTCTCTGGAGAAGTGTTGAGGTGTGCCAGTAGAAGAGGATGTGAATGGATATCCATATATATGAGCTAGCTTGCCTTGTGATGTGATTTCTCTTTAGCCTCTGGCTATTGAGATTCTATTTGTTTCGAATGGCATGATCTAACTGTGGGTTTTATGAAATGTGATTTGATACTTAAAAATGAAATTATTTGGGATTAAAATCTCAAAATGCATGATTTGTATTTAATTCTCATGTTCAGTCAAATTTTCGAATAAATGTGATTTAAGTTCTGCATAAAGATTATTTTAGTATGTTGTGCACCATTGAGTCCTAGTACTCAGCGATCGCTTTTATTGCTATCGCAGATATAGAGACTAGAGGAGCAGCAGACTGAGCTGCTGAGGATTGAGGATCTATTAGCTTGAAGTTATCGGGTATAATTTATACCCTGACTGTAAATATTTCTTTTGATGTATGTATTGCACATAAATGTATGGACATGTAAATCGGTCTTGAGCAGTTTGTACAAAGTTTGTATAAAGCTGTAATAAAATTTTAGTTTGGATTTTCTTAATGTAAATTTTGTAATGATGTATATAAATTGTTTTGTCCTTAATGAAATATGAATGGAACTATTTTATTTAATTTGAATGAAATGGATTGCTAGTATTTTGATGATCATTGGATAGTGGATTTGAAATTTGAAAGTTGATAAATGTGTTGAGAAATTGATTGAGATTGAGTATGAATTTGAAGTAGTGGTTGAGAAAATTTTTGGAAGTGCTTTGTTTAGGTATTTGAAGAACTGTTTTCTCAAAATACAGACGGAACTCTGGCAAAATTTTTATAAAATTTACGGAAAAATAAAATGGACCAAAAATATTAACTAGTTTTAATTTCAATTAAATGATTTAAATACCTATTAGAAAATGCTCATCACTTATCAAAAATAAGAAAATTGTTTTAAAATCCCTTGTAGGGTACTTAATGAGTTATCGGTAGGTGAAGTTCGGTAGTTCATTAGGTATTCTACGGGATCATGTTATGCCTTACAGAGGTGTAAGGTGTGACAGCTTAGTGGTGTGAGTCTAGCTTAAGACATCTAATTAATAGCCGTCTATAACTATACACACTATAGTCATTTAATCAAACAATTAAAATAATCTCAACCAAGTAACATTTTATAATAACTTTACAAAAATAAGTAAAGCATTCTGCCGTAACTATTTTAATTGTAATTAATTGATCTTACTCATGATACATGCATATAGAACATAATATCCATTAACCAATGTAAGATCCAAACATACACATAAAATAGCAACTCATTTAACATGAATATTGGCCCCTTTATTTTTTCCATTTAATAGCCCAATTCCTTCCTAGCATAACTTTCCTTATACTGGATATTGGGATTTTAATGCGACACCTTCTTTCAGATGTCGTCTTATATTTTCTCTTTACTTCTGCAACATCTTCTTTCGGATGTTGTCTTACGTGTCCTGTTCACCACTGTAATACCTTCTCTCAAGTGTCGTCTTATGTGCCCTTTTTAAAATCAGTACATATGTTGTGACATCGTCTTTTAGATATCGTCTTTAAATCATCAAAGATATAGGTTCAATTTGTTTTGCAGATCAGCCAACTTCCGTATTTGGTATGCCAAACTATCCAATTGCTATCCCAAGCTAGATGGAATTCTAGGCCTTAACAATCTCATAACTTGATCTTAGATAATTCAATCATTCATACATCCATAAATGATTGTCATTCATCATTTCAACATCATTTGTCATCATCACATACTTGTTCACATATTCAGAATAAAGACATAACCATGTAACATGTCATTTCATTTAAACAAGGTAATGACTCTCATAACATTATTCCTTTTCATCATATAATCATTTTCATATTCCCAACAAGAACATAATTATATAACTTATCATTCCATTTGGCAAAGTAGTAGCATCTTTTTCCATAGCATTTAGAATTAATCAAATCACATTCCAATAGGTAGCTTTCCTAACTCATATTACAAGCACAATTAGACTTAGAGTAAGACATTTTCAAGATCATTTCCTTTCCTAAAAACATGTCAATTTATGTCTTAACTTTCATTAAGAATCAATTTGATTAGCATTTAGACATGTAGAAATTCATTTATAACCCTTTATTCACAAAGTGTTCAAATAGGTGAGTTATCATTTTAGGAGGGACACCTATTTGGTACCCTATTTTCTATCAATTATTTAGGCACCCTAAAGATAGAATTTTCTCCTATGGTCTTCATACAATTTGTAGCATAGTGTCTTATCTTTCATTTAAATCAAGAATCACCCCATTTCAAGGTCTAGATCTCAAGTTATGCTCATTTTTCTATATACTATCCAGTTTCTACTTGACTAGGTCTGGATACAATTAGAATTCATAGTTCCTATTCATAAGCTTATTTAACCATCTTAAAGACAGATTCAATCAAAGTAGTCTTCATAAGATATGTTCCTACATGTTTTAAGTTTCCAATGGTTCGAGAATCACCTAATTTGGAGACCTAAATCATGAGTTATTGCTAAATTACCACCTACTGTTCATGGATACAGTGTCCTGAGAATTCCAGGTTTCCAGATTTCCAACTTAGAATTTCACTCAACATTCAAATACTTTACATCCTAAATTTGTATAGGGCCTCTGAAGTAAAATTTTAGGCCTATGTCTTAGGTTTTCAAATCATCTTGTAGCACCTCAATTGGAGGTGTACAGGGGGAGATATACCCTTTTTACTACCCGAAGGTCATAGGGCTGAATTGCTGAATTCCAGCAATTCCAGTTTTGCAATTCTAAATTGATCTAAAATTTCAACCACTTTGCCCTAAGAATTAAGTCTGGGTCAAAACACAGAAATCATAGGTCTATGAAAATTTTGGTATAAATTACATCTCAATTAGTGCTCTACAACTCAAATTATAGCCAAATTAGTACAGACTGCTCACTGGATATACTATCTTGGCAATCACCATTCATGGGTGCATAAAGTAATAATTTCTATAACAAGCTTAAACAATTCAGCAATATACTCCCAATTGCAACACCTTTTCACTAAAAATCCTTAAGCGAAATCAATGTTTAGCCTTGGTTCCACCCCAGTAATTCTGCCCCCTTGAATCAGGTCACTAATCTTGAATTCTTTCTTCACTTTCACTTTGATTTCATGGCTTGTTCTTCAATTCCTTCAATTCCATCATAAAATAGCATCTTAGATTGTTGAATTAGAGTTTGTATTTTAGTTTAGGTGAAAGAAAATGTAGAAATAGAGAAAGAGTCGGCTGGAGTTAAACGAAGAAGAAGAAGACCAAAATTCTTATTTTATATGCTTAGATTTTCTCTCTCTTCTTTACACGTGTTGCTCTACCATTGGTCCCCTCTTTGAATTGTTTAATTAGTGATTAATTAAGTTAATAAATCATACTTAATGATTCTAATTAAATTCAATTATGTACTAAGTTGGGAAATTTTAATTCGCCCCCCCAAACTTCATTAATTTTGCAATAAAGTCTATAGGTGCCTTTTGCAAACTTTTACTTTAACCCATCATTTAATATAATTTAAATACTATATTCAATACTTGAATTTCTTATCAAAATATACTGAATACGGTTTATAAATTTGGGGCATTATAATAGATGTCAAGGGTAAGCAATATTTCAAAAAGAGATGAAATGCCTTAATAGTCCATATTAGAATTTGAATTGTTTGATGCGTGGAGAATTGATTTCATAGGCTGTTTCCATCCTCATATGGAAATAAATATATCTTGGTAGGGGTAGACTATGTGTCTAAATGGGTGGCAGCTCTTGCTACACCTACCAATGATGCAAAAACTATGGTAAAATTTCTAAAAATATTTATTTTTTGGTGCCCTACGTGCCCTACGTGCCATGATCAGGTGCCCTACGTGCCATGATCAGTGATGGTGGTAGCCATTTTTAGAACCACCAATTTGAATAGTTAATGAAAAAGTGTAGGGTAAAGCATAGGATTGCCACATCTCATCACCCTCAAACAAGTGGCCAAGTGGAAATCACAAATAGGGAACTTAAGTAAATCTTGGAGAAAATTATCAGCAAGTCTAGAAACGATTGGTCCCTTAAGTTAAATGGCGCTCTTTGGGCATATAGAACAACCTTTAAGACTCCATAGGAACTACACCTTGCAGGTTAGTTTTTCAAAAATCATGCCATCTGCTCGTAGAGTTGGAACATAAAGCCTATTGGGCCAGAAGTGCAATCAATTTTGATTAAAAGGCTGCTGGACAGAAAATACTTTTGCAACTTAATGAGCTAGAAGAGTTAAGACTTGATGCTTATGAAAATGCTAGGATCTATAAAGAAAGGACTAAGCAATGGCATGATAAACAAATTAAGAAAAAGGACTTTAAGGAAGGAGATTTGGTGCTCCTATTCAATTCTAGGTTGAAACTCTTTCCAGGAAAATTAAAGTCAAGGTGGTTGAACCCTTCAAAGTTGTGAAAACTTTTCCTCATGGTGCTATGGAAATTTTTGGTGAAAAATTTGGTAATTTCAGAGTAAATGGACAAAGTTTGAGACACTATATAATTGGTGAACCCATTGAGAAGATAGCAACTTTCCTCTTTCTCATTCTCCATGAGTTCTTATTAAGTAAGGTCAAGCTAAATACCTAAAATTAGCACTTTTGGGAGTCACCCAAAATTTTTCTTTCATTCTTTATTTCTTCTGTATTTTTGTTTTAATTTTTATATACCCTTTATTTAGTTTTTGACATTGTTCTAATTTTTATGTGGATGGGATGCACTTCATTGCAAGAAAATGAGCATTCAAACATTTTAATTTTTTGTTTAAAATTTTAGTTTTAAATTTGATTCTTTAAATTTTTCATTTTCTATGGCTGAGTATTTGCTGGCTGGCTTTACACGTTTATTTCTCATTCTATTGACCTTAATAGGAAGTTTTTCTAAACCTTTTCATCTTTTAAAAAGAAAATTAATTAAATGTGGATTTGTAAATTGGTGCTTTGTGTATTTTTGATGTGTATTTAATGAATACAATAGGTTTGTGTAGTTAGAAATGGTGCTCTGAAGGTCTAATTACTTGCGCTTTATTTTGTTCAATTTTTTTTAGGTTGGTAACCCAATCCACCAATATGGGCCCGCGTCTAAGATCTTCAAGGCCATCGTATTAAAGCCTCCCCATACTTAAAAACAACACCTAACCCATTTCATTTTTTTAAATCCACCAACCCATTTCATTTTAGCCCATTTCAATAAGTCCATACCCATTAATCCAGCCTATAAACCCATATCTATTTCCCTCAATTTTAAACCCTAACCCATGATCCCCATTACCCCTCTTTTTCCCCTTGTCACCCCCGACACAACCTACCCCATCTCCCTTTTTGTGCCACAACCCACATCTCACACCAGCACTTTCGTAAATTTCTTCTACTCTTTCATCACATTTTCTTCTTCCATTTTTAAATTTTTCTTGCCTTATCTTCCTATTCTCAACCATGGTAGACTCCCTATTATCCTTTAAAGATTCCCTTCCTCATTTACCACTCCCTTCAAAGCAACCTCAAACCACCAAGTCCAAGGAAAAAGGTGATGCTACTGGAATTACTTATAGCGCTATTTCTTCCACCCCGATAACTACTACTTATTAGAGAAAGAAGGCAAAAAGCATCATGCCTCATAAATCCATAAGCAGTAAAAAGAGGAAGGAACATGAGCTTGCAACCCAACCACAGTCTACCCAGTAACCCATGTATGCCAATTCTGCTGCTCTTATTGGCATTCCAAAATTAGCTGTAAAACCTCCTCGGAAATCTTCAGGTATGACCTCCATTCCTCAGTTTGTGTCTACTAGAAAACATTGGGTTTTACTTTGATGAGATGAAAAAAAATTAAGAAAATAATGAAAAATAAGGAAATTGTGCAAACTCAATATTTGGAAGTTTTTACACTTAAGTCTCTGAACATCTACGATGAAATGCAAACTCTATTAACTGCAATGGGCTAGGAAAGATTTATTCAAAAGAAAGAGTCAGTTTACCCCACTTTAATGCATGAGTTCATGTCCTCACTGTCCACTAATGCACATACATAGGAGTTGAATCATAAATTAAAAATGCATTTTAGATGTATGGGTAAAGACAGGGTGTTATCGCTTGATGAGTTAATCACATATTTGGGTTCCCTACTGATGGTATATTAGGATGCCCATAAGTAAGTAGGAGTATAATGACCATGAGTTTTGGCAACAAATCACACATTTAGGAGTAGTTTTCAAACCTGGGTAAAGTAAGGGTTCAAAAATGGAAAATCATTCCTTAAGGTTGCTTCAAATGTTAATAGCTAACACAATTCTAGGCAGGGGAGTTGATGTTGGCACAATGAATCAATATGATTTATTTTTCTTATGGTGCACCAAAACTAGTAGAACAATATTCCCTAGTTATTGTTTCTATCGGCATGTGCTACACCAAGCCACTAGGGGCACTAGCAAGATTGTGTTTGGAGGGTTGATCACACCGATTGCGCAGTATTTCGGTTTTAACCCTCAAGTTTATCACTGTGCTTCTATTACAATTGGGTTGCTATTTTTGGACGAACCTCACTTAGCTAATTAAAAATTTTATGTTAAGAATGAGACTGCATAGCTTTATGAGATTTCAGCTCTAACAGCATCACCACCAGATTCCTTTACTGTAACTGGTTCATCATCTGCTACTCACTTTATTGCACCATCTGCAAAGCCTTTTGCATAACCTGTATCATAGCCTTCATGCCATGCTCTACCATCAGTATAACTTTCTGTATCAACAGCTCTTGGTCCTACCAATTTAACCCTTATGGCATTCTTATAAAATATCAATGACGAGATATATGCCTTTTGCTAGCTGAGGAATCTGTGTCTTCAAACCTTAAGGAATCTCATAGACATCTCTTTGGACAGGAGTGCTGAAATGAAAGATAAATTGGAAGCTCTATGTGCTAAGCTAGAGCAGACAGAGACTAACCAAGCACTGATTCTAAGCATTATTTCCCCGCAGTAGCTACCAAAATCACCACCACCTCCATCAGAAGGCAAAGGAAAAGGAGTTGTTATTCTTGGCTAGACAGCTCTTAGTTACAGTATTTCTATTTCATGTCTTTATTTAGTTGCTTATTTAGTTAGTACTTTTAGTTAGCTTTATGCTTTCTTAAGTTTCTCATATTGTTTAGCTTGTTTAGTTAGTACGTTGCTTGTGTTTTTATCTGAGACAGTTGCTTATTTAGTATTTTTAGTTACTTGTGAGTACTTTAAATATTAAACTTTTTTTTTTTGAATCTTTAATGCTTTGCTCTCTTATTTTTAATATGCTCATTTGGAATTTCACTTGTTGAATGGCTATCTCATGGTTATATTTTTAACTTTTAACATCCGTATTTCATTCTGACCTTAATTGATTTCATGGATTCCATTTCCTTGTTTCTTTTTGTAAAGTGTGCAGCCGCTGCTCAAAATTTTCTTTAATTAAATTGGCTGGATCTTCACATAGGTAACACTTCTTATCTCAGCTTGTGTTATTTATAGCACAAGTTGTGCTACTACTTATGCAGTAGGGTAACATCTACTTTTACATTCTTTTAAGTTTATTAGGTTTACTTATCCATTCTTTATGCACATATTAGTCATATATTCTTTCTACACAGTATTTAATTGAGCCCCTTGAATTTATTTTCTAGCCAAATTATCCCATTCCTTGCATTCTTTTCGACATTAAGGACAATGTCCTATATGAGTATGGGGGAGAGGGCAAATTTTTGCAAAATTATTTTTCCTTTTCAATGCATATAGTTACATACTCATTCATTAATTCATACTTACACATATTCACACATATAAACTGCATATAGTTTCATATACTTAATTATACACACTTAATTACATATAGGTTCATTATACATTCATGCATTTCATTTATTCATTTAAAATTTTTTTGGATTTAAACTAGTCTTTGGAATTCCAGAAGTTGCTTATTCAAGAAATTTAACTTGCCTCTAGATGGTTAGTGGAATGAAAGTTTCCAGCTAGATATAAAGTTTTAAGCATTATCCTTTATTTTACTTGATAGCTGAAAATTAATTAATTAATCTAGGTATGTAGATTCTGATTAGTTATTTTGAGTTCTTAAGTGTCTGAATAAGCCTTTGAGGAAGAAAATGATCGTTATTGTCTCACCATTCCTAGAACAAGCATCTTAGATTTTTCAAAGTGAAATTTTTTACTTGCATTTGATAAGAATATGATTTAGGCATTCCTTTATAATTTAAACCCTCAAATTTAGCTTTAACCTACCCTTAATTTCATTTTAACCCTTGCAAACCCCCTTGAGCCTTAATTCCCTAATTTCTTTGGAACCCAAATCATTTACCTAGTCATAAACTTAAATAATACCACCTATTTATCAGAATAATATTTTAGCAATTAAGTGCATTTTGATTAAAAAAAAAACTCTCAAATGATTGAAATATCTTGAAAAGTTCTAGAGTAATTGTGACAATCTATTAAAAAGTCACCAAAATATCCCAAAGGTAATTTTGGGTGTGACATAAAATAGGGATAAGTACAAAATCAAGAGAATATAAAAGTAGTCCCTTTATATAATCATAGAAGTAAGTTAGCACTTGAGATTCATTGTGAATTTCTTTCCTCTTGAATTAAAATAATAAAAAAATAATAAAAGAAATTTAAAAAAATTTGAAATGAGATGGAAAAAAGAATATTTGATGCACTTTGAGTTTCATGATTATTATTTTCATATTTTGTTTTTCTTATTGCCTTTCTTTGTTAACCACAGCTTTACCCTATTTGACCCCATTAGAACCCTTTAAAGACCTCATGATTCTTTAAAAAATACTTGTTATATTAGTAGAGTTAGATATTTTATGCTTGCATGTGGGTTTGGCAATACAATCCTCCATATATTACTCACCATCTATTTGAGACACATTGGCTATCTATTCCTTTTAGGTTTATTTAGGCACCATTAACTCTTGTAGTTTGGTTGGTATTTATTGCTTGGGCATATTAGTTAATTCTTAGCTATTCTATAATTGTTTAGAGTGATTGCTTAATTATTTCTACTTTGCTAGTGGGAATTTGGAATGTTGGCGGCTAGAGGTAAGTTCGGTAGTTTGGATTAGTGATTTGTGTGTTTTCAAAGACTGATGCCCTTCTAAATCAGGTTTAATGTAATTTTGCTTGGGGACAAGCAAGAGTTTGAGTGTGGGGAAATTTGATGCATGCATTTCAAATCATTGTTTAGGTATAATTTTGTAGCCCAACTCTTTCACAGCTAAAGGCAGTCTTTCTCCATCTATTACTTGTGACACAAATTAATAATTCTAGCATTTTAACAGAAGAGAGAAGACTTGTTCAGGTACATCCAAGAAAAACTGAAACAAGAATCATCAAATATATTCACAGTTAGGATTTCATTATGTTTAGCCCAAATTATTTTCCCATTTCTATACATGCTAGCTACTGGTTCTTCTCTACCTATTTTACCATGACGTTCATTCAACATAACCGATCACAAACTTGTAAAATTAGGCAAAAGATAATGCACAATAAATCATTTACAATTGTAATAGCACCTATACTCATCAAAATTCTATAATTTTAACTAGGATCATACTATAAGTAAAATAAGAAAAAAATTACAGTAATAAAGTAAAAAAGCAACTATAAAAAATTGCTAAGATGCATTTTTGGGGGGGGGGGGGGGTGGGGTGGGGGGGTGTGGCGGTAGAAGGAATTCTAAAGGCGTTACAGTGAAAAAGCATATTAAAAGAAAGAAGTCAGCAAGCTCACCAGCGTAAACCTTTCATATAGCCAATAGTTCAAAACCACTCAAGGCCATAATTTAGGATTGTTTAATTCAAGCCTATAAATTACTCGGTGTGAATATAAATTTGGCTGAGAAGACAAAAGAATTTCAACTCAAGTTAAGACACCAGAGAAACATAAATAAATATGTAAAGCTCTCATCAATAAGACATTGTGGCCTATTTAGTGTAGACCAAAAAATGCATGAACTTAAAGGCAGCCACTAGCCCATTAAACATTTAAGAATTTTAGAATAATAACCTAACACTAACAAGAGCAACCAAATGTCTAAAATTATATACAATTAGAGGAGAATATGCAAAAGAATTAACTGGGGAAGTTTTGGTCATTTGTTAAAGACTAAAAACCCCAACAAGAAAGACAAATAAGGATATAATGCCATGCCCCCCAATCGCCCTCTCTTCCCATTTATGTTGGTGGGAGATAAAGATTTACTAAAAGGTAAAATATGACAAAACAATCTCATATAACTAAATCAAGTAGTTTATGCAGGGTTATACTTTTCCAAACATTGTGTACATACAAGAATTGAATAAGATAAACTATACTTTTTTTGTACTGTAAGAAATTAACCAAAGGCATAAAGGGAACTTTTCCAAGGAAATGATAAGCATGAAATAACTTTGTGATTCCACTAGCATCTTCTACATGAAATAGGTACATAAATACATATAATACCACAACTTTTTAGAAGGCCTTGGTTCAATAATTAAATTGCAATAACAACAACCCAATATCACAAAATATGGTATAAAGAATTTCATCCTGCACATTTCAAATAATACCCTACCCATGAAAGTCCAACATACCTATATATAGTTGTATGCCATATACAAACTATCCCATCCTCAGAACCAGTTAACATAATGGGAAGTTTAAAATGGAAACATAGTAATGTTAGTAGTATGCCCTAGAGCATATCATTTAGTATGTATCTTGTACATATTTTATTAATAAAAGGCATTTTCACTTTTCCGTTTACATAATATATTTATGTGTAATAGAAAAGGTCCATTGATATTTTGTTAGAAATATTATTCTTAAGTTGTTAAGAATATGAGTGACAATATTTCTAGCACAAAGTATCATAAATAGGTTCACAATCGAGGATACTTCATAATAAGGACATGACTTATCCAGAAAGATTGTATTCATGTTTGTTCCCAAGTTATTTATATGAGATATAAATAAGATGGAATGGTGAGTCTCATGCCATATAACAAACATGATAGGCACTTATAAATGATAAGTAGGCCGAACCAGTGACACTTATGACAAGCACATGGAGTTTACTCTTGTCAATGTTTTGTCATAAATCATATCAGTGCATATAATCTTTAGACCTGAGATAGCACAGTTATCTTGTATATAGGTAGTTTGAGTTTGATACTGCTTTCATACTTGTACTATGTATGGGTATATGGGCATGTGTTGGCTCCTGCTAGTTATATATGGAGGTAGGTGTTGATCAAGATGGAATCTGTTCCTCTAAGTAAATAGAGTTAAAATCCTATGTTCATTTAATTGTTCTTGATGTTTCAAGTTACTGGCCAGGACAGATAGATTTATTCGAGAAAGAGTTTCGATGAGAAAATCTTTTAATCAAGAACTGGAATTAAAAGAGAACATAATATTCATAGCAAATGGAGTTTGACATAAACCATGACTCCAGCTTGAGTTGGGATTTTGTAACAGAGAGATTCTAGTGCATGGTAACATATGATTATAGGTTCATTTAAGGTAAATCTTATTACTAATTGGGTGGCCATGGCATGCTATGCTAGGTGTTAACCATGGTCTATGAGGTTCATAAAATGATTTAGAGAAATCATTTATGGTAAGAAAGAGTTCTGATGATATTAAGAGTTGATATCATGTCTCATTGCCAATTAGTGATGAGCCTAGTAAGTCACACACATACACAAGTTATCACCTATTTAAATATGATTTAATTAATTAATTAAAGAGTTTAATTGATTAATTAAATAGATTTGGTTTGCAATTAAATTGCAAAGTCCCTAGCATGACTTGAAACCAAATCTAGATTATTGGATGTATAATATAAGTTAAATTTATATTTAAAGTGTTTAAATATGAATTTAATTAATGAGAAATTAATTAATAGAGATTAATTAATTAATTTATATTTGATATAAATTAATTAGAAGAAGAAAATAATTATTTTGGGTTAAGAACTCAAAATTAAGACACGAGGGCATTTTGGTCATTTCACGATTGTGACACGTGGCACCATGAGATGGTGACACATGGCATAACATAAGCTTGCCAAATGTATTTTTTTAATCATGTAAGATGATTAAAATCAAGATTAAATATAGGTTTGACACTTGGCACAATGTGATTGGGTCACTTAAACCTAGAGCTGATCAAAAGGTGACATGTGGCTAGGGTTTAATGTGTTAACCTAGCTATTTAAGTGTGGTTATGAAAAGAAAACATAACCAGCAGCCTCTCCTCTCATATGTCACGCCACTTTGAGCCTCCAGCTATTTCTCTTCATCTCTCATCAATTCAAAGAGATTAGCCATCAATCTCTTGAATTAAGAACACTAGAAATTGTTTCTAGTGTCCTGTTTACATCTTTAATCTCTTAAAAGGCAGAACTTGAATTTCTAATTATTAGAAAAGGCTTTAGAAGCTGTTCAAGGGCTGCCATAGGTGTTCTTGGTGTGGACAAGCTAGAGGACAACATCCGTGTCCTCAAGACGAATCTCAAAGGCGCAGACACTGCGATGCATCAAGAGGTTAGTGTAATCGTTCTTGATTTAATCTAGGGTTCTAAAATTAATCTGATTAATTTTAAAATCTTAAATGGCAAATACAGATCCAAAACCATATTAAAAGAGTTTTAATATGTTGTTTATCATTGAAATCAAATAGATAAAAATAAATCTTGCATGGTGCATGTGACCCTAGGTGAAAATTTTTGAATTCAATGGTATAATCTTGTGTTTTTCACGCTTCCGTTCTTTCAATTGGTATCAGAGCCACTATATTTGCCATTTAGATTGTTGATTATATAATTTAATTGTGTGTTTGATCATGAGATCAAGAGATTCATTGCTGGTTGGATCATGAGGTGTGGCGGCACACATGGTGAAGCCACCATTGGTGGCGGCAACAATGGTTCCTTGGGTGGTTCAAGGTTTGGCTTTTAATTCTGCAATTGTTGTATGATCTAAGGCCTATTCTTTGACTAATTAAAGTGTTTAATTAGTTGTTTTAATCACACAATTAAATTATGATTCAAATCAGAATTTTAAAAATTGTTTGAATGTGATTCAAATCTGAATTTTAAAAGTTGTTTGAATGTGATTCAAATCTGAATTTTTAAAGTTGTTTGAATCATATTTAAATCTGATTTTTTAAAATTGATTCAATAAAATTCAGATCTGATTTTTTAAAAAATATTTGAATGTGATTCAAATCTGATTTTTTAAAAAATGTTTGAATGTGATTCAAATCTGAATTTTTGAAGTTGTTTGAATGTGATTCAAATCTGAATTTTTAAATTTGTTTGAATGAGATTCAAATCTGAATTTTTAAATTTATTTGAATCATATTCAAATCTGGATTTTTAAGTTTAATATGAGATATTCAATTTAATTTAAGTATGTATGTTTTATTTAATTGTTAAATAGTGATATGCATGATGGATGATCATGGACTATAAAAGACCAATGTGATTGGATTTATTTCTTTTATGTTTCTTTGGGATTGTAAATTAATTAATTTATTTTAATTTATTTTGGGCATGTATTATTAAGTTTGTAATATTTTTGGGTTGTAATTTCATTTATTTAAGTTCTTGTAAATTCGCCTTGGTATGCCAAGGATTACTATGTAATATTGGATTGCAAGAAGTTCAAGGAGGTCAAGAGCATTGGTAGGACCAGTGGGAGGAATTCAAGATCAAGTGTTGATTATGTACTCCTTCAGCAACTCTTGTAAAATGAATGAATGAAAAGCACCTAGGAATGCCCTGATTCAATTCTTGGTGGCTCAGAATTGAATCCCTTAGAAAGTCCATGATCATACCATATTTACTGCTTATCCATGAATGCATGAGATGTATGGGAATGTATGCAATTATATGATATATGCATGCTAAATGGATAATGTGCAAAGTGAGACCTTAATAGTAAATAGAATGACTATAAAATCTTCCAAACAAATGATTAAGTTGGAAATGCTATAATTAAAGTAATTATAACATAGGCCCTCCATTGGGGCAATTATTTTAAGAAATTTTAAATAGTTGCATAAGATGCAATTTATTTAAGAGATTTTCTTAAGAATAATTGTTAAGCATGAGATGTTGTAAATATGTAAATGGTTTAGTGGCCAATATTGGATGTACTGAGGACATTAAAATTATTTGCATAATTATCGCTCAATGGGATCAACTTAACTAATGCAAGATAAGTCAATAATGGATGTACCTGAGATTTTGAGCATTAGGGGCTAGGTAAAGGATTGAACCTCACATGAGATGTGATGGGTAAGGAGTTGCTCACTTATAGTTTATTGTAATTCCAATAATGGATGTACCTGAGGATGATCAATAGAATTATAAGAATTCAATCACCCACTAGAAATCCATCCAACTAGGATTTCTGTTTCTACTTTGGAAGTGTAGGATTCGCTAAGTTAGTGGGAGGACCAATTTGATTAAAAGACCATAATCATTTTGGTTAATTACATGATACATTTACTAATTAATCTGGTTATTTTCTGCAGTTAATTTTCTGATAAAAATGAGCACAAAACAACCACCACCATCCAATATCCTTGCAAGCATACTTGATCACAACAGTTGACAGACCTAATCATGCGATTGGCTAAGAAATTTGAAACTTGTCCTGAACCTTGAACATATAGGATATGTTCTAGATTCAAATGTTCCTGGTCCCTTACCTCCAGA
This sequence comes from Hevea brasiliensis, assembly GCF_030052815.1. Taxonomy (NCBI): domain Eukaryota; kingdom Viridiplantae; phylum Streptophyta; class Magnoliopsida; order Malpighiales; family Euphorbiaceae; genus Hevea; species Hevea brasiliensis. Next base: position 99,496,305 of record NC_079496.1, read on the forward strand.
GGCCACACAAGAGGAACATGAAACTTTGGACAAGTGGAAGGAGCATGATATGAGAGCTAAGTGTTACATGCTTGCTTCTATGAGTAATGAGTTACAGAAGCAACATGAGAACATGCAGAGTGCGAGTGAGATCCTCCTTCACCTACAAGAGTTGTATGGTGAGCACAGCAGGAATGCTAGGTATGAGATATCTAGACAGCTATTCCGTATGAGGATGTATGAGGGACAGAATGTTCATGTCCACAAGATGATTCGGCTGATTGAGCAGTTGGAACATCTTGACTTCAACATGGATTTCCAACTACAAACGGATTTGATCCTTCAGTCCCTTCCTGAGTCTTTTGGGAATTTTGTGACAAATTTCCATATGACTAAACAGGAATGCACCTTAGCTGGTTTACTCAACATGCTGGTTATTGCCCAAAAGAATATGCCAGGCAATAAAGGAAAAGAGGTAGCTTTGGTTGCATCTTCTTCTGCTGGAAAGTCCAACAAGAAGAAGGGCAATAAGAAAAAGAAACCTCAGATTCCTGGTCCTTCCAAGAAAATAGCTAAACAGAAAGGGAAGACCAAAGCTGACAAAGGCAAAGGAAAGTATTTCCACTACCAACAGGAAAGTGTTTCCATTGCCAGTAAGAAAGTGTTTCCACTGGCCAGAGTATAGCAATCTAAAAGAATGCAATGCCATGGTGAAAACCAACTCAAGTTCAAAATATATTTGGCACTTAAGGTTATGTCATGTTGCAGAAGATAGGATTGCAAAATTGGAGAAAATGGGGATTCTATCCTTATTGGGTTCTGAGCCTACTCCAACTTGTGAATCTTGCCTTCAAGGCAAAATGACTAGATCACCCTTTGTTGGACAAGGGCTAAGAGCTGAAAATATTTTGGAACTAATACATAGTGATGTATGTGGTCCGTTTAAAGAAATGGCTAGAGGGGGCTTTCATTATTTTATTACCTTTACTGATGATAAATCAAGGTTTGGGTATTTGTATTTGATGAAATACAAACATGAATCCTTTGAAAAGTTTAAGGAATTTAAATCTGAAGTAGAAAATCAAACAGGAAAAAGTATTAAAGCTCTTCGATCAGATCGTGGAGGTGAATATTTGAGTACTGAATTTGATGAATACTTGAGAGAGCATGGCATTGTTTCTCAGCTGACTCCTCCAGGAACGCCACAGCTGAATGGTGTATCTGAAAGGAGAAATCGTACCCTATTGGATATGGTATGTAGTATGATGAGCTATACTGATATGCCAATCTCCTTTTGGGGATTTGCATTAGAATCACTTTATATATTCGAATAGGATTCCATCAAAATCGCTTTCTTCCACACCTTATGAGATATGGCATGGAAGAAAACCAAGTCTTAAGCATGTTAAGATTTGGGGTTGTCCACTTATATCAAATAGTTGAACACTGATAAATTGGAGACCAGATCAGAAAAAGGTCGATTTGTTGGATATCCAAAAGATAGTTTTGGATATTATTTTTATTTGCCTACTTCACAAAAGGTTGTGATAAGTAGAGATGCCACATTTCTTGAACAACAGTTTGTTCAAGAAGGAGGCAAAGGAAGGCAAATAGAGTTAGAATTGGAGAATTCTGACCAACCAATAGATCAGATGGATATAGATCCATCTAGTCAACCAATACCCGTTGATGAAACATCTACAGCTGTTCCTCGTAGAACAACCAGGGTATCTCACCCACTAGTGAGATATGGTTTTCTTCATGAAGAAGAACAAGAGTTGTCTACTCATGAAGAAGTAGATCATGGAGATGATCCACTTACCTATGAAGAAGCTATATCAGATATAGACTCTTCAAAATGGATTGATGCTATGAAATCCGAGATTGATTCCATGTATAAGAATCAAGTTTGGGATCTTGTTGACCCACCTTAAGGTATTATACCTATAGGGAACAAATGGGTTTTCAAGAAGAAAATTGGTTCTGATGGAAAGGTAGAGACCTATAAGGCAAGGCTAGTAGCGAAAGGGTTTCGCCAAAGGCAAGGAATCGACTATGAGGAGACTTTCTCGCCTGTTGCCATGCTTAAATCAATTAGGATTTTATTAGCAATAGCTGCATACTATGATTATGAGATTTGGCAGATGGATGTCAAATCAGCTTTTCTCAATGGATACATTGAAGAAAACATTTTCATGGAACAACCTAAGGGATTTGAATCCCAAGATGGTTCCAAGGTATGCAAGCTAAAGCGATCCATTTATGGGTTGAAACAAGCTTCGAGGAGTTGGAACATCCGTTTTGATGAAGCCATTAAATCTTTTGGTTTTATCAAAAATGAGGATGAGCCATGTGTATATAAGAAGGTTAGTGACAATGCTATCACTTTCCTTGTCTTATATGTGGATGACATACTGTTGATGGGTAATGACACAGGTATGTTGACAACTATAAAGGTATGGTTGTCAAATACATTCTCCATGAAAGACTTAGGGGAGGCAACCTATATTCTTGGGATTCGCATCTATAGAGATAGAGCGAAAAGAATAATTGGTTTATCCCAAAGTCTATACTTGGAAAAGGTGTTAAAGAGGTTTAACATGCTTGATTCCAAGAGAGGATTGTTACCAGTGAGACATGGTATCCATCTTTCTAAAGAGATGTCTCCAAAGACACCTGAAGAAAGAGATAAGATGGCCAGGATTCCATGTGCTTCGGCTATTGGAAGTTTAATGTATGCAATGTTGTGTACTAGGCCAGATATCGCATATGCTGTTAGTTTGACTAGCAGGTATCAATCCAATCCAGGTTTGGAACACTGGATAGCTGTCAAGAATATTCTTAAGTACTTGAGAAGAACTAAGGATTTATTCTTGATTTATGGAGGTGGAGACTTGCAATTGGATGGTTATATTGATTATGATTTCCAATCAGATATCGATGATAGAAAGTCTACCTCTGGATATGTGTTCATTTGTAATGGAGGTGCGATCGGTTGGAAGAGTTCCAAACAGAGCACGATCGCAGATTCCACTCATCGAGGTCGAGTATATTCTTTGCATCGATGTCGCAAAAGAAGTCGTTTGGATAAAGAAGTTCGTGATGTAACTTACAGTAGTTCCTTCCATTGAGTCAGCAGTTCCATTACACTGTGACAACAATGGAGCAGTCATACAGGCTAAGGAACTAAGGTCTCACCCAAAATCCAAACACATAGAAAGGCACTACCACATTATCAGAGATATAGTTGGGCAAGGCGATATAGCCATGCAGAAAAATAACATCAGCTAAAAAATTCAGCTGATCCATTCACTAAGCTTTTGTCACAAGTTCAGTTAGACCGACATCTTGAGAAGATAGGTCTAAGGTATTGTAATGAATGGCTCTAGTGCTAGTGGGAGATTGTTAGTAGTATGCCCTAGAGCATATCATTTAGTATGTATCTTGTACATATTTTATTAATAAAAGGCATTTTCACTTTTCCGTTTACATAATATATTTATGTGTAATAGAAAAGGTCCATTGATATTTTGTTAGAAATATTATTCTTAAGTTGTTAAGAATATGAGTGACAATATTTCTAGCACAAAGTATCATAAATAGGTTCACAATCGAGGATACTTCATAATAAGGACATTAATTATCAAGAAAGATTTTATTCATGTTTGTTCCCAATTTATTTATATGAGATATAAATAAGATGGAATGGTGAGTCTCATGCCATATAACAAACATGATAGGCACTTATAAATGATAAGTAGGCCTAAACAGTGACACTTATGACAAGCAAATGGAGTTTACTCTTGTCAATGTTTTGTCATAAATCATATCAGTGCATATTATCTTTAGACTGAGATAGCACAGCTTATCTTGTATATAGGTAGTTTGAGGTTGATACTGCTTTCAGAAGTGTACTATGTATGGGTATATGGGCATGTGTTGGCTCCTGCTAGTTATATATGGAGGTCGGTGTTGAGCAAGATGGAATCTGTTCCTCTAAGTAAATAGAGTTAGAATCCTATGTTCATTTAATTGTTCTTGATGTTTCTAGTTCTGCCAGACAGATAGATTTATTCGTAAAAGAGTTTCGATGAGAAAATCTTTTAATCAAGAACTGGAATTAAAAGAGAACATAATATTCATAGCAAATGGAGTTTGACATAAACCATGACTCCGGCTTGAGTTGGGATTTTGTAACAGAGATTCTAGTGCATGGTAACATATGATTATAGGTTCATTTAAGGTAAATCTTATTACTAATTGGGTGGCCATGGCATGCTATGCTAGGTGTTAACCATGGTCTATGAGGTTCATAAAATGATTTAGAGAAATCATTTATGGTAAGAAAGAGTTCTGATGATATTAAGAGTAGATATCATGTCTCATTGCCAATTAGTGATGAGCCTAGTAAGTCACACACATACACAAGTTATCACCTATTTAAATATGATTTAATTAATTAATTAAAGAGTTTAATTGATTAATTAAATAGATTTGGTTTGCAATTAAATTGCAAAGTCCCTAGCATGACTTGAAACCAAATCTAGATTATTGGATGTATAATATAAGTTAAATTTATATTTAAAGTGTTTAAATATGAATTTAATTAATGAGAAATTAATTAATAGAGATTAATTAATTAATTTATATTTGATATAAATTAATTAGAAGAAGAAAATAATTATTTTGGGTTAAGAACTCAAAATTAAGACACAGGGGCATTTTGGTCATTTCACAGTGTGACACGTGGCACCATGAGATGGTGACACATGGCATAACACATAAGCTTGCCAAATGTATTTTTTTAATCATGTAAGATGATTAAAATCAAGATTAAATATAGGTTTGACACTTGGCACAATGTGATTGGGTCACTTAAACCTAGAGCTAATCAAAAGGTGACATGTGGCTAGGGTTTAATGTGTTAACCTAGCTATTTAAGTGTGGTTATGAAAAGAAAACATAACCAGCAGCCTGTCCTCTCATATGTCATGCCACTTTGAGCCTCTCCAGCTATTTCTCTTCATCTCTCATCAATTCAAAGAGATTAGCCATCAATCTCTTGAATTAAGAACACTAGAAATTGTTTCTAGTGTCCTGTTTACATCTTTAATCTCTTAAAAGGCAGAACTTGAATTTCTAATTATTAGAAAAGGCTTTAGAAGCTGTTCAAGGGCTGCCATAGGTGTTCTTGGTGTGGACAAGCTAGAGGGACAACATCTGGTGTCCTGAAGACGAATCTCAAAGGCGCAGACACGCTGCAGTGCATCAAGAGGTTAGTGTAATCGTTCTTGATTTAATCTAGGGTTCTAAAATTAATCTCATTAATTTTAAAATCTTAAATGGCAAATACAGATCCAAAAACATATTAAAAGAGTTTTAATATGTTGTTTATCATTGAAATCAAATAGATAAAAATAAATCTTGCATGGTGCATGTGACCCTAGGTGAAAATTTTTGAATTCAATGGTATAATCTTGTGTTTTTCACGCTTCCGTTCTTTCAAGTAACACACTGCGTAAAAATTGTGAGTGTGCCCATCAAGTTCGAGCACAACTTTTTGTTTGGTAGTCCCAAATCTGTATCCATAGTAGCTAGATACAATGCAACTAAATTAAACATGATCTCAAGCAAACTAGTAAACATGAAATTAGGGAGGAAAAGTTGTAAAACTGAGCAGTTTGATCATTATAACCAGTTATTAAATAAAGCTTATCACCACGGTGAAGTAATCAACACAATTAACTCTTTTTAAGTGGGCATCCAATGTAAAATTTGGATAGAGGGAACCAAGATTCCATGTCTAAAAAATAAAGAATGCTTGATTGTAAATATTACAAGGCACACATATCTTCCTAGTAAAACAAACATACAAGCTAGTAGTTTTTGTCAAACCTTTATAACTTGATCAAGCAAGGCACTTGAAAAAGTATTAGAGTCCTGAGGATTAAAAGTTCCTTACATCAAATAATGGGAATGGACTTCAAATATCTAAGTACAAATCCAAGCTTTTTTCCAATTCCAAAGTTTTATATGCATCTCATTAGATGCTGAGAACACATATGGAAGCATTGGATGGATAGCCACACTTCTAATGTAATTTGTGTGTGCTTCAAAATATTAATTTTGTCCATGTTAGTATAGTTGTACACATGAATAAGTATGTCTTCAGCTCCCACAACCATCCTGTCACACCCTATCCCTCTGTAAGGCATAACATGATCCCGTAGTATACCTAATGAATTACCAACTTCGTCTACTAATAACCCATTAAATATACTACAAGGGATTTTAAAACTTTTCTTACTTCTTTTCCACAGTGGTGAGCATTATTTACAGGTGTTAAAAACTTTTTTGAACTGAAGTGAAACAGCTAACACAATTGAATTATTAGTAATTTCTGTAAAAATTTTGGCGGAGTGCTATCTGTATTTTTAATAAAACAGTTCTTCAAAAACCTGTAAAAAGCACTTCAATATATTTCTCAATCTCAAACTCCAACATTTAATCGACACAATATGTTTCTCAACTCAAAACCATAATAATTTTTCAATATTTCCAAAGGCTGAGATAAAAGAAATATAGTACAAATTTTATAAGCCCAAAATAATTTACAATTTATTTTACAACTTCAATGTACAATTTTAATTTACAACTGCTCAAAACCAAGAACACTATATACATACAATGATCATACATTATAATACAAAATGCAAAATATGGTATACTCAATATACCCGATGATCTCTCACTGAAGTACTAGCAGCCAAGTCTGCTGCCCTGTCAGTCTGTCTACCTGGGACAACAATGAAAAGCTATCGTTGAGTAAAATTTACTTAGTGGTGCACAATAACAATTTGAAATGCGATACATAAATCTTTTATTGACAATTCACAAATCAAATAGTTCACAATTCCATTTTACAATTTACAAAGTTCATATAACACAAATTTGATCAAATAACTGAATAATACAGTTTTGCCAATCAATAATACCATTTAATCAAATAACTGAATAATATAGTTTTGCCAATCAATAACACAATTTAAATGCTGCACAATTACATTTCACAAATTATCAAAGCTCATTATAGAAAAATTTTGGGTCAAATAATTTAATAAACACAGTGTTGCCAATTCATACACAACTTAAGCCATGACACAAAATTTCTGATCAATGCCGTGTTGTACACCACGACAAAGCAATCTACAACCCCACTAATTGAAATCAATGAGAGAGGTGGCTAGCTAGCTAATGAGTACTCATTCGATCTACAACCTCAACTGGTAAACCAGAGAGGGAGGAAAATAATCACACTCACCCCAGACTGATAAGTCAAAGAGGGAGGAATATAATCACACTCACCCCATAAATAGAGGAGGAACATAGTAACAGTGTCATGCCAAGTGTGAATCAAAACAATTCCAAATCACAATATTTAAATATTTCATACAAACCACAATTCATATTTTATCTCAAAATTTCTATTTGCAAAGTAGGCAACACAATAATTTCCAAATAAGATTCTCAAAGCCAAAACAATAAAAAATTATTCATAACTCATTTCTCCAATTAAATTTTCTAGTAAAAGCAGTGAATATAAAAAGTATTGTGCACAGACACAATTTAAAACTATAATGTTCAAATAAATTTTTAAGTAGAAAATAAGAAATCAAAATTATTGTGCACAAACACAATTTAAAACAATAACATACAATTATTCATAATTTATTTCAATTGAAAAATTCAAAAGAAATAAATATTGTGCACAAACCTCTGATAACTGTCTTTTGGCTCTGACTCAGTGTTTCCTTCCCTTTCCCTGAGTCTTTGCTAACTGAAACACACAATTTGAAATGTTTCAGTACTCATTTAAACTGTCTCTAAGAATAAGATACAATAATTAATTTATCGAATTCTATTATTTCCTTAGTCAACCTAAGATGTCGACCCTCGATGCAGTCTAGGTGAATTAGGTTTCAATGTTACCAATATGTCACATTTTATAGCCTTTTAGTATTGGTACATGTTACCCAATTCATTTCCATGTATAGTGCACTTTAGTGTAATTTATCGGATTTCGGTATACTAATTTAACCTAATCGGATGACCTAGTTCCCTCGGTTTTCGGGTTTCGGTCAAAACTGCAAACTTGTAGATCTATGTCTTATTGCATGCGGGGCAAAATTTCAGGTCATTCTGAGTTTACTAGACTAAGTTATGATCATTTTACTATTGCTGGTCAAAGTGCATCAAAATTGGTCACTTTAGGTCATTTTAGGTCATTTTAGGTTCAGCCAGTTTTTGGACCCGAACTTGTTCAAGCTATTTGACTTGCTTATGGTCATTTTTGGGCTTTAGTGTCTTCATAAGACTTGTAGATATATGTATCAAATATTCATGGTAAAAATTTCAGGTCAATTGGACTTGTTTTGAGTGAGTCATGGCCAATACACTAACTACTGCACAAATGGTCAATTTTCAGGCCCTAAATGCACTAATCCGGATTTGGTCATTTTTCAAGTTACCTTCCAAGCAGAATTTTGGTAAGTTTCCTTCATGAAAGTTGGCACTTTTTATGCCTAGTTTCACCTCCAATTGGTCTCATACCAATTGGAGCCACACACTTAAGGTTCGAAGCCAAAACACACACTACCCTATTGCACATTGTCCATCACTCATCAAAGGACACTTTTAACACTTACCAAATTACCCATTCATGCCTATTTCTGGTTTGTACCATAACCTAAACACATTTTACTTCACATTATTGGTCATTTTGGCAGCTTATAATCACACACAATATGCACCTTATAGTACAGAATTTTTCAAGTTCAAATTACAAACAATTCAATCACCTAAGCTAGCTCATTTACATGTCCAACCTCACACCTTCATATACATACACAAGCTGCCATAACAAGTACCATAATTCAACAATAATATTCCATAAACCAAACCATGAAACAACATTTTTATGGTCCACAATTCAAGCTGCCGATTTGTACCTCACTTTGAATAAAGTTTCAAGCTTCCAAATTCAAGTATACATTCACATATACTTAGTATACATCACCCAATTTATTCCTACACGTATAAATACTTAATCAACCCTTTAATCTGCCATTTACAAGGAAGAATAAACTGCCCTTAAGGAGTTTCCATGACTGCCAAAAATAAACATCTCCCTTAATACATCAATCTCCAAAAATCTCTCCACAATTAAAGTACCCATAACATCCACACAATCTTTAATGAAGCAAGCATCAAAAACACCTACTTACCACTTTGGAAACTCTTCAAAACCTCACCAAAACTTGATCTTCTTGTTGCCTATCTACTGCCCCTGGTGTGAGGATTAACTTTAATGAAGACAACTTGTGAATATCATGGCTTGAAGGTGGTGCTTTTGCCCTTGCATGGTGGACGCCATGGATGTTTCCATGGAAGAAAGATTTTGGCTGGAATTTTGAGAGGTGAGGAAGAAGATGATCTTCTGTCTAAATGAAGAGGTAATGGTCCACTTAGGTGAGTGAGCGGAGCACTAAGTGAGGTATAACATTTGTTTAATCTCAATTTCTAAATTCCCACATTTAACTCCCTATTTTTGCTATTTACATTAGGTACCACCAATTTATTTTTTCATGACATTTTCCAAGTGTAATATCATTTATTTTTAATGAACATTTAGGTCAAAAGACCACTTGGGGTGTCAAATGACCACAATGCCCCTGTTCGGGTTGCATTCCCGATTTTTTGGTAACACCGGGTTTTGTCATTTTCTCGATTTCTCACTTTTCTTTGTACTAATTAATAAATTTTTTCTTTGATATTTCTAATGGTATTTATACTTCAATAGACATTTATTTAAGTCCTAAAAATATTTTTCAGAGTTCCCCGCGGTCCAGGGCTAGTCAACGGTCCATGCCGCGACTTCCCGGTGCGGTTACCCATCGCTAGGGTTTTCGGCTCGTTTAACTTGGTTATATTTTATTGCTATTATTTTTCCTTTGTTTTTCTTGTATTTTCTTTTCTTGTATCTTCATCCATATCTAAGTGTAATTCTAGGCATCCTAGCTATCCGGACAACACTGGTCACCGGAACAGTAGAACGCACTACTAAACTTAGGGGTGTTACACATCCACTACTTGTGTGCTATGAATTTTGCTCATCGGACTGCAAGCTCCAATTTTAGATGTGAAATTATTATCATGCCAAAAACAAAGAAATAAGGCACAGAAATATGAGCATCATCTACCTGGCAAATTAGTGACCTCAAAAGACTTCACTTTAGTTTGAAGGACATGAAAAAAAAAAGCCCAGTTATCACTACCAATTCCATTATAAGATGGTAAGCTTATTATTATTATTATTATTTTTTAAAATAACCACAACAACTTCTGATCAATCAATTAGAATCATTGTTGATGTTAGGCTTTCATTAATTAATGGATTCATTGATATTTTATACTTAGACCAATATCAGGATTACTAAATGCCAAGAGAAAAATCAAATTCTTTCTTCAGAATAGTCGAAAGCCACGAGCAAAAATTTTCGACTAATCAAGACGCTCATAAATAATTGACAAGCAATTGTTGAAATTTTACTCATAAAACCATACAATTTTCAAATAACTAGCAAGCAATACTATCAACTTTATTATTATTTTTATTAAATATTGTTTGCATTTTCTTTCTTATGCTTCCATTATGCAATGGAAACTTCACTGAAGGATGTCAGGGTTTTAAAGTCTTGTCCTTTTTCATTCCAAAATTCTTCACTTTTATTACTCTATATTAAGAGATTAGAGTAGCTATAATTTTGCATTTGAGTTTCCCTTCCCCATCACCCCCCCTCCCTTTATTCTCTTCATTTTTATGCTTTATAAAGAGGTATAAAAGGATGGGCATAAAATCCACATGGCTTTATGCTATCTAATTAGATTGAATAAAACAGAAGAAAAAGGCATTTGCAGCATTCTAATCCATATTAATCATTACAGACATCCATGTGCAACTATATCCTTCAAGATTTAAGGAAGGAAAAATGAAAAAAAAAACTTCATATTGATAATAAATAACATATTATAACATCAGACATTGTGTACTACTTAACAATTGCATCATCCATGTTCCATCCCAATTTTACCTTTAATCAACCTACTCTTCACTGTCTTTTTTCTCTCTACAACATTCAAATTCCTTCCGTAAACCTTTTTATTTTGGATATGCCTTACTAAAAATTATCTTGTTGATAATTTGAGACAAAAGTGAATTGGGATAAAACAACAAATGTAATCTAAAATTTAGCATGAAGTCATAGGCAACTTCAAAGCTTCAAAAAGATAAACAACTAGAAAAATATTAAAAAAAATACAAATGAGATTTAGACAATTATTAATGATCAATGTTTGGTAACTCCAAATGTACACTTGTTCTAAACATGAACTGGCAAGATCCCATGGGATATAACATATAGTTAAGTCGTTAAGGATAGTTATTAGGGTAATTATGAAGAAGTAATTGCAACACATAGATGCATTTTCTTTGAGGTTCAAATTAGGTGTCATTACACTTGAGCTACTACTACTGATTGCATAAAAACCATTGGAGAAGCTATTGTGGTTGTCCATTCTGTGCTGAGGAATCTATTAGGCAAGATTAGTTATGTGAGCGGGAAAGTGACAATCTATTATAGAGTTGTAAGATTGCTAGCTATAAATGATGTAACTGATTGTATAAAAACCATTCTTGATTTCTTAATGAATGTTGTTGAGATTTGAGTTTAATTCTATGTGTTTCATTCCTTTCTATTTTTCTGTCACAATAGAATTATAGTTAGCATGGCTTGGATGGATGTAGATCAATAAATTTCACATGGTTCTTTGCATGAATTTTCTGATTAAAAGGTTGTTATTAGCATAACAACATATATTAAACAAAAATAAATTAAAGATAAGCACAAAAACAGAAAGAATAACAAATGTTCATTAGTTCAAACTCAATAAGGAAATAGAATTCTAACTCAAAATTCTGGTCATTTCCTTTTAGTCTGAACTAAGCAACAAAGTTAGTAAAATAATTATGTTTACTCAAAACATAAACATTAATCAAATTGCAAAGCTCAAATAAATCATAAATTATCTTCTGTTTTCTAAGCAAACAGACATAGAAAAAAGACCAAGATTTAAGGTGAAATTAAAGTATGAAAAGTTACCTTTTTGAACGATAATTTGAGGAGGGGGATGAGGAACTTGATCAAAGAGGCTGCAAATGGAGAGTAGAGGGATCAAACCAGCGGTTGATGGGCAGTTATTTGTTGTTCTCTCTCACAAAGAAGAATAGTGTCAGTAGGCGAGATACACACGGTGTCAATTGGTCTCATTCCTTGGCCTAGCCTAATTCTGTGTGAATAATGGGTTGATACCTAATGTATGGGTTTAATTTTGGGGAAATTAAAAAGCCTTGTGATTCCTCCTTTTTTTTCACTTTAGGTTTGTGATTAAAAAGTGGCACATTTCGCACTTGTCTTTTCTCAAGTAACAGCTTGTTGAGATTAAAAATTATTTTTATTATAATTATGGGTTCCACTTTCCTTTCTTTCTACTCTCCTTTCTTACCTTCCTCTCCTTCTCCTCCTCCTCCTCCTTTTTAACCATCTTCTCATGAGCATGAATATCACTATCTCACTAGTTTTCCAACCACATCATAACTGAGGAATGTCAAGTCCCATAAGACTTGATAGTTGAGGAAAGTGAAGTCTTAGAAAGGAGACTCATCATAGCTTCTCTCTCTTTCTCTCTCTCTCTCTCTCTCTCTCTCTCTCTCTCTCTCTCTCTCTCTCTCTCTCTCTCTCTCTCTCTTTTCTTCTGTTTCTTTATTCTTTCTTATGTTCTCCTTTCTTCCCTTCTTTAATTATGGTGTCTTGAATCATTAAGAATCCTATTACATAACAAATTGCATAACAATTTTATAAGTTTAACTAATGTTATGCTACAGTTAAACTTTTGTAATTGCAGTTACTTGGAAAGACCAAAAATAATAATAGATGTGTTAATGTTAATATGGGATATGTTTGCACTTCCTTTCTCCAACAAAGGCAAAAAAGGAAAGAAGGTGAGGAACGCAATCCTAGTTCACTAGAAACCTGTGAGATAATTTCTAGTTTGGTCATTTCCTAGAATTTTATAGATAGGTGTGTTGCTTACTAGATACAAAACTATATTATATTAAATACCAATATGTAAATTCTATAGGTTTAACATCTAATAAAAATGGAATAGAAACATGGAAAACATCTTTGGTTGAATTTGCAGTGGTGTTCTAGAGTGTAGGCATTTATCATTACGTCAATGCTAATATTGCTATCATTATTTCTATTCTTTTTTTTTTTTTATCATATGTTAGCTTTTCTTTTCCTTTTCTTATTGTCCTGCTAGTTTTTCAATTAGGTATCATTTCTTTTCCTTAATATGAATGCTCTTGCAGAACTACTAGTGAAATTAGACATTTTAGAGTGGTTTTTTATTGAAGCAGACCTATTACCACTAAAGCTGGTATGCTTGGCATTCTAATTTGATTTCTGAATACATGCAGAGAATCTTTGTTTAAACAGAAAGCTTGACAGGTCTCCCCAACTCTGTTTTTCAACTCAAAAACCACAAGCATAAGGATGAACCTTTTTTTCCACTTTCCCATATATATATATATATATATATATATATATATATATATATATAAATCAAAAAATCAAAGGATTTTTTTTTTATTGAAATAAACTACATTGCATTGACATTCGGCCTATTTTACAAATAAAACTTTGAACTATATAATGATAACATACCACATTATTGAAGTCAGGTAGATGCATTCCATGGAGTTTTCTAAATAACCATTTCCTCCACCGATTTGCATCCATTCCCACAAACACCTTGGCCTTTTTCTCATTTTCTAGAAGTTGACATGCTCCCTAGAAAAGTTTGTCGTCCATGTCTGGCATAGCTTGAAGCGCATCAACAATGACTTTGATTGACATATGTTCTTTTGCCTCTTTACTTCCCATTGTTTTCACCATGTGTAGCTTTTAACCAAGTGCTTTTGGATCGTTCATCTTCTATCTTTGAACTTTCATAGAAGCCATTGAGCTTGACGACATCACAAGTTCCCATTTTTTTTCTTGCCATCACATGTCTCAAATTCTTTAGTTGGATTTGCAAATCCATTAATTCCTTTGAGCCCCATGTCTATGCCAATCTCCATTTTACACCCAAATTACTTGATCTTCCAACTGGCACTTGATTACCATAAATTATGCAAAGATCATCATAAAGTAAAGGAGTTTAGAGTTTAGACCTGAAAGCAACCCTATGAGCAAAGAGTTGATCGAAGTTTCTATAGAGATGGCAAAACAAAAAGATCTCCATAAGTGCAATCACCTCTACATTTACAAGGTGGCTATCATTTTTCACTATTGAGGACCATCTCTTGGACATGTTTTGATAGCAAGAATGGAGACTTCAGCCATGCTTGGTGATTAAGATTATCAAGAGGATAAGACCAAGTTGAGTCACAGTGCTTTTATTGTTGCATTTGTACTACTGTAGGGGTTAAAGTTTTTTTTTTTTAATTCATTTTTAAACCATTTAAATTTATTAAATATCATTATCTTGTTCCATGTTAGTAGATTTTTGTGCCACATTAGCAATATTTGATAATGAGTGACGAAAAATTGCATTTTGATAATGGTGTAAAATCTCAGGATACCACTTTATCACAAGTGAACCACAGACCCTGAAATAAAAATGGGTGGAACTATATAGTATTTTTTGTAATTTTCCCTTTAATTTTCAACCACTGTCTCTCGAAAAAAGAAAATTCAATTTCTATCGCTCAGATTTCGTTGTATTCAATTTGTATTTTAATTAATGTGGGTCTTTATTAACATTAATTAATACCAAACCTTAAATCAAAAATTGATGTGACATGGCTTAGCCTGGATTGATCTAGTAGCTGAAGGTGTATTACTTACCTAATAGATTCAAGTTCGAGTCTCACTCTCTCATTCTCTTACTAGAAAAAAAAAAAAACTGATGTGAAATGTCCATATTGAATTTTTATAAATAACAAAAAATCTACAATTAAATTTAAAATTGTATTTAATTTATATCAAAAAATACTTTAAACACTAATTTTTTTTAATTAATTTTTCTTCTTGAGCAATTTTAAAAAATATATTCGTCCATATTAACTTAATACGTCCAAGGTAAATAATTCTACAGTGTTCTTACACAAAATGTATTTCTTAAGTAATTGCCTCATGAATTCTATATTTATGTATATGAAGAAGAAATCATGTAATGAAACCGTCAGTTTATATGATTATTTTATTCAACAACTCAGCTTTAATTTATTAAAATAAAACCTCTCAACTTTAGTTTTTATTTAAAAAAAGGTTCCCTTAACCTGCAATAGTAGGTTTCCAGGTTAAAAAGAATAAAATTATCCATTTACCCTCTTTTCTCTTTCTTACATTTATGATTAAACTAGGGAACTGCCCATGCTAAGGCATATGATTATTAATAATTTTAATATATAAATAATCTTAATTTACATTTTTTTAATTTTAATATATGGAAGTTAAATAAAATCTTATTTTTTTATTAATTATTTCATATTTTATTTTTTATTAATTAAATATTGTTTCATATTGTATTAATTTTTTTTATCTCTCAAATTTTTTTAATGAAGAT
Source organism: Hevea brasiliensis (assembly GCF_030052815.1). NCBI lineage: Eukaryota > Viridiplantae > Streptophyta > Magnoliopsida > Malpighiales > Euphorbiaceae > Hevea > Hevea brasiliensis. The sequence continues at coordinate 99,512,034 of NC_079496.1, forward strand.
TTCATAATAAAAATATATTTATATAATAGAAACATTGCTTAAAGATATATATATTTTATATATTTTATTTTTTATTAATTAATATTGTTTCATATTTTTTATTAATTTTTTTTATCTCCCAAAATTTTCAATGAAGATTTCATTATAAAAATAATAAAAATATAATAATATAATTGGAACATTGCTTAAAGATATAGAATCATTTGAAGCTGGTTCAATCATATGATTAATTTTATCATTTTAAACATCAAAAATTTGTTATATTGTTAAAAGAAGAGTAAAAGAGAATTAAATAAAAAATGCCATATGGTAATACCATAGATAATGTCATGTGGCAATACCATGAAAAATAATATCACGTGGCAACATCATGGGAATACCTTCCTACTTTATATATATATACTAGCAGAATATATTAGTAGTATGCCCTAGAGTATATCATGAAATTTGTATCTTGTAAATGATTATTCTCTTTAATGGAATATATCTTTTCTTTTAACTTTAAATGGTTTAAATTTAATTAAAAATATTATTTAGTAGTTTGTTAGATATTTCATTCTTAAAATGTTAAGAATATGAGTGACGAAACATTCTAGTACAAGTACTATAAATTATGATTTACAGTTTTAGATACTTCAGAGGATAAGATTTATCCATATAAACTGTCATGTTTATTTGTTCCCATCGATTAGTGTGAGATACTAATGATATATAATAGTGATTCTCATATTATAAAACAAATAAAATGGGCACTTATAAGATAAGTAGGCCAAACCAATGATGTAAGATGATATGTATATGGAGTTTACTCTTGTCAATACATAATCATCTAGATCATAATAGTACATATAATCCCTTGACCTGAGATAACATGGTTATCTTGTATATAGGTGGTTTGAGTTTGATACTGCTTTCATGCTTGTACTAAGTATGAGTATATGGGCATGTGTTGGCTTCGACTAGTTATATATGGAAAGAGGTATTTAGTCAAGACGGGATCCATTAGCCTAAGTAAATAAGGATAAAATCCTATGTCCATTTAAATTGTTTCTGATGAGTCAAGTTTCTGGCTAGGACAGATAGATTTAATCAGAAAAGAGTTTTTGACTTGAGAGTCTTATTAATCAAGAATTAAAATTAAAATGAGGATATATGATTCTAACCAATAAGAGTCTAACATAAACCACGACTCTAGCTAGAATCAGGATTTTGTAATGGAGAGATTGTAGTGCATAGTATATATGATTAAGGTTCATGAGTTAAGGATTAATTCATAACTAATTGGGTAGTCATAGTACACTATGCTAGATGTCAACCATGATTTATAAGAACTATAAATGAAAAGGGAATTTCATTTTAATATGAAATAATTCCAATAATATTAAAAGAGTTAATATTATTCTAATTGCCAATTAGTGATAAACCTAAGTAGTCACACACAAAAGAACAACATGATCAAAGGAAGATTAATTTGATTAATTGATTAAATAGTTTAGTTAATTAATCAAATTAATATTTTTTAGTTTACAATTGAATTGCAAAGTCTCTAGCATGACTTGAAACTAAATTTATTACTGGAAGTATTCAAGTTAATATTTAAATTGTTTAAATATAAACTTGATTAATTATTCATAAGGTAAGAGATTAATTGGTCAATTTGACTTTGAATCAAAGGAGAGAGAAAGTGGCAGTTAATTAGTATTTTTCATAATACTAATTAATTAATATTTAATTTCCTAATTATCTTAACTTGACAAGTAGCCTAAAAAGAATTAGAAAACACATTTGATTATGGAATTAGATGTGGATACTTGTCAAATTAATTATAATTAGGGAAATGAAAATATTTATAGTTAGAGAAAGAAAAAAAAATATTAGGCTTCTTCTTCCTCTCCTTTTGTCGTTTACTTTCCCTTTCCTAAAAGCTAAATTTTCCATCTTCTTCCTTTTTTGTGTGCTTAATTCAAGAGAGATTAGTTGTTGTAACTCTTGAATTAAAAGTAGAGAAAGTGTTTCTTTACACTTTTATAAGGTTAAAACATAAAAAACCTAAACTCCTTACTTGTGCAAGGTTGGCCGAATCTAGAGGGAGCACAAGAAGAGAATTTTGGTTCATTCAAGGAAGCTTTGATCAAGTTGTTTGTGTGAACAAACTAGGGAATCAACATTTGGTGGTCTACTCTACCCTAATTAGGTGTTGAAATTTGATTCTACGCTTTTGGGGTAAAATCCTTAAATTTTAATTTGTTGATTTTAAAATTTTAGTTTCCAAATGGCAATTAGGATTCTTAGCAATTGAGTTACAATTTGTTTTAACTAAAATATATGTTTTGCAATAGAATAAAAAGTTTGTATGTTGCATGAAACTTTAGGTACATTAAAATGTAAAGTTGCTAATTTTACACCCTTTGGTGTGTTTTTCTTTCACTTGGTATCAGAGCCATCCTAATTTGCTATTAGAAAACTTTAATTTATGTTATATAATGTTTGGGACTCTAGAAAGTTGCATTGGATGCAAAATGGAGCAAGGAAAATCCAAGAAAAATTATCAATTTTGATGGAGCATAATTCGGCCTATGTTGGGAAAGTGTATAATCAAAATTTTTTATGGCTTTTTCTTATTTGTCTTGATGGTTAAAGTGTTTAATCTAAGTCCCAACATAAATATAACATGATTATGAATGAGATTCATGAAAAATTAATTTAATTAATTAATTTTAAATATTAGATATTTAAAGTTAAATTTCATATTCAAGAGTGGGATGTGTAAATTGCATGAAGGATGTTCATGGACTTAGGAAACCAATGTGATTGTTTTCTTATTTATTCTTATGAGAATGTAATAATTAATTTTATTTTGATGCATAAAGGTTGTAATTTATTTATTTGGGCCTTTTGAGCTTGTTTCTTCTATAATTTCACCTTGGTATGCCAAGGATATTAAATGTATGACATTGATGGAATTTACAAGAAGAAAAGGAGTTGGAGACAATGATAGAAATCAGTGGGAGTACAAGATTTCAATAGTTGAAGATTTGTAATAAAGATTCAAATAGATAGATGATAATCTAGGATGCCTTTAAATCTAATCCTTGTGGCTAGGATTGGATTCCCATAGAATAGTCCATGATAATGCCTTTTACATTATTGTTGATGAATGTATGTATGAGATCTGTGTGTTCATGAATATATATGAGATATGGATGAAAAACAAAAAATGTGCAAAGTGAGACCAAATAGTAATTAAGTTGGCCAAGAAATCTTCCAATTAAATGATTAAGTTAGTAATGGTGTAATTTTGAGAATTGCATCATGGCTCTCTACTAAGGTAATTATTCAAGAAGTTTTAAACATTTACATTGTTGGCTATGGTAACATAGGTATGATGTGTTTGGTTTAAGAGATCTTCTTAATGTAATTGTTGAAATATGTGATGTTGTGAGTATGTAAATACTTTAGTGCTCAAGAATGGATGTACCTGAGATCATTAAGGATCAAATTTGCATGCTTACTAAGTGGGCTTAACTTAACTAATGCAAGATAAATCAAGAATGGATGTACCTGAGGTTTTGAGCATTAGGAGCCAAATTATGATTGAGCCTCACATGAGATGTGAAAAGTAAAGTGTTACTCACTTATAAATTTTTTTGAATCCAAGAATAGATGTACTTGAGGATGATTGACAATTTATAAGAATTTAATCACTCACTAGAAATCCATCCCAATTAGGATTTCTGTTTCATACTTTGGAAGTGTAGGATTCTCCAAATTAGTGAGAGGAACAATTTGATTAAAAAACTATGATCATTTTGGTTAGTTACATAGTACAATAAACTATTTGGAATCTTGTTATTTTTTACAGTTTAATATGATAAAATGACAACACAACCATCCAATATTCTTGCTGGTATACTAGATAATAATAGGCTAAATAGACCTAATTTCTCAGATTGGTTAAGAAATCTAAAGATAGTATTAAATTTAAAGCGTATAGGATACGTTCTGGATTTTAAAGTTCCTAGTCCTTTACCAGAAGGGGCCACACTAGAGGAATGTGACACTTTAGACAGGTGGAAAGAGCATGAAATGCGAGCCAAGTGCTCTATGCTAGCTTCTATGATTAATGAGTTACATAAACAATATGAGAAGATGCGGTTTGCATCTGAAATCCTGGATCACTTACAAGAGTTATATGGTAAGCATAGCAGAAATGCTAGATGTGAGATACTTAAGTAGCTATTCAGGATGAAAATGAGTTAAGGGATGGATGTGGAAGCTCATGTGCATAAGATGATCAGGCTCATGGAGCAGTTTAAGGCACTTAATTTTACTGTGGACTTCACATTGCAAATAGATTTGATCTTGCAATCCCTTCCAGAGTCATTTGGATCTTTTATTATAAATTTCCATATGACTAAGTAAGAATGCACTTTGGTTGGTATATTAAATCTGTTGGTTATTGCACAAGGTAATATGCCTGGTAATAAAGGAAAAGAAGTTGCTTTTGTTCCTTCTTTTTCTGGAAAGTCCAAGAAGAAGAAAAGCAATGAAAGGAAGAAAACTTATACTCCTGGTCCTTCTGGCAGAATCACCAAAAACCAATCCCAGAAGTAAAAGAAGGCTGAAGCTATTATAGATAAAGAAAAATATTTCCATTATCAAAAGGATGGGCATTGGAAAAGGAACTACCCATAGTATTTGACATCTCTGAAGAGCAAGAAGGATAAACCTTTAGAAGGTATGTCAATATCTTATTATTTAGATTCTAATAATACTCAATATATTGTTATTTAGATTCTAATAATACTCATAGTTTATCTACAGCTTGGGTTTTAGATACTAGTGCTAGATCTCACATTTGTTTTGATATGTAGAAACTACCAAGTAGTGAAAGCTTAGAAGTATATGATGTTAGACTCTGGATTGGAAATGGAGCAATTGTTATAGCATTAGCCATAGGGCATAAGTCATTGTATCTAAAAGATTATGATTTGTTTTTGGATCATGTATTATATGTACTTGATACTTTTTTTGTATCTAGTTTGACTAATAATGGATATGAATTTCAATTCATAGATGATGTTTATAATATTTATTTTATAAATAAAATTGTTGGCATGGTTTATTTACAAGATGGTCTTTATTATTTAGATAATAATAACAAAACAAGTCCAAGCAACCAAATTGAGTTTAATGCAATCATTGAAACTAAATCAAGTTCGAAACAACTTTGGCACTTAAGATTATGTCATATTGCACAAGATAGAATTACAAAATTAGATAAGAAGGGGATTTTATCCTCATTAGGTTCTGAACCTACTCCAATTTGTGAATCTTGTCTTCAGGGTAAAATGACAAGATCACCTTTTGTTGGACAAGGATTAAGAGCTGAAGAAATTTTAAAACTAATACATAGTGATGTATGTGGTCCATTTAAAGAAATGGCAAGTGGAGGATTTTTCTACTTTATTACCTTTGCAGATGATAAATCAAAGTTTGAATATTTGTATTTGATGAAATACAAACATGAATCCTTTGAAAAGTTCAAAGAATTCAAATCTGAAGTAGAAAACAAACAGGAAAAAGTATTAAAACTTTAAGATCAGATCGAGGAGGTGAATACTTAAGTACTGAATTCAATTAGTTCTTAAAAGAATATGGCATTATTTCTCAATTAACTCCTCCAGGAATGCCATAATTAAATGGTATATCTGAAAAAAAAAATCGTACCCTATTGAATATAGTGCGAAGTATGATGAGCTGTACTAACCTTCCAATTTCCTTATGGGGATTTACATTAGAAACAACTTTGTACCTTCTTAATCGTGTTCCTTCCAAATCAGTCTCTTCCACTCCATATGAGATATGGAATGGAAAGTAACCAAGTTTTAAACACGTTAAAATTTTGGATTGTTTAGCTTATATTAAAAAGCTGAAGACTGATAAACTGGAATTAAAATAAGAAAATGGATGATTTGTTGGATATCTAAAAGATAGTTTTGGATATTATTTCTATCTTCCTACAATACAAAAAGTTGTGATAAGTAGAGATACTATTTTTTTTTTAAAAAGAGTTTATTTAAGAAGGTAGCAAAAGAAGGAAGATAAAATTGGAATTAGAGGATTTGGACCAATAAACAGATAAAATGGATATTGATCCATCTAGTGAGCCTGTACTTATTGATAATGTCTCCACACCACTTCCTCGAAGATTAAGTAGAATATCTCATCCTCTGGATAGATATGGATTTCTTCATGAAAATGAACAAGAGTTGTTTGTTCATGAAGAAGTAGATCATGGTGATGATTGTATGACTTATGAAGAAGCTATATCAGATATAAACTCTTCAAAATGGATAGACGCTGTGAAATCTGAAATGGATTCCATGTATAAGAATCAAGTTTCGGATCTCGTAGACTCACCTAAAGGTATTGTACCAATAGGGAATAAATCAATTTTCAAGTGGAAAATTGATTCTGATGGAAAGGTAGAGACCTAAAAAGCAAGGCTAGTAGTAAAAGGGATTCACCAAAGGCAAGGGATTGATTATGAAGAGACATTTTCCCCTGTAGCCATGCTGAAATCCATTAGGATTTTATTAGCAATAGCAACATACTATGATTACGAAATTTGGCAAATAGATGTCAAAATTGATTTCCTCAATGAATATATAGAGGAAAACATTTTCATAGAACAACTAAGGGTTTTGAATCCAAGGATAGTTCTAAAGTATGCAAGTTTAAAAGATCCATTTCTGGTCTAAAACAAGCTTCGAAGAGTTAGAACATTCATTTTGATGAAGCCATTAAATCTTTTGGTTTTATAAAAAATGAAGATATATAGAGGAAAATATTTTCATGGAACAACCTAAGGGTTTTGAATCCAAGGATAGTTCTAAAGTATGTAAGTTTAAAAGATCCATTTCTGGTCTAAAACAAGCTTCGAGGAGTTAGAACATTCATTTTGATGAAGCTATTAAATCTTTTGGTTTTATAAAAAATGAAGATGAGCTATGTGTGTATAAGAAGATTAGTGGGAGTGCACTCACTTTCCTCATCTTGTGCACGGATGGCATATTATTAATGGTAATGATATTGGTATGCTAATAATAGTAAAAATCTAATTGTCTAATACTTTCTCAATGAATGACTTAGGAAAAGCATCCTATATTATGAGAATTCATATCTATAGAGATAGATTGAAAAGAGTAATAGGTTTATACCAAAGTCTATACTTGGAAAAGGTGTTAAAAAGGTTTAGCATGCTTGATTCCAAGAAAAGATTATTTCCTGTAAGGTATGGTATCCATCTTTCCAAAGAAATGTCTCCAAAGACACCTGATGTAACACCCCAAAGTTTGGTAGTGCGTTCTACTGCTCCGGTGACCAGTGTTGTCCGGACAGCTAGGATGCCTAGAACTACACTTTGACATGAGGGAGGAGACATAAAATAATGAAATACAAGAAAAGAAAATACAAGAAAAACAAAGGAAAAATAATAGCAAAGAAATGTAGCCAAGTTAAACGAGCCGGGAAACCTAACGATGGGTGACCGCACTGGGAAGTCACGGCGTGGACCGTTGACTAGCCCTGGACTGCGGGGAACCCTGGAAAACATTTTTAGGACTTAAATAGACCCTTATTGAAGAATAAATATCATTAGAAAGATCAAAGAAAAATTAAATAATTAGTACAAAGAAAAGTGAGAAATCGAAAAACAGACAAAACCCGGTATTACCGAAAAATCGGGAATGCAACCCGAACAGGGGCATTATGGTCATTTGACATCCCGAAGTGTCTTTTGACCTAAATTTCCATTAAAAATAAATAATATTACACTTAGAAAATGAAATGAAAAATTAAAAGAGGGGTACCTAATACAAATAGCCAAAAGTGGGGTGAAAAATGTGTAAATAACACATTTAAACTTATTTTATGATATAATTTAAATGAGTGGACCACTAAGGGAATAAAATAAAACAAAGAGGGGCAGCTGTACTTCCACTAAACCAACAGAAACTTCATCTTCCTCATTTGGATTCAAAGTTGCCGAATTGAAGAAAATGGAAACCACCATGGCCATTTTTCATGCAAGCTCTCTTAACTCTCCATTTTCAACTCCAATCTCTTAGGTTCCTTCATGAAACTTTGTCTACTCATCACAAGGAAGAGTTTGATACTAAATTTGAGAAGTTTAAGCAAGGTTTAACAAGCTCCAAGCATAAGGTAAGTTCATAATTTTGAAGATAGCTTTGTTAAGTTTTGTGTGCATGTTATGGGTGTTGGTTTTGTGAAGGAAAATTTTGATTTTGAAGAGTTATTGTTGTTTTCATTTTGGACAGCCATGGAGTCACGTTTTTTATGAGATATTTGTGCATATAATTGATGAGAAATGGTGTTGATCATGATGATTTAATAACCTAGTGAATTACTTCATGTTTATATGGTGATTTTGGCACTTGGATGAGAATTGATGAATTGTAGGGCAATGTGGTGTTGAAGAAGGTTTTCGGCAGCTTGGGAACCCTTGAATAATTGTATGTATTGATGGAAGTGTTAGCAGAATGTTGACATAGAAGAATTGATGAATGTATATGTAAATTAGTAGTGGAGATTATATGTAATGATTAGGTGTATTTATGTACATATATTGCTAAATTTGGACTTTGTGGTTTAGGGTTGTATTTGATGTATTGAGAATGTTTGTATTCTGTCCAAATTGACCATAGTAAGAAGTGATAAATGAATATGGAATGGTATAAAATCAGAATTAGGTATGGGGATTTAAAGTAGAGCAAGTTAAATGTGTGTTTGAATTGGGGTTTGAAAGACATATAGAGGGCAGTGTGCAAATAGACCTATAACTTTAAATGTGTAACCTCAATTGGTATGAGACCAATTGGAGGTGAAACTAGGCACAAAATGTGCCAACTTTCATTGAGAAAACATACCAAAATTCTGCTTGCAAGGTGACCTAAGAAAATGACCAATTCGGATTAGGTGCAATTAGGACCTGAAAAATGACCAATTGGGCAGCAGTGAGTGTTTAGGCCATAACTCACTCAAAACAGGTCCAATTGACCTGAAATTTTAACCATGAATAGTTAAGACCCACACATACAAGTCTTATGAAGACACCAAAGCCCAAAAATGACCATAAGAAAGTCAAACAACTTGCACAAGTTCGGGTCCAAAAACTGGCAGAACCAAAGTTGACCAAATTGACCTAAAATTGACCTAATTTGATGCCATTTGACCAGCAATAGTATAATGACCATAACTTGGTCTACTTAACTCGGATTGACCTGAAATTTTGCCCTGCGTGCAATAAGACATAGATCTACAAGTTTTTAGTTTTGACTAAAACCCGAAAACCGAGGGAACTAGGCCGTCCGGCTAGGTCAAACTAGTATCCCGGAATCCAGCAAGTTGCATTATAATGCACTAAACAAGGAAATGAGTTTGGTAAAATGTACCAATCCTAAAACCCTATCGAATGTGACATATTAATGACACTAAAACCTAATTTACCTAAAACGCATCGAGGGTCGGTATATTAGGTGATTGGGCAAATAATAGCCTTCAGTAAATTACTTATCGAACATTATTGTTAGAGACAATTTATTTTAGTACTGAAACACTTCAAATTGTGTTTCTCAGTTAGCAAGGACTCAGGAAAAGGGAAGGAAACACTGAGTCCAGACCAGGAGACAGTTATCAGAGGTTAGTGCACAACTAGTTTTTAACTGATTTTGTTTTGAATATTTCATATGATTAAATGACATATTTTCTTATGTATTATGTTTAACAAGCATTAGATTTAATTCAATGATTATTGAAAATTGTTATAGTATGTATGAATTTAGCTTTATGAAATGGTATTTCCACAAGTATTAAGCATTGTTATGGATGGAATAAATTATGTTTTGGAAAATTGTGATAGAACATGTTTTGAATTGTGATGGTAATTTTCATGGAAAAATGCAAATTTATGATTTGAATTGTGTTGAGCATAAAAATTATTGGATATTGGAATTGACTTTGAATCGAATTATATTGTGATTTATGCTCACTAAAAGGATTGTGATATTGTTTTATATCTCACTATAGATGCTTGACTAGGTTATTACCCGTCTCTCTCATTTGTTGAGAAGACAATGGAGTTAGTTGTGTTTTGATTACCATGGTGCGTGCACAGCTTAGATTTTCCTCTGATTTGAGGTTAGATCTAAGTTTATTTTATCGTTATGGCCCTTGCGGAAGATTCATTATTGTGATGGTACTGTGCACGATGATTCGACCTCCCCGACCATAGGGAGTTAGAATCACATCGAATATGGCCCTTTCGGATTAGTCTTGCATATTAGTGAGATAAAGATTGATTTTTGAGATACATAATGGCTTTTGAATGGTAAGGAATTTTGATTTCCATTATGGTTTATGTATAATTGATTTCGTTAGAATTATTTAAATGGTTAGTCATGATTTGATAAATTGAATTTTGTGATCAATGTCATTTATACAAATGATTTACATTATTGGCAATGAATATTTTGAGTTTTGGAATTTGATGAGTATTCAGATTCCCAAATTATTTACTGTAAATTTTGTCAATGTATATTGTACTATGTTTTAAATTATAGTTGTGCACCACTGAGTTCACCACTCAGCGATAGCTTTGTATGCTGTCGCAGGTAAGAAGAGCATAGAGCAGTAAGTAAATTTCCTTGAAGATATATTCAGATCAGCTCCAGGTATATCATAGGTATGCCCATGTACATAGGTTTTGATGTATGCATGTAATAATATGTATGTAAATTATTTGAGCAGTTGTATAGAAACTCTTGTAAAATATTTTGGTATGTAATTAAATGTAAATTATTGTAAATGTAAATTTGAGATTTCATTTACTTGAATAGTTTTGTATTATATTTCTTGTATCTCAGTCTTTGAAAAATCACTTTTGATTTTAGTTGAGAAAAATGTTATGTTGAGAAATATGTTTGAGTTGAGATTTGCAAATATATATTGAAGTGCTTTTTACAGTTTTCAAGAACTGCTTTATCCAAAATACAGATGGCACTCTGCCAAAATTTTCTGAAACTCCAAATAAGTCAAATGTGTTAGTTCCATCACTTCAGTTCACAAAAGTTTTTAACACCTGTAAATAGTGCTCACCACTGTAAAAGAAGTAAGAAAAGTTTTGAAAATCCCTTGTAGTGTATTTAATGGGTTATCAGTAGACGGAGTTGGTAATTCATTAGGTATACTACGGGATCATGTTATACCTTACAGAGGGGTAGGGTGTGACATGTTTTAGTGGTATCAGAGCAATGGTTTTAAAGTAAATTTCGAACTGTGAATTTGAAATCTTTTTGTCGGTAACTACAACTGCTCAAATGTTTGATACATATAGTACATTTACATCATAAATGTGAACTAATGGAGAGGAATCTCCTTGTGTTGGTTGTACAGGAATAGAAAATTCTGTGAGAAAAATGGAAGAGAAGAATGAGATAATAGAACAGTCTGTGATGGCAGAAGAACAAGTTGAGGCCCCAGCTCCACAAAATGTCGAAGGCCTGACTGTACCAGTTTTACCGGTACAAATTACTGCACAAATGGCCCAGCAAATGGCCACTTTCTTTCAACAAATGGCTGATAATCTGTCAGCCCAAGCCCAAGTACAGACCCAACCCCCACAAGGGCAACATGAAATAAAAAAGAGGGAGAAACCTATGGGTCAGAGCTCGAACAGTAATTTGAGAAAGAGAAAAGAATTTGAGGAACCCCGAGCTCAGGGATACGATAGAGGTGGATCATTAAGACAGAGACCACCAAGGTCCAGTCGTCGAACAACTAGAAGTTCCTACCCTTCCTGCCAACGTGAAACTTGTAGAAGATATCATGGAGGTATTTATCGTAAGGCCTCTGGAGCCTGTTACAATTGTGGAAAACTTGGACACTTTGCTAAAGATTGTGCTAAACCACCTCGATCTGCTCTCTGGAGTTCACAGACCGTCAGTCAGAGTCAAGATAGAAATAGAGTTGGTACTCCTCACCACTATAACACAGTGAATCAACCCGAATATAGTAGCGCACCAGTCGGAGTGTCCACTATGCGCCAAGTAAAAGGAGCAGAAACTTCAGATGTAGCTGCTGGTAAGTTCTTAATTTTAGTTATTATTTGATCCCAGCACTACTTAGTTGTGTGTTAGTGTCAGAACTATATGTTCTGTTGTCATTCCTATTACATGGGAACGAATTTTGATGTATTAGTGACTAGTCCTTTAGGATAATAACTATAATAACAAGTATGATTGACATTACTTTTGGAAGAATTGTTAGCTAAAAGTATTTTCTAACATACCATAAATTATAAAGTTAAATGGCGAGCCTACTTAATGTAAGGCAAGAGGACCTAAAAGTAAGTTACAGTAATAGAATTGCTCTAGATGAGGGCAAAGATGTTACTGTTAGTAATTGTCAAAGGAAATTGTAATCAGAATCGGTTTGGGATATTAGTGGATTCGAGAAAGATAAGATGTTAGAAAACCTAGTCCATGAGGTTATAACGTAGTGACTATATAATGTTCTCGATGTTTGTATTGTAAGCTGCAGATTACAGTACCGACACTGGATTATTGTGTAGAGCTACGTGTTTCCTCGTGGTACAATAAGTAAGAATATTTGTAAGTAATCTATAAATTGATACAGTTGCACCCGAATAGGGTACTATTACTGGAAATAAATGTGAAAATTTTAGTCAGAAATTTAAAACTTCAGAACTAGCCTGTCGAAAGACTACACTTGTAAGGTAGCTGGAGTCAGTAACTCGGTTACAATAATGTGAACTACCAGTACCACAGTAATTGCTATAAGCTTAGAGATATCAGTACAACGTATCATCCTCAGACAGATGGACAATTGAAACAAGTAATTCAGGTAAATTCGGAAACTCATTGAGTTCCTATAAATAATGAAATGAAATGATAAAAATAACCTGTAAAATGTGATAAGCCCTCAAGAATATATCGAGAACTTGTGTCATTGAATCCGAGAGGAGATGGGACAGATACATCCCACTAACAGAATTTGTATACATTAATAAGTGTCAAGCTAGCATACAAGTGGCACCCTATGAAACATTGTAAGGGAACAGATAACTATGGATTTTGTGATGAGATTTCTGAGGACACAGAATAGTCATGATGCAGTATAGGTTATAATTGACAGACTAACCAAGTCTGCTCACTTTTTGCCAGTCCGGATGGACTATAGCCTGGAAAGATTGGCCAGATTGTACATATATGAGATTGTAAAATTGCATGGAGTGCCAGTATCAATTGTATCTGACAGGGATCCTAGGTTCACTTCTAGATTCTGGGGTAGTCTTCAGAGAGCCCTAGGAACTAGATTGAACTTCAGCACAGCATTCCACCCACAGACAGATGGCCAGTCTAAGAGGGTTATTCAGATATTGGAGGATATGCTACGGGCTTGTGTGATTGAATTTGAAGGTAGTTGGGATACACATTTGCCTTTGATTGAGTTTGCTTATAACAACAGCTACCAATCAAGCATTGGGATGCCTCCATATGAAGCTTTGTATGGTAGAAAGTGCAGAACTCCCCTATGTTGGTATGAGGTAGGTGAAAGGAAGATGATTGGGTCAGAAATTGTTCAGCAGACAGAGGAAAAGATCAGATTGATTAGAGATAGACTCAAGGCTGCATCAGACCGTCAGAAGTCCTATGTTGATATGAAAAGAAGAGATATTGAGTACGCAGTGGGTGATAAGGTATTCCTCAAAGTTTCTCCTTGGAAGAGGATTATGAGATTTGGCAGAAAAGGGAAACTGAGTCCTCGTTTCATCGGACCATATGAGATTCTGGAAAGAGTGGGTCCTTTGGCATATCGGTTGGCATTACCTCCAGAGCTAGCAAGGATACACAGTGTCTTCCATGTGTCTATGTTAAGGAGGTACAGATCAGACCCATCTCATGTATTATCAGTTGAAGAGATTGAGGTAAATCCAGACCTCTCATATGAGGAAGAACCCATAAAAATTCTGGCATATGAGGTGAAGCAGCTGAGGAACAAACAGATACACCTGGTTAAAGTGCTGTGGAACCATCATTCAGGCTAGGAAGCTACTTGGGAACGTGAAGAGGATATGAGGAGACAGCACCCACAGCTGTTCAGAGACTAATGCCAGGTAAAATTTCGAGACGAAATTTATTTTAAGGGGGAGAGAATTGTAACACCCCAAAGTTCGGTAGTGCGTTCTACTGCTCCGGTGACCAGTGTTGTCCGGACAGCTAGGATGCCTAGAACTACACTTTGACATGAGGGAGGAGACATAAAATAGTGAAATACAAGAAAAGAAAATACAAGAAAAACAAAGGAAAAATAATAGCAAAGAAATGTAGCCAAGTTAAACGAGCCGGGAAACCTAACGATGGGTGACCGCACTGGGAAGTCACGGCGTGGACCGTTGACTAGCCCTGGACTGCGGGGAACCCTGGAAAACATTTTTAGGACTTAAATAGACCCTTATTGAAGAATAAATATCATTAGAAAGATCAAAGAAAAATTAAATAATTAGTACAAAGAAAAGTGAGAAATCAAAAAACAGACAAAACCCGATATTAATGAAAAATCGGGAATGCAACCCGAACAGGGGCATTATGGTCATTTGACATCCCGAAGTGTCTTTTGACCTAAATGTCCATTAAAAATAAATAATATTACACTTAGAAAATGAAATGAAAAATTAAAAGAGGGGTACCTAATACAAATAGCCAAAAGTGGGGTGAAAAATGTGTAAATAACACATTTAAACTTATTTTATGATATAATTTAAATGAGTGGCCCACTAAGGGAATAAAATAAAACAAAGAGGGGCAGCTGTACTTCCACTAAACCAACAGAAACTTCATCTTCCTCATTTGGATTCAAAGTTGCCGAATTGAAGAAAATGGAAACCACCATGGCCATTTTTCGTGCAAGCTCTCTTAACTCTCCATTTTCAACTCCAATCTCTTAGGTTCCTTCATGAAACTTTGTCTACTCATCACAAGGAAGAGTTTGATACTAAATTTGAGAAGTTTAAGCAAGGTTTAACAAGCTCCAAGCATAAGGTAAGTTCATAATTTTGAAGATAACTTTTTTAAGTTTTGTGTGCATGTTATGGGTGTTGGTTTTGTGAAGGAAAATTTTGATTTTGAAGAGTTATTGTTGTTTTCATTTTGGACAGCCATGGAGTCACGTTTTTTATGAGATATTTGTGCATATAATTGATGAGAAATGGTGTTGATCATGATGATTTAATAACCTAGTGAATTACTTCATGTTTATATGGTGATTTTGGCACTTGGATGAGAATTGATGAATTGTAGGGCAATGTGGTGTTGAAGAAAGTTTTTGGCAGCTTGGGAACCCTTGAATAATTGTATGTATTGATGGAAGTGTTAGCAGAATGTTGACATAGAAGAATTGATGAATGTATATGTAAATTAGTAGTGGAGATTATATGTAATGATTAGGTGTATTTATGTACATATATTGCTAAATTTGGACTTTGTGGTTTAGGGTTGTATTTGATGTATTGAGAATGTTTGTATTCTATCCAAATTGACCATAGTAAGAAGTGATAAATGAATATGGAATGGTATAAAATCAGAATTAGGTATGGGGATTTAAAGTAGAGCAAGTTAAATGTGTGTTTGAATTGGGGTTTGAAAGACATATAGAGGGCAGTGTGCAAATAGACCTATAACTTTAAATGTGTAACCTCAATTGGTATGAGACCAATTGGAGGTGAAACTAGGCACAAAATGTGCCAACTTTCATTGAGAAAACATACCAAAATTCTGCTTGCAAGGTGACCTAAGAAAATGACCAATTCGGATTAGGTGCAATTAGGACCTGAAAAATGACCAATTGGGCAGCAGTGAGTGTTTAGGCCATAACTCACTCAAAACAGGTCCAATTGACCTGAAATTTTAACCATGAATAGTTAAGACCCACACCTACAAGTCTTATGGAGACACCAAAGCCCAGAAATGACCATAAGCAAGTCAAAAAACTTGCACAAGTTCGGGTCCAAAAACTGGCCGAACCAAAGTTGACCAAATTGACCTAAAATTGACCTAATTTGATGCCATTTGACCAGCAATAGTATAATGACCATAACTTGGTCTACTTAACTCGGATTGACCTGAAATTTTGCCCCGCGTGCAATAAGACATAGATCTACAAGTTTTTAGTTTTGACTGAAACCCGAAAACCGAGGGAACTAGGCCGTCCGACTAGGTCAAACTAGTATCCCGGAATCCAGCAAGTTGCATTATAATGCACTAAACAAGGAAATGAGTTTGGTAAAACGTACCAATCCTAAAACCCTATCGAATGTGACATATTAATGACACTAAAACCTAATTTACCTAAAACACATCGAGGGTCGGTATATTAGGTGATTGGGCAAATAATAGCCTTCAGTGAATTACTTATCGAACATTATTGTTAGAGACAATTTATTTTAGTACTGAAACACTTCAAATTGTATTTCTCAGTTAGCAAGGACTCAGGAAAAGGGAAGGAAACACTGAGTCCAGACCAGGAGACAGTTATCAGAGGTTTATGCACAACTAGTTTTTAACTGATTTTGTTTTGAATATTTCATATGATTAAATGACATATTTTCTTATGTATTATGTTTAACAAGCATTAGATTTAATTCAATGATTATTGAAAATTGTTATAGTATGTATGAATTTAGCTTTATGAAATGGTATTTCCACAAGTATTAAGCATTGTTATGGATGGAATAAATTATGTTTTGGAAAATTGTGATAGAACATGTTTTGAATTGTGATGGTAATTTTCATGGAAAAATGCAAATTTATGATTTGAATTGTGTTGAGAATAAAAATTATTGGATATTGGAATTGACTTTGAATCGAATTATATTGTGATTTATGCTCACTAAAAGGATTGTGATATTGTTTTATATCTCACTATAGATGCTTGACTAGGTTATTGCCCGTCTCTCTCATTTGTTGAGAAGACAATGGAGTTAGTTGTGTTTTGATTACCATGGTACGTGCACAGGCTTAGATTTTCCTCTGATTTGAGGTTAGATCTAAGTTTATTTTATCGTTATGGCCCTTGCGGAAGATTCATTATTGTGATGGTACTGTGCACGATGATTCGACCTCCCCGACCATAGGGAGTTAGAATCACATCGAATATGGCCCTTTCGGATTAGTCTTGCATATTAGTGAGATAAAGATTGATTTTTGAGATACATAATGGCTTTTGAATGGTAAGGAATTTTGATTTCCATTATGGTTTATGTATAATTGATTTCGTTAGAATTATTTAAATGGTTAGTCATGATTTGATAAATTGAATTTTGTGATCAATGTCATTTATACAAATGATTTACATTATTGGCAATGAATATTTTGAGTTTTGGAATTTGATGAGTATTCAGATTCCCAAATTATTTATCAGAATTTTGTCAATGTATATTGTACTATGTTTTAAATTATAGTTGTGCACCACTGAGTTCACCACTCAATGATAGCTTTGTATCGTCAGCAGTAAGAAGAGCATAGAGCGATAAGTAAATTTCCTTGAAGATATATTCAGATCAGCTCCAGGTATATCATAGGTATGCCCATGTACATAGGTTTTGATGTATGCATGTAATAATATGTATGTAAATTATTTGAGCAGTTGTATAGAAACTCTTGTAAAATATTTTGGTATGTAATTAAATGTAAATTATTGTAAATGTAAATTTGAGATTTCATTTACTTGAATAGTTTTGTATTATATTTCTTGTATCTCAGTCTTTGAAAAATCATTGCGGATTTGAGTTGAGAAAAATGTTGTGTTGAGAAATATGTTGGAGTTGAGATTTGCAAATACATATTGAAGTGCTTTTTACAGGTTTTCTGAAGAACTGTTTTATCCAAAATACAGATGGCACTCTGCCAAAATTTTTACAGAAACTCCAAATAAGTCAAATGTGTTAGTTCTATCACTTCAGTTCACAAAAGTTTTTAACACCTGTAAATAGTGCTCACCACTGTAAAAGAAGTAAGAAAAGTTTTGAAAATCCCTTGTAGTGTATTTAATGGGTTATCAGTAGACGGAGTTGGTAATTCATTAGGTATACTACGGGATCATGTTATACCTTATAGAGGGGTAGGGTGTGACACCTGAGGAAAGAGAAAAGATGGTAAGAATTCCATATGCTTTGGCAATTAGAAGTCTTCTGTATGCCATGTTGTGTACAAAACCAAATATCGCTTATGTTGTTAGTTTAACTAGCAGGTTTCAATTCAATCCAGGTTTAGAACACTAGATTGCAGTCAAGAATATCCTTAAGTACTTGAGAAGAACTAAGGATTTACTCTTGATATATAGAGGAGGTGATTTATAATTAGATGGATTTGCAGATTTTGATTTTCAATCAGATGTGGATGATAGAAAGTCTATCTCAGGTTTTGTGTTTACTTGTAATAGAAGTGCAGTCAGCTAGAAGAGTTCCAAGCAAACAACAACTATAGATTCTACTATAGAGGCTGAGTATATTGCTACATCTGATACTGCAAAAGAAGCTATTTGTAACACCCTCACTGTAGCAACTCCGTACATTATACTATTCTGATGACCAGTGTCGGTCCGGATAGTTGGAACGTCTAGAAAAATATTTAAACTAAAGTGAGGAACCATAATTAACTCAAATATTAATAAGAAAAATTTAGAAAAAATTTTAGAAATAAAATACAACCAAGTTAAATGAGCCGGTGCTCTAGTGATGGGTAACCTAGTGGAAAGTTGCGGTTCTCGCAACTAGGAGCCTTAGACCCGAGGGAAATTCATAAAATAAATTTTGGGACTCCAAAGAAGGGTCATTGAGGTTTCTATAGCATTAGAATGCCAAGAAAATGCTTAGAAAAAATTTTCAATTGGTACAAACAATTTTAGTCTGTTAAGTCAAACGGAGGGCATTTTGGTCATTTCGCCTTCAGAGGTGATTTTTGGCCCACTTGTCCAGCTAAGTAAATAATCATGACACAAAATATAAATAAATATTGCTAAAAATTAAATTGAAAATGAGTAGAGGAAAAAAGAAAAGAAAATTAGATAAAAGGTCCATTTATGACATCATTATGATGTCATTAAACAAATCCCATCAATCATATTTAACTAACATTTAAATTAACTAATAAAAAGGGAAAAGAATACAATAAAAATTAAAAAGGTCATCAGCCATCTCCTTCACCAACCAGCCGTTTCCTTCTCCTCCATACCCAACCTCCATTAAAGCTTACCAAAGCTTTAAACCTCATCAAATCTCACTTGAAATCCTTATCTAGCTTCACAAAAAATTAATCTAGCGACTTGAACATCCTATAGGAAGCCAAAAGAGAAAGAAAAAAAGAAGTTTAGTTGGCTTGAAATTCTGCTCCAACAAGGTTAGTGTTCAACTCTTACTCCTTTTGCTTTAATTCATGTTTAATGGCATGAATTGTGTAGGAATTATAAGAAAATAAAACAAACTTGTGTGTGTGCACCTTACAACTTTTGGCAGCTAGGGTTAGTTAGGGTTTGATGATTTTGCTTGATAGCAAAATGGTTATGAGTAGCCTTTGGTAGTGGATGGGTGATTGAACATAGTTAAGTAAGTGAAATGCAAGAATTGTGCATGCAAGAACATGAAAAAAATTGGACACTTGAATAACTTTAGGGTTTGCTCGTGTGATGGTTTATTAACCATGTAATGGTCAATTAGTGACCATTTGAATGTGTGTGAGGAGGAAATGAAGTGAGTTTGTGGCTTGGTATTTGAGTTTGGGTGAGCTGTCTTGGCTGACCTGCAGGACTGAGTGTGAGTCCAACAGGTTTAGGCAGCCATAAATGGAGTTGTATAGGTTCAATTGGTGCAAGGCCAATTGGACATGAAACTAGACACATAATGGTACAACTTTGATGAAGAAACCTTGCCCAGAAAATGAAACCAAGTTGACCTAAAAATTGCCTTAATCCGATTAACTTGCATTCTGCCTGGGCAAAATGACTAAATGAACAGTATTTATTCATTTGGTCATAACTCAGTGTAAAAAAGTCCAATTGACCTGAAATTTTACCAAAAGATAGCTGAGACATAGACTTACAACTTTCATGAAGAAACCAAACCCAAATTGTGATCATAACATGTTCAAAAACTGACCTGCAGTCAGTGTACAAAACCTATAGAATTTGGTTCTGCCCAAAAAATCTGGAAAGTTTACAATCCGGCCAGTTATGGTGTTTAGGACATAACTTGAGCTAAAAAACTCCAAATGGAGTGATTCAAAAAAATAAATGTAACTAGACACAATAAGGAACAATTTTTATGAAGACAACTTTGCCAAATTTCTATTGTACAAATAACCAATGGAACAGTAAACACAATGCTTGAAATCTGAAAATTTTGAATAACTAACACTAAGCTTAGAAATGGTATTGGCAACCAATACCAACAACTTTAGAATGCAAAATGTGGTATGTTGGGAGTATTAGAACCAATGTACCTATTGTCTATGCAAAAGTCAACATTTTAGTTGACTAATGAAATGAATAGTAACACATAAACTTAAATTTCAAGAATTGTAAAATTTAAAAGTGTAATATGCCCTAGTACACCTAGTAAGATTGGTTTGGATAGGTTGGCATGCCAATAGGGTTCAGTTAGCAGTACTGCACATGGCATTATGCCATTCTGTGATTTCATGGCTTTTAGCCATTCTGACATTGTGTTGATACTTTGCCTTGTGCCTAATCTTATTACAGCTTATTAGCTATTTTATTGTACACCGAGAGATACACATGTGACCGATAGTGTGACGACCCGAGGTACTTGATACCTAGTGCCAGTTTACCCATTTATCCAGTCTAGTCATCCAGTATAGGTTACTTGGGCAACCAAAAATGAAAGTGGATAAGTTTAATGAAATAATGAATATAACAAGTACAAAATAAACAAGACTACAAATAATTATCACAAAATGGTTTGCATAAGACATCAGAACATTCATTGCATATTTATTTTCTATTATTTCTTTTTATTCTATTATTAGCACCACTAAGCATTATTTCTTAGCACATTACTTTTTGCTATGCGTAGGTTCTGGAGAGACTGATAGAGAGCCTAGTAGACTACAGATTGGGTGAGACCATCTATAGCTCTGCATAGTGTCCGTATCACCTCACCATCTTTAGTGCATTGGTAGGACACTAGGTTTCATTTTGGTATTTTGTAATTAACTTTTATTTTCTCAAGTATAATTGAGACTTATGTAGTGTATTTTGGTATTAATGTAAATAGTGAAAATTGTGTTTATGAATGAAAAATTGAATATTTATTTGACTTGTATATGAATATCATATGAAATGAATGAATGAGAAATGGAAATGTTGTTGAAAAATTTTGAGATTTTGTTGATGAAATGAGTTTGGGAATGATTGAAAACATATTGGAAGTGTTTTTCACAGGTTTCGAAGAACTATTTTCTCCATTTTTAGCCGGTACATCTTCCGAATTTTTTATAAAATTTGCGGAACCTTAAATAAATTTATGATTTCAATAAATGACTGAAATGAATTATATTTCACAAATTGTACTTCATAACTATGAAAAAAAATAAATTAGGAAGAATAAAAATGATTGAATTAAAATAGAGTGTTTCGGTACACTGTGTGGCATATCTTGCTCGGCTACACTGTAGACGGGTAAGGGGTGTCACACTATTTGGAAAAAGAAGTTTGTTAAGAACTTGGAGTGGTACCTTCAATTGTGTCACCAATTCCTCTATACCATGACAATAATAGTGCTGTTATTCAAGTAAAGGAACCCAGTCTCACCAAAAATCCAAACACATAGAAAGATGCTATCATATTATCAAAGAAATAATTAGGAAAGGCGATGTAGCCGTGTAGAAGATAGCTTCAGTTGAGAACCCAGCTGATCCATTCACCAAGGCCATGATAAAAAACTAGTTAGGTCGACATCTTGAGAAGATGGGTCTAAGATTTTGTATGATTAGCTCTAGTATAAGTGGGAGATTATTAGTAGTATGTCCTTAAACATATCATGAATTTTGTATCTTGTAAATGGATATTCCCTTTAATGACATATATCTTTTTTTTTTTTAACTTTAAATGGTTTAAATTTAATTAAAATATCCTTTAGTAGTTTGTTAGATGTCTAAATATCCTTTAGACATCTTAAGAAGATGGATATAAGATCTTGTAATGATTGGCTCTAGTATAAGTGGGAGATTATTAGTAGTATGTCCTAGAACATATCATGAAATTTATATCTTGTAAATGGATATTCCCTTTTATGGCATATATCTTTTTCTTTTAACTTTAAATGGTTTAAATTTAATTAAAATATCCTTTAGCGGTTTGTTAGATGTTTCATTCTTAAAGTATTAAGAATATGAGTGACGGAACATTCTAGCACAAGTGCTATAAATTATGGTTTACAATTTTGGATACTTCAGAGGATAAGATTTATCCATATAAACTGTCATGTTTATTTGTTCCCATTGATTAGTATAAGATACTAATGATATGGAATGGTGAGTCTTATGCTATATAACAAATAAAATGGGCACTTATAAAATAAATAGGTTAAACCAATGACGTAAGATGATATGTACATGGGATTTACACTTGTCAATACATAATCATCTAGATCATAATAGTGCATATAATTCATTGACCTAAGATAACATGGTTATCTTGTATATAGGTGGTTTGAGTTTGATACTGCTTTCATACTTGTACTAAGTACGAGTATACGAACATGTGTTGGCTCTAACTAGTTATATATGGAGATAGGTGTTTAGTGAAGATGGGATCCATTACCCTAAGTAAGTAGAAATAAAATCCTATGTTCATTTAAATTGTTCTTGATAAGTCAAGTTCCTAGCCAGGACAGATAGACTTGGTCAAAAAAGAGTTTCTGACTGGAAAGTTATATTAATCAAGAATTAGAATTAAAATGAGGATATATGATTCTAAGTAATAAGAGTTTGACATAAACTGTGACTCTAGCTAGAATCAAGATTTTGTAATAGAGAGATTTTAGTGCATGATATGTATGATCAAAGTTCATGAGTTGAGGATTAATTTTTAACTAATTGGGTAGTCATAGTACATTATGTTAGGTGTCAACCATGATTTATAAGAACTACAAATGAAAAGGGAATTTCATTTTGGTATGGAATAGTTCCAATAATATTAAAGAGTTAATATTATTCTCATTGTTAATTAGTAATAAATCTAGGTAGTCATACAGATAAGAACAACATGATCAAAGCAAGATTAATTTGATTAATTGATTAAATGATTCAGTTAATTAATCAAATTAATATTTTATAGTTTGCAATTAGATTACAAAGTCTCTGACCACAATGCCCCTGTTTAGGTTGCATTCCCGATTTTTCGGTAACACCGGGTTTTGTCCGTTTTTCGATTTCTCACTTTTCTTTGTACTAATTATTTAATTTTTCTTTGATATTTCTAATGATATTTATACTTCAATAAATATTTATTTGAGTCCTAAAAATATTTTCCAGGGTTCCCCCCAGTCCAGGGCTAGTCAACGGTCCACACCGTGACTTCCAGGTGCGGTCACCCATCGCTAGGGTTCTCGGCTCGCTTAACTTGGTTACATTTCTTTGCTATTATTTTTCCTTTGTTTTTCTTGTATTTTCTTTTCTTGTATTTCATTATTTTATGTCTCCTCACTCTTATCGAAGTGTAGTTCTAGGCATCCTAGCTGTCCGGACAACACTGGTCACCGAAACAGTAGTACGCACTACCGAACATAGGGGTGTCACATTTACAATAAAAATCTCATTAATTTTTCTCATAACCATCTCATATTTCAAATCTCATCCATATATCTTAATTTCCTATTCATTTCCATGCATTTCCATTCATGCATAATTTATATATAGAAATTCTCAAGTTTCATTAATTTACATGGTTTACAATTTAATCACCTATGAGCTAACCGATTTATTAATTTATATCATATACCTATTAATTACATTCTCATAATCTACATTATAATACTATAACTAAGCATTTTATACAACATACAAATTATGACCTATATGGGCCCTATTTACATGCATTGCTAAGGAGGTGACAGCCTTGAATACTTCAGACACTTATGCAGATCAGAGCTCCAAAATCTCTGTTTAATATTCGCTGGGTGTAACATCCTCGCTATACTAATTCTGTATGTTCTGTTGCTCCAGTGACCTAATGTCAGTCCGGACAAGTTAGGATGTCTGGAACTACACTTCGGTGATAGTAAACAAACATATAATGATGAAATAAATAAAAAAAAATACAAGAAAAATTAAAGAAAAATAAAAGAGAGGAAATGAAACAAGGTTAAACGAGCCGGCACCGTAGTGATGGGTGACCGTACCAAGAAATTACGGCGAAGGCAATTACCGACCCCAGGACTGCGGAGAACTCTCGAAATTAAATTTCGAGACATAATTAAAGGTTTATTGAAATGTAATTGACACTAGAAATATAAAAGAAAAATTAATAAATTAGTATAAAGAAAAACGAAAAATTGAGAAACAGATGAAAATTGGTGTTACCGAAAAATCGGGAATACAACCCGAAGCGGGGCATTTTGGTCATTTGACACCTAGAGTTGCTTTTTGACCTCACTATCTATTAAAAATAAATGTTATTACACTTTGAAAATGTCATGAAAAATTAAATTGTGATACATTATATAAATAGTGAAAGAAATGAGGTAATGTGTAAATAATGAAACTTTAATTAATTAAACATTAAATAAATTTTAAGTGCTCCACCAATTACAATTTAAGGGACTTAAATAATACAAATGGGACAGAAGTAATTCATATTCTTCAACATTTGGAAGTGTGGCCGAATTCCTCCATGGGAGACCTCCATGGCCAAACTCCTTTCCTCACCATGCATTCATGATTCAAGCTCCCTTTCACCATAAATTGTAACACCCCTATTTGCATAGCCTGGTATATGTTACTGTTCCAGTGACCGGTATCGGTCTAGACAATTAAGAGGATTAGAACTATGTTTAAGACACCTAGAAAAGCCCTGATTGAAAATAAATAGTAATTACTAGATAGAAAAGTAAAAATAAAAAAAACAGAATATAAAATGTTAAATGAGTCGGGAGTCACAGCGATGGGTGACTTTTCCGGGAAGTGATTGCGAGGTCAGTCTAAACTCAAATTTGAAATCGTAAAATGTGACACCGCGGTCCTTAGGACTATTAAGAACACAGTGGAAAAGAGAAAATTATAGAAAAGAATTTTTAAGCAGGTCAAATAATTAGGTCAGGAATCCAGAAGAAATATCGAATAACTTGTAAACCAGATTGAACCGGCGAGGGGCGATTTGGTCAATTTACCCCTAGAGCTGACTCCTGACCTAACTGTCCAATAAAATCTGAGAAATGAAAATTTTGAAATATGGAATTAAATTAAAGAAGTATGGGAAAAACAAAAGGAAAAGAAAATTAAATTAAAAAGACTTATGACATCATCATGGTGATGCAAGCATGATCTCATTAATATTATAATTTTAAAATATGAAAAAGTGAGGATAAATATTATAAAAATAAGACAAAAAAATAAAAAGAAAAAAGTAGTCTTCTTCTTCCATTTTCCGCCACCCACACTCTCTCATATTCTCTTTCAAAATTCCTCCATTGAAGCTTAATTTAAAGCTTCACAAACCCTAAAATTCTCCATTAAATCCCCAAAAATTCTTGATAAACCCTACTTTGGCAACTTGAAAAGTAGATTGAAGAAGAAAGGGAAGGAAGAAAGTGGACCAATTGAAGGATTTGAGCTTTAAAGAGAGTGGGAAAGGAGCCCTCCAAGGAAGAAGGAGAAATGGAACCAAGACAAGTTTAGATAAGAGGTTTGTGCATAACTAACTCTTTTGTTATTTTTCACTTCCAAATTGATTTGAATAAATTTATTGTATGATTTATGATTTTTTTTTGTGTTGAGAATTTTAACTTGTTGAATGAAATTGTATAAATTAAATGTAAATTGTCTTATGCATTTAAGGATTTATTGCATGGGTTTGAGGATTGTAAATTTTAAGTTTGATGTGTTGCCAACCTTGAGCATGAATTTATAATGATTAAATATGTAAATGGTTTGTAGACACTTTTGTAAATAGAAATTATTTTGAATATGATTTGAAACCACTATTGACATGGCAATATGTTTTGAATTCTCATTAGCTTGTCTAGTGAGATATCTCCTCCACTAGATGGGGTGAGTTCCTTCCTCTCTAGCTTGCCAGTTGGGAAAGAGTTTAGATGAGTACTCATATATACTAACTAGTCTTTGTTCCTCCCTTTTAGCCTCGGTTATTGGGAGAGTTTGAAATGTTGTGGTGTACAACACGACATTTATTATGAATTTTGTGTCATGGGTCCAACTGTGTGAATTGTTGGCAACGCCCTTTAAATTATGCATAGTTTGATAAATTGGGGTTGAAATAAATAATTTGTTAGTGATTTAAAATTTTTGTATTGTTTCAGGATTTAAAAGAAATGTAGATAAATAGTTACTATTTGATCAAAATGTTATTCAAATGAATAATTTGCATGAATGAAAATATTGATTTCTGGATGTCATGAATTTTGAAGAATTTAGAAATTTTAAATTTTTATTTGTATGAATTATCAAAACATAACTTGTATTAAATTTTAAATTATTAGTTTGTGCACCACTGAGTTCACCACTCAGCAAAAGCTTTGTATGCTGTCGCAGGTAAAAGAAAATATAAAGAGCTGAGCGAGATTACTGAAAGACGCTGTGAAACTATCTTCAGTATATCATAGGTATACCCTTGTACATTAGGTTTTGATGTAATTCTGTAATTATATGTATGTAATTTCACTTGAGCAGTTGTATCAACTCTTTTGTAATATATTTTTAGACTGTAATCAAATACAAATTATTGTAATATTATCTTGGGATTTTATGTACTTATAAAGTTTTGTACTACTAAATTTTTAATGCTCCCATGAATGTAAATATTAATTTTGTTACCTTAATGAGATGTTTCAATATTTGATTTAATTTAAACTGTGTATTAAGTTACTTGTGCTGATTTGTGAAATGAAATTGAATAATGGAGTTGTGGTTGAGAAATATATTGGGAGTGTCTTTTTTTTTTTTTTTTTTTTTTTCAGGTTTTGAAGAACTATTTTCTCAAAATACAGACGGCACTCTACCGAAATTTTTGTAAAAATTGCGGAGATTTCAAATATCTAAAAATTTAATTTATGTTTGGACTTTAAATAAAGGTTTTTAATATCTGAAAAAAATTTACTCACCAATTTAAAAATGAACGAAAATTGTTTTAAAATCCCTTGTAGTATATTTAATGGGTTACCAGTAGGCGAAGTAAGATAATTCATTAGGTGTACTGCGGGAGCATGTTACATCTTAAGAGGAGTAGGGTGTGACATGTTTAGTGGTATATGTAGTAATTTAGTTTCCATGTATATGTACATTGAGTACTTGAATTTAAGGGTTTGTAAAGCAATTTGTATATCTTAGCAAACTGCCACTTTTGACAGCCTTTAAATTCATGAATTAGTGTTTGGTTTCATGAATTTTCTTGATGAATTATGGTGAGGATGAATTGAGGGCAGTGTATGTGAAGTAATGGTTGGGAAGTATATGTAATAGTTAAGTGATTTCATGTATATGTTATGTTGAATTTAACTTTATAAATTAGGGTTGTATAATGTACATGGAGCACTTGTATATTCTGCCCAAATGGACATGATTAAGATATGATGAATGGTATAGAAGTGTTATGAATGTATATTTATAGTTTTGGGAGGGAAGAGAAGTGTCATTTGGGAGTGTTCTTTATGTGCAGATTGTGTGTTGTGAAGGTAGTAGGTAAATTGAACCATAAATGACAATTGGTGACCCCAATTGGTATGAGGCCAATGAGAGGTAAAACTAGACACAAAATAGGCCAACTTTCATATAGAAATGTTGCCAAAATTCTGCCTAAAAACTGACCTTAAAAATGACATAATCTAGAATTGGTAATGTGCAAGCCTAGATTTTTGACCATATGAACAGTAGTCACTAAGATGACCATAACTCACTCAAAACAGGTCCAAATGACCTAAAATTTTTACCATGGAAAGCTTAGACATAGAGCTACAATTCTTATGAAGACATCAAAGCCCAGAAATGGCCAGACCAAGTCAAATTGCTTGCCCAAGTTAGGGTACCAAAACTGCCAGAACTGAATTTGACCTAAAATTGACCAAATTATACACTAAAGATGCAATCTATCAAGTTTTAGTAAATTGACCATATCTTGGTCTATACAACTCGGAATGACCTGAAATTTGTGCCAAAAGTTTAATTTTTTGCTTCTTTAACCAGAAGCTAAAAACCAAAAGAAATAGGACATTAAGCTAGACCAATTTAGCACACTAAAACTGAAAATTTGACATTTACATACAATGAAGCTTGAAGTAATTTGGCAATAAATGCCAACTTGTTAAAACGGTA
The DNA here is from genome assembly GCF_030052815.1 of Hevea brasiliensis. Classification (NCBI taxonomy): domain Eukaryota; kingdom Viridiplantae; phylum Streptophyta; class Magnoliopsida; order Malpighiales; family Euphorbiaceae; genus Hevea; species Hevea brasiliensis. Next base: position 99,540,692 of record NC_079496.1, read on the forward strand.
AATTGCACTATATTGGCAGCATATTAAATTACAAATTGTGACATGTTGATACTAGAATCAACTTATCCATGATATCTAAAAAGGTCAACATTTGCATTGACTTGTGAATTACATAATAACTAGTAAACTCTAAAAATGAAGAATTAAACAATCAATTCATAATATGCCCTAGTTTGCCTAGTTGACTAGTTTGGATAGGTTGGCATGCCAATAGGATTCTGACAGCTATTCTGTAAATGACTTTATGGCATACTGTGTTTTTACGGCATATTATGCCACACTGTGACTTTAATAGCCTATGGCTATATGTATTGTATTATTATACTTGGCTTATCGCCGGATTGACTATATGGCTTTTTAGCCACACTGTTTGCACACCGGGAGACACTTTGTGACCGATGGTGTGACGGCCCGAGGTACTAGGTACCCAGTGCCAGTATATCCGTTTATCCAGTCTGGTCAGTGTATAGGCTACACGAGCAGTTAATTTACGCATTATTAAATTCAAATAGCTAAATTCAATTTATTGACATACAACATCACCAAAATTAGCAAAAATGAAAGGTTAGCAAATAAAAGTAAAATCAACAACTGCAAGGAATATCGATGTCATAAATTCATAAACAATTCATTTATTTTATTTTAGTGTATATTTCTTTATATTTGGCACCACTAAGCAGAATTGCTTAGCGCGTTGCTTTTGCTACGCGTAGGTATTGGAGACACAGTTAGGGAGCTCAGCAGACCTACGACAGGGTGAGACATCAGATCTGCATAGAAGTCTAGAGTCATCTGCACTACACTGCATACATGGTAGGACTTAGGATCTTGTGTAATGACTATCAATTGTATTTTGACATTTTGTTATATAATTTTGTATATTCTAAAACTTTAAGGTTTGTAATAATTTGTACATATTAAACTCCTATGGAGAGTGTTTGGATGAATGTAAATTATGATGGATTGTATTTTGAAACTATGAAATTTTGAGACTGAAAAATTATTTGGAAGGTTGAGATTATCATATTGAACTGTTTTAACAGCTTTAGAAGGACAGTTTGTCCGAAATACAGACGGTACCTTGCCAGATTTTTATTACCATTTTTGAAACACTGATTTTATTAAAGTATGAAAATAGAACCAGTATGATATGAACTTTACATAAAAGACTTCTTAAATCAAATTAAGTTTAGAAGATGAGATAATCACAGACTAGGTGCTCCGGTATGCCGTGTAGCACGCCTTGCTCGGCTCCACTGTAGACTGGTGAAGGGTGTTATATTTAGTGATATCAAAGCACAGCTTAGGCATTTCTAGACATAGATATATTGCATATCATGCATTGCATTGTAAGTGTTATAGTGACTCTAATGCATATATTTTGATTTGTTATTTTGATTAGAATATGGCCTCCACATCGTAGAGAGCGGTCGATGAGGAGGTGGAGAGTCATGCTCCATCTATGACTGAACCAGGAGATAGGAGGGAACCTGCTCCACCAGTACCAGATGCAACAGCCACATTTCAGCAAATGGATGAGTTCTTTAGACAGATGGTAGGAGTTATGCCACCACCACCACTACCTCCACATTAAAAATATCATATGGAGAAACTTAGAAAGTTCAGAGCAGTGGATTTTCTGGGCAAAAGGGAAAATGATTCTGTCACAGTTGAAAACTGGTTGGACAGAACTGGAAGGGTTTTGAAACAACTTCACTATATTCCAGAGTAGAATTTGGAAGCTGCTGTATCACTACTGCAAGATGATACATACCAATGGTGGGATATAGTGACTAGTGAGGTTCCACCAGAACAAATAACTTGGGATTTCTTTCTCACTGAGTTCAGAAAGAAGTATGTGGGCAGTGTATACCTGGAAGAGAAGACAAGGGAATTTATTACCCTATGCCAGACACAACTGACAGTGGCTGAATATGAAAGAGAATTTGTCAGACTGAGCCACTATGGGCGAAAAATATTCCCTAATAAGGCTGAGAGATGCAAGAGATTTGAGGAAGGACTCAATGATAACATTAAAGTAATGATTACAGCCTTGGGGATTACAGAGTTTGCCAAGTTAGTGGAAGCTGCACTAAAGGTTGAAAAAGTTAGAATAAATGAGCAGAAAAGAAGGGAACGACAGCAGAAAATAGGTCAGGGTCAGACCAGTACATCTTCTGCCCCTAGTAAGAAATTCAGAGGTTCTCCTACTCAGAGTTTCAGTAGAGCACCAAGTCAGGGTCAGTCACGGAGGCTCAAATCTCAGTTTGCACCGAGGAGAGGCTAGTCCACACCTTCAGTGGCTAGCTCTCCAGAGACATGGTTCAGGGGACCAGCCCAAACAGTATCTGTTGCTTGCCCACATTGCCAAAAATAGCATAAGGGAGAATGTTGGAGGATGATAGGTGCTTGTTTACAGTGTGGGTCTACAAAACACCTAATCCAAGATTGTCCGTGTAGAACTGCTACATCTACTCTGGTATCAACTGTTAGGCCTACCCCTCCAGCTCCAAAGGGTAGAAAGCCGGGTAAGGCTGAGGCAATGGGTACTTTAAAGAAATCTGTATCAGAGTCTATGGAAAGAGCAGAAGGTAGAAAACCAGCAAGAGCCTATGCTATAAGGGCACAGGAGGAACAGGATGCTACAGATCTCATCAAGGGTACGTTCCTCCTCTATAATACTTTTGTGCATGCATTAGTGGATCCTGAATCTACTCATTCATATATTTGTATCAAGCTGCCCGTAAAAAAGGGAATACCAGTAGAGAAAAGTGACCAAGACATCCTGGTCACAAATGAAGGAACGGAAGCGTGAAAAACACAAGACTATACCACTGAATTCAAAAAAATTTCGCCTAGGGTCACATGCACCATGCAAGATTTATTTTTATCTATTTGATTTCAATGATAAACAACATATTAAAACTCTTTTAATATGTTTTTGGATCTGTATTTGCCATTTAAGATTTTAAAATTAATCAGATTAATTTTAGAACCCTAGATTAAATCAAGAACGATTACACTAACCTCTTGATGCAATCGCAATGTCCGCCTTTGAGATTCATCTTCGTGACACGGATGTTGTCCCTCTAGCTTGTCCACACCAAGAACACCTATGGCAGCCCTTGAACAGCCTCTAAAGCTTTTTCTATTAATTAGAAATTCAAGTTCTGCCTTTTAAGAGATTAGAGATGTAAACAGGAAACTAGAAACAATTTCTAGTGTTCTTAATTCAAGAGATTGATGGCTAATCTCTTTGAATTGATAAGAGATGAAGAAGAAGAGATAAAAACCCTCAAAGTGGCGTGACAAAGGAGTGTGGCTGCTGGTTGTGTTTTATTTTCTCATAACAATACTTAAATAGCTAGGTTAACACATTAAACCCTTGCCACATGTCACCCTTTGATTAGCTCTAGGTTTAAGTGACCCAATCACATTGTGCCAAGTGTCAAACCTATATTTAATCTTGATTTTAATAATCTTACATGATTAAAAAAAAAACATTTGGCAAGCTTATGTGTAATCCCATGTGTCACCATCTCATGGTGCCACGTGTCACACTGTGAAATGACAAAAATGCCCGTGTCTTAATTTTGAGTTCTTAACCCAAAATAATTATTTTCTTCTTCTAATTAATTTATATCAAATATAAATTAATTAATTAATCTCTATTAATTAATTTCTCATTAATTAAATTCATATTTAAACACTTTAAATATAAATTTAACTTATATTATACATCCAATAATCTAGATTTGGTTTCAAGTCATGCTAGGGACTTTGCAATTTAATTGCAAACCAAATCTATTTAATTAATCAATTAAACTCTTTAATTAATTAATTAAATCATATTTAAATAGGTGATAACTTGTGTATGTGTGTGACTTACTAGGCTCATCACTAATTGGCAATGAGACATGATATCAACTCTTAATATCATCAGAACTCTTTCTTACCATAAATGATTTCTCTAAATCATTTTATGAACCTCATAGACCATGGTTAACACCTAGCATAGCATGCCATGGCCACCCAATTAGTAATAAGATTTACCTTAAATGAACCTATAATCATATGTTACCATGCACTAGAATCTCTCTGATACAAAATCCCAACTCAAGCTGGAGTCATGGTTTATGTCAAACTCCATTTGCTATGAATATTATGTTCTCTTTTAATTCCAGTTCTTGATTAAAAAGATTTTTCTCATCAGAAACTCTTTTCTGAATAAATCTATCTGTCCTGGCCAGGAACTTGAAACATCAAGAACAATTAAATGAACATAGGATTTTATCTCTATTTACTTAGAGGAACAGATTCCATCTTTATCAACACCTACCTCCATATATAACTAGTAGGAGCCAACACATGCCCATATACCCATACACAGTACAAGTATGAAAGCAGTATCAAACTCAAACTACCTATATACAAGATAACTGTGCTATCTTAGGTCTAAAGATTATATGCATTGATATGATTTATGACAAAACATTGACAAGAGTAAACTCCATGTGCTTGTCATAAGTGTCACTGGTTCGGCCTACTTATCATTTATAAGTGCCTATCATGTTTGTTATATGGCATGAGACTCACCATTCCATCTTATTTATATCTCATATAAATAACTTGGGAACAAACATGAATACAATCTTTCTGGATAAGTCATGTCCTTATTATGAAGTATCCTCGATTGTGAACCTATTTATGATACTTCGTGCTAGAAATATTGTCACTCATATTCTTAACAACTTAAGAATAATATTTCTAACAAAATGTCAATGGACCTTTTCTATTACACATAAATATATTATGTAAACGGAAAAGTGGAAATGCCTTTTATTAATAAAAATATGTACAAGATACATACTAAATGATATGCTCTAGGGCATACTACTAACAATCTCCCACTCGCACTAGAGCCATTCATTACAATATCTTAGACCTATCTTCTCAAGATGTCGGTCTAACTGAGTCCGTGACATAGGCTTAGTGAATGGATCACCGGATTTTCATGATGCTATTTTCTGCATGGCTAAATCGCTTGCCCAACTATATCTCCGATAATGTTGTAGCGCCTTTCTATGTGTTTGGATTTCGTGAGACCTTGGTTCCTTAGCTCAGATGATCGCTCCATTGTTGTCACAAAGGTAATGGAACCGCTGACTCAATGGAAGGAACTACTGTAAGTTACATCACGAACTTCTTTATCCAAACAGACTTCCTTTGCAAAGATTCGATGCAAAGAATATACTCGACCTACGTAGTGGAATCTGCAATGTGCTCGCTTGGAACTCTTCCAACCGATCGCACCTCCATTACAAATGAACACATATCCAGAGGTAGACTTTTTATCATCGATATCCGATTGGAAATCGAATCGTGATAACCATCCAATTGCAAGTCTCCACCTCCATAAATCAAGAATAAATCCTTAGTTCTTCTCAAGTACTTAAGAATATTCTTGACAGCTATCCAGTGTTCCAAACCTGGATTGGATTGATAGCTTCTAGTCAAACTAACAGCATATGCGATATCCGGCGTAGTACACAACATTGCATACATTATACTTCCAATAGCCGAAGCATATGGAATCCTGGCCATCTTATCTCTTTCTTCAGGTGTCTCTGGAGACATCTCTTTAGAAAGATGGATACCATGTCTCACTGGTAACAATCCTTTCTTGGAATCAAGCATGTTAAACCTCTTTAACACCTTTTCCAAGTATAGACTTTAGGATAAACCAATTATTCATTTCGCTCTATCTCTATAGATGCGAATCCCAAGAATATAGGTTGCCTCCGCTAAGTCTTTCATGGAGAATGTATTTGACAACCATACCTTTATAGTCGTCAACATACTTGTGTCATTACCCATCAACAGTATGTCATCCACATATAAGACAAGGAAAGTGATAGCACTGTCACTAACCTTCTTATATACACATGGCTCATCCTCATTTTTGATAAAACCAAAGGATTTAATGGCTTCATCAAAACGAATGTTCTAACTCCTCGAAGCTTGTTTCAACCCATAAATGGATCGCTTTAGCTTGCATACCTTGGAACCATTTTGGGATTCAAAACCCTTAGGTTGTTCCATGAAAATGTTTTCTTCAATGTATCCATTGAGAAAAGCTGTTTTGACATCCATCTGCCAAATCTCATAATCATAGTACGCAGCTATTGCTAATAAAATCCTAATTGATTTAAGCATGGCAACAAAGCAGAAAGTCTCCTCATAGTCGATTCCTTGCCTTTGGCGAAACCCTTCGCTACTAGCCTTGCTTTATAGGTCTCTACCTTTCCATCGTAACCAATTTTCTTCTTGAAAACCCATTTGTTCCCTATAGGTACAATACCTTGGTGGGTCAACAAGATCCCAAACTTGATTCTTATACATGGAATCAATCTCGGATTTCATAGCATTAATCCATTTTGCGAGTCTATATCCGATATAGCTTCTTCATAGGTAAGTGGATCATCTCCATGATCTACTTCTTCATGAGTAGACAACTCTTGTTCTTCTTCATGAAGAAAACCATATCTCATCGGGTGAGATACCCTGGTTGTTCTACGAGGTACATCTGTAGATGTTTCATCAACGGGTATTGGTTGACTAGATGGATCTATATCCATCTGATCTGTTGGTTGGTCAGAATTCTCCAATTCTAACTCTATTTGCCTTCCTTTGCCTCCTTCTTGAACAAACTGTTGTTCAAGAAATGTGGCATCTCTACTTATCACAACCTTTTGTGAAGTAGGCAAAAAAAAATAATATCCAAAACTCTCTTTTTGAGATCCAACAACTCGACCTTTTCTCGATCCGGTCTCCAATTTATCGTTGTTCACTTTTTGATATAAGCTGGACAACACCAAATTTTAAAATACTTAATACTTGTTTATCTTCAATGCAATATATAATAAGTTGTGGAAGAAATATATTTTGATGGAATCCTATTCAGAATATACAAAGCTGATTCTAATGCAAATCCCCAAAAGGAGATTGGCATATCAGTATAGCTCATCATACTACGTACTATATCCAATAGGGTACGATTTCTCCTTTCAGATACACCATTCAGCTGTGGCGTTCCTGGAGGAGTCAGCTGAGAAACAATGCCATGCTCTCTCAAGTATTCATCAAATTCAGTACTCAAATATTCACCTCCACGATCTGATCGAAGAGCTTTAATATTCTTTCCTGTTTGATTTTCTACTTCAGATTTAAATTCTTTGAACTTTTCAAAAGATTCATGTTTGTATTTCATCAAATACAAATACCCAAACCTTGATTTATCATCAGTAAAGGTAATAAAATAATGAAAACCCCCTCTAGCCATTTCTTTAAATGGACCACATACATCACTATGTATTAGCTCCAAAATATTTTCAGCTCTTAGTCCCTGTCCAACAAAGGGTGATCTAGTCATTTTGCCCTGAAGGCAAGATTCACAAGTTGGAGTAAGCTCAGAGCCCAATGAGGATAGAATCCCCACTTTCTCCAGTTTTGCAATCCTATCTTCTGCAACATGACATAACCTTAAGTGCCAAATATATTTTGAACTTGAGTTGGTTTTCACCACGGCATTGCATTCATTTAGCTTGCTATACTGCCGTGGAAACACTTTCATCGGCAATGGAAACACTTTCCTATTGGCAATGGAAACACTTTCCTGTTGGCAGTGGAAACACTTTCCTTTGCCTTCATCAGCTTTAGTCTTCCTTTTCTGTTTAGCTATTTTCTTAGAAGGATCAGGAATCTGAGGTTTCTTTTTCTTATTGCCCTTCTTCTTGTTGGACTTTCCAGCAGAAGAAGATGCAACCAAAGCTACCTCTTTTCCTTTATTGCCTGGCATATTCTTTTGGGCAATAACCAGCATGTTGAGTAAACCAGCTAAGATGCATTCCTGTTGAGTCATATGGAAATTTGTCACAAAATTTCCCAAAAGACCCAGGAAGGGACTGAAGGATCAAATCCGTCTGTAGTTGGAAATCCATGTTGAAGTCAAGATGTTCCAACTGCTCAATTAGCCGAATCATCTTGTGGACATGATCCCCAACATTCTGTCCCTCAGACATCCTCATACGGAATAGCTGTCTAGATATCTCATACCTAGCATTCCTGCTGTGCTCACCATACAACTCTTGTAGGTGAAGGAGGATCTCACTCGCACTCTGCATGTTCTCATGTTGCTTCTGTAACTCATTACTCATGGAAGCAAGCATGTAACACTTAGCTCTCATATCATGCTCCTTCCACTTGTCCAAAGTTTCATGTTCCTCTTGTGTGGCCTCTGGAGGTAAGGGACCAGGAACATTTGAATCTAGAACATATCCTATATGTTTAAGGTTCAGGGCAAGTTTCAAAATTTCTTAGCCAATCGCATGATTAGGTCTGTCAACTGTTGTGATCAAGTATGCTTGCAAGGATATTGGATGGTGGTGGTTGTTTTGTGCTCATTTTTATCGAAAATTAATCGAGAAAATAACCAGATTAATTAGTAAATGTATCATGTAATTAACCAAAATGATTATGATCTTTTAATCAAATTGGTCCTCCCACTAACTTAGCGAATCCTACACTTCCAAAGTAGAAAATGGAAATCCTAGTTGGATGGATTTCTAGTGGGTGATTGAATTCTTATAATTCCATTGATCATCCTCAGGTACATCCATTATTGGAATTACAATAAACTATAAGTGAGCAACTCCTTGCCCATCACATCTCATGTGAAGTTCAATCCTTTACCTAGCCCCTAATGCTCAAAATCTCAGGTACATCCATTATTGACTTATCTTGCATTAGTTAAGTTGATCCCATTGAGTCAGTAATTATGCAAATAATTTTAATGTCCTCAGGTACATCCAATATTGGCCACCAAACCATTTACATATTTACAACATCTCATGCTTAACAATTATTCTTAAGAAAATCTCTTAAATTAATTACATCTCATGCAACTATTTAAAATTTCTTAAAATAATTGCCCCAATGGAGGGCTTATGTTATAATTACTTTAATTATAGCATTTCCAACTTAATCATTTGTTTGGAAGATTTTATAGCCATCCTTATTACTATTAAGGTCTCACTTTGCACATTATCCATTTAGCATGCATATATCATATAATTGCATACATTCCCATACATCTCATGCATTCATGGATAAGCAGTAAATATGGTATGATCATGGACTTTCTAAGGGATTCAATCGAGCCACCAAGAATTGAATCAGCGATCCTAGGTGCATTTCATTCATTCATTTTACAAGAGTTGCTAAAGGAGTACATAATCAACACTTGATATTGAATTCCTCCCACTGGTCCCACCAATGCTCTTGACCTCCTTGAACTTCTTGCAATCCAATATTACATAGTAATCCTTGGCATACCAAGGCGAATTTACAAGAACTTGAATAAATGAAATTACAAGCCAAAAATATTACAAACTTAATAATACATGCCCAAAAAAAATTAAAATAAATTAATTAATTTACAATCCCAAAGAAACATAAAAGAAATAAATCCAATCACATTGGTCTTTTATAGTCCATGATCATCCATCATGCATATCACTATTTAACAATTAAATAAAACATACATACTTAAATTAAATTGAATATCTCATATTCAACTTAAAAATCCAGATTTGAATATGATTTAAATAAATTTAAAAATTCAGATTTGAATCTCATTCAAACAAATTTAAAAATTCAGATTTGAATCACATTCAAACAACTTCAAAAATTCAGATTTGAATCACATTCAAACATTTTTTTAAAAAATCGGATCTGAATTTTATTCAATCAATTTTAAAAAATTAGATTTAAATATGATTCAAACAACTTTAAAAATTCAGATTTGAATCACATTCAAACAACTTTTAAAATTCAGATTTGAATCACATTCAAACAATTTTTAAAATTCTGATTTGAATCATAATTTAATTGTGTGATAAAAACTACTAATTAAACACTTTAATTAGTCAAAGAATAGGCCTTAGATCATACAAAAATTGCAGAATTAAAAGCCAAACCTTAAACCACCCATGGAAGTCAAACCATGCGCACCATTGATGGTATTTTTTCAAGTATGCCGCCAACTTGCTTTGCAACCAGCAATGAACTTTTGATCTCATGATCAAACACACAATTAAATCATATAATCAACAATCTAAATGGCAAATATAGTGGCTCTGATACCAATTGAAGGAACGGAAGTGTGAAAAACACAAGATTATACCATTGAATTCAAAAAATTTACTAGGTCACATGCACCATGCAAGATTTATTTTTATCTATTTGATTTCAATGATAAACAACATATTAAAACTCTTTTAATATGTTTTTGGATCTGTATTTGCCATTTAAGATTTTAAAATTAATCAGATTAATTTTAGAACCCTAGATTAAATCAAGAACGATTACACTAACCTCTTGATGCAATGCAGCGTGTCTGCGCCTTTGAGATTCATCTTCAGGACACCAGATGTTGTCCCTCTAGCTTGTCCACACCAAGAACACCTATGGCAGCCCTTGAACAGCCTCTAAAGCTTTTTCTATTAATTAGAAATTCAAGTTCTGCCTTTTAAGAGATTAGAGATGTAAACAGGACACTAGAAACAATTTCTAGTGTTCTTAATTCAAGAGATTGATGGCTAATCTCTTTGAATTGATAAGAGATGAAGAAGAAGAGATAAAAACCCTCAAAGTGGCGTGACAAAAGAGTGTGGCTGCTGGTTGTGTTTTATTTTCTCATAACAACACTTAAATAGCTAGGTTAACACATTAAACCCTTGCCACATGTCACCCTTTGATTAGCTCTAGGTTTAAGTGACCCAATCACATTGTGCCAAGTGTCAAACCTATATTTAATCTTGATTTTAATCATCTTACATGATTAAAAAAAAATTTGGCAAGCTTATGTGTAATCCCATGTGTCACCATCTCATGGTGCCACGTGTCACACTGTGAAATGACAAAAATGCCCCTGTGTCTTAATTTTGAGTTCTTAACCCAAAATAATTATTTTCTTCTTCTAATTAATTTATATCAAATATAAATTAATTAATTAATCTTTATTAATTAATTTCTCATTAATTAAATTCATATTTAAACACTTTAAATATAAATTTAACTTATATTATACATCCAATAATCTAGATTTGGTTTCAAGTCATGCTAGGGACTTTGCAATTTAATTGCAAACCAAATCTATTTAATTAATCAATTAAACTCTTTAATTAATCAATTAAATCATATTTAAATAGGTGACAACTTGTGTATGTGTGTGACTTACTAGGCTCATCACTAATTGGCAATGAGACATGATATCAACTCTTAATATCATTAGAACTCTTTCTTACCATAAATGATTTCTCTAAATCATTTTATGAACCTCATAGACCATGGTTAACACCTAGCATAGCATGCCATGGCCACCCAATTAGTAATAAGATTTACCTTAAATGAACCTATAATCATATGTTACCATGCACTAGAATCTCTCATTACAAAATCCCAACTCAAGTGGAGTCATGGTTTATGTCAAACTCCATTTGCTATGAATATTATGTTCTCTTTTAATTCCAGTTCTTGATTAAAAGATTTTTCTCATCAGAAACTCTTTTCTGAATAAATCTATCTGTCCTGGCCAGGAACTTGAAACATCAAGAACAATTAAATGAACATAGGATTTTATCTCTATTTACTTAGAGGAACAGATTCCATCTTTATCAACACCTACCTCCATATATAACTAGTAGGAGCCAACACATGCCCATATACCCATACACAGTACAAGTATGAAAGCAGTATCAAACTCAAACTACCTATATACAAGATAACTGTGCTATCTTAGGTCTAAAGATTATATGCACTGATATGATTTATGACAAAACATTGACAAGAGTAAACTCCATGTGCTTGTCATAAGTGTCACTGGTTCGGCCTACTTATCATTTATAAGTGCCTATCATGTTTGTTATATGGCATGAGACTCACCATTCCATCTTATTTATATCTCATATAAATAACTTGGGAACAAACATGAATGCAATCTTTCTGGATAAGTCATGTCCTTATTATGAAGTATCCTCGATTGTGAACCTATTTATGATACTTCGTGCTAGAAATATTGTCACTCATATTCTTAACAACTTAAGAATAATATTTCTAACAAAATGTCAATGGACCTTTTCTATTACACATAAATATATTATGTAAACGGAAAAGTGGAAATGCCTTTTATTAATAAAAATATGTACAAGATACATACTAAATGATATGCTCTAGGGCATACTACTAACAATCTCCCACTCGCACTAGAGCCATTCATTACAATATCTTAGACCTATCTTCTCAAGATGTCGGTCTAACTGAGTCTGTGACATAGGCTTAGTGAATGGATCAGCTGGATTTTCAGCTGATGCTATTTTCTGCATGGCTAAATCGCCTTGCCCAACTATATCTCTGATAATGTTGTAGCGCCTTTCTATGTGTTTGGATTTCTGGTGAGACCTTGGTTCCTTAGCCTGTATGACTGCTCCATTGTTGTCACAGTGTAATGGAACTGCTGACTCAATGGAAGGAACTACTGTAAGTTCTGTCACGAACTTCTTTATCCAAACAACTTCCTTTGCGACATCGATGCAGCAATATACTCAGCCTCTGTAGTGGAATCTGCAGTCGTGCTCTGTTTGGAACTCTTCCAACTGACTGCACCTCCATTACAAATGAACACATATCCAGAGGTAGACTTTTTATCATCGATATCTGATTGGAAATCAGAATCAGTATAACCATCCAATTGCAAGTCTCCACCTCCATAAATCAAGAATAAATCCTTAGTTCTTCTCAAGTACTTAAGAATATTCTTGATGACTATCGATGTTCCAAACCTGGATTGGATTGATAGCTTCTAGTCAAACTAACAGCATATGCGATATCCGGCGTAGTACACAACATTGCATACATTATACTTCCAATAGCCGAAGCATATGGAATCCTGGCCATCTTATCTCTTTCTTCAGGTGTCTCTGGAGACATCTCTTTAGAAAGATGGATACATTGTCTCACTGGTAACAATCCTTTCTTGGAATCAAGCATGTTAAACCTCTTTAACACCTTTTCCAAGTATAGACTTTAGGATAAACCAATTATTCATTTCGCTCTATCTCTATAGATGCGAATCCCAAGAATATAGGTTGCCTCCGCTAAGTCTTTCATGGAGAATGTATTTGACAACCATACCTTTATAGTCGTCAACATACTTGTGTCATTACCCATCAACAGTATGTCATCCACATATAAGACAAGGAAAGTGATAGCACTATCACTAACCTTCTTATATACACATGGCTCATCCTCATTTTTGATAAAACCAAAGGATTTAATGGCTTCATCAAAACGAATGTTCTAACTCCTCGAAGCTTGTTTCAACCCATAAATGGATCGCTTTAGCTTGCATACCTTGGAACCATTTTGGGATTCAAAACCCTTAGGTTGTTCCATGAAAATGTTTTCTTCAATGTATCCATTGAGAAAAGCTGTTTTGACATCCATCTGCCAAATCTCATAATCATAGTACGCAGCTATTACTAATAAAATCCTAATTGATTTAAGCATGGCAACAGGCGAGAAAGTCTCCTCATAGTCGATTCCTTGCCTTTGGCGAAACCCTTTCGCTACTAGCCTTGCTTTATAGGTCTCTACCTTTCCATCAGAACCAATTTTCTTCTTGAAAACCCATTTGTTCCCTATAGGTACAATACCTTCAGGTGGGTCAACAAGATCCCAAACTTGATTCTTATACATGGAATCAATCTCGGATTTCATAGCATTAATCCATTTTGCAGAGTCTATATCTGATATAGCTTCTTCATAGGTAAGTGGATCATCTCCATGATCTACTTCTTCATGAGTAGACAACTCTTGTTCTTCTTCATGAAGAAAACCATATCTCATCGTGGGTGAGATACCTGGTTGTTCTACGAGGTACATCCGTAGATGTTTCATCAACGGGTATTGGTTGACTAGATGGATCTATATCCATCCGATGCATTGGTTGGTCGAATTCTCCAATTCTAACTCTATTTGCCTTCCTTTGCCTCCTTCTTGAACAAACCGTTGTTCAAGAAATGTGGCATCTCTACTTATCACAACCTTTGTGAAGTAGGCAAATAAAAATAATATCCAAAACTATCTTTTGGATATCCAACAAATCGACCTTTTACGATCTGTCTCCAATTTATCGGTGTTCACCTTTTTGATATAAGTGGACAACCCCAAATCTTAACATGCTTAAGACTTGGTTTTCTTCCATGCCATATCTCATAAGGTGTGGAAGAAACTGATTTTGATGGAATCCTATTCAGAATATACAAAGCTGATTCTAATGCAAATCCCCAAAAGGAGATTGGCATATCAGTATAGCTCATCATACTACGTACTATATCCAATAGGGTACGATTTCTCCTTTCAGATACACCATTCACCGTATGGCTCTGGAGGAGTCACCGAGAAACAATGCCATGCTCTCTCAAGTATTCATCAAATTCAAGACTCAAATATTCACCTCCACGATCCGATCGAAGAGCTTTAATATTCTTTCTGCTTGATTTTCTACTTCAGATTTAAATTCTTTGAACTTTTCAAAAGATTCATGTTTGTATTTCATCAAATACAAATACCCAAACCTTGATTTATCATCAGTAAAGGTAATAAAATAATGAAAACCCCCTCTAGCCATTTCTTTAAATGGACCACATACATCACTATGTATTAGCTCCAAAATATTTTCAGCTCTTAGTCCCTGTCCAACAAAGGGTGATCTAGTCATTTTGCCCTGAAGGCAAGATTCACAAGTTGGAGTAAGCTCAGAGCCCAATGAGGATAGAATCCCCACTTTCTCCAGTTTTGCAATCCTATCTTCTGCAACATGACATAACCTTAAGTGCCAAATATATTTTGAACTTGAGTTGGTTTTCACCACGGCATTGCATTCATTTAGCTTGCTATACTCTGGCCAGTGGAAACACTTTCTTACTGGCAATGGAAACACTTTCCTATTGGCAATGGAAACACTTTCCTGTTGGCAGTGGAAACACTTTCCTTTGCCTTCATCAGCTTTAGTCTTCCTTTTCTGTTTAGCTATTTTCTTAGAAGGATCAGGAATCTGAGGTTTCTTTTTCTTATTGCCCTTCTTCTTGTTGGACTTTCCAGCAGAAGAAGATGCAACCAAAGCTACCTCTTTTCCTTTATTGCCTGGCATATTCTTTTGGGCAATAACCAGCATGTTGAGTAAACCAGCTAAGATGCATTCCTGTTGAGTCATATGGAAATTTGTCACAAAATTTCCCAAAAGACCCAGGAAGGGACTGAAGGATCAAATCCGTCTGTAGTTGGAAATCCATGTTGAAGTCAAGATGTTCCAACTGCTCAATTAGCCGAATCATCTTGTGGACATGATCCCCAACATTACATCCCTCGGACATCCTCATACGGAATAGCTGTCTAGATATCTCATACCTAGCATTCTCTTTGTGCTCACCATACAACTCTTGTAGGTGAAGGAGGATCTCACTCGCACTCTGCATGTTCTCATGTTGCTTCTGTAACTCATTACTCATGGAAGCAAGCATGTAACACTTAGCTCTCATATCATGCTCCTTCCACTTGTCCAAAGTTTCATGTTCCTCTTGTGTGGCCTCTGGAGGTAAGGGACCAGGAACATTTGAATCTAGAACATATCCTATATGTTTAAGGTTCAGGGCAAGTTTCAAAATTTCTTAGCCAATCGCATGATTAGGTCTGTCAACTGTTGTGATCAAGTATGCTTGCAAGGATATTGGATGGTGGTGGTTGTTTTGTGCTCATTTTTATCAGAAAATTAACTGCAGAAAATAACCAGATTAATTAGTAAATGTATCATGTAATTAACCAAAATGATTATGATCTTTTAATCAAATTGGTCCTCCCACTAACTTAGCGAATCCTACACTTCCAAAGTAGAAAATGGAAATCCTAGTTGGATGGATTTCTAGTGGGTGATTGAATTCTTATAATTCCATTGATCATCCTCAGGTACATCCATTATTGGAATTACAATAAACTATAAGTGAGCAACTCCTTGCCCATCACATCTCATGTGAAGTTCAATCCTTTACCTAGCCCCTAATGCTCAAAATCTCAGGTACATCCATTATTGACTTATCTTGCATTAGTTAAGTTGATCCCATTGAGTCAGTAATTATGCAAATAATTTTAATGTCCTCAGGTACATCCAATATTGGCCACCAAACCATTTACATATTTACAACATCTCATGCTTAACAATTATTCTTAAGAAAATCTCTTAAATTAATTACATCTCATGCAACTATTTAAAATTTCTTAAAATAATTGCCCCAATGGAGGGCTTATGTTATAATTACTTTAATTATAGCATTTCCAACTTAATCATTTGTTTGGAAGATTTTATAGCCATCCTTATTACTATTAAGGTCTCACTTTGCACATTATCCATTTAGCATGCATATATCATATAATTGCATACATTCCCATACATCTCATGCATTCATGGATAAGCAGAAAATATGGTATGATCATGGACTTTCTAAGGGATTCAATTGAGCCACCAAGAATTGAATCAGTAGCGATCTAGGTGCATTTCATTCATTCATTTTACAAGAGTTGCTAAAGGAGTACATAATCAACACTTGATATTGAATTCCTCCCCTTTGGTCCCACCAATGCTCTTGACCTCCTTGAACTTCTTGCAATCCAATATTACATAGTAATCCTTGGCATACCAAGGCGAATTTACAAGAACTTGAATAAATGAAATTACAAGCCAAAAATATTACAAACTTAATAATACATGCCCAAAAAAAATTAAAATAAATTAATTAATTTACAATCCCAAAGAAACATAAAAGAAATAAATCCAATCACATTGGTCTTTTATAGTCCATGATCATCCATCATGCATATCACTATTTAACAATTAAATAAAACATACATACTTAAATTAAATTGAATATCTCATATTCAACTTAAAAATCCAGATTTGAATATGATTTAAATAAATTTAAAAATTCAGATTTGAATCTCATTCAAACAAATTTAAAAATTCAGATTTGAATCACATTCAAACAACTTCAAAAATTCAGATTTGAATCACATTCAAACATTTTTTTAAAAAATCGGATCTGAATTTTATTCAATCAATTTTAAAAAATTAGATTTAAATATGATTCAAACAACTTTAAAAATTCAGATTTGAATCACATTCAAACAACTTTTAAAATTCAGATTTGAATCACATTCAAACAATTTTTAAAATTCTGATTTGAATCATAATTTAATTGTGTGATAAAAACTACTAATTAAACACTTTAATTAGTCAAAGAATAGGCCTTAGATCATACAAAAATTGCAGAATTAAAAGCCAAACCTTAAACCACCCATGGAAGTCAAACCATGCGCACCATTGATGGTATTTTTTCAAGTATGCCGCCAACTTGCTTTGCAACCAGCAATGAACTTTTGATCTCATGATCAAACACACAATTAAATCATATAATCAACAATCTAAATGGCAAATATAGTGGCTCTGATACCAATTGAAGGAACGGAAGTGTGAAAAACACAAGATTATACCATTGAATTCAAAAAAATTTCGCCTAGGGTCACATGCACCATGCAAGATTTATTTTTATCTATTTGATTTCAATGATAAACAACATATTAAAACTCTTTTAATATGTTTTTGGATCTGTATTTGCCATTTAAGATTTTAAAATTAATCAGATTAATTTTAGAACCCTAGATTAAATCAAGAACGATTACACTAACCTCTTGATGCAATGCAGCGTGTCTGCGCCTTTGAGATTCATCTTCAGGACACCAGATGTTGTCCCTCTAGCTTGTCCACACCAAGAACACCTATGGCAGCCCTTGAACAGCCTCTAAAGCTTTTTCTATTAATTAGAAATTCAAGTTCTGCCTTTTAAGAGATTAGAGATGTAAACAGGACACTAGAAACAATTTCTAGTGTTCTTAATTCAAGAGATTGATGGCTAATCTCTTTGAATTGATAAGAGATGAAGAAGAAGAGATAAAAACCCTCAAAGTGGCGTGACAAAAGAGTGTGGCTGCTGGTTGTGTTTTATTTTCTCATAACAACACTTAAATAGCTAGGTTAACACATTAAACCCTTGCCACATGTCACCCTTTGATTAGCTCTAGGTTTAAGTGACCCAATCACATTGTGCCAAGTGTCAAACCTATATTTAATCTTGATTTTAATCATCTTACATGATTAAAAAAAAAATTTGGCAAGCTTATGTGTAATCCCATGTGTCACCATCTCATGGTGCCACGTGTCACACTGTGAAATGACCAAAATGCCCCTGTGTCTTAATTTTGAGTTCTTAACCCAAAATAATTATTTTCTTCTTCTAATTAATTTATATCAAATATAAATTAATTAATTAATCTCTATTAATTAATTTCTCATTAATTAAATTCATATTTAAACACTTTAAATATAAATTTAACTTATATTATGCATCCAATAATCTAGATTTGGTTTCAAGTCATGCTAGGGACTTTGCAATTTAATTGCAAACCAAACCTATTTAATTAATCAATTAAACTCTTTAATTAATTAATTAAATCATATTTAAATAGGTGATAACTTGTGTATGTGTGTGACTTACTAGGCTCATCACTAATTGGCAATGAGACATGATATCAACTCTTAATATCATTAGAACTCTTTCTTACCATAAATGATTTCTCTAAATCATTTTATGAACCTCATAGACCATGGTTAACACCTAGAATAGCATGCCATGGCCACCCAATTAGTAATAAGATTTACCTTAAATGAACCTATAATCATATGTTACCATGCACTATAATCTCTCTGTTACAAAATCCCAACTCAAGCTGGAGTCATGGTTTATGTCAAACTCCATTTGCTATGAATATTATGTTCTCTTTTAATTCCAGTTCTTGATTAAAAAGATTTTTCTCATCAAAAACTCTTTTCTGAATAAATCTATCTGTCCTGGCTAGGAACTTGAAATATCAAGAACAATTAAATGAACATAGGATTTTATCTCTATTTACTTAGAGGAACATATTCCATCTTGATCAACACCTACCTCCATATATAACTAGTAGGAGCCAACACATGCCCATATACCCATACACAGTACAAGTATGAAAGCAGTATCAAACTCAAACTACCTATATACAAGATAAGCTGCTATCTCAGTCTAAAGATTATATGCACTGATATGATTTATGACAAAACATTGACAAGAGTAAACTCCATGTGCTTGTCATAAGTGTCACTGGTTCAGCCTACTTATCATTTATAAGTGCCTATCATGTTTGTTATATGGCATGAGACTCACCATTCCATCTTATTTATATCTCATATAAATAACTTGGGAACAAACATGAATACAATCTTTACGATAAGTCATGTCCTTATTATGAAGTATCCTCGATTGTGAACCTATTTATGATACTTCGTGCTAGAAATATTGTCACTCATATTCTTAACAACTTAAGAATAATATTTCTAACAAAATATCAATGGACCTTTTCTATTACACATAAATATATTATGTAAACGGAAAAGTGGAAATGCCTTTTATTAATAAAAATATGTACAAGATACATACTAAATGATATGCTCTAGGGCATACTACTAACAACAAATACGCTAGGCCACAGTATAGTAGTAAACAAGGTATATAAGGGTGTCCATTGAAGATTTAAAGGAAAGAGTTCTCGGCATACTTAATAGAACTGCCTTTCTATGAGTTTGACGTGATTTTGGGAATGGACTAGTTATCCCATCATCAGGCAATGGTATATTGTAAATTGAAGAGAATCTCTCTGAAAACTACTGAGAATGAAGAAATAACAGTTGTGGGTGAAAGGACAGATTTCTTGTCCAATGTCATCTCAGCTACAGTTGCAAGGAGATGGATGAGAAAAGGGTGTGAAGCCTATCTAGCACATGTGGTTGACACTAGGTAGGGTAAATTTAACTTGTCTGACATACCCACAGTAAGGGATTTCTCTAAGGTATTTCCTGAGGAATTGCCTAGTTTGCCACCAAAAGGGAAGTGGAATTTGCTATTGAGATTATGCCGGGTACAACTCCTATTTCAATTGCTCCATATAGGATGGCACCTGCTGAATTGAAAGAGTTAAAAATCCAGCTGCAAGAATTACTAGAAAAGGGGTTCATATGCCCTAGTGTGTCACCGTGGGGAGCTCTGGTACTGTTTGTAAAGAAGAAAGATGGGACACTGAGATTATGTGTTCACTATCGATAGTTAAACAAAGTAACAGTGAAGAACAAGTATCTGTTTCCTAGAATTGATGATCTGTTTGATCAGTTGAAGGGAGCCGGTGTGTTTTCTAAGATTGATCTCAGATCAAGGTATCATCAGCTAAGGGTTAAGGATGTAGATGTGCCTAAGACTGCATTCAGAACCCAGTATGGGCATTATGCATTCCTGGTGATGCCATTTGGGTTAACAAAAGCTCTAGCAGCATTCATGGAACTTATGAACCGTATCTTCCATCCATACTTAGATCGGTTCGTAGTGGTCTTCATTGATGACATCCTGGTGTATTCCAAGGATAAAGCAGAACATGATGAGCATTTGAGAATTATTCTACAGACTCTAAAAGAGAAAAAACTGTATGCTAAATTGTCCAAGTGTGAGTTCTGGTTAAATGAGATTGCATTCCTTGGACATGTAATATCAGTTGAAGGGATTAGAGTGGATCCCAAGAAGATTGAAGCAGTGATGGAATGGAAGCTCCCAAAAATACAACTGAGATCAGAAGTTTCTTGGGGTTAGCTAGATATTATAGAAGATTTGCAAAGGGATTTTCCCTGATAGCTGCTCCAATGACCAAATTACTACACAAGAATATGAAATTTGACTGGAATGACAAGTGTTAAGCCAGTTTTGAAAGGCTAAAGGCTATGTTGACAGAGGCACTAGTGTTAACACAGCCAGTGTCGGGAAAAGACTTTGTAGTCTATAATGATGCCTCACATAATGGGTTAGGGTGTGTACTCATGCAAAAAGGGAAAGTGGTCGCATATGCTTTTAGGCAGTTAAGGCCACATGAAAAGAATTACCCTACTCATGATTTGGAGTTAGCAGCAATTATCTTCGCATTGAAGATATGGAGACATTACTTGTATGGAGAAAAATGCTACATATACATAGACCATAAGAGTCTGAAGTATCTGCCAACCCAGAAGGAACTTAATTTGAGACAGAGGTGATGGATTGAATTCCTGAAAGATTATGATTGTGTGATTGACTACCACCCTAGGAAGGCAAACGTAATCACTGATGCCTTAAGCAGAAAATCTATTGTAGCATTAAGATCTTTGAATGCCCAACTATCCTTAACTCATAAAGGAGTTATTTTGGATGAGTTGCAAGTGAAGCCGAATCTGTTACAACAGATATGGGATGGGCAGAAGACAGATGAGAAATTAATGGCTGTTATGGGCAAAATCACTGAGAGAAAGGAAACTGAATATGAAGTAAAAGAAAATGGGTGCTTTTACTATAAAGCAAGAGTGTGTGTACCAGATGATAAAGAGTTGAAAACTAGTATTCTGAGAGAAGCACATAACAGTGTATATACTATGCACCCAGGAAGCACAAAAATGTACCATGACTTGAAACTTCGATACTGGTGGCCGGGTATGAAGAAAGACATAGCTGACTATGTAACTAGATATTTGACATATCAGCAAGTCAAAATAGAACATCAAGTTCCATCAGGTTTGTTACAGCCTATAAATATACCTGAATGGAAATGGGACCAAGTCACTATGGACTTTTTCAAATGGTCTACCTCTCACTCAGAAGAAGCACGATGCAGTATGGGTGATTGTGGATAGGTTGACCAAATCAGCACATTTTCTGCCAGTCAAAACTGACTACTCACTGGAAAAGCTAGCAGAATTGTACATCCATGAGATAGTTAGACTAAATGGAATTCTATTTCCATTATATCTGATAGAGACCCGAGATTTACATCTAGATTTTGGAAGAAATTACAAGAATCCTTGGGCACACAACTCCATTTTAGTAAGGCTTTTCATCCGCAGACGGATGGGCAGTCAGAAAGAATAATCCAGGTAAATTTTGAAACTCATTGAGTTATTGTAAACAATAAATTGAACTGATAATAATAATAATAACCAAACATATGTGATAGGTCCTCGAGGATATGCTGAGGAGTTGTGTTATTGAGTTTGAGGGAAGCTGGGACAGATACCTTCCACTGGCAGAATTTGCATACAATAATAGCTATCAAGTTAGCATACAAATGGCACCCTATGAAGCACTGTATGGGAGAAAATGCAGAACACCTGTATGTTGGACTGAATTGGGTGAAGATAAGCTAGTGGGGCCAGACCTGGTAAAACAGACAGAGGAAAAGGTGAAACTGATAAAGGCCAATTTGAAAGTTGCCTCGGACCAACAAAAATCTTATGCTAACTTGAAAAGAAAGGACATTGAGTATGAAGTTGGCAAGAAGGTATTTCTCAAAGTATCACCGTGGAAGAAAGTGTTGAGATTCAGGAAAAAGGGGAAATTAAGCCCTAGGTTCATTGGCCCATATGAAGTTATTGAATGTGTGGGACCAGTAGCCTATAGATTAGCCTTACCACCTGAGCTAGACAAGATACATAATGTGTTCCATGTCTCGATGCTTAGAAGATACAGATCAGATCCTTCACATGTCATCTCAGCAGAAGAAATTATTGTACAACCTGACCTAACATATGAAGAAGAACCTAGTAAAATCTTGGCACTAGAGGAAAAAGAGCTCAGAAACAAGACAATTCCACTAGTGAAAATCCTATGGAGGCACCACAACATGGAAGAGGCAACATGGGAGAGCGAGGAGACAATGAGGCAATAGTTTCCTCAGCTCTTCACTTCAGGTAAATTTCGAGGACGAAATTTTTATTTAGAGGGAAAGACTTGTAACATCCTCCCTGTACTAATTCTGTATGTTCTGTTACTCCAGTGACCTAATGTCAGTCCGGGCAAGTCAGGATGCCTGGAACTACACTTCAGTGATAGTGAGCAAACATATAATAATGAAATAAATAAAAAAAAATACAAGAAAAATTAAAGAAAAATAAAAGAGAGGAAATGAAGCAAGGTTAAACGAGCCGGCACTGTAGCGATGGGTGACCTCACCGGGAAATTATGGCGAAGGTAATTGTCGACCCCAGGACTGCGGAGAACCCTCAAAATTAAATTTCAAGACATAATTAAAGATTTATTAAAATGTAATTGACACTAAAAATATCAAAGAAAATTAATAAATTAGTATAAAGAAAAACGAAAAATTGAGAAATAGATAAAAATCGGTGTTACCGAAAAATTGGGAATACAACCCAAAGAGGGGCATTTTGGTCATTTGACACCCAGAGTTTCCTTTTGATCTCAATTTCCATTAAAAATAAATGGTGTTACACTTTAAAAATATCATGAAAAACTAAATTGTGATACATTTTATAAATAGTGAAAAAAAGATAAATGTGCAAATAATGAAACTTTAATTAATTAAACATTAAACAAATTTTAAGTGCTCCACTAACTACAATTTAAGGGACTTAAATAATACAAATGGGACAGAAGTAATTCATCTTCTTCAACATTTGGAAGTGTGGCCGAATTCCTCCATGGGAGACCTCCATGGCCAAACTCCTTTCCTCACCATGCCTTCATGATTCAAGCTCCCTTTCATCATAAATACTTCATTAAACCTTGCATACTCAGCTTGGGGAAGACATTGGCAGCAAAAAGAAGAAGTTTAGTGAGGTTTGAGCAAACTAAAAAAATAGGTAAGTGTCCAAATCCCCTCCCTTGCTTTAGTAAACTTCATATTTAGGTTGAGGTGAATTGAATGGTGAAGAGAATGGAAGAATTTATTGAGTTATGAAATTGTTCAATTTCGGCAGCCATGAGAACCTATGTTGCTTGAGTTTTTCTTACCCCTAATGGATGGAAAATAATGTTGATTTAGTCATTTTAAAGTTGTAGTAATTTAGTTTCCATGTATATGTACATTGAGTACATGAATTTAAGGGTTTGAAAAGCAATTTGTATATCTTAGCAAACTGCCACTTTTGACAGCCTTTAAATTCATGAATTAGTGTTTGGTTTCATGAATTTTCTTGATGAATTATGGTGAAGATGAATTGAGGGCAGTGTATATGAAGTAATGGTTGGGAAGTATATGTAATAGTTAAGTGATTTCATGTATATTTTATGTTGAATTTAACTTTATGAATTAGGGTTGTATAATGTACATAGAGCACTTGTATATTCTACCCAAATGGACATGATTGAGATATGATAAATGTTATAGAAGTGTTATGAATGTATATTTGTAGTTTTGGGAGGAGGAGAAGTGTCATTTGGGAGTGTTCTTTATGTGCAGATTGTGTATTGTGAAGGCAGTAGGTAAATTGAATCATAAGTGACAATTGGTGATCCAAATTAGTATGAAGCCAATGGGAGGTAAAACTAGACACAAAATAGGCCAACTTTTATGTAGAAATGTTGCCAAAATTCTGCCTAGAAATTGACCTTAAAAATGACCTAATCCAGAATTGGTAATGTGCAAGCTCAGATTTTTTACCATATGAACAGTAGTCACTAAGATGACCATAACTCACTCAAAACAGGTCCAAATGACCTGACATTTTTACCATGGAAAGATTAGATATAGAGCTACAATTCTTATGAAGACACCAAAGCTAAAAGGTGGCTAGGACCAAGTCAATTTGCTTGCCCAATTTAGGATACCAAAACTACCAGAACTGAATTTGATCTAAAATTGACCAAAATTTGCACTAAAGATACAATCTATCCAGCTTTAGTAAATTGACCATATCTTGGTCTATACAACTTAGAATGACCTGAAATTTGTGCCAAAAGTTCAATAAGACATAGAGCTACAATTTTGCTTCTTTGACTAGAAGCTAAAAACTAAGAGAAATAGGACATTAAGCTAGACCAATCTAGCACACTAAAACTGAAAATTTGACATTTACATACAATGAAGCTTGAAGTAATTTGGCAATAAATGCCAACTTGTGAAAAGGGTAAATTGCATCATATTGGCAGCATATTGAATTATAAATTGTTACATGTTGATACTAGAATAAACTTATCCATGATATCTAAAAAGGTCAACATTTGTATTGACTTGTGAATTACATGATAACTAGTAAACTCTAAAAATGAAGAATTAAACAATCAATTTGTAATATGCCCTAGTTTGCTTAGTTGACTAGTTTAGATAGGTTGGCATGCCAATAGGATTCTAATAGCTGTTCTGTAAATGGCTTTATGTCATACTGTGTTTTTACAGCATATTATGCCGCACTGTGACTTTAATAGCCTATGGCTATACGTATTATGTAATTATACTTGGCTTATTGCCGGATTGACTATATGGCTTTTTAGCCACACTGTTTGCACACCGAGAAATACTTTGTGACCAATGGTGTGACGGCTTGAGGTACTAGGTACCCAGTGCTAGTATATCCATTTATCCAGTCTGGTTATTGTATAGGCTACACAGGTAGTTAATTTAAGCATTATTAAATTCAAATTGCTAAATTCAGTTTATTGACATACAGTATCACCAAAATTAGCAAAAATAAAAGGTTAGCAAATAAAAGTAGAATCAACAATTGCAAAGAATATCGATGTCATAAATTCATAAACAATTCATTTATTTTATTTTAGTGTATATTTCTTTATATTTGGCACCACTAAGCAGAATTGCTTAGCGTGTTACTTTTGCTATGCATAGGTATTGGAGACACAGCTGGGAAGCCCAGCAAACCTACGACCGACTGAGACATCAGATCTACACAGGAGTCTAGAGTCATCTGCACTACACTGCATACATGGTAGGACTTAGGATCTTATGTAATGACTATCAGTTGTATTTTGACATTTTGTTATGTAATTTTGTATATTCTAAAACTTTAAGGTTTATAATAATTTGTACATATTAAACTCCTGTGGAGAGTGTTTGGATGAATGTAAATTATGATGGATTGTATTTTGAAACTATGAAATTTTGAGACTGAAAATTTATTTGGAAGGTTGAGATTATCATATTGAACTGTTTTTAACAGGTTTAGAAGGACAGTTTGTCCGAAATACAGACGGCACCTTGCCAGATTTTTATTACCATTTTTGAAACACTGATTTTATTAAAGTATGAAAATAGAACCAGTATGGTATGAACTTTACATAAAAGACTT
Organism: Hevea brasiliensis; assembly: GCF_030052815.1. Lineage (NCBI taxonomy): Eukaryota > Viridiplantae > Streptophyta > Magnoliopsida > Malpighiales > Euphorbiaceae > Hevea > Hevea brasiliensis. The sequence goes on from NC_079496.1 coordinate 99,567,063, forward strand.
CTTAAATCAATTTGAGTTCATAAAATGAGATAATCATAGACTAAGTGCTCCGGCACGCCGTCTAGCACGCTTTGCTCGGCTACACTGTAGACGGTAAAGGGTGTTACACTGGATTTTACCTTCAGTACCTACGCGAGGAAACAAATCCATTGCACTAAGCATTGCTGCTTAGTGGTTCAATAATATAACAAGAAAATAATATATAATAAAAAAAAGAAATGGATCAAAATTTGGATTTATTCCTCTTCAAAACCACTCAATTCTTTCATAATAATTAAATTTTAATATCATTCCAATTCATTTCAATTCTTTCTGCTAAATAACTAATCTAATTTATTTTAAATATTCTTACTTATTTATTTTAATTGCTAATATTTTCAGTTGCCAATATTCTTAACTTATTTCAATAAATTTCATTGCCCAAGTAACCTATGATATGCTGACTAAACTGGATAATGGGTTGTTGGCACTAGACACCGTGGTGCCTCGAGCCGTCATACCATGGGACGCAAAACATCAACCACGTATGCAATCAGTATGGCTAAAAAGCCATGATAACATATCAGTATGGCTAAAATACGTGATAACATATAATCAGGCATAAAAGTCATGAGTGCGGGCATAAAACCATAAATACAAGCATAAAGCCTTACGCAGTACTGCTAAAACAATACCCTATTGGCATACCAATCTATCCAATCTGACACACTTATCTAGGCAATACATGGGCACATAATACCATTAAATGTTAATATATTGTGTTTTATGACTTCATTATTTCATGACAAATTCCAATTATAATTTATACATTAATTTGATCATTCATATGATCATAATTCACATCAATTATCCTTCTATACCATTGTACTCAAAGTATTAGTCCTTTCTACAATAATGAGAACTAATGACTCATTCATATATTAATATGATTCAATTATTCATTCATTATGTCATTTATATTGATCACAATTTATAACAATTGTTTCATTAATCACATTAAGTATATTAACCATCCTAATAGTTTTTCTAATTTAATATATCATTTCCTATATCATTGGGGTTACTATTCACTTGACCATTTACCTTCAAAGGTTGATTTTCTAATTAATAATAAATTTGTTAAGTCTAAGTTCACCAATATACCATATTTTATATTTTATTTTTGTTGGCATTGATTTCCAATACCATTTCAAAGCTTATTTTATGTTATTCAAAATTTTCAGATTTCATACCTTAAGTTTACTGTTCTATTGGTCTAAGCTACAGTGAGAATTTGGCAAACTTTTCTTCATCAAAGTTGTTCCTTTGCGTGTGTGTGTGCATTTTTTTATATACCTTTCTCAATCACTCCATTTGGAGTTTTCTAGCTTAAGTTATGGCCATTTTACCATAATTGGCCGGATTGACCTGTACCCAGAATTTTTGGGCAAAACTGGTTCTGTCAAATTTGGTGTCTTGACTTTGATGGACAATTTCATTAAGTTTTGGTCCTAATTTGGAGTTATGTTCTTCATGAAAGTTGTTCTAAATTGTCTAATCTTTCCATTGATATAAAATTCAGGTCGATTGGATATTTCTACACTGAGTAATGGCCAAATGAACAAACACTGTTCATTTGATCACTTTTACCAGGACTAGAAATGGTTACCCAGATTTGGTCAATTTTAAGGATATTCTAAGTTTATTTTCTAGGCAAGGTTTCTTCATTAAAGTTGTGCCATTATGTGTCTAGTTTCATGTCCAATTGGTCTTGCACCAATTGAACCGATACAACTCAAGTTATAGCTGCCTAAACTTACTGGACTCCCATCCAGACCTGCAGGGCACATTGGACAGCATACTTAACCTCAATTTCCTTGGCACTATTCACTCAATTTCCTACTCAAACATGACCAAATGGTCACTAATTGACCATTACAACTTCTTTTCATCAATACATAAATAAAAATCATAATTTTGGTGCCCAAAACCTAACTCCAACAATCTCAATTCTCTATATACATACAATCCATGAATTAAAACACCAAAATCATGTTCAATGGCATCCATACACAACTATTATGCAATCAAATTGATGAAACCCTAAGGAACCATAAGGTTGCCAAAATTGGTAGAAATTCATCATACAAATTTTGTTTAAGTCCACTTAATTTTCTCACTCAATTCATACTCCACATAAGGTATACACAAAATTTTTAGAAGGAATTGGCACTAACCTTGACTTAGTCACTTTTCAAGACTTCAAAAATTCACTTTCTTCCTTTCTTTTTGCTATCCAAATCTTGCTCTAGGTGTGAGGATGAGTTTTTTTGAAGGAAAGCTAGGGTTTTGAGGTGGTTTTGGGGGTAGAACACAAGCTTGAAGTGTGCTCCAATGGAGGTTTCTCTCTTCTCTCTTTCTCTTTTTCTCTTTGGTTAGGCTGCCCATAGTGAAGATGCAGATTTGTTTGGAAATTTGTCTCATTTATCTTCTTTTTATTAGTTTATTAAGTAGTTGTCTAATGGTAATTGGTGGAGAGCTTTTAATTGCATCATGCTTACTTAAGCATGATGTAATTATTAAGCTTTTCTTTCATTTTTCTTTTCTTTTATTTATACTCATTTTTAATTAAATTTTCAGCAATATTTATTCACATTTTATGTCATAATAATTATTTACTTAACTGGACAATTCGATCAAAAATCATCCCTGAAGACGAAATGACCAAAATGCCCTCCATTTGGCTTATCGAGCCAAAATCGTCTGTATCGATCTAAAAAATTCTCCTAACCTTTTCTTGGCATTCTAATGCTACCTAGGGCTCCGTAACTCTTCTCTGGAATCCCAGAAATTATTTCATTGGATTCCCCTTGGGTTTAGGGTTACTAGCTATCTTCACCGCAACTTCCCATTAGGGTCACCTATCGCTAGGGCACCGGCTCATTTAACTTTGTTGTATTTTATTACTTAAATTTTTCTAAATTTTTCCTGACCATTATTTCAATTATTTATGACTTCTAACTCTAGTTTACATATAGTTCTAGTCATTCTAGCTGTTCGAACAGACATGAGTCGCCGGAACAGTCGAATGTACAGACTTGCTAAGGTGAGGGTGTTACACACCAGCTCATTTAACTTTATTGTATTTTATTGCTTAAATTTTTCTAAATTTTTTCTTACCATTATTTGGGTTATTTATGACTTTTCACTCTAGTTTACATATAGTTCTAGACATTTCGACTGTCCAGACCGACATTAATCACCGAAACAGTCAAATGCACTGACTAGCTAAAGTGAGGGTATTACAAACTAGGCTCTGGTCAAAAGATAAAGTTTTTAGTTCTATATCTTATGAAAATTTTAGCTTTGGAATCACCTAATTTTTATTTTTTTAGCCCAAGTTATGGCAATTTTTCCAAAACTAGTTGGATGCCTAATCCTTTACCTTTTCCAGGTTTAATCCCTAATTAGGGCAGATTTGCTGGATTAAATTTGTCTAGCAATTTGATCAAGTTAGGGTTATAATTTGACTTCATGGTCTTCATATGAATTTTTCTCCTATGTCTCAGGTTTCCATTGGTTTAAGAATCACCTAATTTGGAGTTTTCTCGAGCGAGTTATGCCTAATTTACTAAGTACTATTCATTTGGTCATTTTTGTCAGGTCCAGAATTGTAATTCTGGATTCAAGGCTCATTTAGGGTAACTTATGGTCATTTTCTGGGTAGAGTGTCTTCATGAAAATTCTAGCCCTATGTCCTAGTTTCATTTCCAATTGGTTTCACACCAATTGGAATGGTGTAGCTCAACTTATGGGCATTTAAGTGTGCCAGACTTAAGTGTCCAGAATTCCAACATATTAACATCCTACTAATTCATCACTTCCCTCACCCAAAACAATATCAATTCACAACCAAAATACACCAAATGAGCAGAATTTGACCTTATAAACATCTATTGAACAACACGTCACAAAACCCTAATCCTCCAAAATCCTAATTTTTTCATCTTCCAAATTGTGCAAATTCCGTGCAATTTCAACTCACAAACCTTACATACAACATCATTTTAGCTAGAATTTATGTTCAATTTAAATCAAACACATCAAAACCCTAGGTTACTCAAGCTGGTAGAAAATCCCACCTTCCCATACATGCATGATTTTCTTGATTTCTAATGAAATTTCCCATAAACAACCCTAATTTCCATGAATACATAATAGTTTAAGCTTGTAGGAAGCTTACCTCTAATGGGGCTTTTCAATTCTTCAATTTCTTTAAAAATTTCTTCTTCTTCTTATTTTTAATCTCTCAATCCAAGGTTAATTTAATGTTCTCTACAAATTTTATATGGAAATTTGGGAGGAAGAGCAAGGTTTTAGAAGCTTGGATTGGTGAAAATAGTGGAAAGGAGAGAGAGCCAAGGGAGTCGGGCATTCAAAGGAGGAAGATGAATAGGAATTATTTTGATTTTTTTATCACATTTTTGTCTTATTTATAGAGATAATTATCCCATAATTCAATTAATTTAAAATTATAATTTTAATTATGTCATGATGAGATCATGGTGATGTCATATATGTAATTAAAAATTAAATTTTCATTTCTTTTCTTTTCTTTTCACATTTACACTTAAATTTTCCTCAAAGTTTCTTCATTTTTCAATATATTAATTTCACTTAATTTAATTGACATTTTTATTAAAAGTCAACTCCTCAAGTGAAATGACCAAAACGCCCCTCATCGGTTTATAGTCCATCATTTTTCCATAGAACCCGATGAGTCCTTAAGTTTTGATTCACTTAATTTTACTTCTTTCCTTTTCATTTCTTTAATTTTCAAATTCCTAATAGTTCTGCAATTAACCCTTAATTAAGGATTCCATGGGGTCCCACATGAATCTAGGGTAGCAATTGAGCTCGCAGTCGCTTCCCAGGTCAGTCACCCATCATCGAGACCTAGGCTCATTTAACCTATTTGTGCTTCATTTTTTTTTTATTTTCATCCAACCTCATTTAATTTTTATTCATTTAATTTACGATTTCTCTTTGTAATTTGATTATGGTTCTGGACATTCTAGCTGTTTGAACAGACATTAGTCACCGGAACAGTAGAATGTACAAAACTACTAAATCTAAGGGTGTTACAAGTCTTCAGGTTTTTGATATAAGTTGGACAACCCTAAATCTTAACATGTTTAAGACTTCGTTGCTTTCCATATCATATCTCATATGGAGTGGAAGAAACTGATTTGGAAGGGACACGATTTAAAAAATGTAAAGCTGTTTCTAAACCATATCCCCATAAAGAGATTGGAACATACTTCACACCATATCCAATAAGGTACAATTTCTCCTTTCAGATACACCATTCAACTGTGGCATTTCAGAAGTAGTCAATTGACAAACAATATCATTTTCTTTTAGGAACTCATTGAATTCAGTACTTAAATATTCACCTCCTTGATCTAATCTCAGAGTTTTAATAATTTTTTTTGTTTGTTTTTCCACTTTAGATTTGAATTCTTTAAACTTTTTAAAAGATTCATGTTTGTATTTCATTAAATACAAATATCCATACCTGGATATATCATATGTAAAAGTAATGAAGTAGGAAAAACCTTATCTTGCCATTTCTTTAAATGGACTATATACATCACTATGTACTAGCTCCAAAACTTCTTTAGCTCTTATCCCTTGTTTAACAAAAGGTGATTTAGTCATTTTGCCTTGAAGACAGGATTCACAAGTTGGAGTGGGTTTAGAACCTAGTGTGGATAAAATCCCCATCTTTTCTAATTTTGTAATTCTATCTTCTGCAATATGACCTAATCTTAAGTGCCAAAGTTGTCTTGGACTTGATTTGGTTTCAATGATTGCCTTAAACTTAATTTGATTGCTTAGAGTTGTTTTGTTATTATTATCTAAATAATAAAGATTATCTTGCAAATAACCCATGCCAACAATTTTATTTTCAAAATAAATATTGCAAACATCATCTATGAAATGAAATTTATATCCATTTCTAATCAAACTAGATACAAAAATGATGTTTTTAAAAGCATCAGGTTCATACAAAATATGATCCAAAAACAAAACATGTTCTTTTATATACATAGATTTAGACCATATGGCTAATGCTGCAATACTAGCTCTATTGCCAATTCGAAGTCTAACATTTTGTGCCTCTAAGCTTTCACTGCTTACTAGTTTCTACATATCAAAACATATGTAAAAACTTATACCAGTATCTAAAACCTAAGCTGTAGATTAACTATAATTATTATCAGTATCTAAATAACAAGATATGGACATACCTTTAGAAGGCTTGTCCTTCTTGTTCTTCAGAGATGCCAAATACTTAGGGTAATTTTTTTTCCAATGCCCTTCCTTTTGATAATGGAAACATTTTCCCATGTCTACAACAACTTTAGTCTTTTTCTTCTTTTTAGATTAGTTTTTGGCTATTCTCTCAGAAGGACCTGAGATGAAAGTTTTCTTCTTTTTTTTGCCTTTCTTCTTCTTAAACTTTCTAGAAGAAGAAAAAACAACTAAAGCAACTTTCTTCCCCTTACTACCAGGCATATTTTTTTGCACAATTACCAACAGATTTAGCAACCCAACAAGTGTGAATTCAATCTTAGTCATATGAAAGTTTGTGATAAATGATTCAAATGACTCAGGAAGGGATTATAAGATCAAATCTATTTGAAGTGAGAAGTCCATTGAAAACTCAAGTTCCTTAAGCTGCTTAATGAGCCTAATCATCTTGTGTACATGGGCTTCCACATCCATTTCTTTTATCATCTTCATCCTAAATAGCTGCTTAGATATCTCATATATAACATTCCTACTATGTTCACCATACAAATCTTATAAGTGATACAGGATTTTAGATGTTGTATGCATCTTTTCATGTTGCTTTTATAACTCATTAGTCATAGAAGCAAGCATGTAACACTTTATTACGGTGTCATCCTCTTTCCACTTAGCTAAAGTATCATGTTCCTCTTGAGAAGCCTCTTCAAGTAAGGGACTAGGAACTTTTGAGTCCACAACATATCCAATACACTCTAAATTCAAGACAATCTTGAGATTTCTCAATCAATCTGAGAAGTTAGGCCCAATTAGCCTATTGTTATCCAGTATACCAGTAAGAACATTAGAGGGTTTTGATGTAATTTTATCAAAATTAACTGTAAAAAGTAATAAGATTCTAATTAGTATATTGTACCAAGTAATTAACCAAAATGATCATGGTCCTTTAATCAAATTGGTTATCTCACTAATTTAATGAATCCTACACTTCCAAAGTAGGAAACAAAAATCCTAGTTGGAATAAATTTCTAGTGGGTGATTGAATTCTTATAAATTTTTGATCATTCTCAAGTACAAATATTCTTGGATTCATAACATTTTATAAGTGAGTAACACTTTGCTTTTCACATTTCAAGTAAGGTTCAATCAAATATTTAGCTCCTAATGCTTAAAACCACAAGTACATCCATTCTTGGTTTATCTTGCATTAGTTAAGTTAAGCCCACTAAGTTAGTAAGTATGTAAATTTAAACCTTAATGATCTCAGGTACATCTATTCTTGATCACTAAAGTATTTACATACTCATAACATCTCATGTTTCTGTTAGTAGTATGCCCTAGAGCATATCATTTTATTAATAAAAGGCAATTATACTTTTCTGTTTACATAATCTATTTATGTATAATAGAAAAAGTCCATTGATAATTTTGTTAGAAATTCTATTCTTAAGTTGTTAAGAATATAAGTGGCAATATTTCTAGTACAAATTATCATAAATTAGTTCACAATCGAGGATACTTCACAAAGGACATGACTTATCCAGAAAGATTGTAATCATGTTTGTTCCCAAAGTATTAAAATGAGATATTAATAAGTTGGAGTGGTAAGTCTCATGCCACATAACAAACATAATAGGCACTTATATATGATAAGTAGGCCGAACCAGTGATAATCACGTGGAGTTTACTCTTGTCAATGCATTGTCATATATCATATCAGTGCATATAATCTTTAGACCTGAGATAACACAGTTATCTTGTATATAGGTGGTTTGAGTTTGATACTGCTTTCATACTCATACTGTGTGTGGATATATGGGTATGTGTTGGCTCCTATTAGTTATATATGGAGATAGGTGCTGATCAAGATGGGATCTGTTACCCTAAGTAAATAGGAATAAAATCCTATGTTCATTTAATTGTTCTTGATGATTCAAGTTCTTGGCCAGGACAGATGGACTTAGTTTGAAAAATGTTTCTAAAAAGAAAGTCTAATTAATCAAGAATTAGAATTAAAAGAGAACATAATATTCATAGCATATGGAGTTTGACATTAACCGTGACTCTAGTTATAATTGGGATTTTATAACGGAGAGACTTTAGTGCATGGTAACATATAATTAAAAAGATTCATTTAAGGTATTCCTTATTACTGATTGAGTGGCCATAGCATAATATGCTAGGTGTCAACCATGGTCTATGAGATACCTGAAATAATTTAGAGAAATCATTGACTATAAGAAATAGTTCTAATGATATTAAGAGTTAATATCATTTCTCATTGTCAATTAGTAAGAAGCCTAGTAAGTCACACATTTACACAAGGTATTATGATTCAATTGATTAATTAAAGAGTTTAATTAATTAGGTTTGGTTTGCAATAAGATTTCAAAGGCCCTAGCATGACTTGAAACCAAATCTAGGTTATTGAATGTATAATATAAATTAAATTTATATTTAAAAGATTTAAATATGAATTTAATTAATAGAGATTAATTAATTAATTCATTTATATATAATATAAATTAATTTGAAGAAGAGAAATAATAATTTTGGGTTGAGAACTCAAGGATATACATAAGGGCAAATTGGTCTTTTCACATGATAACATGTGGCACCATGAGATGGTGACACATGGCACCATACAAGCTTGCCATTTGTCTTTCATTCATGAAAAATGATAAAATGAAGATTAAATCTAGCTTTGACAAGTGGCTTAATGAGATAAAGTCTTCGAAAAGTAATATTTAATCCTAGCATGACATGTGGCAAGCAAGTAAGTAATTTTGTCTTTTGTATATAAATGAAGAAAGAAGAAGAACTTCATCTTCTTTATCCTCTTTCCATTTTGTTTGGCAACGAGGCATCCTCTCTCCCTTCTTCATTTCTTAATTAATTCAAAAGGAAAAACCATGATTTCCTTTGAATGAAAATTGGTAGAAAGTGTTTCTAATCCCCTATACATCCTTACACCATCACTAAAGCATAAAACCCCAAGTTAATGTGGTTGGCAAGGCTTTGAAGACACTTTGGGGCTGCCATTGGTGAGCTTATGGTGGATAAGCTAGAGGAATAACAATTAAAGTCCTAGGAGCACCTAAAGGGAGTAAGATAGTTTGATTCAATGCCTTGGAGATTAGTTGAATTAAATTCTCCCATTAGTTAGGGTTTAATGAATTAATTTGTTAATTCACAATCTTAAATGACAAATGATTGTGTGCCAAAAGTGTGTTTTGGTATGCAATAGGGCATTAGAAGTCATTTAAGACCATAACTCACTTGCATGTTGTATGTAACCTTAGATAAATTTTTAAAATTCAATGCTCTAATGCCTTTAAATCTATGCTTCCATGCCTTCAATTGGTATAAGAGCTGCTATATTTGCCATTAGGATTGATTTTGAGGCTTAATTGTGTGATTGGATGAAGTTTTGGTTGATTTAAAGTTGGTTCAGATAAAAAACCCTTAGAAATATCAAACTGCCGAAAGAAACACGGCCTGGACCATGTTTTGGGTTTTTACATGGCCCAAGGCATGTTTTCTGAACACACGGTCGTGTAAACGAGCGCCCAGGGGTGTGTCATTGAACGACACGGCCCGTGTCCCTCCTCTCACCCTAGCCCATGTCCCTGGTAGTGTTTACACGGCCTAGCCCGTGTTCAGGCGTGCCTCAGGCCGTGTAATAGTTACACGGGCCGTGTTTTTCTATTAGGGGCGTGTTTGGCTTAGTTTTTGGTTTTTTATGCAATTATTGTATAATTTTGGACCCAGAATTAAGCCTAGACCTAATTAAATGGTTTAACTAGGATTTTCAATCACACAAATTATTTTGAAAAATTGTTTTCATAAAATTAAATTTGGAAAGAATTTCTAAATTTATTATTTGAATAAGATTCAAATTTAATTTTAATTGAATATATGATATTCAATTTTATTTTAACATGTATATTTTATTTAATTGTTAAATTTTAACAAGCATGATGGATGATCATGGACAATAAAAGATCAATGTGTTTGGATTTATTTCTTTTATTTTTTTTAGGATGTAAAATAATTAATTTTATTTTAGTGGCATGTATCATAAATGTTGTGATAACTTAGGATGTATTTTCATTTATTTAAGGACTTTAAAGTCTAAATTCTTATATATTCACCTTGGTGTGCCAAGGGTTACAATGTAATTGGATAGCAAGAAGAAAAAGGAGGTCAAGAGCATTGGTGGGACCAGTGGGAGGAGATCAAGATCAAGATGTTGATTATGTACTCATTCGAGAATTCTTGTAAAATGAATGAATGAAATAAACCTAGGAATGCCCTAATTCAATTCTTGGTGGCTCAGAATTGAATCTTTTAGAAAGTCCATGATCATACTATATTATTTGTTTATCCATGTATGCATGAGATGTGTATGAATGTATGCAAATATATAATATATGTATGCCAACTAGATAATGTGCAAAGTGAGACCGTAATAGTAATTAAGCCGACCACAAAATCTTCCAAACAAATGATTAAGTTGGTAATAGTATAATTATGGTAATTGTATCATGGCCCTCCATTGAGGCAATTATTTTAAGAAATTTTAAACACTTGCATTGTTAGCTATGAAAAACATGGGAATGATGCATTTGTTTTAGAGATTTTCTTAAGAATAATTGTTAAGCATAAGATATTGTAAGTATGTAAATGCTTGGTGGCCAATAATGGATCATTAAAGTTATTTGCATGTTTACTAGCTCAATGGGATCAACTTAACTAATGCAAGATAAATCAATAATGGAAATGCCTGAGATTTTGAGCATTAAGGGCCAAATAAATGATTGAATCTCACATGAGATGTGATGGGCAAAGAGTTGATCACTTATAGTTTATTGTGATTCCAATAATGGATGTGCCTGAGGGTGATCAATAAGACTATAAGAATTCAATCACCCACTAGAAATTTATCCAACTAGGATTTTTATTTCCTACTTTGAAAGTGTAGGATTCACCAAGTTAGTGGGAGGATCAATTTGATTAAAAGATCATAATCATTTTGTTTTAATTACTTGATATATTTACTAATTAATCTTGTTATTTTCTACAGTTCATATTCTGATAAAAATGAGCACACAACAACCACCACCATCTAATATCCTTGCGAGCATACTTGATCATAATAGGTTGATAGGACCTAATCTTTCTAATTGGGTCAGAAATTTAAAAATTGTCCTGAATTTAGAGCATATTGGATATGTTCTAAATTCAAAGATTCTTGGTCCCTTACCTCCAGGTGCCACTCTAGAAGAATTAGAAACTTTGGATAAGTGAAAGGACCATGATATGAGAGCTAGATGTTATATGTTTGCTTCTATGACTAATGAGTTACAGAAGTGAAATGAAAATATGTAAAGTGCAAATGAGATCCTCCTTCACCTACAAGAGTTGTATGGTGAACATAGTAGGAATGCTAGGTATGAGATATCTAGATAGCTATTCCGAATGAGGATGTCAGAGGGACAGAATGTAGGAGATCATGTCCACAAGATGATTGAGCTTATAGAGCAGCAGAACATCTTGATTTTCACATGGATTTCCAACTGCATATGGATTTGATCCTTCAATCCCTACCAGATTCATTTGGGAATTTTGTGACAAATTTCCATATGACTAAGTAAGAATGCACTCTGGCTGGCTTCCTTAACATGCTGGTTATTGCCCAAAAGAATATGCCGGGAAATAAAGGAAAAGAAGTAGCTTTGGTTGCATCTTTTTCTTATGTTAGAAAGTCTAAGAAGAAAAAGGGCAATAAGAAAAAGAAACCTCAAGTTCCTGGACCTTCCAAAAAAATAGCCAAATAGAAAGTCAAGACTAAAGCTAACAATGGCAAAGGAAAGTGTTTCCACTACTAGAAGGATGGGCACTGGAAGAAGAATTGCCCAGAGTATCTTGCATCTCTAAAGGACAAGAAAGATAAACCTTCAGAAGGTATGTCTATGTTTTTGTTATTTAGATTCTGATGATGTTCATAGTTCATCTACAGCTTAGGTTTTAGATATTGGTGCGAGTTCTCACATTTCTTTTGATATGCAGGAACTGACAAGCAGTAGCAGCTTGCAAGCATGAGATGTTAGACTCTAGATTGGCAATGGCTCAATTGTTAAAGCTTTAGCCATAGGATCTAAATCTTTATACATGTATGGACATATTTTGTATTTAAATAACATTTTGTATATACGTGATGCTTTTAAGAACATCATTTCTATATCTAATTTAACTAGAAATAGTTATGAATTTCAGTTCACAAATGATGTTTGTAATATTTATTTTAGAAATAAATATGTTGGCTAGGGTTATATGCATGATGGACTTTATTATTTGGATAATAATGATAAATAAAAATTGAATGCAAGCAATCTAAATGAATGTAATGCCATAATGAAAATCAATTTCAGTCTAAAGCTTATTTGGCACTTAAGATTAAGTCACATAGTAGAAGATATGATTACAAAGCTGGAGAAAATGGAGATTTTATCTTCATTGGGTTTTGAACCTACTCCAACTTGTGAATCCTGCCTTCAAGGCAAAATGACTAGTTCACCTTTTGTTGGACAAGGATTAAGAGCTGAAAATATTTTAGAACTAATACATAGTGATGTATGTGGTCCATTTAAGGAAATGGCTAGAAGCTGTTTTCATTACTTTATTACCTTTACTAATGATAAATAAAGGTTTGTATTGGATGAAATACAAACATGAATCCTTTGAAAAGTTCAAAGAATTTAAATTTGAAGTAGAAAATCAAATGGGAAAAAGTATTAAAACTCTTCGATCAGATCATGGAGGTGAATACTTAAGTACTGAATTTGATGAATACTTGAAAGAGCATGGCATTATTTCACAGCTGACTCCTCAAGGAATGCCACAATTAAATGGTGTATCTGAAAGGAGAAATCGTACCCTATTAGATATGGTATGTAGCATGATAACCTATACTAACATGCTAATCTCCTTTTAGGGATTTGCATTAGAATTGGCTTTGCATATTCTGAATAGGATTCCATCTAAATCGGTCTTTTCCATACCTTATGAGATATGGCATGGAAGAAAATTAAGTCTTAAGTATGTTAAGATTTGGGGTTATCCAGCTTTCATTAAAAAGCTGAAAACTGGTAAATTGGAAACTAAATAAGAAAAGGGTCGATTTGTTGGACATCTAAAAGAAAGTTTTGGATATTATTTTTATTTGCCTATATCACAAAAGGTTATGGTAAGCAGAGATGTCATATTTCTTGAACAACAGTTTATTCAAAAAGATGGCAAACGAAGGCAAATAGCGTTAGAATTAGAGAATTCTGACCAACCAATAAATCAGATGGATATAGATCCATCTAGTCAACCTATGCTTATTGATGAAATATCTATAATAATTCCTCGCAGATCAAATAGAATATCTCACCCACCAGAGAGATATGGTTTTCTTCATGAAGATGAACAAGAGTTATTTGCTCATGAGGAAACAGATCATAGAGATGATCCTTTAACCTATGAAGAAGCTATATCATATATATATTCTTCTAAATGGATTAAAGCTATGGAATCAGAAATGGATTCCGTATATAAGAACCAAGTTTGAGATCTTGTTAACCCACCTGAAAGTATTGTATCTATAGGTAATAAATGGGTTTTCAAGAGGAAAATTGATTCTGATGGAAAAGTAGAGACATATAAAGCAAGACTGGCTGCGAAAGGGTTTCGCCAAAGGCTAGGAATTGACTATGAAGAGACTTTCTCGTCTGTTGCCATGCTTAAATCCATTAGGATTTTGTTAGCAATAGCTGCATACTATGATTATGAAATTTGGCAAATGAATGTCAAAATGGCTTTTCTCAATGGAAAGATTAAGGAAAACATTTTTATGGAACAACCTAGGGGTTTTGAATCTCAAGATCATTCCAAAGTATGCAAGCTAAAATGATCTATTTATGGGTTAAAATAAACTTCGAGGAATTGGAACATCCGTTTTGATGAATCCATTAAATCATTTGGTTTTGTCAAAAATGTGGATGAGCCATGTGTTTATAAGAAGGTTAGTGAGAGTGCTATCACTTTCCTTGCCTATTAATAAAATGTAGATGACATTTTATTAATAGGCAATGACATAGTTATGTTAACAACTATCAAAGTATGGTTGTTAAATACATTCTCCATGAAAGACTTAGGGGAAGCAACCTATATTATTAGAATTCGCATCTATAGAGATAGAGCGAAAAGAATAATTAATTTATCCCAAAGTCTATACTTGGAAAAGGTGTTAAAAAGGTTTAACATGCTTGATTCCAAGAGAGGATTGTTACCAGTAAGACATGGTATCCATCTTTATAAGGAGATGTCTCCAAAGACACCTGAAGAAAGAGACAAAATGGTAAGGATTCCATATATTTTGGCTATTAAAAGTTTAATGTATGCAATGTTGTGTACTAGGCCAGATATCGCATATGCTGTTAGTTTGACTAGCAGGTTTCAATCCAATCTAGGTTTGGAACACCGGATAGCTATCAAGAATATCCTTAAGTACTTGAGAAGAACTAAGGATTTATTCTTAATATATGGAGGTGGCAACCTACAATTTGATGGTTATACTAATTCTGATTTTCAATCAGATATTGATGATAGAAATTCTATCTTTGGCTTTGTGTTCATTTGTAATGGAGGTGTAGTTAGTTGGAAGAGTTCCAAACAGAGTACGACTGCTAATTCCACTACAGAAACCGAGTATATTACTGCATCAAAAGCTGCAAAAGAGGCTGTTTGGATAAAGAAGTTCGTGATAGAACTTGCAGTAGTTTCTTCCATTGAGTCAGCAGTTCCTCTCTACTGTGAAAATAATGGAGTGGTCATTTAGGCTAAGGAACCCTGGTCTCATAAAAAATCTAAGCACATAGAAAGGAGCTACCACATTATTAGAAAGATAGTTGGGCGAGGCAATGTAGCCATACAGCAAATAGCATCAGTCGAAAATCTAGCTAATCCATTCACAAAGGCTATGTTGCAAGCTCAGTTAGACTGACATCTTGAGAAGATGGGTCTAAGATACTGTAATGAATGGCTCTAGTGCTAGTGGGAGATTATTAGTAGTATGCCCTAGAGTATATCATTTTGGATGTTTCTTGTACATTTTTTTTTAATAAAAGGCAATTACACTTTTTCGTTTACATAATCTATTTGTGTAATTGAAAAGGTCCATTGATAATTTTGTTAGAAATTCTATTCTTAAGTTGTTAAAAATATGAGTGACAGTATTTCTAGTATAAATTATCATAAATTGGTTCACAATCGAGGATATTTCACAAAGGACATGACTTATCCATAAAGATTGTAATCATGTTTGTTCCTAAAGTATTAAAATGAGATATTAATAAGTTGGAGTAGTGAGTCTCATGCCATATAACAAACATGATAGGCGCTTATATATGATAAGTAGGCCGAACCAGTGACACTTATGACAATCACGTGGAGTTTACTCTTGTCAATGCATTGTCATATATTATATCAGTGCATATAATCTTTAGACTTGAGATAACACAGTTATCTTGTATATAGGTGGTTTGAGTTTGATACTGCTTTTATACTCATACTGTGTGTGGATATATGGGCATGTGTTGGCTTCTACTAGTTATATATGGAGATAGGTGTTGATCAAGATGGGATCCATTACCCTAAGTAAATAGGGAAAAAATCCTATGTTCATTTAATTGTTCTTGATGATTCAAGTTCCTGGCTAGCACAGATGGACTTAGTCGAAAAAGTGTTTCTGAAAAGAAAGTCTAATTAATCAAGAATTAGAATTAAAAGAGAACATAATATTCATAGGATATGGAGTTTGACATTAACCATGACTCCAGCTATAATTGGGATTTTATAACGGATAGATTTTAGTGCATGGTAACATATGATTAAAAAAGTTCATTTAAGATGTTCCTTATTACTGATTTAGTAGTCATGGCATGATATGCTTGGTATCAACCATGGTCTATGAGATACCTAAAATAATTTAGAGAAATCATTGATGGTAAGAAATAGTTTTAATGATTTTAAGAGTCAATATCATTTCTCATTGTCAATTAGTAATAAGCCTAGTAAGTCACTATAACATCCCTATTGGCATAGTCTGGTATATTTCACTGTTTCAGTGGCCGGTGTCTATCCGGACAATTAAGAGAATTAGAACCACATCTAAGACACCTAGATAAGCCCTGAACGCAAATAATTAGTAATTGCCAAATAGTTAATAATAAAGAAGAAAAACAAAGCATAAAAAGTTAAATGAGCCGGGTGTCACAGCGATAGGTGACCTTCTCGGGAAATGACTATGAGGTCAGTCTAAACTCAAATTTCGAACCATTAAATGTGATGTTGTAGTCCTTAGGACTATTGGAAACACAGTAGAAAAGAGAAAATCACAAAAAAGAATTATTAAGCAGGTCAAATAATTAGATCAGGGATCCGGAAGAAATATTGAATAACTTATAAACCGAATTAAACCAGCGAGGTGCAATTTAGTCAATTCACTCCTAGAGATGACTCCTGACCTAACTGTCCAATAAAATTGGAGAAAAGAAAATTTCTGGATTAAGAATTAAATTAAAGAACTAATGGAAAAATAAATGAAAAAAAGAAAAGAAAAAGTGTTATTACATCATTAGATGACATTATCATGATGTCAAAACTTATTTTAATTTTCCTACAATTTTTGACCAAGTTAATTAAATTTAATTACTTATAAAATAACAAAAAAAAAAGAGAAAAATCACTCATCTTCACTCCTCAATCATTTTAGCCGAACCTTTCCCATAGCCTCATCATTGCCAACCTCCATGGAAGCTTGAACTCAAGCTTGAAATCCCTCACTTAACCTTAATTTTTCTCATAAATACTTCATAAAAGCTTGTTACCTCAACTTAAGAAGGAGATTGAAGAAGAAAGAAGGAAGAGAGAAGAAATTGGTTGAGTGAACTCTAAAGTTGAGGTAAGAATTTAAATTGAAATTTTTAGTTTAAAACACATATTTTGAGTTAATTTAACTTAGATTTCAACTTAAAAATCAAAACAAAACAATTGTTGAGGGACCGAACATGAAATTCATCCAACTAGGGTTAGGGTTTGATATGAATGAGTTTGATGATTTTGAATGGTTATTTGAAGTGAATTAGGTGTAGAGATCATGCATGTATACTTTGAAATGCATTAGATTGAACTTTATGTGTAGCTAGGGTTTTAAGCATGTGAAAAATTAAAGAAAAATTTGAGAATTAGCCAAATGATGTAGCTAACCTTATTTAAGTTGAGAAATGATCAATTGTGACCATTTGTGGTGCGTATGAATTGTTGGAAACAAGTTTAAATTCAGATTGGAGAGGGTCAATATGCAAGTAGATTGACCTAGGTCCTTTTCAGGGATCAAAACTAAAATTTTACCAACCTAATTAGTGTGAGGGCAATTGAGAATGAAACTAGACACATAATGGCATATTTTTCATTTAGGAATCATGCCCAGAAAGTGATAATAACTTAGAGAACAATTAGGCCAAATCCGAAATTGGATACACTGCCCTATACAAAAATGACCAAATGAATAGTAGTTACATAAATGACCATAACTTGTCCTAGGAAGGTCCAAATGACCTGAATTTTATACCGATAGAAAGCTGAGACATATCCCTACAACTTTCATGAAGAAAACAAACCCAAATTTTGACCATAACCTATTTGAAATCCACCTGCAGTCAACCCATAAAATTGCCAAAATCCAAAATTTGTCCAGAATTTTGGGTAACACCAAATCCGGCCAGCCATGTTCAAATGGCTATAACTTAGGCTACAAAACTCCAAATGGAGTGATTCAAAAAGGGAAATAAAGTTAAGACAATAAGGAACAACTTCTATGAAGAAAACTTAGCCAAATTATCACAGCAACATGATCAATAGAACAATGTAAAACTGAACACCAAAGCTGAAAATTTGAAATTTGTGCCTAAGAAACTTAAAGTTTGAGAAAACAACCAAAACCAACAAGTTAGGTAACCAAAATGTGGTATGTGGATGAAATTAGAATTCCCATACCTATTAAGCATTAGAAAGTCAACAAATTGACTTGAATAGTATCATAAAAAGTAACTCGAAGTGTAAATTTTAATGAATATCAAGTTTAGTATATTAAAGCTAGGTATAAATAGATTTGAATTTATTTTTGGATTTATGATAAATTGTGATACTGAAACACTGTAAAATGGTGTGTTTCAGTTGAAAAGAATACCGGAAAAGAACCCGAGGCATCGAGTCAAGGCCAAGAGGCGACTCGCATAAGGTTTGTGCACAACATAAACATTCTTTAAAATTCCTTTGCAAAGTGCATGAAATAATTTGTGGCTTATTTATATTGCAAAATAATGATTGAAATGTACATTATGCTTTTGATCTAAATTATTGGAAATTTGATGATATGTGATTTAATTGTCAGTAAATGCTTGATAAATTGATAAGATAGTTTTGAAACTATAGTGTCATGACCATATATTTGAATGTCTTACTAGCATGATTAGTGGGAGAAATTAGTTTTGAATTTTGATTCCTTTTTTGGCTGAAGTGTTGAGGTGTGTGCTAGTAGAAGAAGAAATTTGAATGGGTACCCATATATTTGAGCTAGCTAGCCTTGTGATTACTCATAAACCTTCGGCTATTGAGATGAATATTGTTTCGAATGGCATAATATAACTGTGTGTTTTTATGAAATTCGTTTTAAGACTTCCTAAATGAAATTGTTTAGACTAAAAATTTATAAATCATGTTTTGTATATGTTTTTCATGTTCAGTACCATATTTGAATAAATGTGATTTGGAATTATGCATAAATGTTATTTTAGTATGTTGTGCACCATTGAGTCATAGCACTCAGCGATGGCTGTTATTGCTGTCACAGATATAGAGACTAGAGGAGCAGCAGAGTGAACTGCTGAGGATCTTGGAGCCACCTTTCTTGAAGTTTTATCGGGTATATTTTATACCCTGATTGTAATATTTAGTTTGATGTATGTAAATGTATATAAATGTATGTACATGTAATAACTGGTCATGAGCAGTTGTATAGAGTTTGTAATAATATTATTTTAGATTTTCTAATGTAAATTTTGGATTGATGTATGTAAATTGATTTTACTTTAATGAGAAATGAATGGAATTATTGAGTACTATTTTTTATGACAATTAAATTGAGAAATGGTGTTGTGGTAGTGTTGGATTTGATGAAATGAGATATAGGAAGTGATTTTATAGGTTTTTGAAGAACTGTTTTCTTAAAATACAGATGGCACTCTGCCGAAATTTTTTCAAAATTTGCAGACAAATAAAAATAGACAAAAATTTTAACTAGCTTTTAAACTTCTATTAAATGTAAGAAAATGCTCACCACTTTAAAAAAGTAAGAAAATGGTTTTTAAAATCCCTTGAAGGATACTTAATGAGTTATCGGTAGTTGAAGTTTGGTAGTTCATTAGGTATTCTACGGGATCATGTTATGCCTTACAGAGGATAAGGTGTGACATGTTTTAGTGGTATCAGAGTGATATTTTTGAAGTATGTTTTAACTTGTGAATTTGTGTCTTTTCTTTGATGAGTACAACTACTCAATGTCCTTATTTAGTACATACAGTGCATTACATCATAAATATGAACTAACGAAGGGAAATCCCCTTGTGTTATTTATTCAAGAGATATCTTAACTCCAGACTAAAATGGAAGAAGGGGATCGCTCTGTTGAGCAGTCTGTAGAGGCTGAGGCCCAAGGGGAGCCCCAGCTCTCCAAAATATCAGTGGGTCGGTGGCACCAGCCCCACAAATGCCGCAGTTTCCTGTACAATTCGCACAGCAAATGGCTACAATGTTTCAACAGATGGCTGGGGGTATGCCTACTCAAGCTCCACCCCAGACTTCTGTGGTGCAACCTCAAGCTCCAGTAAGATAATATGACAAGCTGTTGAAGTAAGGGGCGACAGAATTCAAAGGTACAGTAGACCCTTTAGAGGCAGATCAGTGGCTATAGAGGATGGACTAAGTGTTCAAGAAGCTGCATTGCCCAAATGAACTAAAGTTTGAATATTCAGTGTTTTTGTTGCAAGGGGATGCGTATGACTGGTGGAAGACTATCCCCCATAGCTTGGCATAATCGCCAGTATAGACCTAGGATGACTTCATCAGAGAGTTTAGACAGAAATATGTCCTAGATGTATATGTGGATTAGAAACTACAAGAATTTTTAAGTCTGAAGCAAGGGAATAAATCTGTGGCAGAGTATGAAAGGGAGTTCTCCCACTTAGGCCACTATGCTGGGAGTCTCCTGTCTACCAGCAAAGAAAGGTGCAAGAGATTTGAGACCAGTTTGAAGCCCAGTCTGAGGATGCAAGTAGTGGGATTCAGACATAGTAACTTCTCTAAGCTTATCTCTCAGACACTTGAGTTAGAAAGAATTGAATTAAAAGCGACACTAATGAAAGAGAAATTTGAGAAGACTAAAAAATCAGAGAAAGATAAAAGGGAAAAATTAGTAGAGCAAAGTCCCAGTGGTACATCTGGAAAGAGGAAAAAATTTGGGGGACCAAGCAGAGGTAGAGGTGTAAGGTTCAGAAGAGGTAGATTCTCCGAACAGAAACCACCTACATCTGGTCAGCAGTTGACCAGGGGATCATATCCTCCCCACCCCTATGAGACATGTGGCAAGACTCATGGGGGAGAATGTTATTAGGTAACAGGAGCTTGCTTTAATTGTGGAGGCAAGGGCCATCTTGCTGAGGATTGCACTAGTGCCCTTAGATTTGGTCCAGCTCCTACTACTACAGAAGGATCCATTCAGAGTCCTGCTACCAGAGGTTCACAACCAGTTAACAGAGGAAGAGGCAGAGGTAGAGGCAATGTTTCTGGCAGTCAGGGTACTGTTAGCCAGTCAGCACAAGGGAGTGCTCCAGCCAGGGTTTACACGATGAGACAGCGGGAAGAGGCTGAGACTTCCGATGTTGTAGCTGGTACATTCTCTATCTCTGATTAGGATGTATTTGTACTATTTGATCCGGGTTCAACCCACTCATATGTTGGTGTTAACATAGTTAGTTCCCTTGCGGTTTCATGTGCCAAAATGGATTTTAAAGTGCTACTAACTAGTCCGTTAGGACAAGAGGTCCGGGTCAATAAAATGTATAGAGATTGTCCTTTGGTGATTTAAGGACTTGTTTTTCTATCAAATTTGATTAAAATGCCCTTCAGAGATTATGATATCATCTTGGGCATGGATTGGCTAGCTAGGCATCATGCCATTATTGACTGTAGACTGAAGACAGTCACTTTTGGTCTCCCTCTGTATGGTGATGTGGTAGTACATGGGGAGAGGCAGTTATTGCCATCTAACATCATTTCAACTGCACTAGCCAGAAGGATGATCAGAAAGGAGTGTGAAGCATACTTGGCGCATGTGATAGATACCCAAGTGGGGAGTCCAGCACTGAGGGACATCCCTACCGTATGTGACTTTTTGGATGTGTTTTCTAATGAATTGCCAGGATTACCTTCAGAAAGAGAAGTGCAGTTTGAAATTGATGTTATGCCTGGTGTGGACCCAATCTCCATAACACCATAGAGAATGGCACCAGCATAATTGAAAGAATTGAAAGTGTAGTTGCAAAAGCTGCTTGACAAGGGCTTTATTTTCCCTAGTGTGTCACCTTGGGGAGCGCCTATATTGTTTGTTAAGAGAAAAGATGGCACTCTCCAGTTATGTATTGACTATCGGTAGTTGAATAAAGTGACAATAAAGAATAGATACCCATTGCCCCGCATTGATGACTTGTTTGATCAGTTGAGAGGTACAGCTGTGTTCTCCAAAATTGACCTGAGATCAGGTTATTATCAGCTGAAGGTGCAAGAGTATAGTATTCCTAAAACTGCCTTTAGAACCTGCTATGGCCATTATGAGTGCTTGGTTATGCCATTCGGGTTAACTAATGCTCCGGCTGCTTTTATGGATATGATGAACACTATCTTTAGACCATACCTTGACCAGTTTGTTGTGGTATTCATAGATGATATATTGGTTTATTCGAGGAGTGCAGAAGAGCATGATAGACATCTGCGGATTGTACTGCAGACTTTGAGGGAGAAACAACTATATGCCAAATTGTCGAAGTGTGAATTTTGGCTGAAGAAAATAGCCTTCTTAGGGCATGCAGTATCGATAGAGGGCATTAAGGTAGATCTAAGTAAGATAGAAACTGTCCTTAATTGGAGGCCACCCAGAAATATCATCGAAATTCGCAGTTTTCTGGGTTTAGCTAGATACTACTATCGATTTGTGAAAGGGTTCTCCATGTTGGCATCTCCATTGATCTAATTACTTCGAAAAGATGTAAATTGGATTGAACCAGCGAGGGGCAATTTTGTCAATTCACTCCTAGAGATGACTCCTGACCTAACTGTCTAATAAAATTAGAGAAAAGAAAATTTCAGGATCAAGAATTAAATTAAAGAAATAATGGAAGAATAAATGAAAAAAAGAAAAAGAAAAAGTGTTATTACATCATTGGATGACATCATCATGATGTCAAAACTTATTTTAATTTTCCTACAATTGTTGAATAAGTTAATTAAAGTTAATTACTTATAAAATAACAAAAAAAAGAAGAGAAAAATCAATCATCTTCACTCCTCACTCATTTTAGCCGAACCTTTCCCATAGCCTCACCATTGCCAACCTCCATGGAAGCTTGAACTCAAGCTTGAAATCCCTCACTTAACCTTAATTTTTCTCATAAATACTTCATAAAAGCTTGTTACCTCAACTTAAGAAGGAGATTGAAGAAGAAAGAAAGAAGGAAGAGAGAAGAAATTGGTTGAGTGAACTCCAAAGTTGAGGTAAGAATTTAAATTGAAATTTTTAGTTTAAAACACATGTTTTGAGTTAATTTAACTTAGATTTCAACTTAAAAATCAAAACAAAAACAATTCTTGAGGGACCAAATATGAAATTCATCCAGCTAGGGTTAGGGCTTGATATGAATGAGTTTGATGATTTTGAATGGTTATTTGAAGTGAATTAGGTGTGGAGATCACGCATGTATACTTTGAAATGCATTAGATTGAACTTTATGTGTAGCTAGGGTTTTGAGCATGTGAAAAATTGAAGAAAAATTTGAAAATTGGCCAAATAATGTAGTTGACCTTATTTAAGTTGAGAAATGGTCAATTGTGACCATTTGTGGTGTTTATTTGGAAACAAGTTTAAATTCAGATTGGAGAGGGTCAATCTGCAGGAAGCTTGATCTAGGTCCTTTTCGGGGACCAAAACTGAAAATTTACCAACCCAATTGGTGTGAGGCCAATTGAGAATGAAACTAGACACATAATGGCACATTTTTCATTGAGGAATCATGCCTAGAAAGTGACCATAACTTAGTGAACAATTAGGCTAAATCCGAAATTGGGCACATTGCCCTGTACAAAAATGACCAAATGAACAGTAGTTACGTAAATGCTCATAACTTGATCTAGGAAGGTTCAAATGACCTAAATTTTATATCGATGGAAAGCTGAGACATAGCCCTACAACTTTCATGAAGAAAACAAACCCAAAATTTGGCCATAACCTGTTTGAAAATCCACCTACAATCAACCCACAAAATTACCAAAATCCAGAATTTGCCCAGAATTCTGGGTAACACCAAATCCGGCCAGCCATATTCAAATGGCTATAACTTAGGGTACCAAACTCCAAATAGAGTGATTCGAAAAGGAAATAAAGTTAAGACAATAAGGAACAACTTTGATGAAGAAAACTTAATCAAATTATCACAGCAACATGACCAATGGAACAGTACAAATCTAAACACCAAAACTGAAAATTTGAAATTTGTGCCTTAGAAACTTAAAGTTTGAGAAAATAACCAAAACCAACAAGTTAGGTAACCAAAATGTGGTATGTTGGTGAAATTAGAATTCCCATACCTATTAAGCATTAGAAGTCAATAAATTGACTTGAATAGTATCATGAATAGTAACCCGAAGTGTAATTTTTAATGAATATCAAGTTTAGCATATTAAAGCTAAGTATAAATAGATTTGAATTTATTTTTGGACTTATGATAAATTGTGATATTGAAACACTATAAAATGGTGTCTTTCAGTTGAAAAGAATACCAGAAAAGAACCCGATGCATCGAGTCAAGGCCAAGAGGTGACTCGCATAAGGTTTGTGCACAACATAAACATTCTTTAAAATTCCTTTGCAAAGTGCATGAAATGATTTGTGGTTTATTTATATTACAAAATAAGTATTGAAATGTACACTATGCTTTTGATCTAAATTGTTGGAAATTTGATGATATGTGATTTAATTGTCAGTAAATGTTTGATAAATTGATAAGATAGTTTTGAAACCACAATGTCATGACCATATATTTGAATGTCTCACTAGCATGACTAGTGGGAGAAATTAGTTTTGAATTTTAATTCCTTATCTGGCTGAAGTGTTGAGGTGTTTGCCAGTAGAAGAAGAAATTTAAATGGGTACCCATATATTTGAGCTAGCTAGCCTTATGATTACTCATAAGCCTCCGGCTATTGAGATGATTATTGTTTCGAATGGCATGATATAACTATGTGTTTTTATGAAATTCATTTTGAGACTTCCTAAATGAAATTGTTTAGACTAAAAATTTATAAATCATGTTTTGTATCTGTTTTTCATGTTTAGTACCATATTTGAATAAATGTGATTTGGAATTATGCATAAATGTTATTTTAGTATGTTGTGCACCACTGAGTTATAGTACTCAGCGATGGCTGTTATTGCTGTCGTAGATATAGAGACTAAAGGAGCAGCAGGGTGAGCTGCTAAGGATCTTGGAGCCACCTTTCCTGAAGTTTTGTCGGGTATATTTTATACCCTGATTGTAATATTTAGTTTGATGTATGTAAATGTATGTACATATAGTAACTGGTCATGAGCTGTTGTATAGAGTTTGTAATAATATTATTTTGGATTTTCTATTGTAAATTTTGGATTGATATATGTAAATTGATTTTACTTTAATAAGAAATGAATAGAATTATTGAGTACTATTTTTTATGACAATTGAATTGAGAAATAATGTTGTGGTAGTGTTGGATTTGATGAAATGAGATATAGGAAGTGTTTTTACAGGTTTTTGAAGAATTATTTTCTTAAAATACGGACGGCACTCTGCCAAAATTTTTTCAAAATTTGCAGACAAATAAAAATGGACAAAAATTTTAACTAGCTTTTAAACTTCTATTAAATGTAAGAAAATGCTCACCACTTTCAACAAGTAAGAAAATGGTTTTTAAAATCCCTTGTAGGGTATTTAATGAGTTATCGGTAGGTGAAGTTCGGTAGTTCATTAGGTATTCTACGATATCATGTTATGCCTTACAGAGGGGTAATGTATGATAGTCACATATTTACACAAGCAATTCACCAAGTGTATTATGATTCAATTGATTAATTAAAGAGTTTATTTAATTAATTAAATAGGTTTGGTTTGCAATAAGATTCCAAAGTCCCTAGCATGACTTGAAACCAAATCTAGATTATTGAATGTAGACTATAAATTAAATTTATATTTAAAAGATTTAAATATGAATTTAATTGTAAGATTAATTAATGGAGATTAATTAATTAATTTATTTATATATGATATAAATTAGTTTGAAGAAGAGAAATAATAATTTTAGGCTGAGAACTCAAGGATATATATAAGGGCAAATTGGTCTTTTCACATGATGACATGTGGCGCCATGAGATGGTGACACTTGACATCATACAAGCTTGCCATTTGTCTTTCATTCGTGAAAAATGATAAAATGAAGATTAAATCTTGCTTTGACAAATGGCTTAATGAGATGAAGTCTTCCAAAAGTAAGATTTAATCCTAGCACGACATGTGGCAAGCAAGTAAGTAATTTTATCTTATGTATATAAATGAAGAAAGAAGAAGAACTTCATCTTCTTCATCCTCTTTCCATTTTGGACGGTAACGAGGCATCCTCTCTCCCTTCTTCATTTCTCAATTAATTAAAAAGGAAAAACCATGATTTCCTTTGAATGAAAATTGGTAGAAAGTGTTTCTAATCCCCTACCATCACTAAAGCATAAAACCCCAAGTTCAAGTGGTTGGCAAGGCTTTGAAGACACTTTTGGGGCTGCCATTGGTGAGCTTATGGTGGACAAGCTAGAGGGACAATAATTGGAGTCCTAGGAGCACCCAAAGGGAGTAAGATAGTTTGATTTAGCGCCTTGGAGGTTAGTTGAATTAAATTTTCCCATTAGTTAGGGTTTAATGAATTAATTTGTTAATTCACAATCTTAAATAGCAAATGAACTCTTAGTGTGTGCCAAAAGTGTGTTTTGGTATGCAATAGGGCATTAGAAGTCATTTAGGACCATAACTCACTTGCATGTTGCATGTAACCTTAGATAAATTTTTAAAATTCAATGCTCTAATGCCCTTAAATCCATGCTTCCATGCCTTCAGTTTCAACAATTACCTTAAAAAGATCCCTTAAACCAAATACATCATTCCTATGTTACCATAGCCAACAATGTAAATATTTAAAACTTCTTAAATAATTACCTTAATGGATAGCTATAATGTAATTTCCAAAATTACACCATTACTAACTTAATCATTTGATTAGAAGATTTCTTGGTCAACTTAATTACTATTTGGTCTCACTTTGCACATTATCTGTTTTTCATGCATATCTTATATACATTCATGAACATACATATCTCATACATACATTCATCAATAGTAATGTAAAAGGCATGATCATGGACTATTCTATAGGAATCCAATCCTAGCCACAAGGATTAGATTTTAGGGTATCCTAGGTTGACATTCATCTATTAGAAACTAAGCTTGACAATCTTCAACTCTTGAAGTTTTGTGCTCCCACTAATCTCCATCAATGATATTGAAGGAGCGGAAGCAAGAAAAACACAAGTTTAGATCATTGAATTCAAAAAATTTTCATCTAGGGTCACATGCATCATGCAATATTCATTTTTATCTATTTGATTTCAATGATAAATAGCATATTAAAACTCTTTTAATATATTTTTGGATCTATATTTGCCATTTAAGATTTTAGAATTAATAGATTAATTCATTAGAACCCTAGATTAGATCAAGAACAAGTGCACTAACCTTTTGATGCACTGCAGTGTGTTTGGCACCTTCGGGATGCACCTTAGGACACCAAGTGTTGTCCCTCTAGCTTGTCCACTCCAAGATCACCAATGGCAGCCCCTTGAATAGCTTCTAAAGCTTTTCCAATCAATTAGAAAATCAAGTTTTGCCTTTTGAGAGATTATAGATGTAAACAGGACACTAGAAAATGATTTCTAGTATTTTTAATTCAAGAGATTGTTTGCTAATATCTTTGAATTGATGAGAGATGAAGAAGAAGAGAAGGGAGAGGCAGCCAAGGGTGGCAGCACCAAAGAGAATGAGTAGCTTGTTATTTTTTCTTTTCATAACAACACATTATATAGCTAGGTCACCACTTAAAACCCTTGCCACATGTCACCTTTTGATTGGCTCTAGGTTTAATTGACCCAATCACATTGTGCCAAGTATCAAACCTATATTTAATCTTAACTTTGATCATCTTACATGATTAAAAAACATATGGCAAGCTTATGTGTAGTGCCATGTGTCACCATCTCATGGTGCCACATGTCACCCTATGAAATGACCAAAATATCCCTGTGTCTTAATTTTGAGTTCTCAACCCAAAATAATTATTTCTCTTCTTCTAATCAATTTATATCAAATATAAACTAATTAATTAATCTCTATGAATTAATTTCTCATAATTAAATTCATATTTAAATGCTTTTAAATATAAATTTAACTTATACTATACATCTAATAACTTAGATTTGTTTTCAAGCCATGCTAGGGACTTTGCAGTCTAATTGCAAACCAAACCTATTTAATTAATCAATTAAACTCTTTAATTAATTAATTAAATCATATTTAATTTGGTGATTACTTGTGTATGTGTGTGACTTACTAGGCTCATCACTAATTGGCAATGAGACATGAATCAACTCTTAATATCATCAGAACTCTTTCTTATCATAAAAGATTTCTCTAAATCATTTTATGCACCTCATAGACCATGGTTAACACCTAGCATAGCATGCCATGGCCACCCAATTAGTAATAAGGTTTACGTTAAATGAACCTATAATTATATGTTACCATGCACTAGAATCTTTCTGTTACAAAATCCCAATTCCAGCTGAAGTCATAGTTTATGTCAAACCCCATTTGTTATGAATATTATGTTCTCTTTTAATTCCAGTTCTTGATTAAGAAGATTTTTCTCATCAGAAACTCTTTTCTGATTAAATCTATCTGTCCTGGCCAGGAGCTTGAAACATCAAGAACAATTAAATGAACATAGGATTTTATCCCTATTTACTTAGAGAAACAGATTCCATCTTGATCAACATCTACCTTCATATATAACTAGCAGGAGCCAACACATGCCCATATACCCATACACAGTACAAGTATGAAAGCAGTATCAAACTCAAACCACCTATATACAAGATAACTATGCTATCTCAGGTCTAAAGATTATATGCACTAATATGATTTATGACAATACATTGACAAGAGTAAACTCTATGTGCTTGTCATAAATGTCACTGGTTTGACATACTTATCATGTATAAATGCCTATCATGTTTGTTATATGGCATGAGACTCACCATTCCATCTTATTTATATCTCATATAAATAACTTGGGAACAAACATGATTACAATCTTTTTGGATAAGTCATGTCCTTATTGTGAAGTATCCTCGATTGCAAACCTATTTATGATACTTTGTGCTAGAAATACTATTACTCATATTCTTAACAACATAAGAATAGAATTTCTAACAAAATATTAATGGACCTTTTCTATTACACATAAATATATTATGTAAATGAAAAAGTGAAAATACCTTTTATTAATAAAAATATGTACAAGATACATACTAAATGATATGCTCTTGGGCATACTACTAACAATCTCCCACTAGTACTAGAGCCATTTATTATAATATCTTAGACCTATCTTCTCAAGATGTTAGTCTAGCTGAGTTTGTGACATAGGTTTAGTGAATGGATTTGCTGGATTTTTAGCTGATGTTATTTTTTGCATGGCTACATCGCCTCACCCAACTATTTCTCTGATAATGTGGTAGTGCCTTTCTATGTGTTTGGATTTCTGGTGAGACCGAGGTTCCTTAGCCTGTATGACTGCTCCAAAGCCTGTATGACTGCTCCATTGTTGTCACAGTGAAGTAGAACTGCTGACTCAATGGAAGGAACTACTGTAAGTTTTGTCACAAACTTCTTTATCCAAACATCTTCCTTTGCAGCATCTGATGCAGCAATATACTCAGCCTCGGTAGTGGAATTTATAGTCGTACTTTGTTTAGAACTCTTCCAACTGACTACAACTCCATTACAAATGAATATATATCTTGAGGTAGACTTTCTATCATCGATATCTGATTGGAAATCAGAATCAGTATAACCATCCAATTGCAAGTCACCACCTCCATATATTAAGAATAAATCCTTAGTTCTTCTCAAGTACTTAAGGATATTTTTAACAGCTATCCAGTGTTCCAAACCTGGATTGGATTGATACCTGCTAGTCAAACTAAGAGCATATGCGATATCTGGCCTAGTACACAATAGTGCATACATCAAACTTCCAATAGCCGAAACATATGGAATCCTGGCCATTTTATCTCTTTCTTCAGGTGTCTTTAGAGATATCTCTTTGGAAAGGTGGATACTATGTCTCACTCTAACAATCCTCTCTTGGAATCAAGCATGTTAAACCTCTTTAACACCTTTTCCAAGTATAGACTTTGGGATAAATCAATTATTTTTTTCGCTCTATTTCTAAGGATGTGAATCTCGAGAATATAGGTTGCCTTCCCTAAGTCTTTAATTGAGAATGTATTTGACAACCACACCTTTACAGTTATCAACATACCTGTGTCATTACCCATCAACAGAATATCATCCACATATAATACAAGGAAAGTGATAGCACTGTCACTAACCTTCTTATATACACATAGCTCATCCTCATTTTTGATAAAACCAAATGACTTAATGGCTTCATCAAAACGAATGTTCCAACTCCTCGAAGCTTGTTTCAACCCATAAATGGATCGCTTTAGCTTGCATACTTTGGAACCATCTTGGGATTCAAAACCCCTAGGTTGTTCCATGAAAATGTTTTCTTTAATTTATCTATTGAGAAAAGCTGTTTTAACATCCATCTGCCAAATCTCATAATCATAGTATGCAGCTATTGCTAATAGAATCCTAATTGATTTAAGCATAGCAACAGGTGAGAAAGTCTCCTCATAGTCAATTCCTTGCCTTTGGCGAAACCCTTTCACTACTAGCCTTGCTTTATAGGTCTCTACCTTTCCATCAAAACTAATTTTCTTCTTGAAAACCCATTTGTTCCCTATAGGTACAATACCTTCAGGTGGGTCAACAAGATCCTAAACTTGATTCTTATACATGGAATCAATCTCGGATTTCATAGCATCAATCCATTTTGAAGAGTCTATATCTGATATAGCTTCTCTATAGGTAAGTGGATCATCTCCATGATCAACTTCTTTATGAGTAGACAACTCTTGTTCTTCTTCATGAAGGAAACCATATCTCACTGGTGGGTGAGATACCCTGGTTGTTCTACGAGGAACAGCTGTAGATGTTTCTTCAATAGGTGTAGGCTAACTAGATGGATCTATATCCATCTGATCTGTTGGTTGGTCAGAATTCTCCAATTCTAACTCTATTTTGCCTTCCTTTGCCTCCTTCTTGAACAAACTGTTGTTTAAGAAATGTGACATTTCTACTTACCATAACCTTTTGTGATGTAGGCAAATAAAAATAATATCCAAAACTATCTTTTGGATATCTAATAAATCGATCCTTTTCTGATCTAGTTTCCAATTTATCAGTGCTCAACTTTTTAATATAAGCTGGACAACCCTAAATCTTAATATGCTTAAGACTTGGTTTTCTTCCATGACATATCTCATAAGGTGTGGAAGATACTGATTTTGATGGAATCCTATTCAGAATATGCAAAGCTGATTCTAATGTAAATCCCCAAAAAGAGATTGGCATATCAGTATAGCTTATCATACTACGTACCATATCCAATAGGGTACGATTTCTCCTTTTAGATACACCATTCAGCTGTGGTGTTCCTAGAAGAGTCAGCGGGGAAACAATGCCATGCTCTCTCAAGTATTTATGAAATTCAGTATTCAAGTATTCACCTCCATGATATGATTAAAGAGCTTTAATACTCTTTCCTGTTTGATTTTCTACTTCAGATTTAAATTCTTTGAACTTTTCAAAGGATTCATATTTGTATTTCATCAAATACAAATACCCAAACCTTGATTTATCATCAGTAAAGGTAATAAAGTAATGAAAACCGCCTCTAGCCATTTCTTTAAATGGACCATGTACATTACTATGTATTAGCTCCAAAATATTTTTATCTCTTAGCCCTTGTCCCATAAAGCGTGATCTAGTCATTTTGCTTTGAAGGCAAGATTCACAAGTTAGAGTAGGCTCAAAGCCTAATGAAGATGAAATCCCCATTTTCTCCAGTTTTGTAATCCTATCTTCTGCAACATGACCTAACCTTAAGTGCCAAATATATTTTGAACTTGAGTTGATTTTCACCATGGCATTGCATTCATCTAGATCACTTGCATTCATTTTGTGTTTGTCATTATTATCCAAATAATAAAGACCATCATTCATATAACCAGAACCAACATATTTATTTCCAAAATAAATATTGCAAACATCATCTGTGAACTAAAATTCAAAGCCATTTCTTGTCAAACTAGATATAGAAATGATGTTCTTAAAAGCATCAGGTACATATAAAATATTATCCGAACACAAAACATATCCAGACATGTAAAAAGATTTAGATCCTATGGCTAAAGCTTCAACAGTTGAGCCATCGCCAATCCGGAGTCTAACATCTCGAGAATGCAAGCTGCTACTATTTGCTAGTTCTTGCATATCATAAAAAATGTGAGAACTGGCACCAGTATCTGAATCTAAATAACAAGATATGGACATACCTTCTGAAGGTGTATCCTTCTTGTCCTTCAGAAAAGCAAGATACTCTAGGCAGTTCCTTTCTAGTGCCTATCCTTCTGGCAGTGAAAATACTTTCCTTTGCCTCCATCAGCTTTAGTCTTCCCTTTCTGTTTAGCTATTTTCTTGGAAGGACTAGAAATTTAAGGTTTCTTTTTCTTATTGCCCTTCTTCTTGTTGGACTTTCCAGCAAAAGAAGATGCAATCAATGCTACCTCTTTTCCTTTATTGCCCGATATATTTTTTTGGGCAACAACTAGCATGTTGAGTAAACTAGCCAAGGTGTATTCCTATTTTGTCATATGGAAATTTGTTACAAAATTCCCAAAAGACTCAGGAAGGGACTGAAGGATCAAATCCGTCTACAATTGGAAATCCATGTTAAAGTCAAGATGTTCTAGCTACTCAATCAGCCGAATAATCTTGTGGACATGATCCCTAACATTCTGTCCCTCAGACATCCTCATGCGAAACAGCTGCCTAGATATCTCATACCTAGCATTTCTTCTGTGCTCACCATACAACTCTTGTAGGTGAAGGAGGATCTCACTCGCACTCTGCATGTTCTCATGCTGCTTATGTAACTCATTACTCATATAAACAAGCGTGTAACACTTGGCTCTCATATCATGCTCCTCCCCCTTATCCAAAGTTTTATATTCCTCTTGTGTGGCCTCTGGAGGTAAGGGACCAGGAACCTGTGAGTCTAGAACATATTCAATATGTTCAAGGTTTAGGACAAGTTTCAAATTTCTTAGCCAATTAAATAAATTAGGTCCTATCAACCTATTGTGATCAAGTATGCTTGTAAGGATATTGGATGGTGGTGGTTGTTCTGTGCTCATTATTATCAGAAAATTAACTACAGAAAATAACTAGATTAATTAGTAAATGTATCATGTAATTAACTAAAATGATTATGGTCTTTTAATCAAATTGGTCCTCCCACTAACTTAGCAAATCCTACACTTCCAAAGTAGAAAATGGAAATCCTAGTTGGATGGATTTTTAGTGGGTGATTGAATTCTCATAATTCTATTGATCATCCTCAGGTACATCCATTATTGGAATTACAATAAACTATAAATGAGCAACTCCTTTCCCATCACATCTCATGTGAGGTTCAATCCTTTACCTAGCTCCTAATGCTCAAAATCT
Organism: Hevea brasiliensis; assembly: GCF_030052815.1. Classification (NCBI taxonomy): domain Eukaryota; kingdom Viridiplantae; phylum Streptophyta; class Magnoliopsida; order Malpighiales; family Euphorbiaceae; genus Hevea; species Hevea brasiliensis. The sequence continues at coordinate 99,600,785 of NC_079496.1, forward strand.
CATGTACATCCATTATTGACTTGTCTTCCATTAGTTAAGTTGATCCCATTGAGCCAGTAATTATGTAAATAATTTTAATGTCCTCATGTACATCTAATATTGGCCACCAAACCATTTACGTATTTACAACATCTCATGCTTAACAATTATTCTTAAGAAAATCTCTTAAATTAATTGCATCTTATGCAAGTATTTAAAATTTCTAAAAATAATTGCCTCAATGGAGGGCCCATGTTATAATTACTTTAATTATGGCATTTCCAACTTAATCATTTATTTGGAAGATTTTGTGGTCTTCCTAATTACTTTTAAGGCCTCACTTTGCACATTATCCAATTAGCATGCATATATCATATACTTGCATACATTCCCATACATCTCATGCATTCATGGATAATAAATATGGTATGATCATGGACTTTCTATGGGATTCGATTCTAAGCCACCAAGAATTGAATTAGAGCATTTCTAGGTGCATTTCATTCATTCATTTTACAAGAGTTGCTAAAGGAGTACATAATCAACGCTTGATCTTGAATTCCTCCCACTGGTACCACTAATGCTCTTGACCTCCTTGATCTTCTTGCAATCCAATTACATAGTAATCCTTGGCATACCAAGGTGAATTTACAAGAACTAAATAAATGAAATTACAACCTAAAGTTATTACAACCTTAATAATACATGCCCAAAAATAAATTAAAATAAATTAATTAATTTACAACCCAAAGAAATATAAAAGAAAGAAATCCAATCACATTCGTCTTTTATAGTCCATGGTAATCCATCATGCATATCACTATTTAACAATTAAATAAAACATACATACTTAAATTAAATTGAATATCTCATATTCAACTTAAAAATCCAGATTTGAATATGATTCAAACAAATTTAAAAATTCCTATTTGAATCTCATTCAAACAAATTTAAAAATTCAAATTTGAATCAAAATTTAATTGTGTGATTAAAACTCTAATTAAACAATTTAATTAGACATAAAATGGGCAGATCATACAACACTTGCACACATAATACCCATCACTTACCATGCGCACCATGGTGGTGCACAAACCATGCGGACCATGGTGCATCCAAGTATGCCGCCACCTTATTCATTGCAACCAGCAATGATTTAATCATCTCATGATCAAATCACAATATTAAATCATATAATTAACAATATAAATAGCAAATATAGTGGCTCTGATACCAATTGAAAGAGCGAAAGCATGAAAAACACAAGTTTAGATCATTAAATTAAAAAATTTTTCATCTAGGATCACATGCATCATGCAAGATTTATTTTTATCTATTTGATTTCAATGGTAAACAGCATATTAAAACTCTTTTAATATATTTTTGGATCTACATTTGCCATTTAAGATTTTACAATTAACAGATTAATTTATTAGAACCCTAGATTAGATCAAGAACAAGTGCACCAACCATTTGATGCACTGTAGTGTTTTTGGCACTTTTGGGATGTGCCTTAGGACACCAGGTATTGTCCCTCTAGCTTGTCCACACCAAGATCACCAATGGCAGCCCCTTGAATAGCTTCTAAAGCTTTTCCAATCAATTAAAAAATTAAGTTTTGCCTTTTGAGATATTACAGATGTAAAGAAAACAATTTCTAGTATTTTTAATTTAAGAGATTGTTTGCTAATCTCTTTGAATTGATGAGAGATGAAAAAGAAGAGAAGGGAGAGGTAGCCAAGGGTGGTGGCACCAAAGAGAATGAGCAGCTTGTTATTTTTTCTTTTCATAACAACACATTATATAGCTAGGTCGTCACCACTTAAAACCCTTGCCACATGTCACCTTCTGATTGGCTCTAGGTTTAATTGACCCAATCACATTGTGCCAAGTGTCAAACCTATATTTAATCTTAACTTTGATCATCTTACATGATTAAAAAACATATGACAAGCTTATGTGTAGTGCCATGTGCCACCATCTCATGGTGCCACATGTCACCCTATGAAATGACCAAAATATCCCTGTGTCTTAATTTTGAGTTCTCAACTCAAAATAATTATTTCTCTTCTTCTAATCAATTTATATCAAATATAAACTAATTAATTAATCTCTATTAATTAATTTCTCATAATTAAATTCATATTTAAACACTTTTAAATATAAATTTAACTTATACTATACATCCAATAACCTAGATTTGGTTTCAAGCCATGCTAGGGACTTTACAATCTAATTGCAAACCAAACCTATTTAATTAATCAATTAAACTCTTTAATTAATTAATTAAATCATATTTAATTTGGTGATTACTTGTGTATGTGTGTGACTTACTAGACTCATCACTAATTGGCAATGAGACATGATATCAACTCTTAATATCATCAGAACTCTTTCTTATCATAAATGATTTCTCTAAATCATTTTATGCACCTCATAGACCATGGTTAACACCTAGCATAGCATGCCATGGCCACCCAATTAGTAATAAGGTTTACGTTAAATGAACCTATAATCATATGTTACCATGAACTAGAATCTCTCTGTTACAAAATCTCAATTCCAGCTGAAGTCATGGTTTATGCCAAACCCCATTTGCTATGAATATTATATTCTCTTTTAATTCCAGTTCTTGATTAAAAAGAATTTTCTCATCAGAAACTCTTTTCTGATTAAATCTATTTGTCCTGGCCAGGAACTTGAAACATCAAGAACAATTAAATGAACATAGGATTTTATCCCTATTTACTTAGAGGAACAGATTCCATATTGATCAACACCTACCTCCATATATAACTAGTAGGAGCCAACACATGCCCATATACCCATACACAGTACAAGTATGAAAGCAGTATCAAACTCAAACCACCTATATACAAGATAACTATGCTATCTCAGATCTAAAGATTATATGCACTAATATGATTTATGATAATACATTGACAAGAGTAAACTCCATATGGTTGTCATAAATGTCACTGGTTCGACCTACTTATCATGTACAAGTGCCTATCATGTTTGTTATATGGCATGAGACTTATCATTCCATCTTATTTATATCTCATATAAATAACTTGGGAACAAACATGATTACAATCTTTTTGGATAAGTCATGTCCTTATTGTGAAGTATCATCGATTATGAACCTATTTATGATACTTTGTGCTAGAAATACTGTCACTCATATTCTTAACAACTTAAGAATAGAATTTCTAACAAAATATCAATGGACCTTTTCTATTATACATAAATATATAATGTAAACGGAAAAGTGAAAATGCCTTTTATTAATAAAAATATGTACAAGATATATACTAAATGATGTGCTCTAGGGCATACTACTAACAGATATGAACTCTTTTCTTCTTGTAATTTCCACCAAAGCCAATTACATTAAGTACTCTTAGCATGCTAAGGTGAAAATACAAAAAAAAAAAAAAAAAAAAAAAAGAGCATGCAAGCCCAAATAAATAAATTTACAACCTAAGACTAATTATAACAACTTTATGATATATTCCCTTTGTAAATAATAAAAATAATTGTTATATTCCCATAAAAAAAATAAACTAATCACATAGGTCAGTCTAAGTCCATGATCATCCTTCATGCATTTCCATATTCAACTCTTGAATAAAAACATAATTTTTAAATATCTAATATTTTAAAAAAATCCTTTTTAAATCTCATTCAAAAATAGGATTATGATTAAATACTTTAACGATAAAGAAAAATTAAAAAACTTAAAAATTTGAAATTTTCCAGCAGAACACAGCCTGGGCATGTTCCATAACACAGGCCATATTCTACAACACGCATCGTGTAGTTGGACACGCCAAGCTGAACACAGCCCGGGGCGTGTTCCATAAGACGGGCCGTGTTCTATAACACAGGACGAGTAATTAGACATGCCGGGGGCATGTTTGTCTGCAAAATTTCTAATTCCAACAGAAGGTTACACGACTAGTGTTCTAGAACATGCCGTGGGCCATGTAACAAGTCTAGAGCTCAAAAATTTTTAATTTTAACATTCCTAAATAAATTTTTCATAATCCCCAACCAACATATAACATTAAATAAAGTTTCTAATGGCAAAATAGGGTGGCTCTGATACCAATTGAAAAAAAAAAATAGTACCAAGGGTGCAAAATTTGTAATTTTAAAATTTTAAATTCTAATGTTTCATGCAATACGCAAGTTCTTTGTGCTATTGCAAAAAAAACATATTTTAGATTACAACGCTTGTAACTCAATTGTTAAAAAGCCTATTTGCCATTAGTAAGTGTAGACACCATATTTTGGTCAACTCTCAAATGCAATGTTCTTTTAAAATTGAAATTTCATTATGTTATCCGTTCTCAACTGATGACCCAATCACAGGTCGCTTTTCCGAACTCAGCAATGGCTTGTCTTCGGAATAACTCGATCTCACGTTCGAGTTAGATTGCTTTTCAATCTCTTTGTCTTTATCCGATGTGTTCGGATCGATATTGGATCTCCAGACCATTCAATCTTACATGCTATTATTTTCTGATCTCTCTATGTTCAAATACCTTAAAATTCCAAATCTGCATATAGTTTTGTGATTAGGTATCTCGCTCGAATTGTTCAAACATTTCTCAATAAAGCTAAGGCTTTACCCGATCTCTAAATAATGATTTTGACCTTAAAAAGCTCAAGTCATTTTCAAATCTTCACAATTCTACCAAATCACTCTTCAAATGTTTCGAAGTTTTAGTTGATATTCGGTCACAACACCGTTCGATCTCATGTTCACGTGTAATGGTTTTCCGATCTCTTAAAGTGGCTTGATGTTTTATGATTAATGACCGATCTTAGGTTTAATGTTCAACTGTATTCAATTGATTAAGTACTCAGGCAATTTGGTTTGGATGTTTTCTAATCTCATCAAGAAAATTGAGCATGAAAAAGACTTAAATTCATTTCAAAATATAAAAATATACAAGTCATTCGACAGGAGGGTCTCCCCTAACCTACTCTTCAGGTTCATTTTTAATTCTGTCATTCCCTCTCTCTCTCTCATGCTCCTCCTTGTTGTCTTCTTCAGCTCTTGGGATGAGATCCACCATCCAGGAGAAGTTTTCCTCAGGATGGCACTTCGCAAGCTCGGTCAGAAGATTGCCATGAGTATTCACATAAGCACCAGCCTCTCTCACCAGAGCCTTTTCTTCTTTTGCCTTGATTTCTTTGGTAGGGTGAGTGACATCGATAGATCGGCAGGCCCAAGCATCTTCAAATTCCCACTTCAGTTCAGCTATCCTTTCCTCATAAGATTTCGTTTGATCTTCTATCTCGGCGATGTGGTCCTGGGCAGTAGAGAGTTAGGCCTTGGCAGAAGATGCATCTTGGACCACCTTCAAAGTCTCCTATCTCAAGAGATGAGCCTTTTCTCTAATCATATGTTGGCTCGCAACAGCCTCCAAACCCAGGCTCATCGTCTGAGCCAGGAGATCGTCAATGATATGCTAAGCCAATCTATTCCGATCTTCTTAAAAACAAATGGTAGCGCTCAGGACCTTGGCTAGGTAAAGATTACCTAAAATTGAATAGTTCCTTTCCAAAGAATGGATAAGGACCTGAGCACCTTGAGAAAGAGTCCTTACGGCTGATCGGGAAGGCCCCCCTTCTGCACTTAAAGAGATCGGCGAAGGTGGAGGTTCGACCTATTGAGGTAGAGAAGGAATCGCCTCTACCTCTGAGGCTGGCTGCTCTGGAGGTCGGAATGGAGAGCTCAGTACTTCTACTAAGTCTCGCCTCGGTGTCTGAGTGGCGAGAGCAATAGCAACTTTCATCTTCTGCACTTTCTGGGAAAGCTCCCTTTTTCGCTTACGGCTCTCCTTGGCACTTTCACCTCCTACCATACCTCCACAGAAAATAGGTTAGTGAGATCACCAAAGTTAAGAGACTGAAGATCTAAATTATACTGATCCTGGGGCCGAGGTCAAAGATTTATAACTCATAGTCCTCACGGGCGATCACTCGCATCAACCATCATTTCAGTTCGGCCATAACCGCGTCCAAACATGAGTACTTGTGAGTAACCGCCTGATCCTTCAACTCCTTCACCATGGCGTCCTCATCTTTATTTAGGGCAATCTTCTTTGGAACTGAAGGAACCAAATACTGCCAATTACGCGGGATGCCCTCAATGAAACACCTCGAACCTCCGAGTTATGAATAGTACCATTTTTGGTCCGTGACTAATACTATTCAAAGACACCTTGAGGACCAAAAATAAATAGAAAATTAATTGAAATAGACATAATAAAAATTCTAGTGAGCAAAAAAAAGCTAACAACTCATCGGGTATTATAAAAAGAAGGATTATGACCCGATGAGGGGCATTTTGGTCAATTCACCTCAAGAGTTGACTTTTCACCAAAATGTTAATTAAATTAAATGAAATTAATGAATTGAATTATGGGGTAAAAAAATTGAAGAAAAATTCAAGTAAAAATATGTAAGGGAAAATTTAAGAAATGAAAACTTAAACTTTCATTTTCATTATGACAAAATTAAAATGAAAGACTTATGGGCTTTTGATAGTTAAATTTAATTATTTAATTAAAAGGAAAAATTAAGTATAAATATAAAAAAAGGGATAAAAATTTAAGTTTAATTATCCTTATGACACGATTAAAATTTATAATTTTAATAAGCTACTTTTTGGGATAAAAATATATATATATAAATAAGAAGACAAATGTCTTCTTCATTTCTTTTTTTTCATAAGATACCACCACCCTCTCCTCTCTCTTCCTCTCTCTCTCTTTTTCTCTTATTCTTCCACTTCTTCCCCTCATTGATTTCCCCTCCTAAGTTTTAATTCCCTTAAATTTCCTTCATAAATTCCATAGCCCACTAAAAGAAAACATCAAAGAGATATTTGATTGACAGATTAAAAGCAAGGAGAACAAGAATTGAAAGAAAAGTGAAGTTGGAAAGAAATCAACAAGAGGTAAGTTTCTTTTCATGTTAGATTAGTTGTATAAACTTAGAATGAAGTTAATTTATGATGAAATTTTATAAGAAAATGAAAGAAAACATGTATGGAACCTAAACTAGGGTTTTGGCCAAATGAGAGAAAAATTAGGGTTTGATGTATCTTTAGTTAAATTGATGATAAATCTAAGTTAAAGTAAAGTAGTATGCATGATTGGAAGTAGTAAGATTTCATGGGATTGCATAAATTGAATTATGGAAGATTAGGGTTCATGGGGAAATTGGGTTTTGGTGCTAGAGAGTGAAGTTGGTGTGTGTAGTGTTAAATTATGATCATTTGAGGTTTATTTAGTTTGAATTGACATTGGGTTGATGAATGGAAGTAATGAAATGGTAGGATTAGAGAAAATTACAAATTTTGGTGTTTGAAAATTATTGGGTTTGTGCTAAGAAGTGCCATTGATGTATCAATGCTAAATTAAAGTCATTTTGGGTGAATTAAATGTGAATTGAGGTTGGTTAGAGGGAATAATTTAAGAAATAAAAATTTTAAACCTAGGGCAGAATTTGCACACTGAGTTCAGTGTGTTTGATAGCCATAAATTGAGCTACACAACTCCAATTGGTGTGAAATCAATTGGAAATGAAACTTAAGACATAGGGATAGAATTTTCATGAAGAGACCCACCCCAGAAACTGCCCATAAATTGCGTAAACCTTGGCTTGAACTTAGAGACACAATTCTGGAACCTGCAGAATTTGACCATATAAACAGTAAATTTTGTATGGCCATAACTCTCTCTAGAAAACTCCGATTTAGGCGATTCTTAAACTGATGGAAACCTAAGACATAGTAGAACATTTCATATGAAGAACTTGAGGCCAAATTATGGACTTAACCCAATCAAATTGCTGAGCAAATTTGAATCACTGAATCTATAAAATTGTAGATTTATCATATGAACAGTAAATTTTCATGGCCATAACTCTCTCTAGAAAACTCCAATTTAGGCGATTCTTGAACCGATGGAAACCTAAGACATAGTAGAACATTTTGTATGAAGAACATCAGATCAAATTATGGACTTAACTTAATCAAATTGCTAAACGAAGTTGGATCAATAAATCTGCGAGAACTAAATCTACAGCATGAACAGTGACATAAACAGTAATTGTGTTTTGGGTATAACTTGAGCTACACAGCTCCGAATTAGGCAATTCAAAAAGGAAAAATAAATTTAAGGCCTAAAGAAACAATTTTCATGAAGAATACCTCACCAAATTATGATCGAAACTAGGCAAAAATTGGGTTCAAAGATTGAGACACCAAGCTGTCCCAAAACCAAAATATTCTAAAATTTTCAAAGCTAACTTGGGATGCATTAGACATGCATGTAATGAGTTCTTGGCAGCAATTGAGATTGGTATTGAGGTATTCTATTTGTGTATTTTTAGTAGAAAAAGAAGTTAGAATGGACAAGGAGAAGTAGGTAACAAGAAAGGAGAGCATTGAAGGTTTGTGCACAACTAACATTTTCTTCGTTTTTAAACTTGTAAATTGCTTGGAATGTGTTAAATTGAATGAGTTTGCTTTGAAAAAGTTTACTTTGACTGAAATATGATTTTCTCTTGCATTTAAGAAATTTAGGTGTTGTCACCTTTATTTGGATTTATGATGAATTTAAATGTGTTTATTGGTTTATAAATGTGATTGTTGAATGGAAAATTTTTGGAAACTGTTTTGAAACCACAGTTAGCATGACAGTCCCTTTTGGAACTCCCCAGTAGTAATGGCTACTTGGGGTTGGTAATTGATATTGATTATCTCTCCCATTAATAATGGTTAGTGGGGTAAGACTACATGAGTACTCATTAGCTAGCTAGCCCTTCCCTCATTAATAAAGGTTAGTGAGGTTGAGATTGCTTTGTTGTGGTGTACAACACGGCACTGATCGTGAAATTTTATGTCATGGTCTGAACTGTGTGTTGATATTGGCAACACTAATGCTTTGTGAATTGTGATTTATGAAGTGTGATTTCTTATTTACAATGTTATTCTAATAAATGGCTCTAATGGACTTAGAACTATTGTGAAGTTTTCATGCTTAAGAAAAATGTGATTTATTATGCTTTGATAAATTGTGTTTTACCTTAATTTTTAAAGTTATTAGTTGTGCACCACTAAGTGATATACTCAGTGATAGCTTCTGTATGCTATCGCAAGTAAGGGAAAGGAAAAGGCTACCGAGTGAGAGACTTGGAAGCAGCATTTTAGTATTGTTTGTGGGTATATATTGTACGTATACCCCTGTAATTTCCTTTTGATGTATTTTGTACCTATATGTATGGATGTATGGATATTGAGCAGTTTGTATTTAAAATGTAATACCTCTATGTTCGGTAGTGCGTTCTACTGTTCCAATGACTAGTGTTGTCCGGACAGCTAGAATGCCTAGAACTACACTTCGATATGAGTGATGAAACATAAAATAATGAAATGCAAGAAAAGAAAATACAAGAAAAACAAAGGAAAAATAATAGCAAAGAAATGTAACCAAGTTAAGCAAGCTGAGAACCCTAGCGATGGGTGACCGCACCGGGAAGTCACGGCGTGGACCGTTGACTAGCCCTGCACAGCGGGGAACCCTGAAAAATATTTTTAGGACATAAATGGACATCAATTGAAGTATAAATATCATTAGAAATATCAAAGAAAATTAATTAATTAGTACAAAGAAAGTGAGAAATCGAAAAACGGACAAAATCCGGTGTTACCGAAAAATTGGGAATTCAACCCGAACAGGGGCATTGTGGTCATTTAACACCCCGAGTTGCCTTTTGACCTAAATTTCCATTAAAAATAAATAATATTACACTTGGAAAATATAATGAAAAATTAAATTAGGGGTACCTAATGTAAATCACAAAAATAGGGTATAAATTGAGTAATTAACACTTAAATCATATTAAATCATTTTCTTAGGTGAGTGGAGCACTATGGGGATTAAATAAACACTATGTGGGCAGGTGTACTTCCACTCAAACTCCATCTTCCTCATTCATTCTTCCATTGCCGAAAGGAAGCTCTCCAAAACCATCTATGGCCAAAATGTTTAAAGCTTCCTAAACCCCCACCATTTCCATCCTAAACACCAAAGTCACTTCACAAATTTTTATCTCCACCTCACAAGGAAGAAGTAGATACTAAAATCAAGGGAGTTTGGTGAAGATTTAACAAGCCTCAACAATAAGTTAGTGTTTAAATTGATTTATTTCTTAAGTAAAGTTTATGGGAAGCTTGAGATCATTGAATTGATGAAGAAATTTTGAGATTTTGGTGAATTGTTATTATGCACTAGTTTAGGCAGCCATGGCAATTTAAGAACTTGAATTATTTTCACATGCATTTGATGGGTATTAGTGTTGATTAAAGTAAATCAAAGTTTAGTAGGTTAATTATTGATGTATGTTAAATTGAACACTTGAATTGGAAATTTTTGTTGAATTTGGAATTGTATGCGTGATTGTCTAAATGGACAGCCATGGGATTGTACACTAAATGAAATATTATTACATGTATTGTGGAGAATTAACTTTGACTAATGTGATTCAAAGTTTCGGTAAGTTAACTTCATGTATATGGAATGGTGACCAAGTGAAAAATTTGAGTTTGAAGGCAATTATGAAGGTATACCATTGTGGCAGTTTGTTAACTCTTGAAGAATGCTGGAATTCATGCTTGGTTTATGGAATAATAATGTTGAATTGTGATAGTGGTTATAGCAGTTTGAGTGTATGTATGATAGTGTGAGGTTGGACATGTAAAAGTGTTATGGTTAGGTGATTGAATTGTTGTAAATTGGGTTTGAAAAAAATTCTGTACTAAATGGTGCACATTGAATGTAATTGTAAGCTGCCAAAATGACCTATAATATGTTGTGAATTATGTTTAGGTTATGGTACAACCAGAATTGGCTTGAGTGTTGAGTTTGGTAAGTGTTAAAAGTGATCCTTGATGTGTATGAAAGAAATGAAATAAGGAAGTTTGTGTTTTGGGCCTAAAACTTTAAGTGTGTGGCTTCAATTGGTATGAGACCTATTGGAGTTGAAACTAGGCACAAAATGTTCCAACTTTCATGAAGGAAGCTTACCAAAATTCTGCTTGTAAGGTAACTTGAAAAGTGACCAAATCCGGATTAGTGCAATTAAGGCCTGAAAATTTACCATTTGGGCAGCAGTTAGTGTTTAGGCCGTAACTCACTCAAAACAGGTCCAATTGACCTGAAATTTTGACCATGAATAGTTAAGACCCATATATACAAGTATTATGAAGACACTAAAACCCAGAAATGAACATAAGCAAGTCAAACAGCTTGCACAATTTCAGGTCCAAAAACTGGCCGAACCAAAATTTACCTAAAATGACCTAAAGTGACCAATTTTGATGCATTTTGACCAGCAATAGTAAAATGACCATAACTTGGTCTACATAACTCAGAATGACCTGAAATTTTGCCCCGCGTGCGATAAGACATAGATCTACAAGTTTGTAGTTTTGACCGAAATCCGAAAACTGAGGAAACTAGGTCGTCCGGCTAGGTCAAACTAGTATCCCGGAATCCAGCAAATTGCAAGAAAATGCAATATACAAGGAAATGAATTTTGTAACATGTACCAACCCTAAAAGACTATTGAATGTGACAAATTAGTAACATTAAAACCTAATTTACCTAGAACTCATTTAGGGTCAACATATTAGGTTGACTAAGCAAATAATAGAATTCAGTGAATTAATTATCAAGCATTATCGTTAGAGACAGTTTAAATGAATACTGAAACACTTCAAATTGTGTTTCTCAGTTAGCAAAGACTCAGGTAAAGGGAAGGAAACACTGAGTCAAGGCCAGGAGATAGTTATCAGAGGTTTGTGCACAACAGCTAATTCTTTTAAATTTTTCAATTGAAATGAATTATGACTATTTGTACATTATTGTTTTAAATTGTGGAAATGTGTTTGAATGAATATTTATTGCTTGAAAAGCATTGTAAATGGTTTGAAACTTTGAAAAATTGTTTGAATGATATTGATGGATACTTATTGATTGAAAAGCATTGGAAATGATTTGAAACCACAACTATCATGTATATTGATTGTATTCCTTGCTAGCTTGTCTAGTGGGACGAATTGAATTCCCTCTCTGGCTGAAGTCTTGAGGTGTGTGCCTGTTGAGGATGAATAGAATGAGTACTCATATTTTTGCTAGCTAGCTATTTTATTCCTTATTAGCCATCGACTTCTGGGACGAATTGAATACCTCATTAGCCATCGGCTTTTGGGATGAATTGAACTTTGGAACATGATTAAGCTGTGTGTGATTTATTGATATGTATTGTAAGATTGTGAAATCGAGTTTAAATTCTTATTGACATTCACTGTCTTTTGAATTTAACTATCTTTTGATTTCTGAGATTTATTGTGATATTGTAAAATAGAGTTTAAATTCCTTATGACATTTATTGTCTTGAATCTAACTATGGTTTTACGTATCCACTATTTATATGATTTATGAATTGTGATTTAAAGTTGTATTTGGTAAATGTTGTGCACTACTGAGACATTGTCTCAGCGATAGCTTTTCATTGCTGTCGCAGGTAGAGAGATAGACAGGGCAGCAGACTAGGCTGCTAGAGCATTCAGCGAGAGAGCATCGGGTATATTGAGTATACTCCATTTTGCATTTTGTACTATAATGTATATTCACTATATGTATATTTGTTCTTGGTTTGAGCAGTTGTAAAATAAAATTGTACTTTGAAGTTGTAAAATAAATTATGAGTTATTTTGACTTTTAAAATTTGTACTATATCTCTTTAATCTCAGTCTTTGAAAAATTATTGTGGAATTGAGTTGAGGAAAATATTGTGTTGTTTAACTGTTGGAGTTGAGATTGAGAAATATAATGAAGTGTTTTTTTACAGGTTTCCTGAAGAACTGTTTTATCCAAAATACAGATGGCACTTTGCTAAATTTTTTACAGAAATTCCTAATAATTCAAACGTGTTAGTTCTATTACTTCAGTTCAAAAAGTTTTTAACACCTGTAAATAGTGCTCACCACTAAAAAAAAAAAAGAGGAAGTAAGAAAAGTTTTAAAATCCCTTGTAGTGTATTTAATGGTTTATCAGTAGACGAAGTTGGTAATTCATTAGGTATACTACGGGATCATGTTATGCCTTACAGAGGGGTAGGGTGTGACATAAAAGCAATGCAATGCTATCACATTTTGAGTTTGTAACTATTTTGTATTTTACTTTGAGACTTATGAAAATGTAACTTTTGCAATATTTAGTCTATCATTATTTCCAATGAATGTTTACATGGAATTTTAACTATTCTCATGTAGTTTTCCGCAAAAGAATTGATAAGATAAAAAGTTATGGTTTGTATTAAAATCCTTTGTAGCATAACTAATGGGTTATCGGTAGGTGGAGTTCGGTGATTCATTAGGTATGCTACGGGAACATGTCGTGCCTTACAAGGGATAAGGTGTGACACTCAAAGCCATTCGGGTCCTTGCTCCTCAATATAAAAAATCAATCTTTCCAATTCTTCAATGAAGAAGGGAGATCGGTGAAGAGCTTGCAGTTAGGCTTGGCTTGGAAAACCAATATTCTTCATGTTTTCACCTAGCGAGCCAATGCAATTTAGAAACCTTCATCGTAGGCTTAAGCTTTTTAGCTCAGCATAAACCTCTGAAAGTTACCAGAGTCCACTAGGAGTTCGGATGCATTTGGGCTACACAGACATGATGGAACAGAATGGCTTTATAGAATTTTTTTAGGGGAAACCGAAGCTCAACTTTCAATTGTTCTTCATATACCATGATCAGGGTAGTTTCTTCAAAAAAATGATTGGCTCAGAAATTGCTATGACATTTGATAATGGGCTGGAGATCGGTCTCCTTGAGAACCGATGGCAACTCATCCACGGGTAAGTTTTGTTTCCTTGATGACGATGCTTGTTTTGACTTGGTCACTCAACCATGGACTGGGACAGTGGTTGTAGAAGGTTCGGGTTGCTTACTCGGTCTAGCCACTTCACCTTCGTCCGATGTCCACGAGATGTGAACAGAAGGTGGGTTGGCAGCTCTTTGACCATCGGTATCGCTCATTTTCGAAAATAAAAATAAAATTGATTGACAAAAGATTAAAGCTCTTACCGTAGTGTAAAACAATGCCGAAAAACTTTAGAAGGTAGGAAAGAATGTAGTAGTTGCTCAGGGAATCTCAAAATGGCATAAGTAGGCAAATGGCCAACACCCCCCCTATTATACTTGCTCGAGCATTAAATGCTCATGCAGCCCCAAGAGAATCAACGGTTAATGGGATTAGGCTATTTTGATAACTCATCAGAGGAGGATTCCAGAAACATGGTAGGGAGATTGGATATTTAAAAAGTGATCAGGAGAGATCGATTGATGAGTGTGAGTTGTGAGATCAGATCGAATATAGTTATAAGAGATCAGAAAATAATACAATAAAATAAAAATAAATAATCAATTTTGAATAAATAAAACTTCATTTCATTTCCAAAAGATCAGATTACATTACTTGGGCGATCTCTCAAGATCAACAATTGCAAATTTCCCTCCATTACATTCTACCTATCTTGTTCCTATGGATCAAACAACTATCGATGTCAAGATGCTATTCAAGAGATACGTGGAGATCGGGAGGGTAGCTCTCATCAACTACGACAAAGACTACAGGAAACTCGATGTCTTCGTTGACGTCATCGACCAGAACCGAGCTACGATTGGGACCCCCGAGATGGTGAGGAGCCAAATAAACTTCAAAAGGTGGTCACTGATAATAAGATTGAAATTAGCGGTCCTCTTGTCAGAGATCGTTCTACAACCCATACCGATGATCCGATCCGAGATCAACGCGGTAGTCAGTTTCGACTTGGATCTGTCAATTAGTCTAGTTCCCTCACTGTCATCAGAGAATGACCTCATAAACCTCTAATCACCAGAATTACTCATTTTCAGGAGATGAACAAAGAAAACATTCAGAAAAAGATTGAGGTGGTTATCGTGAGAAGAATTCTTGCCGGAAAAGCCAAGAAGGGGAAAATAAAACATTGAAGATTCACCAGAGAAGGAAGGTTATGAGTATGCGAAGGACAAAATTCATTAGCATATATATAGGGCCTTGGCATTTATTGCATGCAAAACTCGAAGCGGTTCGTCAGTAATCGAAGAATTAATTACTTTAAGAGGTAAGGAAGGGATTGAAAATTAAGATCGAAAAGGAAAGAGATCAGATGTAGAGAGAGCTGAATTGAGAGATTGAAATAAGAGGCCTCAAGTTTACCAACCATAAAAGATATCGGCTAAATTGAGAAATGACCTATAGAGATCAGAAAGCTTGGAGGATCAAAATCACTTTCAAGTTTGTAAGATTAGCTCCTCACCATTAGATCTCAAATGGTTAAAGCAGCCCAGTACTTCTCAATTTACATGGTTGATCACACTTGTAAGGACAGATTTGAGACCTTTAGATCAAAAGTGAATAACTAATTCAGCACTTTTGGCTCCTAGCCATTGGATCCATTCTGTAAGGAAGAATTCCCGACCGTTGGATGAAAGGATGCAAGGACAAGAATTTAGAGTGCAATCCTAGCCATCAATTTTGATCCTCTTTAAGGATTATGTCCTTTTGGATCCTAACCCTTTATTTCCTCCTACTGAAATCTTAACCTCTATTTCCAAGCACCCATCTCCTATAAATACCTATATGTAACGCTATGGAGGTAGTGGTGATTATTAAGGAAAAACCCTAGAATTTTGCTGTAGCTTTATTTCCCATCAAAAACTCTCAAGGTTTCTAGAGACTTTAGAAAGAAGTTTTTTGAAGG
The DNA here is from genome assembly GCF_030052815.1 of Hevea brasiliensis. Classification (NCBI taxonomy): domain Eukaryota; kingdom Viridiplantae; phylum Streptophyta; class Magnoliopsida; order Malpighiales; family Euphorbiaceae; genus Hevea; species Hevea brasiliensis. The sequence goes on from NC_079496.1 coordinate 99,616,643, forward strand.
ATCTTACTGTGGAAGCTATAGAGTTTGTAATCCATACCCTGGATAACCTCGCATAGTCTTGGGAACTCAATAACCATTTATCAAGAAGGTCTCACTTCAATTGTTTAAAACTCCTCAAAATCACCTTACTGTCTCAGTGTTAGTGGCGCCGGATACACGAAGACATCGATACCAGCTTACTTGTTATTTCAGCCTTTTCTACAAGTAAGTGTTCAAATTATCGTTCTTAAATGTTTATGGCATAGTTTATCACAGTAAATCTTCAGAATAAGTTTACATCGAAACTGGACTTATTTCACCTTTTGTAACGTCCACGAGTTTTACCTTTTATTTTTACGTTGTCTTTAATTTCTTTACGTTATTTTGTGTAAAAAAAAGACAGGATAATTTAGGATACTGACATTCTATAAGTATCGTAAGGAGTATGGATGGGAGAAAACAATGTGGAGATTCCCAATCAGAGTAAAAATGATTAGGAATCGTACAGATGAATTGGGAGGTCAGCTACTCAGTCTAGCTCTAAAAAAAATAGAAATGGGGTAGGGATTCAGGATCAAGTTTAGATGGGGAATCTCCGAAATGAGATGTCTAGAAGACTCCAAATGAAGAGCCGTAATAAGCTAAGGAAAGTTCGGTAAATAGATCATGAGATCGGAAATTAAAAGTGGAATAATATGAAAAGTGAGAGGTGATGTGAGCGATGTTTTCATATCTAATAGGGTCAAACGAGTCCAGTCTCATGAGCGTAACCTTTTAAAATTCATTTTTCACAAATTAGAAGAGATCAGGAGAGAGTCCTTACCCGAATCCTCTTAACAAAAATTCTAATATACACATTTGGAGAGATAGCGAGAGAGTCCTTACCTAAATCCTCTTAACAAAATTCTAATATACACATTTTACTAGATCGGGAGAGAGTCCTTACTCGAATCCTCTTAACAAAAATTCTAATATACACATTTTAAGAGATTAGGAGATAATCCTTACCCGAATCCTCTTAACAAAAGTTCTAATATACACATTTGGAGAGATCGGGAGAGAGTCCTTACCCGGATCCTCTTAACAAAATTCTAATATACACATTTTATGAGATTGGGAGAGAGTCCTTACCTAAATCCTTTTAACAAAAATTCTAATATACACATTTTGAGAGATCAAGAGAGAGTCCTTACCCGAATCCTCTTAACAAAAATTCTAATATACACATTTTGAGAGATCGAGAGAGAGTCCTTACTCGAATTCTCTTAGCCAAAATTCTAATAAGAATATTTTAAGAAATTGGAAGAGAGTCCTTTCATGAATTCTTTTCAATCAAAATTTTAATAGTTAAATACCGAGATACCTAACATGTGAGTCGAGAACCTTCCTCATTCATTACGGATCTTTAGGGACTCAAATAACATCTGTTTAAAATTAGAATCCCAAATTCAAGGCTAAAAAATTATATAAGATATGTAACAAATCAAATAAACAAAACACCAATTCACTGTGGGGTCATCCCATGTACCCGTGTTCTTGGAAAACCCAAAATGGTTAGATATTGAATGCTCCTTTTGTCAATAATAAGGACCGACATCGTGACTCCAAAGCCCCCAAATTATTAATCATAAGTAATTAAGAGAACATCATTAAATTTGCGGACCCTCATTAAGAGACGAGGTGGGGTGCCTAACACCTTCCCCACCCGTGGATGGACTCTGAACCTAAAATCTCTATTTCGGAAGTGGTTTTTGTTTTCAGTAATGGTTTCCTTTAATTTTCCTTAAAATTAAAGTGGCGACTCCTTACTTTTTTCACTTCGGTGAGAATCGTCCTGCGATCACAAAGTCCTTGCGACAGCTTAGCAACTCCGCTAAGAAAATATCCAAAATAACCCTGGTTTAGAAGTCCAAAGAGCAAATTTAATCCTGTGCTCTTATCCATAACTATGGGGGTTAACTTATAGAATCAGGAGTTTTAATATTTTAATTATTACTATTCTCTCTAACCGTTTTGTTTGTTTTGATTGTTTCATTTATTGCAGTAATCTTTGCCTAAACTTCTTTAAATAAGAAAGAGGTAAATATGTCCCTTCACATACTGATCACCTACATTATGTCCTCACACACTTTAGCCCTATACCCAGGCTCTCTTACCCTGTAGGAAGTAGGAGGGGGTCATGTAGCGGTACCCATAGGTTTTTACCTCGTTAGTATCCATGAAGACTTCTGCTCAGATTGGAACTTGTGTCACCTATTATGATAACCGTGGATTTTTCCCGTGATTATCATAATGGTGAAATGATGCTCTACTATTTACAGTAGGGACGATTTGGGGACCTGTGGCTTTAAAAAATTAGACCTTGAGCTAAACCGTCACATTAGTCAGAGCCTATAATAAGCCATCCTTGAAGGTAGGACCATCCAATTAGGTAGTATCTACCCGGTGTCATGGTTACCCTATTTTAGGACAAAAGGGACATACTTGCTTTCACCTTACTCTGTTTATATTCTTAAACTTCTCTTAAATAACATGAGGGTAATTTTGAATCATACTACCAGGATGATCAAAACACCTTACTTTGATAGGTGTATAGATATTGTCTTGCAAGTAATATAATTCCAAATTACCTGAATTTGTTTTGCTAACTTATTTCTTCTACAGGTATTATAAATTGGTGTCTGCCAAGGGTAAGGAAGACTTTAAAATGGCATCTTCGAGTCAGTCAGCCGAAAAGGTTTCAAAATAGAAACAAAATGCTCAACAAAGATTTAAATCAATCCATGACTCGAAATCCTTACAAACTGGTGAGATAGAAGCAGGAACCCGTCTGTTGCCTCCATTAAACCCTAGTAAAATTAAGATCAAAATAGCTAGTTTCAATGACTTATTAAATAGTTGGAAATCATTGCCCAATCATGCCCAGGCACAGTTCGAGGAATATCAGACGCTACTGGAGATCCTTTATGTAGCCCAGAATCGTATTTATCTCCACCTTGATCACAGACAGACATGGAAATGGTTCGCGTACATAATAGGAGTCCCAGCAGAAAAAGCTAAGTTAAAAGAAACCGTTAAGGGAAACTCACATGGGTGGCCTTGGATTTACATTAAAAAGCATCTGGACCAGTATATTCAGGGTAAAAGATGGGATAAGGCTTTGTCAGTCCTAGCTCTGGGGATTTATGGACTAGTCTTATTCCCTAGACCTTTGGGAGTTGTAACTCATAACGTCACAGAATTATTTTGGGTAGTGGCAAAACATAATGTCAATCCAATACTTGCTATTCTCACCGAGACCTTCTTGATCTTGACATATTGCTGGCAATAGGGTAAGGGAATCATTAAGTGTTGCATCCAGCTGCTGTATCTTTGGATCCTCAGTCATATCTATCCACTAAAAACTAAGGGTCTAACCTGGTACTCTGATCAACCCATTATTGAAAAGATGGTGAAACTAGTAATAAGTCAAAGGGATGAACGATAATGGCAAGATTAGATTTTGAATTTTAGTAGTCACAATTACTGTTGGAGGAAGTTGTGGACTACGGGACAACCCATCTTGATCAGTACAGGGGGTCATCATTTTGTACCATTGGTAGGGCTAACTGGATGCACAAGTCATATTCCAGCTATAATAATGAGGCAATTCGGCTCGACTCAATTCATTCCTAATATTAAAGGATTTCGTCAAACTCATTTCTATCATGAACCCAATAGAGAAGACGAACTGAAAGCTTTGCGCAAATCATGGGAAAAGGTGATCTTGATGGAACGATCACCTAAAGGGCCAAGCACAATAGAGGAATATTCCCTATGGAGAAACAGGAGAGATAAGGAGTATCGAATCTCCAAACTAAAAGGGTCCGGGGAAAGTATATCTCACCAAGAAGTCCGTTTGGTGGAAGTTGATACCAGATTAGGTAGTCTTCTTCGAGATTTGACTATTGAGAACCAGTAACTGAAAGAGCGCATAAAAAGGTTAGAAGATCAAGAGCAAGTGTTGGAAAAGGAAGTAAAGAGACTTAGAGAGGAGATGATGGCAGGAGAAATGGAATATGAGAGGTGAAAAACCCAGTGGGAGAAAGAGAAGACTTCACTCCAAAGCACAGTAAAGGAGAAAGAGATACAAAATGGCAAATTACGAGAAGATTGGAATATTATGAGATATTGGTGAAAGAATACGAGCAAGAAAACAAGAGGAGGAAGCATGAACTTAAAGATCAGGCACAATTAATCAATGATATCTCGAAAGAGTGTGCCAAAGAAAGAAAGGAAAAGGATAGACAAGCCACCCTTTGCCAAGAATTGTGAGGGAATGTCAATCGATTTGAAAAGATGATAGTGCAGGGGAAACAAGAGTTGCTGCCTGAATCCGAATATGCTTTGAAGGCATTCAACCCTGCGACACAAGAAGCGAGATTATATGAGTATCTCAAAAGATGTCATTGTACCTTAAGGACCCTTCCTGAGCCTAGGCAATAGCACAATACTATATATGCTTCATAAATAATAAAACTGTGTTCTCGAATCTTGAAACTTATGAATGAATAGTGTAACTCTCATGGGATTTATCCTCGTTAGAGGTATGAGAAAAGACATATGCGTCACATGAACATGTATCATAACCATGCATATGCCCTGTCATTCATGGTTGGACTATCGAATGATGCCATTGTAAAGAATAATGTAATCTACCCTCGGCAGACATCATTTCTTGTAATTGTTTGCCATAGTATCCTTTGATCAGCCAAAACTTTGCCCACAACAAATTTATTTGTAGAAATAAAACTGATAATGCACTTATCTCCACAGAAAACCAATATTACTCCCAAAGCAAATCCGATCTAGCAACCGGTTGTGCCAAGAAAAGTTTACTTAACAAGATCCCGAACAAAGAAGATAATGGAAGAGCAAGAACAAGTGCAGAACCTACAGGGGCAAGTTTCAGAATTAAGGGAACAGATCTCAAAGTTAATGAAAATGATGAGAGAAATGTCCCAAAATAAAGAAACCACCCGGCCAGCATTGGAACCAAATTTGCCAGTAATTCCCCCACTTACAATAACAATTGATGCTCATGCCCAAAAGCTTCATGACCAAGCCTCAACTTCTTTTACCTTTTAAACTCCCATTCCTGACCCAACAATTACCTTCAATCTAACATTCCCAAGCAGTGAATTTCCTGTCTCTTATCACTAGGCTGTCTTGAATGCAGAATTTCATCCTTTAGCACCAATCCCTTTAGTTTACCCTACAACCAATTTTCCAATTGGGGGAATAGCTCATGCAATAGGAGGAGATAGTAGAGAGAAAGAAAATGAGAAGTTATTTGCTTTGGAGGAAAGACTAAGAGCTATTGAAGGGTTAAATATGTATGGCTCAGTCGATATGTCTTCGCTGAGATTAGAGCCAGATGTAGTGGTACCGCTAAAATTTAAAGTCTCGAAATTCGATAAATACAGTAGAAGCTCTAACCTGCACATCCATTTGGCCACTTACATAGCTAAGATGTCCACTCTTATAGAAAATGGCAAACTCTTGGTACATTTCTTCCATGAAAGCCTCATGGGGGCAGCCTTACGCTGGTGCATACAGTTGGACAAGAGTAGATTACGCTTCTGGAAGGATTTGGCTTATGCTTTCCTCAAATAGTATAAGTTCAATTGTGATGTTGCCCCCACACGGAGAGACCTCCAAAACCTGGTTTAGAGGGAAAGGGAGAGCTTTAAGGAATATGCCCAAAGATGGAGAGAAAAGGCAGCTGAAGTTTATCCTCTGGTGACAGACAGTGAACTATGCTCACTGTTCATTGAGACCCTGAAGGCTTCATATTTCAATTTAATGATTGGGAATACTTCCAATTGTTTTTTTGATATCATTTAGACGGGGGAAAGAATTGAAACAAATCTTCAATTGGGGAGATTATAAGAAGTAGTAAGGGAGATTTCTATGAAAAAGCCTACCAATTTTAGGAAAAAGAAGGAAGGGGATGTGCACTCCATTTCCAAACAAACTCACCTACTGCCACAAAATAATTTTTGCTCGTACACCCCAGCACAAAGTCCATTCCCTCCAATAGAAAACCCAATGGTAGCAAATGTTCCTCCTCTATTCCTGAATTATCCTCGCCCACAATATCCTCCCCAAGCTGCCTATAATCCCAGACCATTTGACAAAAATACTCCTTTCAGACCACCTGCTCCAAGACCATCAAGGAATTCTAATCCATCATTACCACTCCCACTCAGTGAAATTTACCGTTACTTGTTGGGCATCAATCAGATAGTACCCATCCCACTAGACCTGTCACACCTTACCTCTCTGTAAGGCATAACATGATCCCGTAGTATACCTAATGAATTACCAACTCCGTCTACTGATAACCCATTAAATACACTACAAGGGATTTTAAAAACTTTTCTTACTTCTTTTACAGTGGTGAGCACTATTTACAGGTGTTAAAAACTTTGGTGAACTGAGGTGAAACAACTAACTCATTTGATTTATTTGGAATTTCTGTAAAAATTTTGGCAAGGTGCCATCTGTATTTTGGATAAAACAGTTCTTCATAAAACCTGTAAAAGCACTTCTATAATTTTCCAAATCTCAACTTCAATACATTTCTCAACACAACAATTCATCAACTCAATTCCATAGAAATTTTTCAAAGTCTGAGATAAGGAAATATAATACAACTTTTACAATCCAAAACACTCATAATTAATTTACAACTTCAAGTACAATTTAATTTAATTTACAATTGCTCAAAACCAAATACAATATGTACATACAGTGTCATACATTACAAGACAAAAGCAAAAGCGGTATACTCAATATACTGTAATCCTCATTGGATGTATATGCGGCCTAGTCCACGCCTGTCTATCTCTCTACTGCGATAAAGAATAAAGCTATCGCTGAGACAATGTCTCAGTGGTGCACAACATTAACCAAATCCAATTTAAATCACAATTCATACGTCATGTAAATAGTGGATACTTAAAATCATAATTAAATTCAAGACAATAATTGTCAACAAGAATTTAAACTCCATTTCTCAATATCACAATAATTTTCCATAAGTCAGATCAGGTTTGAATTCAAAAGACAGTATATGTCAATGAGAGTTTAAATCCATTTCACAATCTCACAATACACATCAATAAATCACACACAGCTTAATCATGATCCATAATTCAATTCATCCCAAAAGTCGATGACTAATGAGGTATTCAATTCGTCCTAAAAGTCGATGACTAATGAGGAATAACACAGCTAGCTAGCAAAAATATGAGTACTCATCCAATTCGTCCTCAACAGGCACACACCTCAACACTTCAGCCAGAGAGGGAATTCAATTCGTCCCACTAGACAAGCTAATGAGGAATACAATCAATATACATGATAGCTGTGGTTTCAAACCATTTCCAATGCTTTTAAATCAATAAGTATCCATCAATGTAATTCAAACAATTTCTCACAGTTTCAAATCATTTACAATGCTTTTCAAGCAATAAATATTCATTCAAATACATTTCCACAATTTAAAACAATAATATACAAATAGTCAATATTTATTTCAATTGAAAATAATTCAAAAGAAATAGTTGTTGTGCACAAACCTCTGATATTTGTCTCCTGGTCTTGACTCAGTATTTCTTTCCCTTTTGCTGAGTCCTTGTTAACTGAGAAACACAATTTGAAGTGTTTCAGTACCAAATTAAACTATCTCTATCGATGGGGTTTGGTAAATAATGCACTGAACTCAATTATTCGCTTAATCACCTAATATACCGACCCTCGATGCGTTTTAGGTAAATTAGGTTTTAGTGTCGTTAATATGTCACACTCGATAGGGTTTTAGGTTTGGTATGTTTTACCAAAGTCATTTCCTCGCTTAGTGCATTTTAATGCAAATTCTCGGATTCGAACACTGGTTTGACCTAACCGGACGATCTAGTTCCCTCGGTTTTCGGGTCTCGGTCGAAACTACAAACTTGTAGATCTAGGTCTTATTGCACGCGGTGCAAAATTTCAGGTCAATCCGAGTTAAGTAGACCAAGTTATGGTCATTACACTATTGCTGGTCAAATGGTACCATTTTAGGTTAATTTTAGGTCAAAGTGGTCAATTCTGGTTCGGCCAGTTTTTGGACCCGAACTTGTGCAAGTTGTTTGACTTGCTTATGGTCATTTCTGGGCTTTAGTGTCTTCATAAGACTTGTAGGTATGGGTCTTAACTATTCTTGGTCAAAATTTCAGGTCAATTGGACCTGGTTTGAGTGAGTTATGGCCTAAACACTCACTGCTGCCCAATTGGTCATTTTTCAGGTCCTAATTGCATCTAATCCGAATTGGTCAAATTTTTAGGTCACCTTGCAAGCAGAATTTTGGCATGGTTTCTCAATGAAAGTTGGCACATTTTGTGCCTAGTTTCACCTCAAATTGGTCTCATACTAATTAAGGTTACACATTCAAGGTTATAGGCCAAAATATACACTGCCCTTAATATGCATTACACACCCCAACTTCAAACACACACTTACCTTTGCAAGGTTTACTTCCATACCCTACCAAACTGTTTTGGCACATTACCAACAACATTTTCTACATAACATTAGCATTATTTTGGGCAGATTCCAATCACCCTCAACACACCAAATATCATTCACAATTACAATTTCTAAGTACCATTACAAACACACCTAAACATTTCAAACTTTACATACACTTTACAATGTAAATTGACATACATATCATCAATCCTTCTAGGTCAATATGCTGCCCACACTCCCTTCAATATACACCATTATTCAAGTGTCCACAAGCTGCCACAATTCATTCATCAACATCACATTGCCGTACCATATGCCAATTCCCATCAAAGTGCATCATTCACCATATATACATGCATTAAATCACTAGGTTACTAAATCACCATGATTAACATTATTTCTCATCAATTATATACACAAATACCTCATCAAAAAAGTGACCCATGGCTGTCCAAAATGGCAACAACAATAACCCTTCAAACTCAAAATTTTCCTTCACCAAACCAATACCCATAACATGCATAAAAACTTTAACAAAGGATTTCTCAAAAATGCAAACTTACCTTTATTTGTAACTTGCTAAACCTTCACAAAACTTCTCAAAATTAGTATCAATATCTTCCTTGTGGTGTGTAGACCATTTTTCATGAAAGAACCTAAGAGAATGGAGTTGAAATGGAGAGAGGAAATGAAGCTCAAAGAAAAACGTCAATGGAGTTTCAAGGTTTCTTCAATTCGGCCATTTGAGAGAATTTTGAGGAAGATGGAATTTCAGATGGTGAGTGGACCATATCAGCCATATTTCAATGATAAATTAATCCTATAGTGGTCCACTAACTAAAATTAAAACATATTATAAGTTAACTTTCAATTAATCCACATTTAACCCATTATTCCCCCTATTTATTTTAGGTACCATCAAATTAATTTTTCATTTCATTTTCTAAGTGTAATACTATTTATTTTTAATGGACATTTAGGTCAAAAGACAATTCGGGATGTCACATGACCATAATGCCCTGCTCGTGGCTTTCCGATTTTTCAGAATACCGTATTTTGTCTGTTTTTCGATTTCTCACTTTTCTTTGTACTAATTATTTAATTTTTCTTTAATCTTTCTAATGAGATTTATACTTCAATAAGGGTCTATTTATGTCCAAAAAATGTTTTCCAGGGTTCCCCGCAGTCCAGGGTTAGTCAACGGTCCACGCCGTGACTTCCCGATGCGGTCACCCATCGCTAGGTTTCCCGGCTCACTTACTCGGTTACATTTCTTTACTATGATTTTTCCTTTGTTTTTCTTTTCTTGTATTTCATTATTTTATGTCTCCTCACTCATATTGAGGTACGGTTCTAGGCATCCTAGCTGTCCAGGACAACAGTCACCGGAGCAAAGAACGCACTACCGAACTTTGGGGTGTTACAATTCTCCCTTAAATAAATTTCGTCTCAAATTTTACACGCATTAGTCTCTGAATAGTGTGGGTGTTGTCTCCTCATATCCTCTTCACGTTCCCAAGTAGCTTCTCGGCTGAATGATGGTTCCACAAAGACTTTAACCGTGTGTATCTGCTTGTTCCTCACCGCTTCACCTCATATGCCGAATTTTTATGGATTCTTCCTCATATGAAAGGTCCGGATTTACTTCAATCTCTTCAATTGTTAGTACATGAGATGGGTCCGACTGTACCTCCTTAACATGGACACATGGAAGACACTGTATCCTTGCTAGCTCGGAGGTAATGCCAACCGGTATGCTAAAGGACCCACTCTTTCCGTAACTTCATATGGTCCGATGAAACGAGGACTTAGTTTCCTTTCTCGCCAAATCTCATAATCCTCTTCCAAGGAGAAACTTTGAGGAATACCTTATCACCCATCGCATACTCAATATCTCTTCTCTTGGATCAACATAGGACTTCGCGGTCCGATGCACTTTGAGTCTATCTCTCGATCAACTGATCTTTTCCTCTGTCACTGGACAATTTCTGGTCCAATCATCTTCCTTTCACCTACTTCATCCCAACATAAGGGAGTTCTACACTTTCTGCCATACAAAGCTTCATATGTAGGCATCCCTATGCTTGATTGGTAGCTGTTGTTATCAGCAAACTCAATCAAAGGCAAGTGTGTATACCAACTACCATCAAATTCAATCACACAAGCCCGTAGCATATCCTCCAATATCCGAATAACCCTCTCGATCGCCATCACCTGTGGGTGGAATGTCTTGTCTTTGAAGTTCAATCTAGTTCCTAGGGCTCTCTGAAGACTACCCCAATCTAGAAGTGAACCTAGGATCTCTGTCAGACACAATTGATACTGGCACTCCATGCAATTTTACAATCTCATATATGTACAATCCGCCAATCTTTCCGTGCTATAGTCCATCCGAATCGGCAAAAGTGAGCAGACTTAGTCAATCACAACTATAACCCATACCGCATCATGACTACTCTGTGTCCTTGGAAGTCCCGTAACAAAATCCATAGTTATTCGTTCCCATTTCCACTGCATCGACAAAGGATGTAATAAACTAGCTGGAACTTGATGTTCTGCCTTTACTTGCTGACAAGTTAGGCATTTGGAAACGAATTCAGCTATATCTCTTTTCATGCCCATCCACCAGTAATGCTCTTTCAGCCCTCTATACATTTTAGTTCCACCAGGGTGCATAGCAAATGGAGACTCATATGCTTCCTTCATAATGATCTGTCTCGCCCACATCACTAGGAACGCACATTCGCTTCGATGTAGCAATAAACCATCATCTCTCACAGAGAATTCAGGTTTCTTGCCCTGCTGAACTTCTTTCAGCAGCTTCTGATATTTTTCATCACTCTGTGCAGCCATTCTGATCTGATCAATCAACACTGGCTGTACATGCCATGCAACTACTGTCTGTCCCTCATCATTAACCTCTAAACTGGCATGCTGTGCTTTCAATTCATATACCATGGACAAAGGAGAAACTCTGAGACTTGCCATAGTCTTGCGACTTAAGGCGTCAGCCACCACATTTGCTTTTCCTGGCTGATAGTCTATTAAGCAATTATAATCTTTAATGAGTTCTAGCCATCTCCTCTACCTCAAATTCAATTCCTTCTGGGTACCTAAGTACTTCAAGCTCTTGTGATCTGTGAAGATGTAGCATTTCTCTCCATACAGATAGTGTCTCCAGATCTTCAGAGCAAAAACAATAGCTGCTAACCTGCATCATGTGTTGGGTAGTTCCTCTCATGCGGTTTCGGTGGCGTGATGCATAAGCAATGACATTCGATCTTGCATCAAGACACGCCTAACCCATTGTGAGAAGCATCACTATAAACTGTGTATTCTTTACCCGGAGTAGGTAAAGTGAGAACTGGAGCTTTAGTTAAGCACCTCTTCAACTCATCAAAACTCTGCTGACATTTATTAGTCCACTGAAATTTTACATCTTTCCGAAGCAGCTTGGTCAGTGGAGAAGATAACATAGAAAATCCCTTCACAAACCGACGGTAATATCCAGCTAAGCCTAAAATGCGAATTTACGTGATGTTCTGGCGGTTTCCAATTAAGGATAGCTTCTACCCATCGAATCTACCTTGATCCCTTGGTGACACAACATGTCCCAAAAAGGAGATTTCCTTCACCAAAATTCACATTTCGACAATTTGGCGTGCACTGCTTTCTCCTTAAAGTCTCAGCATAATCCGCAGATGTCTATCATGCTCCTCTGCACTCCTCGAGTATATCAAAATGTCATCAATAAACACCACCACAAATTGATCAAGATATGGTGCAAGATAGTGTTCATCGATCCATAAAAGCAGCTGGAGCATTTGTCAACCCGAATGGCATTACTAGAAACTCATAGTGGCCATATCGAGTTCTGAAAGCAGTTTTTGGAATACTCTGCTCTTGCACCTTCAACTGATGATAACCAGATCGCAAATCAATTTTGGAGAATACTGCTGCACCCTTCAATCGATCGAATGATCATCAATGCGAGGCAATGGATATCTGTTCTTTATTGTCACCCTATTCAACTGCCTGTAGTCAATGCATAAGCGGAGAGTACCATCCTTCTTCTTAACAAACAACACTGGTGCTCCCCAAGGTGACACACTAGGGCGGATGAAGCCCTTTTCAAGTAATTCTTGTAATCGTATCTTGACTCCTTCAACTCGCTGGTGCCATTCTCGTATGGCGTTATGGAGATTGGATCCACACCAGAACATTAATTTCAAACTGCACTTCTCTTTCCGAAGGTAATCCTGGCAATTCATTAGGAAACACGTCTGGAAAGTCATGTACTGTAGGGATGTCCTTCAATGCTGGACTCCCCACTTGGGTGTTTACCACATGTGCCAAGTATGCTTCACACCCTTTTCTGATCATTTTTCCGCTAGTGCAAATTAAATGATGTTGGATGGCAATAGCTGCCTCTCCCATGTATCACCACATCACTGCATCGAGGAGACCAAAAGTGATCGCTTCGCCTACAAATCAATCATGGCATGATGCCTAGCTAACCAATCCATGCCCAAGATGATATCATAATCTCTGAAGGGCATTTCAATGAAATCGACAGAAAGTGTGTCCTTGGATCACCAAAGGGCAATCTCTATACATCCTATTAACCACGACCTCTGTCCTAGCGGACTTGTTACTAGCACCTCAAAGTCCATTTTTGTACATGGAACAAAGAATGCAATCAATGATGCTAGCACTCACATAAGAATGGGTAGAACCGGATCAAATAGCACAAATACATTCTCGTTAAAAGTTGAGAAGGTACCAGCCACAACATCGATGTCTCTGCCTCTTCTCTGTCTCATGGCATAGACTCGATCGAGCACTATCTTGCTCGATTGTTTTATCGTGGCTCGCCGCTGGGTTACCTCTACCCCGCCTCTACCTCGCTAGGTGGTTGTGAGCTTCGTGACAGTGGCTCGAATCGACCCTTCGCAGAGTAGGAGGTGGTCCAACTCTGCGACTCATCGGGTGCCTCCTGGCAAAGTGTCAGGTGCCTCCACGCTATAACAGCTCCAATAGCCTTGTAACAGATTCCACCATGATTCTTTCCACAAGTTTCACATTGGCGGGAGGATAGGAACTTCTAGTACTCACGACCAGATAGGGAGGTCTCTGTCCCAATGTCTTCCCTACTGCATTTCTTGCCACCTCCGCCATGTCCCCATAGTTCTTCCTCTTTCCAAGATGACCACCGGAACTCGATCTACCGATTTTCCTCTTTCTCTGTCTTCTCCGACCTCTTCTTCTCGGGAGCGCTCAAACTCAACTCTTTCCAACTCTAGGGCTTGAGAAACAAGTTCAGAGAAGTTAGTGTGTTTGAAGCCGAGCACTTGTACTGACATCGGGCTTCAAGCCGCTTTCAAACCTCTTGCATCTCTCCCCGCTGGTAGAGAGTAGACTCACCGCATAATGGCTAAGGCGGGAAAATTCTCTTTCATACTCACCACCGACCGCCTCTGTTTCAAACTTAAGAATTCTTGCGTTTCGGTCTACATAGGCATCGTGGATGTATTTGTCTCAATTCTCGAGGAAGTCATTCCAGTCAAGATCGCAGGTTCTACTGCATCGTGGGGAATGGTTTTCCACTACCATAAGCATCCCTTGTAGTAAGGATACCGAGTATTCAAGTCCGAGCTCCTCTGTACAATGAAGTTTCTTGAACACCCTATCCATCCTCTCTAACCACTGCTCACCTTCTAGAGGATCTATCGTCCCCTTGAACTCAGAGCCCCATACTTCATCAATTTATCATCTTGTCTCGTAGGAGATCGTGGTTGTACCACTGTGTCCGAATTGGGACTTGAGTAGGTGCATTACCAGCCATTTGTTGGAATATTCGACCATCCCACGAGCGAATCGAGCAGAAATCATGATCGCAGGTGGTCTTCTTGAACCATCGACATTTTGTACACTGGGCATCCCCTTGCACCTCACCTCAATAGATCGACGATCGAACGATCACCCTCTTCCATATTCAATGCGAGGATCTTAGCTTTCTGAACAATAACACAAGAATATTCACTCTCGTTAGTGCATATTTATCTCAGTAATGTCTTGTATGTATCAAACAATGATATTGAGTAGTTGTACTATGCGTAAAGAACATTCAAATAACAGTGAAAACAGAATTTAAAAACTTTGCTCGATACCACTAAAACATGTCACACCTTACCTCTGAAGGCATAACATGATCCGTAGTATACCTAATGAATTACCAACTCCGTCATCGATAACCCATTAAATACACTACAAGGGATTTTAAAACTTTTCTTACTTCTTTTACAGTGGTGAGCACTATTTACAGTGTTAAAAACTTTGGTGAACTGAGGTGAAACAACTAACTCATTTGATTTATTTGGAATTTCAGAAAATTTTGGCAAGGTGCCATCTGTATTTTGGATCAAACAGTTCTTCAGAAAACCTGTAAAAGCACTTCTATAATTTTCCAAATCTCAACTTCAATACATTTCTCAACACAACAATTCATCAACTCAATTCCATAGAAATTTTTCAAAGTCTGAGATAAGGAAATATAATACAACTTTTACAATCCAAAACACTCATAATTAATTTACAACTTCAAGTACAATTTAATTTAATTTACAGCTGCTCAAAACTAAATACAATATGTACATACAGTGTCATACATTACAGTACAAAAAGCAAAAGCGGTATACTCAATATACTGTAATCCTCTGGATGTATATGCACCTAGTCCACGCCGCCTGTCTATCTCTCTACCGCGATAAAGAATAAAGCTATCATTTGAGACAATGTCTCAGTGGTGCACAACATTAACCAAATCCAATTTAACTCACAATTCATACGTCATGTAAATAGTGGATACTTAAAATCATAATTAAATTCAAGACAATAATTGTCAACAAGAATTTAAACTCCATTTCTCAATATCACAATAATTTTCCATAAGTCAGATCAGGTTTGAATTCAAAAGACAGTATATGTCAATGAGAGTTTAAATCCATTTCACAATCTCACAATACACATCAATAAATCACACACAGCTTAATCATGATCCATAATTCAATTCATCCCAAAAGTCGATGACTAATGAGGTATTCAATTCGTCCCAAAAGTCGATGACTAATGAGGAATAACACAGCTAGCTAGCAAAAATATGAGTACTCATCCAATTCGTCCTCAACAGGCACACACCTCAACACTTCAGCCAGAGAGGGAATTCAATTCGTCCCACTAGACAAGCTAATGAGGAATACAATCAATATACATGATAGCTGTGGTTTCAAACCATTTCCAATGCTTTTAAATCAATAAGTATCCATCAATGTAATTCAAACAATTTCTCAGCTTTCAAATCATTTACAATGCTTTTCAAGCAATAAATATTCATTCAAATACATTTCCACAATTTAAAACAATAATATACAAATAGTCAATATTTATTTCAATTGAAAATAATTCAAAAGAAATAGTTGTTGTGCACAAACCTCTAATATTTGTCTCCTGGTCTTGACTCAGTATTTCTTTCCCTTTTGCTGAGTCCTTGTTAACTGAGAAACACAATTTGAAGTGTTTCAGTACCAAATTAAACTATCTCTATCGATGGGGTTTGGTAAATAATGCACTGAACTCAATTATTCGCTTAATCACCTAATATACCGACCCTCGATGCGTTTTAGGTAAATTAGGTTTTAGTGTCGTTAATATGTCACACTCGATAGGGTTTTAGGTTTGGTATGTTTTACCAAAGTCATTTCATCGCTTAGTGCATTTTAATGCAAATTGTCGATTCCGAACACTGGTTTGACCTAACCGGACGATCTAGTTCCCTCGGTTTTCGGGTCTCGGTCGAAACTACAAACTTGTAGATCTAGGTCTTATTGCACGCGGTGCAAAATTTCAGGTCAATCCGAGTTAAGTAGACCAAGTTATGGTCATTATACTATTGCTGGTCAAATGGTACCATTTTAGGTCAATTTTAGGTCAAAGTGGTCAATTCTGGTTCGGCCAGTTTTTGGACCCGAACTTGTGCAAGTTGTTTGACTTGCTTATGGTCATTTCTGGGCTTTGGTGTCTTCATAAGACTTGTAGGTATGGGTCTTAACTATTCTTGGTCAAAATTTCAGGTCAATTGGACCTGGTTTGAGTGAGTTATGGCCTAAACACTCACTGCTGCCCAATTGGTCATTTTTCAGGTCCTAATTGCATCTAATCCGAATTGGTCAAATTTTTAGGTCACCTTGCAAGCAGAATTTTGGCATGGTTTCTCAATGAAAGTTGGCACATTTTGTGCCTAGTTTCACCTCAAATTGGTCTCATACTAATTAAGGTTACACATTCAAGGTTATAGGCCAAAATATACATTGCCCTTAATATGCATTACACACCCCAACTTCAAACACACACTTACCTTTGCAAGGTTTACTTCCATACCCTACCAAACTGTTTTGGCACATTACCAACAACATTTTCTACATAACATTAGCATTATTTTGGGCAGATTCCAATCACCCTCAACACACCAAATATCATTCACAATTACAATTTCTAAGTACCATTACAAACACACCTAAACATTTCAAACTTTACATACACTTTACAATGTAAATTGACATACATATCATCAATCCTTCTAGGTCAATATGCTGCCCACACTCCCTTCAATATACACCATTATTCAAGTGTCCACAAGCTGCCACAATTCATTCATCAACATCACATTGCCGTACCATATGCCAATTCCCATCAAAGTGCATCATTCACCATATATACATGCATTAAATCACTAGGTTACTAAATCACCATGATTAACATTATTTCTCATCAATTATATACACAAATACCTCATCAAAAAAGTGACCCATGGCTGTCCAAAATGGCAACAACAATAACCCTTCAAACTCAAAATTTTCCTTCACCAAACCAATACCCATAACATGCATAAAAACTTTAACAAAGGATTTCTCAAAAATGCAAACTTACCTTTATTTGTAACTTGCTAAACCTTCACCAAACTTCTCAAAATTAGTATCAATATCTTCCTTGTGGTGTGTAGACCATTTTTCATGAAAGAACCTAAGAGAATGGAGTTGAAATGGAGAGAGGAAATGAAGCTCAAATAAAAACTTCAATGGAGTTTCAAGGTTTCTTCAATTCGGCCATTTGAGAGAATTTTGAGGAAGATGGAATTTCAGATGGTGAGTGGACCATATCAGCCATATTTCAATGATAAATTAATCCTATAGTGGTCCACTAACTAAAATTAAAACATATTATAAGTTAACTTTCAATTAATCCACATTTAACCCATTATTTCCACTATTTATTTTAGGTACCATCAAATTAATTTTTCATTTCATTTTCTAAGTGTAATACTATTTATTTTTAATGGACATTTAGGTCAAAAGACAATTCGGGATGTCAAATGACCATAATGCCCCTGTTCGGGTGGCTTTCCCGATTTTTCGGTAACACCGTATTTTGTCTGTTTTTCGATTTCTCACTTTTCTTTGTACTAATTATTTAATTTTTCTTTAATCTTTCTAATGAGATTTATACTTCAATAAGGGTCTATTTATGTCCAAAAAATGTTTTCCAGGGTTCCCCGCAGTCCAGGGTTAGTCAACGGTCCACGCCGTGACTTCCCGGTGCGGTCACCCATCGCTAGGTTTCCCGGCTCACTTACTCG
The DNA here is from genome assembly GCF_030052815.1 of Hevea brasiliensis. Classification (NCBI taxonomy): domain Eukaryota; kingdom Viridiplantae; phylum Streptophyta; class Magnoliopsida; order Malpighiales; family Euphorbiaceae; genus Hevea; species Hevea brasiliensis. The sequence continues at coordinate 99,634,870 of NC_079496.1, forward strand.
GTTACATTTCTTTACTATGATTTTTCCTTTGTTTTTCTTTTCTTGTATTTCATTATTTTATGTCTCCTCACTCATATTGAGGTACGGTTCTAGGCATCCTAGCTGTCCGGACAACACTGGTCACCGGAGCAGCAGAACGCACTACCGAACTTTGGGATGTTACAAGACCCCATCTAGCCACCATATCCCAGGTGGTATGATCCCAGCGCCAGATGTGAATATCATGGCGGGGTTGTGGGACATTCAACAGATAACTGTGGAGCCCTTCAAGGAAGGGTACAATCCTTGATTAGGAATGGGTGGTTGAAGATTGAAGGGAATGGCTCCACTCCTAATGTCACTTCAAACCCATTGCCCCATCATGATACTGGCAAAGGGAATGGTATGAGTGTGATAGAAACCCTAGATGAAAATTTGATTACGGAAGTGGATCAGTTAACCCTGTTCTTCAATGAGATTCTCACAATGGCAGTGCTTGAAGGGTACATACATCCATATGGGCTTAACTTTAGAAATGATCTGTCACGCTCAGGATGCCCTTGTCATGATGGAGCAACCAATCACAAGTTGCAGAATTGTGATGAATTCAAAGAAGAAATCCAAAAGATGATATCACTGAAAATCTTGAGGTGTCAATTAAAGTCAAAAGAAGAAAAGGAAGTGAACACTGCCATTTATGGTGAAGACATCTCAAGATCTACTCCAAAAATGGTTTTTTCTGTCCCCACCATATCAACACTGCCAGCACCACCTCTGACAATCATACGTACCCCACCACAGCTGCCAGTTACCAATACCCATGCTGTGCCTTGGAATTATAATTTTCAAGTTTATACACAGAGTGCATCCAGCAGTACTTCCATCCCCACCCTCAACCATACCTATACTCAACCCATCATCACCGCTGAACCATGTTTCACCCCTTATGCTCACTTCAAAATGACCTATACAGGCCCCTCCAATGACTCTGCTCCCCAATTCACATCAGAACCTGCCCTAATAAATGACTCACCAAATCCAGAAGTAAAATTTATTACTAGAAGTGGGAGGTGTTATGGCACTAAGGAAAAGAAAAGTAAAGGGAAAACAGAAGCAGAAGAGTCACTTGAGATTGAGGAAAAGGTGGGAAAAGTAGTAGAGAGGGGAGAATCTAGTGAAAGGAAGGAAGAAGATAAACTATTATTGCAAATCATGAAGCAGAGTGAGTACGATGTGATTGAACAATTAAAGAAGACACCTGCTCGAATCTCCTTACTGTCATTAATATTGAGCTTAGAAGTGCATCGCCATGCCTTATAAAAGGTTCTGGACCAGGCCTTCGTAACCCCTGACATCACACCGGGGCAATTTGAAAAGATAGTTAAACAAATTTAAGCATCCGATTTCATCACTTTCTCAGAAGACGAAATAGACCCGGCTGGCTTGAAGCACACCAAAGCTCTACATGTGACAGTTAAGTGTAAAGGATGTTTGGTTGCTAAAGTTCTGATTGACAATGGCTCAGCACTCAATGTCTTGCCCAATGCAACCCTAGCAAGGCTCCTAGTAGACCCATCTGGAGTACGCCAAAGTTCCATGATTGTGAGGGCATTTGATGGCACAAAGAGAGCTGTGTTAGGAGACATTGATTTGCCACTTCAAATTGGGGCATGTACTTTCAATGTAACATTCTAGGTAATGGATATTGAACAAGCATACACTATGCTATTGGGAAGGCCTGGATTCATTCAGTAAATGCGGTGCCTTTATCTCTGCACCAGAGGATCAAATATGTCATGAATGGCAAAATCATCACAGTGAGAGGAGAATAAGCTATGCTAGTCACTAAGCCGCAGTCAGTTCCTTATGTGGAAATAACTGAATGATCCCTAGAAAGCTCATTTCAAGCATTAGAGTTACAAGGAACTGCTCTGGGTGATGGGGGAGCTGCAGCCATGGTTGCAAAAGTAATGCTAAAAAATGTCTATGAAAAGGGCAAGGGATTAGGTGCCACCCTACAAGGAATTATAAAACCCATGTCAGTTGCTCAGAGAAATGGTCGCTCAGGGTTGGGATATGATGAAGATGCTTTAACTTATAGAAGGTTCTAGATGAGAAACCTACTTAGGGATCAAAGATTTGACAGACCTCTCGAAATGAGGAAAAATGTCCTGAAAATCTCAGACATTTTTACTAGACCAATCATTGAGAACTTAGAAGAAAAGGATGAAGAATCTCCCTCAGAGTCATCTATCAATGTCCTGCACCTGGATTCCATGTCCAGAATACTGATCTCACCAACCACTAATGAACAAGAGCTTGATAATTGGGAAGCCAAGGATATCCTTATGCTTTATTTTTATTAAAGTATATTTTGTTACCAGCACTTGATTACTTTGTCCATGGTGTCAAGTGTAATTCTGTAAATGGACCACTTCTTATGATTAAGTAATTAATAAATTAATAGCACACTTTTTTAAACTCTGTGTCAATATTTTCTTTTAAAAGTTCATTGTAAAAAATCCAATCTTTAATATAATTCATTTCCATTTCTCTAGGACTAATAATAATCTAATCAACTCTGAAATCCCTTATGTTAACTTTGAGAGTCCCATAATTGCCATCGATACAAGTGATCCTGAAGAAGAACCTGTGAAAGAGTCGGGAGAAGCGGATGAACCCACTCTAGTACCCTGTAGAGATGAAATGAGTACTTTGAATTTGGGGACAGAGGAAAATAAAAGGGAACTCAGAATCATAAATAATGAAGAATTATAAGACATGATCCAATTGCTAAAGGAATTCATTGACATATTCGCTTGGGGCTATGATGACATGCCAGGACTGGATCCTCAGATAGTGACACATAAGATTCCTTTGATTCCTGGAACAGTCCCAGTTAAATAAAAATTGAGGATGAACCCTGACACACTGCTTAAGGTCAGGGATGAAGTTAAAAGCAATACGATGCTGGATTCCTAGAAGTGGTAAAATACCCAAAATAGGTAGCTAACATTGTCCCCGTAATGAAGAAAGATGGAAGAGTAAGGGTATGTGTTGACTACAGGGATCTCAATAAGGCAAGTCTGAAAGATGATTTCCCTCTCCTACATATAGATGTACTGGTAGACAATGCTCATGTATTGAAGGAGCCTCAGGGTATAACCAGATCTTGATAGACAATGACGACAAAGAAAAGACTGCCTTTATCACCCAATAGAGAGTCTTTTGCTATCGGGTGATGCCCTTGGGCTAAAGAATGCAGGGGTTACTTATCAACGTGCCATGTTCACATTATGTAACACCCCTATTTGTATAGCCTGGTATATTTCACTATTCTGGTGACCAGTGTCAGTCCAGATAATTAAGGGGATTAGAACCACACTTAAGACAACTAGATAAGCCATAAACACAAATAATTAGTAATTCCCAATTAGTTAAGTATAAATAAGAAAAGCAGAATATAAGAAGTTAAACGAGCCAAGAGTCATAGCGATGGGTGACCTTCTCGGGAAGGACTGCAAAGTCATTTTAAACTCAAATTTCAAATCATAAAATGTGACGCTGTAGTCCTTAGGACCCTTATGAACACAGTGGAAAAGAGAAAATCACTAAAAAGAACTGTTAAGTCAGTCAAATAATTAGGTCAGAGAGCCGGAAGAAATATTGAATTATTTGCAAATCGGGATGAACCGGAGAGAGGCAATTTGGTCAATTGACCCCGAGAGCTAACTCCTGACCTAACTGTCAAATAAAATTAGAGAAAAGAAAATTTCAGAATCGAGAATTAAATTAAAGAACTAATAGAAAAATAAATAGAAAAAAAATGAAAATGAAAAAGTTAAAAAGGTGATGACATCATGCATGACATCATGCATGATGCCTTAAAAGTAATAATTAATATATTTAATTAATTAGATTTTTGGTCTTCCATAAGACAAAATAAATAAAAGAAAAGAAGAAAAAAAAAGATTTCATTGTCGTCTTCCTTATCCCATTGCTGCCCTCACTCTCCCTCATTTCTCCATGAAAAGTCCTCCATTAAAGCTTGCTCTCAAGCTTACAATCCTTCATTAAACCTTAATCACTTCCATAAAAACCTCTTTAGAGTTTGTTTTAGTCACTTGAGAAGAAGCTTAGTCATCAAAGAAAGAAGAAAAGAAGAGGGAAATTACAGAATTCAAATTCAAGTGAGGTAAGCACATCAATTTGAAAGTTTGAGATTTATTTGTTGTGTTTTTAGCTTGAATTACTTGTAAATAAACTTAAAATGAAATGAAACAAATTGTTGAGGGACTAAGGTGAAATTCGGCCAGCATGAAGGGAAGGGTGATTTGCATGATTGAATGGTTTGAATGGGTATAGGAACTTTAATTAGTTGAATGGTTAGGATTAAAGGCTTTGAAAGTAGCTAAATGCATGAGTTGTGAATTAGGGTTTGAACATTAGGGTTTAGAGACCAAAAATGTGAGGAAGTGGCAAATGATGTCTTTGACCTAATGTGAAGTGAAAAATGGTCATTTGTGACCTAATGAAGAGTGTTAGAGGTGTTTGAATCAAAGCCAAATTCAGATGGAGTATGGTCATGCTGCTGGTAGCATGACCAAATTTCTTTTGAGGGATCAAAAATGAAATTTTACAAGACCAATTGGTATGAGACCAATTGGGGATGAAAATAAACACTAAATGACACAATTTTCATTCAGGAAGCATACCTAAAAAGTGACCAAAACCTAGTGAACAAATTGACCAAAGTTAGAAAATTGCATGCTACCCTGTATAAATTGACCAAATGAACAATATTTGTTCATTCCGTCATAACTTGAGTTAGGAAGGTCTAAATGATCTGAAATTTTACCAGTTGTTAGATGGGATATAGACCTAAAACTTTCATGAAGAACACCAATGCAAATTATGCCATTAACCCAATCAAATTACTGAGCAAATTTGGATCACTGAATCTGCAGGACTGTAGATTTACCATATGAACAGTAAAGTTTCAATGGCTATAACTCTCTCTAGAAAACTCCGATTTAAGCGATTCTTGAACTGATGGAAACCTAAGACATATTAGAACATTTTATATGAAGAAAATTAGACCAAATTATGGACTTAACTTGATCAAATTGCTGAACGAAGTCATATTAATAAATCTGTTAGAACTAAAATCTGCAGCATGAATAGTAACCATATTTTGGACATAACTTGAGCTACAAAACTCCAATTGGAGTGATTCAAAAAGGAGAATAAACTTAAGATAATAGGGAACATTTCCTATGAAGGAAGTTTTGCCAAATTCCAACCGAAAAGTGACCAATGGAACAGTGCAACCTTAGACTCCAAAACTAAAAATTTATCAAATTTACCTAAAAGACTTAGAATTTGAATAAACAACCAAAACCAACAAATTTAGTTACCAAAATATGGTATGTGGGTGAAGTTGGAATTTCCATACCTATTAAACCTTAGAAAGTCAACAATTTGACTTGAATAGTGTAGTGAATAGTAACCCAAAACACAAAATTTCAAGAACGTCGAGTTTAACATGTTAGAGTTAGGTAAAAGTGAAGTTAAATTTATTTTTGGATTTATGCTATGTTATGGTACTGAAACACTATAAAATTGTGTGTTTTAGTTGAAAAGAATACCGGGAAAGAACCCGAGGAACCGAGTCAAGGCCAGGAGGCAACTCGTTTGAGGTTTGTGCACAACATCACTACGCTTTAAAATTCATTGATAAAGTGAATGAAATATGTATTTTACTTTTGCTTTGAATTGTGAAAGTTTATTTGTGACATTATTTATGATGTTTTGATTAAAATTATTGAAAGTTATTATGTATATTTGAAATGACAATGTTTAGCAAATTGTTAAGATAGGTTTTGAAACCACAGTGTCATGACAATATATTTGAACACCTCACTAGCATGACTAGTGGGGGTAATTAGTTTTGAATTTTGATTCCTTCTCTGGAGAAGTGTTGAGGTGTGCCAGTAGAAGAGGATGTGAATGGATATCCATATATTTGAGCTAGCTAGCCTTGTGATGTGATTTCTCTTTAGCCTTTGGCTATTGAGATTCTATTGGTTTCGAATGGCATGAACTAACTGTGGGTTTTATGAAATGTGATTTGATACTTCAAAACGAAATTGTTTGGGATTAAAATCTCATAATTCATGTTTTGTATTTAATTTGCATATTCAATTCAATTTTTGAATAAATGTGATTTAAGTTATGCATAAAGATTATTTTAGTATGTTGTGCACCATTGAGTCCTAGTACTCAGCAATAGCTTTTATTGCTGTCACAGATATAGAGACTAGAGGAGCAACAGACTGAGCTGTTGAGGATTGAGGATTTATCAGCTTGAAGTTATCGTGTATAATTTATACCCTGCCTGTAAATATTTATTTTGATGTATGTATTGCACATAAATGTATGGATATGTAAATTCGGTCTTGAGCAGCTTGAGTAAAGTTTGTAATAAAATTTAGTTTGAATTTCTTTTAATGTAAAATTTTACAATGATGTATATAAATTGTATATCTTTAATGAAATATGAGTAAATTGATTGATTGATAGTGTTTTTATGATTATTGCAATTTTTAGAAATTTTGAATTTTGAGATTTGAGAAATTGTTGAGATTGATTGTGAAATTGAAGTAGTGGTTGAGAAAATTTTTGAAAGTGTTTTTTTATAGGTATTTGAAGAACTGTTTTCTTAAAATATAAATGGAATTGTGTCAAAATTTTTATAAAATTTGCGAAAAAAAAAATGAGCCAACAGTTTTAACTAGTTTTTAATTTCAATTAAATGTTTTAAATACCTATTAGAAAATGCTCACCACGTACTTAATGAGTTATCGGTAGGTGAAGTTCGGTAGTTCATTAGGTATTCTACGGGATCATGTTATGCCTTACAGAGGGGTAAGGTGTGACATGTTTTAGTAGTATCAGAGCAAATTTTTAAAGTATGTTTTAACTTGAAGAATTTGTGTCTTTTCCTTGTTAAGTACAACTGCTCAATGTCCATATTTGTTACATACAGTGTATTACATCATAAATATGAACTAAAGGAGGAAAATCTCCTTGTGTTACTTATTCAGGAGATACCCTAACTTCTGACTGAGATGGAAGAAGGGCATCGCTCAGTTGAGCAGTCTGTTGAAGCTGAGGCACAAGGGGAAGCCCCAGCTTTGTAGAATGTTAGTGGATCTGTAGCACCAGCCCCACAAATGCCACAGTTTCCTGCACAGTTCGCACAGCAGATGGCTGTGATGTTTCAACAAATGGCTGGGGGTATGCCTGGTCAAGCTCCACCTCAGACACCTGTGGCACAACCAATGGCTCCAGCCAAACAGTATGATAAATTATTGAAGTATGGGGCTGCAAAATTTAAGGGTAAAGTAGACCGTTTAGAGGCAGAGCAATGGCTTGAAAGAATGGATAGAGTATTTAAGAAGTTGCACTGCCAAGATGAACTGAAGTTTGAGTATTATGTGTCGCTACTACAAGGGGATGCGTATGATTAGTGGAAAACCATCCCGCACAGCTTGGCTGAACCACTAGTGCTGACCTGGGATGACTTCATTAGAGAATTCAGACAGAAATACATCCGAGATGTAGATGTTGATCAGAAACTGCAAGAATTTTTAAGTTTGAAATAAGGGAATAGATCAATGGCAGAGTATGAGAGGGAGTTCTCCCACTTAAGTCATTATGCTGGGAGTCTCCTTTCCACCAGCAAGGCAAGGTGCAAGAGATTTGAGACTAGTTTGAAGCCTAGTATAAGGATGCAAGTTGTGGGATTCAGACACAGCAACTTCTCAGAGCTCATGTCTCAAGCACTTGAGTTGGAAAGAATAGAATCAGAAGCAACCTCAGTGAAAGAAAAATCATAAAAAGTTGAGAAATCAGAAAAAGATAAGGGGGAAAAGTCAGTAGAGCCGAGTTCTGGTGGTACCGCTGGAAAGAAAAAGAAGTTTAGTGGACCTAATAGGGGTCGAGGTGGAAGATTCTGTAGGGGCAGATTTTCTGGACAGAGACCCCTCTAGGTCTGGTCAGTAGTCGAGCAGGGGTTCACATTCTGCCAGCCCCTGTGAGACTTGTGGCAAGATTCATAAGGGGGAGTGTTATTAGGCCATTGGAGCCTGCTTTAACTGCGGAGGCAAGGGTCATTTAGCAAGAGATTGCACTAGTGCTCCGTCTTCTAGATATGGTCTAGCTCCTACTACTGCCGAGGGATCTATTCAGAGTTCTGCTCCTAGAGGTTCACAGTCTGTTGGCAGAGTAAGAGGCAGAGGTAGAGGCACTACTTCAGGCAGTCAAGGCACAGTTGGTCAGTCTGCACAAGGAAGTGCGTCAGCCAGAGTCTACACAATGAGATAGGGATAAGAGGCTGAGACTTCCGATGTGGTAGCTGGTACATTTTCTATCTCTGATCAAGAAGTATTTGTATTATTTGATCTGGGTTCAACCCATTCATATGTTAGTGCTAGCATAGTCTATTCACTTGCTATTCCATGTGTCCAAATGGGTTTTGAAGTGCTAGTAACTAGTCCGTTAGGACAAGAGGTCCGGGTCAACAGAATTTATAGAGACTGTCCTTTGGTGATCCAAGGACATGTTTTCCTGTCAGACTTGATTGAAATGCCCTTCAGAGAGTATGATGTCATCTTGGGCATGGATTGGTTAGCCAGGCATTACGCCATGATTGATTGTAGACTGAAGACAGTCACTTTTGGTCTCCCTCTGTACGGTGATGTGGTAATACAAGAGGAGAGGCATTTACTACCATCAAACATCATTTCGGTTGCACTAGCCAGAAGGATGATCAGAAAGGGGTGTGAAGCATACTTGGCACATGTGATAGACACCCAAGTGGGGAGTCCAGCACTAAGGGACATCCTTACTGTATGTGACTTTCCGGATGTGTTTCCTGATGAATTGCCAGGATTACCTCCAGAAAGAGAGGTGCAGTTTGAAATTGATGTTATGCCTAGTGTGGACCCAATCTCCATAACGCCATATAGAATGGCACCTGCAGAATTGAAAGAGTTGAAAGTGCAATTGCAAGAGCTACTTGACAAGGGCTTTATCCGCCCTAGTGTGTCACCTTGGGGAGCGCCAGTGTTGTTTGCAAAGAAGAAGGATGGCACTCTCCGCTTGTGTATTGATTATCGGCAGTTGAATAAGGTGACAATAAAGAATAGATATCCATTTCCCTACATTGATGACTTATTTGATCAATTGAGGGGTGCAGCTGTAACGTCCCTATGTTCGGTAATGCGTTCTACTGTTCCTGCGACCAGTGTTGTCCGGACAGCTAGGATGCCTAGAACTACACTTCGATATGAGTGAGGAGACATAAAATAATGAAATACAAGAAAGAAAATACAAGAAAAACAAAGGAAAAATAATAGCAAAGAAATGTAATCAAGTTAAGCGAGCCGAGAACCCTAGCGATGGGTGACCGCACCGGGAAGTCACGGCGTGGACCGTTGACTAGCCCTGGACCACGGGGAACCCTGGAAAATATTTTTAGGACTCAAATAAATATTTATTGAAGTATAAATATCATTAGAAATATCAAAGAAAAATTAAATAATTAGTACAAAGAAAAGTGAGAAATCGAAAAACGGACAAAACCCGGTGTTACCAAAAAATCGGGAATGCAACCCGAACAGGGGCATAATTGTCTTTTGACCTAAATGTCCATTAAAAATAAATAATATTACACTTGGAAAATATAATGAAAAATTAATTTAGGGGTACCTAATGTAAATAGTAAAAATGGAGGGTAAATTAACTAATTATCACATTTAAACATAAAATATAATTGATTTTGTGTAATTGGACCACTAAGGATTATAATATGTATTTAGTGGGCAGATTAATCCACTAAACTTCATCTTCAACCTCCATTCTCCTCCCATGCCGAATTGAATTCCCTCACAACCTGCATGGCCGAAACTCGAAGAAGCTTCATCATCTCCTCCATTTCACCCTCAAACACCAAAGTTCCTTCATTAATCTTGATCCCCACTCACAAGGAAGAAGTAGATACCAATATTAAGAAGTTTTAGTGAAGATTTAGCAAGTCCCAACAATAGGTAAGTTTGAGTTTTTGATTATTGCTTTGTTAAAGTTTGTAAGGATGTTATGGGTGTTTGATTTATGGAGAAATTTTTGAGGTTTGATGTTGAATGGGAATGTGTACTTTTGGCAGCCATGGAAACACCTTGAAGCAGTTTATTTATGCTTGTAAATGGTGAATTAAATGATTGATTAAATGTATATTGTGTAGGAAATTATTTGGGTGAGGTATACTTAGTATATGTAAATGTGAAATGAAATTTAAAGCTTGGAAATTAATGAAATGTAAATGTACTATTGTGGCAGTTTGTTAGCTCTTGAAGAATGCTGGAATTCATGCTTGGTTTATGGAATAATGATGTTAATTTGTGATAGGGGTTATGGCAGTTTGAGTGCATGTATGATGGTGTGAAGTTGGACATGTAAATGAGCATGAATTGGTGATTGAATTGTTGTAAATTGAGTTGGACAAATTCTGCACTTGTTGGTGCACATTGAATGTAATTGTAAGCTGCCAAAATGACCTATAATATGTTATAAATTATGTTTAGGTTGTGGTACAACCAGAATTGGTTTGAATGTTGAGTTTGGTAAGTGTTAAAAGTGATCCTTGATGTGTATGCAAGAATTGCAATAAGGCAGTTTGAGTTTTAGGCCTATTACTTTAAGTGTGTGCCTCCAATTGGTATGAGACCAATTGGAGGTGAAACTAGGCACAAAATGTGCCAACTTTTATGAAGAAAGCTTACCAAAATTCTGCTCGCAAGGTAGCTTGAAAAATGACCAAATCCGGATTAAGTGCAAATAAGGCCTGAAAATTGACCATTTGGGCAGCAGTTAGTGTTTAGGCCATAACTCACTCAAAACAGGTCCAATTAACCTGAAATTTTAACCATGAATAGTTAATACCCATATCTACAAGTCTTTTGAAGATACCAACGCCCAGAAATGACCATAAGCAAGTCAAACAGCTTGCACAAGTTCGGGTCCAAAAACTGGCCAAACCTAAAATGTCCTAAAGTGACCTAAATTGACCAATTTTGATGCAATTTGACCAGAAATAGTAAAATGACCATAACTTGGTCTACATAACTCAGAATGACCTGAAATTTTGCCCCGCATTCCATAAGACATAGATCTACAAGTTTGTAGTTTTTACCAAAACCCGAAAACCGAGGGAACTAGGTCGTCCGGCTAGGTCAAACTAGTATCCTGGAACCCAGCAAATTGCAAGAAAATGCAGTATACACGGAAATAAACTTGGTAATATGTACCAACCCTAAAATACTATCGAATGTGACATAGTAATAACATTAAAACCTAATTTACTTAGAATGCACTGAGGGTCGATATATTAGGTTGCTTAAGCAAATAATAGAATTCAGTGAATTAATTATCAAGCATTATCTTTAGAGACAGTTTAAATGAGTACTGAAACACTTCAAATTATGTTTCTCAGTTAGCAAAGACTCAGGGAAAGGGAAGGAAACACTGAGTCAAGACCAGGAGACAGTTATTAGAGGTTTGTGCACAACAGTTATTTCTTTTGAATTTTTCAATTGAAATAAATTATGACTATTTGTATATTAATGTTTTTAATTATGGAAATGTGTTTGAATGGATACTTATTGCTTGAAAAGCATTGTAAATGGTTTGAAACTGTGGAAAAATTTATTAAGTGTGATTTGTGAAAATTGAAGTTACTTATGAATTGTGTTGCCATTTTGTGAATGAAATTATGACTTTGGAAATTTATTGGATTCTCACGAATTATTTGAATAAAATGTTTGGAATTGATTTTGTGTTCACACTTAGCATGACAGTATCGTATCATTCCTTCTCCATTTATGGAGTCGTGATCGTTTATTTTTCTCCCTCTCTGGTTTACCAGTTGAGGTGATCGAATGAGTACTCATTATATAGCTAGCTCCCTTCCTCATTGATTTCGATTAGTGGGGTTGTGATTGCTTTGTCATGATGTACAACGCGGCATTGATCGAAAATTTTGTGTCATGGCTTAAGTTGTGTATGAATTGGCAACACTGTGTTCGTAAATTATTTGACTAAATTGTGTTATTATGAGCTTTGATAATTTGTGAAATGGAGTTTAAATTCTTATTGACATTCACTGTCTTTTGAATTTAACCATGTTTTGATTATTGAGATTTATTGTGATATTGTGAAATAGAGTTTAAATCTTTATTGACATTCACTGTCTTATGAATTTAACTATGTTTTAATTTCTAAGATTTAATGTGATATTGTGTTAAATTCTTTATGACATTCATTGTCTTGAATTTAACTATGGTTTTACAAATCCATCATTTATATGATTTATGAATTGTGATTTAAAGTTGTATTTGGTTAATGTTGTGCACCACTGAGACATTGTCTCAGCGATAGCTTTTTATTGCTGTCGCAGGTAGACAGACAGACAGGGCAGCAGATTAGGCTGCTAATACATTCAGCGAGAGATTTTCGGGTATAACGAGTATACCACATTTTGCATTTTATACTGTAATGTATGTTCACTGTATGTACATATTGTTTTTGGTTTTGAGCAGTTGTAAATTAAAATTGTACATTGAAGTTGTAAAGTAAATTATGAGTTATTTTGACTTATAAAAATTGTATTATATTTCTTGTATCTCAGTCTTTGAAAAATTACTGTGGATTTGAGTTGAGAAATATGTTGTATTGAGAAATATGTTGGAGTTGAGATTTGGAAATATATTGAAGTGCTTTTTACAGGTTTTATGAAAAACTATTTTATCCAAAATACAGATGACACTCTGCCAAAATTTTTACAGAAATTCCAAATAATTCAAATGTGTTAGTTCTATCACTTCAGTTCAAAAAGGTTTTTAACACCTGTAAATAGTGCTCACCACTGTAAAAGAAGTAAGAAAAGTTTTTAAAATCCCTTGTAGTGTATTTAATGGGTTATCAGTAGACGGAGTTGGTAACTCATTAGGTATACTACGGGATCATGTTATGCCTTACAAAGGAGTAGGGTGTGACAACAGCTGTGTTCTCCAAAATTGACCTAAGATCAGGTTATTATCAGCTGAAAGTATAAGAGCAGAGTATTCCTAAAACTGCCTTCAGAAGCCGTTATGGCCATTATGAGTTTTTGGTTATGCCATTCGGGTTAACTAATGCTCCGGCTGCTTTTATGGATCTGATGAACACTATCTTCAGACCATACATCGACCAGTTTGTTGTGGTATTCATTGACGATATATTGGTCTATTTGAGGAATGCAGAAGAGCATGATAGACATCTGAGGATTGTACTGCAAACTTTGAGAGAAAAACAACTATATGCCAAATTATCGAAGTGTGAATTTTGGCTGAAGGAAATATCTTTCTTGGGGCATGTAGTATCAGAAGAGGGCATCAAGGTAGATCCAAGTAAGATTGAAGCTGTCCTTAATTGGAGGACACCTAGAAATGTCACAGGGATTCGCAGTTTTCTGGGTTTAACTGGATACTACTATCAATTTATGAAGGGATTCTCCATGTTGGCATCTCCATTGACCAAGCTGCTTAGAAAAGATGTGAAATTTTAGTGGACGGATAAATGCCAATAGAGTTTTGATGAATTGAAGAGATGTTTGATTGAGGCTCCAATCCTAACTTTACCTACACCGAGTAAAGAATATGCAGTTTATGGTGATGCTTCTCACAATGGGTTAGGCTGTGTATTGATGCAAGATCGAAATGTCATTACCTATGCATCACGCCAGCTAAAACCGCATGAGAGGAATTATCTGACACATGACTTGGAGCTTGCCGCTATTGTGTTTGCTCTTAAGATCTGGAGACATTATTTGTATGGGGAGAAGTACTACATCTATACAGATAATAAGAGTTTGAAGTATTTGGGCACCCAGAAAGAGCTGAATTTGAGACAGAGGAGATGGTTAGAGTTGATAAAAGACTATGATTGTCTAATGGACTATCAGCCAGGGAAAGCTAATGTTGTAGCTGATGCCTTAAGTCGCAAGACTATGGCAAGTCTACGGGTTACTCCTTTGTCTTTGGTACATGAGATAAGATCATTACATGCTAGCTTAGAGATTAATGATGATGGGCAGACAGCAGTTGCATGGCATGTACAGCCAGTGTTGATTGATCAGATTAGAATGGCTGCTCAGAATGATCAGAAGTATCAGAAGCTGATGGAAGAAGTCCGACAGGGCAAGAAACCAAAATTCTCAATAAGAGATGATGGTCTACTGCTACACCAGGGTAGAATGTGTATTCCTAATGATGTTGATTTGAGACAGATCATTTTGAAGGAAGCACATGAGTCTCCTTTTGCCATGCACCCTGGTGGCACAAAAATGTATAGAGGGCTAAAGGAGCATTACTGGTGGATGGGTATGAAAAGAGATGTGGCAGAGTTTGTTTCCAAATGCCTAACTTATCAGCAAGTGAAGGCAGAGCATCAAGTACCCGCTGGGTTGTTACATCCACTACCAGTACCAGAATGGAAATGGGAAAGAATAACGATGGATTTTGTGATGGGACTTCCGAAGACACAGAAGAGTCATGATGCAGTATGGGTCATTGTTGACAAACTGACTAAGTCTGCTCATTTTCTGCCAGTCTGAATGGACTACAGTTTAGACAGATTGGCCAGGTTGTACATTGATGAGATTGTGAGACTGCATGGGGTGCCAGTATCCATCGTATCAGACAGAGATCCTAGGTTCACTTCTAGAATCTGGGGTAATCTTCAGAGAGCCCTAGGAACTAGATTGAACTTCAGTACTACATTCTACTCACAGACAAATGGCCAGTCTGAGAGGGTAATTCAGATCTTGAAGGATATGCTACGGGCTTGTGTGATTGAATTTGAGGGCAATTGGGATACACATTTGCCTTTGATTGAGTTTGCTTACAACAACAGCTACCAATCAAGCATTGGGATGCATCCATAGGAAGCTTTATATTGCAGAAAATATAGAACCCCATTGTGTTAGGATGACGTGGGTGAAAGAAAGATGATTGGACCCAAAATTGTTCAATAAACTGAGGAAAATATCCGGGTGATCAGAGATTGACTTAAGACTGCATCAGACCGTCAGAAGTCCTACATTGATCTAAAGAGAAGGGATATTGAGTATACAGTGGGTGAGAAAGTTTTCCTCAAAATTTCTCAATGGAAGAGAATTATGAGATTCGGCAGAAAGGGGAAACTGAGTCCTCGTTTCATTGGGCCATATGAGGTTCTGGAAAGAGTGGGTCCTTTGGCATATCGGTTAGCACTACCTCCAGAGTTGGAAAAGATACATAATGTCTTCCATGTGTCTATGTTGAGGAGGTATCGATCAGACCCATCTCATGTACTACCAGTAGAGGAAATTGAAGTGAATCCAGACCTCACCTATGAAGAAGAACCCATAGAGATTCTGGCTTATGAGGTGAAGCAGCTACGAAATAAGCAGATACCGTTGGTGAAAGTGCTATGGAACCATCATTCGGGCCAATAAGCTACTTGGGAACGAGAGGAGGACATAAGGAGACAGCACCCACAGCTATTCAGAGATTGATACCAAGTAAAATTTCGAGACGAAATTTATTTTAAGAGGGGGAGAATTGTAACACCCCAATTTGTATAGCCTAGTATATTTCACTGTTCCGGTGACCAGTGTCGGTCCGGACAATTAAGAGGATTAGAACCACACTTAAGACAACTAGATAAGCCATAAACACAAATAATTAGTAATTTCTAATTACTTAAGTATAAATAAGAAAAGCAGAACATAAGAAGTTAAACGAGCAATGGGTGACCTTCTCGAGAAGAACTGCGAAGTCGTTTTAAACTCAAATTTTGAACCGTAAAATATGACGCTGCAGTCCTTAGACCCTTATGAACACAGTGGAAAAGAGAAAATCACAAAAAAGAACTGTTAATTCAGTCAAATAATTAGGTCAAGGAGCCAAAAGAAATATTGAATTATTTGCAAACCTGATGAACCGGCGAGGGGCAATTTGGTCAATTGACCCCAAGTGCTGACTCCTGACCTAACTGTCATATAAAATCGGAGAAAAGAAAATTTCAGAATCGAGAATTAAATTAAAGAACTAATAGAAAAATAAATAGAAAAAAAAAGAAAATGAAAAAGTTAAAAAGGTGATGACATCATGCCTGACATCATGCATGATGCCATAAAAGTAATAATTAATATATTTAATTAATTAGATTTTTGGTCTTCCATAAGACAAAATAAATAAAAGAAAATAAGAAAAAAAAAAGATTTCATTATCTTCTTCCTTATCCCATTGCCGCCCTCACTCTCCCTCATTTCTCCATGAAAAGTCCTCCATTAAAGCTTGCTCTCAAGCTTACAATCCTTCATTAAAGCTTAATCACTTCCATAAAAACCTCATTAGAGCTTGTTTTAGTCACTTAAGAAGAAGCTTGGTCATCAAAGAAAGAAGAAAAGAAGAGGGAAATTAGAGAATTCAAATTCAAGTGAGGTAAGCACATCAATTTGAAAGTTTGAGATTTATTTGTTGTGTTTTTAGCTTGAATTACTTGTAAATAAACTTAAAATGAAATGAAACAAATTTTTGAGGCGCTAAGCTGAAATTCGACCAGCATGAAGGGAAGGGTGATTTGCATGATTGAATGGTTTGAATGGGTATAGGAACTTTAATTAGTTGAATGGTTAGGATTAAAGGCTTTGAAAGTAGCTAAATGCATGAGTTGTGAATTAGGGTTTGAACATTAGGGTTTAGAGACCAAAAATATGAGAAAGTGGTAAATGATGTCTTTGACCTAATGTGAAGTGAAAAATGGTCATTTGTGACCTAATGAAGAGTGTTATAGGTGTTTGAATCAAAGCTAAATTCGGATGGAGTATGGTTATGCTGCTGGCAGCATGACCAAATTTCTTTTAAGGGACCAAAAATAAAATTTTACAAGTCCAATTGGTATGGGACCAATTGGGGATGAAAATAAACACTAAATGACACAATTTTCATCCGGGAAGCATACCCAAAAAGTGACCAAAACCTAGTGAACAAATTGACCAAAGTTAGAAAATTGCAGGCTGCCCTATATAAACTGACTAAATGAATAGAGTTTGTTCATTTGGTCATAACTTGAGCTAGGAAGGTTTAAATAACCTGATATTTTACCAGTGGTTAGATGGGATATAGACCTAAAACTTTCATGAAGAACACCAATCCAAATTATGCCATTAACCCAATCAAATTACTGAGCAAAGTTGGATCACTGAATCTGCAGGACTGCAAATTTACCATATGAACAGTAAAGTTTCAATGGCTATAACTCTCTCTAGAAAACTCTGATTTAAGCGATTCTTGAACTGATAGAAACCTAAGACATATTAAAACATTTCATATGAAGAAAATTAGACCAAATTATGGACTTAACTTGATCAAATTGCTGAACGAAGTCGTATCAATAAATCTGCTAGAACTAAAATCTGCAGCATGAACAGTAACCGTATTTTGGACATAACTTAAGCTACAAAACTCCAATTGGAGTGATTCAAAAAGGAGAATAAACTTAAGACAATAGGAACATTTCCTATGAAGGAAGTTTTGCCAAATTCCAACAGAAAAGTGACCAATGGAATAGTGCAACCTTAGACTCCAAAACTGAAAATTTATCAAATTTACCTAAAAGACTTAGAATTTGAATAAACAACCAAAACCAACAAATTTAGTGACCAAAATGTGGTATGTGGGTGAAGTTGGAATTCTCATACCTATTAAGCCTTAGAAAGTCAACAATTTGACTTGAATAGTATAGTGAATAGTAACCCGAAACACAAAATTTCAAGAACGTCGAGTTTAGCACGTTAGAGCTAGGTAAAAGTGAAGTTAAATTTATTTTTAGATTTATGCTAAGTTATGGTACTGAAACACTGTAAAATTGTGTATTTCAGTTGAAAAGAATAACAGGAAAGAACCCGAAGAACCGAGTCAAGGCCAGGAGGTGACTCGTTTGAGGTTTGTGCACAACATCACTACGCTTTAAAATTCATTGATAAAGTGAATGAAATATGTATTTTACTTTTGCTTTAAATTGTGAAAGTTTATTTGTAACATTATTTATGATGTTTTGATTTAAATTGTTGAAAGTTATTTTGTATATTTGAAATGACAATGTTTAGCAAATTGTTAAGATAAGTTTTGAAACCACAGTGTCATGACCATATAGTTGAACACCTCACTAGCATGACTAGTGGGGGTAATTAGTTTCGAATTTTGATTCCTTCTCTGGAGAAGTGTTGAGGTGTGCCAGTAGAAGAGGATGTGAATGGATATCCATATATTTGAGCTAGCTAGCCTTGTGATGTGATTTCTCTTTAGCCTCTGGCTATTGAGATTCTATTTGTTTTGAATGGCATGAACTAACTGTGGGTTTTATGAAATGTGATTTGATACTTCAAAATGAAATTATTTGGGATTAAAATCTCATAATTCATGTTTTGTATTTAATTTGCATATTCAGTTCAATTTTTGAATAAATGTGATTTAAGTTCTGCGTAAAGATTATTTTAGTATGTTGTGCACCACTGAGTCCTAGTACTCATTGATAGCTTTTATTGCTGTCGTAAATATAGAGACTAGAGGTGGAGCAGACTGAGCTCCTGAGGATTGAGGATTTATCGGTTGGAAGTTATCGGGTATAATTTATACCCTGCCTGTAAATATTTATTTTGATATATGTATTGCACATAAATGTATGGATATGTAAATTCGGTCTTGAGCAGCTTGTACAAAGCTTGAGTAAAATTTGTAATAAAATTTAGTTTGAATTTCTTTTAATGTAAAATTTTGCAGTGATGTATATAAATTGTCTATCTTTAATGAAATATGAGTAAATTGATTGATTGATAGTATTTTTATGATTATTACAATTTTTAGAAATTGAGAAATGTTGACTGTTGAATTTTGAGATTTGAGAAATTGTTGAGATTGATTGTGAAATTGAAGTAGTGGTTGAGAAAATTTTTGGAAGTTTTTTTTTTTACAGGTATTTGAAGAACTGTTTTCTCAAAATATAAACGAAACTCTGTCAAAATTTTTATAAAATTTGCAGAAAAATAAATTGGGCCAACAGTTTTAAGTAGTTTCTAATTTCAATTAAATGTTTTAAATACCTATTAGAAAATGCTCACCACTTACCAAAAATAAGAAAATTGTTTTAAAATCCCTTGTAGGGTACTTAATGAGTTATCAGTAGGTGAAGTTCGGTAGTTCATTAGGTATTCTACGGGATCATGTTATGCCTTACAGAGGGGTAAGGTGTGACACATTATTTCATGACATGATGCATAAAGAAGTAGAAGTTTATGTGGATGACATGATCATTAAATCCAGGGGGACTGAAAGCCATGTACGGGGTATTAAGAAAAGTGTTCGAAAGGCTCAAAAAGTATCAGCTGAAGCTAAACCCAGCCAAATGTGTGTTTGGGGAAAGATCAGGAAAGCTGTTGGGATTTATAGTAAGTGAGAAGAGAATAGAGGTGGATCCAGACAAAATTCAAGCCATCTAAGAGATGCCTTCCCCAAAAAACGGAAAGGGATTTGCGTAGTTTCCTAGGAAAATTGAACTATATTTCAAGATTCATCTCTAATCTCACCACCAAGGCTGAACCCATTTTCAAGCTACTTAAGAAGAATAATACTGCCACGTGGGACCAAGCTTGTCAAGAAGCTTTTGAAAGGATTAAGTGGTGACGGGTAGGCCATTAATTTTGTATATGGCAGTTTAGCAAAGCTTGATGGGTTGCATTCTAGGATTGCATGATGACACTGGGAAGAAAGAAAGGGCCATTTACTATTTAAGCAAGAAATTCAATAACTGTGAGTCAATATACTCTTCCTTGAAAAAACCTGTTGTGCATTGGCTTGGACAGTGAATCGACTCAAACATTACATGTTGTATCATAAAACATGGCTCATCTCTATGATGGATCCAATCAAGTATGTGTTTGAAAGCCCTTTCATACCTAGGAGATTAGCAAAATGGCAGGTAATACTTTCTTAGTATGACATAGTCTATATGACAAGAAAAGCAGTAAAAGGGAGTGTGATAGCTGACCTCCTGGCTGAGAACCCAACTAATGATTACAAAGCCTTAGATTTTGAATTCCCAGATGAATATATTAACGCAGTGAGCGATGATGATGAGGGTCCAAATGATCTATGGGAAATGTATTTTGATGAAGCAGTCAATTTAGCCAGTAATGGGATTGGAGCAGTCCTTGTTACCTCAAATGGGAGACATTTCCTAATAGCTGTTAAGCTGAGGTTCGGCTGCACAAACAATGTAGCAGAGTATAAAGCCTGCGTGAGTGGCTTACAGGCGGCCATTGAAATGAAGATAAAGAAATTAGAGGTGTATGGGGATTCAGCTTTGATCATTTACCAAGTCAAAAGGGAGTGGCAAACTAAAGACCCAAAACTGGTCCTATATCAAAGATATCTCCTTGAACTAATCAAGGAATTTGAAGAGATTTCTTTCACTCACCTAAGCCAGGACAAGAACCAATTTGCTGACCCCTTAGCTACTTTGGCGGTGATGACTCAGATGGAGGAAGGGCAAATAACGCAATTATTGCAAATTAAAGAAAGAAGTGAGCCGACATATTGCTTTATGATCGAAGAAGAAATAGATGGAAAACCATGGTATCATGATGTCCAGGTTTACATCAAAAATAGGGAATATCCTCCTGGGGCAAATAGAAACGAAAGGAGAATGATTAGAAGATTAGCAATGGGATATTTCCCTAGTGGAGAAATTTTGTACAAGAGAAGCTTCAACAGTGAATTGTTGAGGTGCGTAAATGCCAAAGAAGCAAAGAGAATTCCATTTGAAACCCATGAGGGGAACTGCGCTACTCATAACAATGGGCATATGATGGCAAAGCAGATCTTAAGGTGGGGTTACTTCTAGACCACTTTGGAAAAGAATTGCATTAAGTACTTCCAGAGGTGTCATAAATGGCAAATTTATGCTAATCAAATAAATGTCCCGCCTCATCAGCTCTACAATCTCGTCTCACCATGGCCTTTTGCAATATGGGGTATCGACGTAATCGGTCCGATTAACCCAAAAGCATCCAATGGGCACAGATTCATTTTAGTAGCCATCGACTACTTCACTAAATGGGTTGAAGCAACTTCATATGCCCACATCACTCAGAACACCTTTCTGAAATTCTTTAAGAATAATATTATCTGTCGGTATGGTCTTCCTGGGAAGTTTGTCACTAATAATGCCAAAAATTTGAATGTTCTGATGATTCAGAAGTTGTGTGATCAATATAAGATACGGCATCTCAATTCATCGCCATATCAGAAAAATGACAGTCACTTATAAAGATTGGCATGATATGCTTCCCTTTGCGCTTCATGCCTATGGAACTACAGTACGAACATCAACCGGGGCAACTCCATATTCGTTGGATTATGGGATGGAAGCTGTTTTGCCAATTGAGGTAGAAATTCCTTCTTTAAGGATTCTAAAAGAGGCAAAACTAGATGAGACGGAATGGGTTCAATCAAGGTTAGATCAGCTGAATTTGATAGATGAGAAAAGACTGATGGCAGTATGCCACGGGCAGTTATACCAAAGAAGGATGGCCAGAGTATTCAATAAGAACGTACGCCCAAGCAGATTCCAATCAGGAGATCTAGTTCTAAAGAAGATCCTCCCAAATCAAAGTGATTCCCCAGGCAAGTGGTCAATAATATATGAAGGGCCTTATGTAGTTAAAAAAGCATTTTCTGGTGAAGCACTCATCTTAACTCACATGGATGGGGAAGAATTGCCAAGGCCGGTGAATGCAGATGCTGTAAAAAGATATTATGCATAAAAAAAAGGGTAGGAGTAAAAACCCAAAACGGAGCTCCCAGCAAAATGAGGGAAAGAAGGTGAAAACACGAAAGGGCACTTTCTGCAAAAGAGCGAGGGGTAAAAATCCGAAAGGACGCCCTAGAAAATAGCATAAAAAAAAGAGTTGGGAGTGAAAACCCGAAAGGGCGCTTCTAGTCAATGACCGCGAAGAAACAAGGATGATTCCGAGATCAAGGGATAGTAAAATACACAACACGCTTTTCAGGAGGTCACTTGAAACGATGGCTATTGAGGGACTTCAAAGTTAACTAAGGATGTTTGTGAGATGTATTTCTGTACTCTTAGCCACAAAATTGTACCTTTATTCTTTTAATGATTATCTTATTACTCCATAAATAAATTTGTGCATATCTCGTCTACCTTGGTTTATGTGCTATTAATTTGTTGAAAGCTTTCTTATAAGATGAGAATTTAAATACAGGTAACTCCATACACTTTACTTTGAGATTTACAGGAGGGCAAAGAATCATCATGGCAACTGGTGCATCTAAGAGGCAAAAAGCTATAAGGACGCTTCTTGCAAAGCCAGCAAAGAGCATTAAAAAATAAAAAAAAAGAGTAGGAGTGAAAACCCAAAAAGGGCGCTCTTGGCAAAATGAGGGAAAGAAGGCGAAAACCTAAAAGAGTGCTTTCTGCAAAATGAGCGAAGAGTGAAAATCCAAAAAGACGCCACAAAAAAGAGAGTAAAAAACAAAACTAGGAGTGAAAACCCAAAAGGGCACTTATAGTTAGAAATGGTAAAAAGTAAGGAAAGAGCCAAAAAGGTGCTGGAGAAAACATGGGCCAAGCCTCAAAACTCATTCTATCACATCTTATCCCTGGTAAGGCATGACATATTCCCGTAGCATACCTAATGAATTACTGAACTCCACCTACCGATAACACATTAGTTATGTTACAAAAGATTTTAAAACAAATCATAGCTTTTTATCTTATCAATTCTTTTGCAGAAAATTGCATGAGAATAGTTAAAATTCCATGTAAACATTTATTGGAAATAATGATAGACTAAATATTGCAAAAGTTACATTTTCATAAGTCTCAAAATAAAATACAAATAGTTACAAACTCAAAATACTTTAGTAATGCAGTACTTTTTAATACAAACTGCTCAATGTCCGTACATCCATACATATAGGTACAAAATACATCCAAAGGAATCACAAGGGTATACCTAACGTAAATACCCACAATCAATACCAAAATGCTGCTTCTAAGTCTCTCACCCGGCGGCCTTCTCCTTTCCCTTACCTGCGATAGCATAAAGAAGCTATCGCTGAATATATCACTCAATGGTGCACAACTAATAACTTTAAAACTTAAGGTAAAACACAATTTATCAAAGCATAATAAATCACATTTTTCTTAAACATGAAAACTTCACAATAGTTCTAAGTCCATAAGAGCCATTTATTGGAATAACATTTCAAAAGAGAAATCACACTTCATAAATCACAATTCACAAAGCATTAGTGTTGCCAACATTAACACACAGTTTAGGCCATGACACAAAATTTCACAATCAGTGCCGTGTTGTACACCACGACAAAGCAATCTCAACCTCACTAACCGTTATTAATGAGGGAAGGGCTAGCTAGCTAATGAGTACTCATGTAGTCTTACCCCACTAACCGTTATTAATGGGAGACATTATCAATATCAATTATCAACCCCAAGTAGCCGTTACTACTGGAGAGTTCTGAAAGGGACTGTCATGCTAACTGTGGTTTCAAAACAGTTTCAAAAAATTTCTCACTCAACAATCACATTTATAAACCAATAAACACATTTAAATTCATCATAATATCCATATAAAGGTGGCAACACCCAAATGTCTTAAATGTAAGAGAAAAACCTTATTTCAGTCAAAGTAAACTTGTTCAAAGCAAACTCATTCATTTTAACACATTCCAAGCAATTTACAAGCTTAAAAACGAAGAAAAGGTTAGTTGTGCACAAACCTTCAATAATTCTCCTTCCTTGTGACCTACTTCTCCTTGTCCGTTTCAACTTCTTTTTCTACTAAAAATACACAAATAGAATACCTCAATACCAATCCTAATTGCTGCCAAGAACTCATTACATGCATGTCTAATGCATCCTAAGTTAGC
Source organism: Hevea brasiliensis (assembly GCF_030052815.1). Lineage (NCBI taxonomy): Eukaryota > Viridiplantae > Streptophyta > Magnoliopsida > Malpighiales > Euphorbiaceae > Hevea > Hevea brasiliensis. Next base: position 99,658,968 of record NC_079496.1, read on the forward strand.
ATTGAAATTTTTAGAATATTTTGGTTTTGGGACATCTTGGTGCCCCAATCTTTGAACCCAATTTCTACCTAGTTTCGATCATAATTTGATGAGGTGTTTTTCATGAAAATTGTTCATTTAGGTCCTAACATTATTTTCCTTTTTGAATCGCCTAATTCGGAGCTGTGTAGCTCAAGTTATGACCAAAATACTTTTACTGTTCACATCACTATTCATCCTATAGATTCAGTTCTAGCAGATTTATCGATCCAACTTCGTTCAGCAATTTGATCAAGTTAAGTCCATAATTTGATCTAATGTTCTTCATAAAAAATGTTCTATTATGTATTAGGTTTCCATCGGTTCAAGAATCGCCTAAATTGGAGTTTTCTAGGGAGAGTTATGGCCATGCAAAATTTACTGTTCATATAGTAAATCTGCAGATTTCCAGATTTCTACAGATTCGGTGATTCAAATTTACTTAGCAGTTTGATTGGGTTAAGTCTATAATTTGGCCTCAAGTTCTTCATATGAAATGTTCTACTATGTCTTAGGTTTCCATCGGTTCAAGAATTGCCTAAATCAGAGTTTTCTAGAGAGAGTTATGGCCATGCAAAATTTATAGTTCATATGGTTACAGGTTCCAAAATTTTGTCTCTAAGTTCAAGGCTCATTTCGGATAGTTTAAGGTCATTTTCGAGGTAGGGTATCTTGACGAAAATTCTAGCCCTATGTCTTAAGTTTCGTTTCCAATTGGTTTCACACCAATTAGAGTTGTGTAACTTAAGTTATGGGCTTCCAAACACACTGAATTTAGTATGCAAAATTCTGCCTTGAGTTCAATTTTTCATTTCTTCAATTACTTCCATTAGCCAACCTCAATTCACATTTAATTCACCCAAAATGACTATAATTTAGCATTGACACATCAATGGCACTTCCTAGCATAAACCCCACAATTTTCAAACACCAAAGTTTGCAATTTTCCCTAATCCTACCATTTCATTACTTCCATTCATCAACCCAATGTCAATTCAAACTAAATAAACCTCAAATGATCATAATTTAATACTACACAAACTAATTTCACTCTCTAGCACCAAAACCCAATTTACCCATGAACCCTAATCTTCCATAATTCAATTTATGCTATCCTATGAAATCTTACTACTCTCAATCATGCATACTACTTCAATTTAACTTAGATTTATCATCAATTTAACTAAAATACATAAAAATCCTAATTTTCCCTAAGTTGGTCAAAACCCTAGTTTAGATTTCCATACAAGTTTCCTTTCAATTTCTCATGTTATTTCATCATACCCAAACTTGATTTAAAGCATACTTGGTAAATCAAGCATGAAAGAGAGAGCTTACCTCACTTGATGATTTTTTCCACTTCCAATCTCTTCCAAATCTTGTTCCTCTTCTAATCTCTTATTTCCCCTTACTTTTAATCTCTAAATCAAAGATGAATTTGATGTTCTCTACCAATTAGATGTAAAACCCATGGAGGAAAAGCAAGAAATTGAGTTTTGAGAATGGGTGTCAATGGAGAAAAAAGAAAGAAGAAGAGAGAAAGAAAGAGAGAAGGAGAGAGAGTGAGTGGTAACTAAATGAGAAAGAAAGGGAAGAAATAGCTTTTTAATTTGTCTTATCTTTTATATATATATTTATTCCCAAAATTAGTTTATTTCAATTGAAAATTTTAATTGTGTCAAAAATGTCATAAAACTTACAATTTTATTTCCTTTCTTTTCTTTTTATATTTACACTAAATTTTCCTCAATATTTCTTCATAATTTAATAATTTATTTTTATTTAATTAAATTGACATTTTTGTCAAAAAAATCAACTCTTAAAGTGAATTGACCAAAATGCCCCTTATCGGGTCATAATATCTCTTTTACAATATACCTAGTGAATCCTTATATTTTTAGGTCACTTGAATTTTTATTGTGCCTATCTCAATTAATTTTCTATTTATTTTTGATCTTTAATGTGTCTTTGAATAGTACTAGCCACGGACCAAAACTGATACTATTCATAACTCAGAGGTTCGAGGTGTTACAATTCTCCCCTCCTTAAAAAAAAATTTCGTCCTTGAAATTTACTTGGTCTCAGTCTCTGAATAGCTGTGGGTGCTGTCTCCTCATGTCCTCCTCACACTCCCATGTAGCCTCTTGGCCTGAATGATGGTTTCACAACACTTTTACTAGAGGTATTAGCTTGTTCCTTAGCTGCTTCACCTCATATGCCAAGATCTTTATGGGCTCTTCATCATATGTCAAGTCTGGATTCACCTCAATCTCCTCTACTAACAAAATGTGAGAGGGGTCTGATCTGTATCTGCTCAACATGGAGATATGGAAGACATTGTGAATCTTTTCCAACTCCGGAGGCAATAAAAGTCTATATGCCAATGGACCCACTCTTTCCAGAACCTCATATGGCCCAATGAAGCTAGGACTTAGTTTCCCCTTTCTACCAAACCTCATGATCCTCTTCCATGGGGAAACTTTCAAGAATACCTTGTCACCCACATTGTACCAAATATCTCTTCTCTTTAGGTTAATGTAGGATTTCTGTCTATCTGTTGCAACTTTGAGTCTGTCTCTAATGAGCTTAATCTTTTCTTCCATCTGCTGCACTAATTCTAGGCCAATCAACTTCCTCTCACCCACTTCATCCCAACACAAGGGAGTTCTACACTTTCTGCCATAAAATGCTTCGTATGGAGGCATCCCGATGCTTGACTGATAACTGTTATTATAGGCAAATTCAATTAAAGGCAAGTGGGTGTCCAAACTCCCTTCAAACTTAATCACACAGGCCCGAAGCATATCCTTCAAAATCTGAATGATCCTTTCAGATTGGTCGTCTGTATGTGGATGGAATGCTGTACAGAAGTTCAATCTAGTTCCTAAGGCTTTTTGGAGACTACCCCAGAATCTAGAAGTGAACCTTGGGTCTCTGTCCGACACAATAAACACTGGCACTCCATGTAACCTCACCACATCATCAATGTACATATTGGCCAATCTTTCCAGGCTGTAATCCATCCTCACTGGCAAAAAGTGTGCAGACTTGGTCAATCTATCAACAATAACCCAAATTGCATCATGATTCTTTTGTGTACGTGGAAGTCCTGTCATGAAATCCATAGTGATTCTTTCCCATTTCCACTCGGGAATTGGCAATGGCTATAGCAACCCTGCAGGCACTTGGTGTTTTGCCTTTACTTGCTGACAAGTTAGGCATTTTGCAACATATTCTGCAATGTCTTTCTTCATTCCTCTCAACCAATAGTGCTCTTTCACACTTCTGTACATTTTGGTTCCACCAGGGTTCATTGAAAATAGTGAATCATGTGCTTCCTTTAAAATGGTCTACCTCAGTTCAACATTCTCAGGAATGCACATTCTGCCCTTATATAACAACAAGCCCTCATCATTTACTGATAATTCTGGTTTCTGGCCATCCTGAGCCTCTTCCATCAACTTCACATACTTATCATCCTTCTGTGCAATTGCTTTAATTTGTTCTGCCAGCATTGGCTTCACTTGCCAAGTAGCTACCATCTGACCATCTTCATTAATCTCCAAATTAGCATGCAATGTCCTTAACTCATGCACCATGGACAATGGAGAAACCCTCAAACTAGCCATAGTCTTGCCACTTAAAGCATCAGCTATAACATTAGCTTTTCCAGGCTGATAGTCTATCAAACAATCATAATCTTTTATCAGCTCTAACCATCTCCTCTGCATCAAATTTAACTCCTTTTGTATGCCCAAGTACTTCAAACTTTTATGATCTGTGTATATATAACATCTCTCCCCATACAAATAATGTCTCCAGATCTTCAAGGCAAAGACAATGGCTGCCAGCTCCAAGTCATGCATGGGATAATTCCTCTCATGCGATTTAAGCTGGCGTGAAGCATAGGCAATGATGTTTCTATCTTGCATCAACACACAGCCTAATCTGTTATGAGAAGCATGGTATACTCCTTACCCAAAGTGGGTAAGGTTAAGACTAGAGCTTCAGTTAAACACCTCTTTAACTCATCAAAACTTTCCTAGCACCAATCAGTCCACTGAAATTTTACATCCTTTCTAAGTAGCTTGGTTAGTGGAGATGCTAGCATGGAGAATCCTTTCACAAACCCTTGGTAATACCCAGCTAAACCAAGGAAACTCTGAACTTCCGTGACATTTCTAGGTGGTTCCAATTAAGAATGGCTTCTACTTTACTAGGATCCACCTAGATACCTTCTGCAGATACAATATGCCCCCAAAATGTAATCTCCTTAGCCAAAACTCACATTTTGATAGTTTGGCATACAACTGCTTCTCCCTCAAAGTCTGCAATACTATCCTCAAGTGCTTATCGTGTTCCTCTGCATTCTTTAAGTACACCAAAATATCATCAATGAACACCACAACAAACTGGTCCAAATATGGCCTGAAGATAGTGTTCATCAGGCCCATAAAAGCAGCTGGAGCATTAGTCAACCCGAATGGCATTACCAATAACTCATAGTGGCCATATAGAGTCCTAAAGGCAGTTTTAGGAATACTTTGCTCCTGCACCCTCAACTGGTAGTAGCCCGATCTCAAGTCAATTTTAGAGAATACAGTTGCATCCTTCAACTGATCAAACAAATCATCGATCCATAGCAGAGGATATCTATTCTTTATAGTCACCTCATTCAACTGTCTATAGTCTATGCATAGGTGAAGAGTACCATCCTTTTTCTTCACAAATAACACTTGTGCTCCCTAAGGTGACACACTAGGGCGGATAAAACCCTTATCTAACAATTCCTGCAATTGCACCTTCAACTCTTTCAACTCTGCAGGTGCCATCTTTTAAGGAGTGATGGAGATTGGCTCCACACCAGGCATAGTCTCAATTTCAAACTGCACCTCTCTTTCCAGAGGCAATCCCAGCAATTCTTCTGGAAAGACATCCAGAAAATTCCATACCGTAGGAATATCTTTAAGATCTGGACTCCCCACCTAGGTGTCTATCATATGAGCTAGATAAGCTTCACATCCCTTTCTAATCATCTTTCTAGCTAGTGCAGCTGAAATGATGTTGGATGGCAATAACTGCCTCTCTCCATGTATCACTACGTCTGCGTACTCGGGAAGACCAAAAGTGACTGTCTTTAGTCTACAGTCGATCATGACGTGATGCCTGGCTAACCAATCCATACCCAAAATGATATCATAATCTCGGAAGGGCATGTTAATTAAATCTGATAGGAATGTATGTCCTTGGATCACCAAAGGACAATCCTTATACAAATTCTTCACCCTAACCTCATGCCCTAAGGGACTAGTCACTAGCACATCATAATCCATTTTTAAGCAAAGAGTGGCAATAGAACATGCAATACTGGCACTAGCATAAGAATGTGTAGAACCAAGGTCAAACAGTACATATACATCTCTACCAAAGATGGAGAAAGTACCAGCCACAACATCTGATGTCTCAGCTTCCTCCCTCTGGTGCATGGTGTACACCCTGGCTGATGCACCACTCTGCTCTGGTTGGCTCGCTCTGCCCTAGCTGCAAGAAGTGTTACCTCTACCCCTGCCTCGGCCTCTACCAGCTCTCTGTTGTCCTCTGGAAGCAGAACCTTAAACAGATCCCTCAATGGTGGTAGGTGGCCCAAACCTGCGAGCACTAGTGCAATCTTTAGCAAAATGCCCACTTCCACCACAGTTGTAACAGGCTCCTATGGCCTTATAACATACTTCTCCATGATTCTTGCCACAGGTTTCACAGGTACGAGCGGGAAAGGAACCCCTAAATGTCTGCTATCTGGATCTTGGTGGCCTCTGCCCTGAGAATCTTTCCCTACTAGATCCTCTTTTACTTGGTCCCCCAAAGCTTTTCCTCTTACCCGAATTGTTACTTAGACTCTGACTTGTAGGCTTACTGCTCTTCTCTTTTTCAGTGGTTACCTTCTCAGATGCCCCTTCCAGTTTTATCCTTTCCAATTCAAGGGCTTGTGATATCAACCCAGAGAAGTTGTCATATCGAGACCCAACCACTTGCAATCTCAAACTAGGCCTTAAACCGGCCTCAAACCGTTTGCATCTGTCTCTACTGGTAGTGAGTAGGCTTTCAGCATAGTGGCTGAGGTGAGAAAAGTCTCTTTCATACTCGGCTATAGTCTTGTTCCCTTGCTTCAAACTAAGAAACTCCTGTAGCTTCATATCCATATAGGTATCAGGAACATACTTCTATCTAAACTCCCTTAGAAAGTCATCCCATGCTAGCACTGGCGGCTCAGCCAAACTGTGGGGAATGGCCTTCCACCACTCATATGTATCTCCATACACCAGGGACATTGAATATTCAAACTTCAACTCATCTATTCAGTGCAATTTCTTGAAGACCCTCTTCATCCGTTCTAACCATTGCTCAGCTTCCCAATGGGTTCATTGTACCCTTGAACTCTGTTGCCCCATACTTCATTAACTTGACATATTGTCTGGCTGGGGATGGTGGTTGCACCTGGAGGAGCTTGCATAGGAGCTTGGACTGGTATATTGCCAGCCATTTGCTGAAATAGTGCAGCCATCTACTGAGCGAACTGAGCAAGAAACTGTATGGGTGGGATGGGTGCAGCTGATCCACTGGTATTCTGAGGAGCTGGGGCTTTCCCCTGTACCTCGGCTGCTACTAATTGCTCTATTGTGTGATCCCTCTCTTCCATACTGAATCACAAAAAATTCTACTCCTTGGACAATCAACACAAGGAGATTTCCCTCCATTAGTCCATATTTATGATGTAATGCACTATATGTATCAATAAATGACAGTTGAGCAGTTGTACTTATCAAAAATTTTCAAACATGCAATTTCAAAAATTGAATAAAAACCAAAGCTCTGATACCACTAAAACATGTCACACCTTATCCCTGGTAAGGCATGACATGTTCCTGTAGCATACCTAATGAATTACCGAACTCCACCTACAGATAACCCATTAGTTATGTTATAAAGGATTTTAAAACAAATCATAGCTTTTTATCTTATCAATTCTTTTACAGAAAACTACATGAGAATAGTTAAAATTCCATGTAAGCATTCATTAGAAATAATGATAGACTAAATATTGCAAAAGTTACATTTTCATAAGTCTCAAAATAAAATACAAATAGTTACAAACTCAAAATACTTTAGTAATGCAGTACTTTTTAATACAAACTGCTCAATGTCTGTACATCCATTCATATAGGTACAAAATACATCCAAAGGAATCACAAGGGTATACCTAACGTAAATACCCACAATTAATATGAAAATGCTACTTCCAAGTCTCTCACTCGGCAACCTTCTCCTTTCCCTTACCTGTGATAACATAAAGAAGCTATCGCTGAGTATATCACTCAGTGGTGCACAACTAATAACTTTAAAACTTAAGGTAAAACACAATTTGTCAAAGCATAATAAATCACATTTTTCTTAAGCATAAAAACTTCACAATAGTTCTAATTCCATAAGAGCCATTTATTGGAATAACATTTCAAAAGAGAAATCACACTTCATAAATCACAATTCACAAAGCATTAGTGTTGCCAACATCAACACATAGTTTAGGCCATGACACAAAATTTCATGATCAGTGCCGTGTTGTACACCACGACAAAGCAATCTCAACCTCACTAACCATTATTAATGAGGGAAGGGCTAACTAGCTAATGAGTACTCATGTAGTCTTAACCGACTAACCGTTATTAATGGGAGACATAATCAATATCAATTATCAACCCCAAGTAGCCGTTACTACTGGAGAGTTCCGAAAGGGACTATCATGCTAACTGTGGTTTTAAAACAGTTTTCAAAAATTTCCCACTCAATAATCACATTTATAAACCAATAAACACATTTAAATTCATCATAATATCCATATAAAGGTGGCAACACCCAAATTTTTTAAATGCAAGAGAAAAACCATATTTCAGTCAAAGTAAACTTGTTCAAAGCAAACTCATTCATTTTAACACATTCCAAGCAATTTACAAGTTTAAAAACAAAGAAAAGGTTAGTTGTGCACAAACCTTCAATAATTCTCCTTCCTTGTAACCTACTTCTCCTTGTCTGTTCTAACTTCTTTTTCTACTAAAAATACACAAATAGAATACCTCAATACCAATCCCAATTGCTGCCAAGAACTTATTATATCTATGTCTAATGTATCTCAAGTTAACTTTTGGGACAGCTTGGTGCCCCAATCTTTGAACCCATTACCTAGTTTCGATCATAATTTAGTGAGGTGTTCTTCATGAAAATTGTTCATTTAGGTTTTAAATTTATTTTCCTTTTTGAATTGCCTAATTCGGAGCTGTGTAGCTAAAGTTATGACCAAAACACTTTTACTGTTCATCTTGCAGATTCAGTTCTGGAAAATTTATCGATCCAACTTTGTTAAGCAATTTGATCAAGTTAAGTCCATAATTTGGTCTAATGTTCTTCAAAAAAAATGTTCTACTCTGTCTTAGGTTTCCATCGGTTCAAGAATTGCCTAAATCGGAGTTTTCTAGAGAGAGTTATGGCCATGTAAATTTTACTATTCATATAATAAATCTGCCGATTTCCAGATTTCTACAGATTCGATAATTTAACTTTACTTAGCAGTTTGATTGGGTTAAGTCCATAATTTGGCCTCCAGTTCTTCATATGAAATATTTTAATATGTCTTAGGTTTCCATCAGTTCAAGAATCTCCTAAATCAGAGTTTTCTAGAGAGAGTTATGGCAATGCAAATTTTACTGTTCATATTGTCAAATTCTACAGGTTCTAGAATTTTATCTCTAAGTTCAAGGCTCATTTTGGATAGCTTAAGGTCATTTGTAGGGCAGGGTATCTTCACGAAAATTATAGCCCTATGTCTTAAGTTTCATTTCCAATTGGTTTCACACCAATTGGAGTTGTGTAGCTTAAGTTATGGGCTTCCAAACACACTGAATTCAGTGTGAAAAATTATGCCCTAAGTTCAATTTTTTATTTCTTCAATTACTTCCATTAACCAACCTCAATTCACATTTAATTCACCCAAAATGACTATAATTTAGCATTGACACATCAATGGCACTTCCTAGCACAAACCCCATAATTTTCAAACACCAAAGTTTGTAATTTTCCCTAATCCTACCATTTAATTACTTTCATTCATTAACCCAATGTCAATTCAAACTAAATAAACCTCAAATGATCATAATTTAACACTACACACACCAATTTCACTCTCTAGCACCAAAACCCAATTTCCCTATGAACCCTAACCTTCTATAATTTAATTTATGCAATCTCATAAAATCTTACTACTCCTAATCATGCATACTACTTCAATTTAACTTAGATTTATTATCAATTTAACTAAAATACATAAAACCCTAATTTTCCCTAAGTTGGCCAAAACCCTAGTTTAGATTTCCATACATGTTTCCTTTCAATTTTTCATGTTATTTCATCACACCCAAACTTGATTTAAAGTATACTTGGTAAATCAAGCATGAAAAGAGAGAGCTTACCTCACTTGATGATTTTTCCCACTTCCAATCTCTTCCAAATCTTATTCCTCTTCTAATCTCTTGTTTCCCCTTGCTTTTAATCTCTAAATCAAAGATTAATTTGATGTTCTCTACCAATTAGATGAAAAACCCATGGAGGAAAAGCAAGGAATTGAGTTTTGAGAATGGGTGTCAATGGAGAAAAAAGGAAGAAAAATAAAGAAAGAAAGAGAGAAAGAGAGAGAGTGGGTAGTAACTAAATGGAAAAGAAAGGGAAGAAATGACTTTTTAATTTGTCTTATCTTTTATATATATTTATTCTCAAAATTAGTTTATTTCAATTAAAAATTTTAATTGTGTCAAAAATGTCATAAAACTTATAATTTTATTTCCTTTCTTTTCCTTTTATATTTACACTAAATTTTCCTCAATATTTCTTCATAATTCAATAATTTATTTTTATTTAATTAAATTGACCTTTTGGTCAAAAAAATCAACTCTTAAAGTGAATTGACTAAAATGCCCCTTATTGGGTTATAATCCCTCTTTTACAATATACCTGGTGAATCCTCATATTTTTAGGTCACTTGAATTTTAATTGTGTCTATCTCAATTAATTTTCTATTTATTTTTGATCCTCAAGGTGTCTTTAAATAATACTAGTCACGGACTAAAAATGGTACTATTCATAACTTGGAGGTTCGGAGTGTTACACATTCTGACCTTTTTCATTAATCGTTTATCTTCGGGATCTTGTTAAGTGAACATTTTTTGGAATAACACCCTGCATCAGATTTGCTATGCGAGCATTTGAGGTATATACACAAAACTTATCTATGATAGTTAGCTAAGTCAGATCCAAGTTGATTTTAATTTCCTATTATCAACCTCTGGATTCAAGATCCAAGTTGATTTTAATTTCCTGTTATCAACCTCTGGATTCAAGATCCAAGTTTATTTTAATTTTTAGCATTTTAAATTCCTGTTATCAACCTCTGGGTTCAAGATCAAAGTTCATTTTAATTTCATATTATCAACCTCTGGATTCAAGATCCAAGTTGTTTTAATTTACAGCATTTAAGTTCCTGTTATCAAGCTCTGGATTCAAGATCCAAGTTGATTTTAATTTTCTATTATCAAGCTCTGGATTCAAGATCCAATTTGATTTTAATTTCCTGTTATCAACCTCTAGATTCAAGATCCAAGTTTATTTTAATTTACAGCATTTAATTTTTTATTATCAACCTCTGGATTCAAGATCCAAGTTGATTTTAATTTCCTGTTATCAACCTCTGGATTCAAGATCCAAGTTGATTTTTATTTCCTATTATCAGCTTCTGGATTCAAGATCCAAGTTGATTTTAATTTTTAACGCTTTAATTTCCTGTTATTAACCTCTGGGTTCAAGATCCAAGTTGATTTTAATTTACTGTTATTAACCTCTGGATTCAAAATCCAAGTTGATTTTAATTTTTAGTATTTTAATTCCTGTTATTAACCTCTGGATTCAAGATCCAAGTTGATTTTAATTTATAGCATTTTAATTTTCTGTTATCAACCTCTGGATTCAAGATCCAAATTGATTTTCATTTTCTGTTATCAACCTCTGGATTCAAGATTCAAGTTGATTTTAATTTTTAGTACTTTAATTTCCTGTTATCAACCTCTGGGTTCAAGATCCAAGTTGATTTTGATTTCCTGTTATCAACCTATGGATTCAAGATCCAAGTTGATTTTAATTTTTAGCACTTTAATTCCTATTATTAACCTCTGAATTCAAGATCCAAGTTGATTTTAATTTTCAGTACTTTAATTTCCTATTATCAACCTCTGGATTCAAGATTCAAGTTGATTTTAATTTCTAGCACATTAATTTCCTGCTATTAACCTTTGGATTCAAGATCCAAGTCGATTTTGATTTTCAGCATTTAATTTCTTGTTCTCAACCTCTGAGTTCAAGATCCAAGTTGATTTTAATTTTCAGTACTTTGATTCTTGTTTTTAATATATGGATTTAAGGTCCAAGTTGTTTTTAACTTCTCGTATTTCTCTTTTATCAACCTCTGAATCCAAGACTCAAATTGATTTAAATTCCCAATGCTATAATTTACAGTATTTTATTTCAAAATTTCATCTGCCCAAAATATGGTTCTAAATCTTTACATGATTCCTGGACAAGAGAATTTCATTCTCTTTAATAGAAATTATGCAAAGAAGGGTAGCTGTAGACACCATATTTTGGTCGACCCTCAAATGCAATGTTCTTTTAAAATTGAAATTTCATTATATTATCCGTTCTCAACCGATGACTTAATCACAGGTCACTTTTCCAAACTCAGCAATGGCTTGTCTTGGAATAACTCGATCTCACATTCGAGTTAGATTGCTTTCCTATCTCTTTGTCTTTATCCGATGTGTTCGGATCGATATTGGATCTTTGGACCATTCAATCTTACATGCTATTATTTTCCCATCTCTCTATGTTCAAATACCTCAAAATTCCAAATCTGCATATAGTTTTGCGATCAAGTATCTTGCTCGAATTGTTCAAACATTTCTCAACAAAGCTAAGGCTTTATCCAATCTCTAAATAATGATTCTGACCCAAAGAAGCTCAAGTCATTTTCAAATCTTCACAATTCTACCAAATCGCTCTTTAAATGTTTCGAAGTTTCAGTCGATATTCGGTCACAGCACCATCCGATCTCATGTTCACATGTAATGATTTTCTGATCTCTTGAAGTGGCTTAATGTTTTATGATTAATGACCAGCCTCAGGTTTAATGTTCAACTGTATTCAATTGATTAAGTACTCAGGCAATTTGGTTTGGATGTTTTTCGATCTCATCAAGAAAATTGGGCATGAAAAAGACTTAGATTCATTTCAAAATATAAAAATATACAAGTCATTCGGTAGGAGGGTCTCCCCTAACCTGCTCTTCAAGTGCATTTTTAGTTTTATCATTCCCTCTCTCTCAGGCTCCTCCTCACTGTCTTCTTCATCTCTTGGGATGAGATCCACCATCTAGGAGAAGTCTTCCTCAGGATGGCGCTTTGCGAGCTCGACCAGAAGATCGCCATAAGCATTCACAAAAGCACCAGCCTCTCTCGCCATAGCCTCTTCTTCTTTTGCCTTGATCTCTTCGGTAAAGCAAGTGACATTAGCAGATCGGCAGATTCGAGAGTCTTCAAGTTCCCGCTCCAGTTTAGCTATCCTTTCCTCATAAGATTTCGCACGATCTTCTATCTCGGCAATGTAGTCCTGGGTAGTAAAGAGTTGGGCCTTGGCGGAAGATGCATCTTAGACTGCCTTCAGAATCTCCTGTCTTAAGAGATGAGCCTTTTCTCTAATCATATATTGGTTTGCAATAGCCTCCAAACCTAGGCTCATCGTCTAAGCCAGGAGATCATCAATGCTATCCTAGGCCAATCTATTCCTATCTTCTTAAAAACAGATGGTGGTGCCCAGGACCTTGGCTAGGTCAGGATTACCCCGAACTGAATGGTTCCTTTCCAGAGAATGGATAAGGACCTGAGCACCTTAAGAAAGAGTCCTTACGGCCGGTCGGGAAGGCTCCCCTTCTGCACTTGAAGAGACCGGTGGAGGTGGAGGTTCGACCTGTTGAGGTAGAGAAGGAACTACCTCTACCTCTGAGGCTAGCTGCTCTGGAGGTCGAAATGGAGAGCTTGGTACTTCTACCAAGTCCCACCTTGGTGTCTGAGCGGCAGTAACAGCAGTAACTTTCATCTCCCACACATTCTGGGTGTCACACCTTACCCCTCTGTAAGGCATAACATGATCCCGTAGAATACCTAATGAACTACCGAACTTCACCTACCGATAATTCATTAAGTACCCTAAAAGGGATTTTAAAACAATTTTCTTACTTTTGATAAATGGTGAGCATTTTCTAATAAATACTTAAAACATTTAGTTAAAATTAAAACTAGTTAATATTTTTGGCCCATTTTATTTTTATGCAAATTTTATAAAAATTTTGACAGAGTTCCCTCTGTATTTTGAGAAAACAGTTCTTCAAATACCTGTAAAAAAACACTTCTAAAATTTTCCTCAACAACTGCTTCAATTTCATACTCAATCTCAATCAATTTCTCAACACATTTATCAACTTTCAAATTTCAAATCCACTGTCCAATGATCATCAAAATACCTAGCAATCCATTTCATTCAAATTAAATAAAATAGTTTCATTCGTATTTCATTAGAAACAAAACGCATTATTACAAAATTTACATTAAGAGAATTTCAAACTACAATATATATTACAACTTTATACAAATTTTATACAAACTACTCTAGACCCATTTACATGTCCATACTTTTATATGCAATACATACATCAAAAGAAGTATTTACAATTAGGGTATAAATTATACCCGATGATTTTAAGCTGATAGCTCCTCACACCTCAGCAACTCAGTCTGCTCCTCCTCTAGTCTCTATATCTACGACAGCAATAGAAGCTATCGCTGAGTACTAGGACTCAGTGGTGCACAACATACTAAAATAATCTTTATGCAAAACTTAAATCACATTTATTCAAAAATTTGGCTGAACTTGAGAATTAAGTACAAATCATGCATTGTGAGATTTTAAATGCAAACCAAGTGCATTTCAAAGTATCAAAACACATTTCATAAAACCCACAGTTAGATCATACCATTCGAAACAAATAGAATCTCAATAGCCAGAGGCTAAAGAGAAATCACATCACAAGGCTAGCTAGCTCAAATATATGGATATCCATTCACATCCTCTTCTACTGGCACACCTCAACACTTCTCTAGAGAAGAAATCAAAATTCAAAACTAATTACCCCCACTAGTCGTGCTAGTGAGGTGTTCAAATATATGGTCATGACACTGTGGTTTCAAAACTTATCTTAATAATTTGCTAAACATTGTCATTTCAATATACATAATAACTTTCAACAATTTAAATCAAAACATCATAAGAATGCCATAATCCAATATTTCACATTATTCAAAACAATATGCAAAAGATGATTACAAAAAGTATACGTTGTGCACAAACCTCAAATGAGTCTCCTGTTGGCCTTGACTCGACTCCTTGGGTTCTGTCACGGTATTCCTTTCCACTGAAACACACAATTTCACAGTGTTTCAGTACCATAACTTAGCATAAATCCAAAAATAAATTTAACTTAACTTTTACCTAGCTCTAACGTGCTAAATTCGACGTTCTTGAAATTTTGTGTTTCGGGTTACTATTCACTATACTATTCAAGTCAAATTATTGACTTTCTAAGGTGTAATAGGTATGGGAATTCCAACTTTACCCACATACCACATTTTGGTCACCAAACTTGTTAGTTTTGGTCATTTTCTCAAAACCTAGGTCTTTTAGGCAAAATTGCCAAATTTTTCAGTTTTGGTGTTCCTAATTGTACTATTTCATTGATCAGTTTACTGTTAGAATTTGGCAAAACTTTCTTCATAGAAAATGTTCCTTATTGTCTTAAGTTTATTCTCCTTTTTGAATCACTCCAATTGGAGTTTTGTAGCTCAAGTTATAAGCAAAATATATTTACTGTTCATGCTGCAGAATTTTGGTTCTGCAGATTTGTTGATCCAACTTCATTCAGCAATTTGATCAAGGTAGGTCCATAATTAGGTCTAATTTTCTTCATATGAAATGTTCTACTATGTCTTAGGTTTCCATCGGTTCAAGAATCGCCTAAATCGGAGTTTTCTAGAGAGAGTTATAGCCATTGAAACTTTACTATTCATATGGCAATCTGCAGTTTGCAGATTCAGGTCACCAACTTTGCTCAGTAATTTGATTAGGTTAATGACATAATTTGGGCTGGTGTTATTCATGAAAGTTTTAGGTCCATATTCATCTAACCCCTGGTAAAATTTCAGGTCATTTTGACCTGTCTAGCTCGAGTTATGACCAAATGAACAAACACTGTTTATTTGGTCAGTTTGTGCAGTGGCAGCCTGCTATTTCTCAACTTTGGTCACTTTATTCACTAGGTTTTTGTCACTTTTTTGCCAGGCTTCCTAAATGAAAATTGTGTCATTTAGTGCTTATTTTCATCCCCAATTGGTCCCATATCCATTAGACTTGTAAAATTTCATTTTTGGCCCCTTAAAAGAGGTTTTGGTCATGCTGCCAGCACATGACCTTATCCAATCCGAATTGTCTTTTAATTCCAACATTTCTAACACACCTCATTTGGTCACAAATGACCATTTTTCACTTCACATTAGGTCAAAGATACCATTTACAAGTTTTTCACATTTTTGGTCTCTAACCCTAAGTGTCCCAAAACCCTAACTTACTAACTTGTTGCATTTAACTAATTCAAAACATTTAATCATGATCATTCAACACCAATAAGCTCACATACACCTTTAAATTCACCAAGTTCATGCATACACATCCTCAAACCTTAGTTGACTAAAATTTAGGTTTGGTCCTTCAACAATTTATTTCATTTCATTTTTCCACAATTTCTAGTGTAATTCAACTACTTAATTATGAATTTAAACATTATATTAAAAACTAACCACTAACCTCTTTTGTTGAATTTCTCCCTCTTCAAATCTTCTTTCTTTCCTCTTCTTTTTGTTGTCAAGATGCTTGTCAAAGTCCGAGAACAAGATTTACTTAAGGGAGTTAGGGAGTTTATAAATTAAAATCAAGCTTTTGAAAGCTTGAGATGGGTGTTAATGGTGGAAAGAAAATGAGAGAAATGAGAGAGAAAGGGGTGACGGGAATGGAGGAGAAGCAATTAAATTTTTTTTTTTCTTTTTCTTTTTCTTTTCTTTTAAGTATTTTGTCTTTAGGAAGACCATAAATTCCAATTTAATTAATTATATTAATTATGACTTTTGGCATCATGCATGATATCATGCATGATGTCATCTTCCTACACCTTTTTAACTTTTTCATTTTCTCTTCTTTTTTTATCTATTAGTTCTTTAATTTTATTCTCGATTCCAAGATTTTCTTTTTTCCGATTTTATTTGACAGTTAAGCCAAGAGTCAGCTCTCGGGGTCAATTGACCAAATTGCCCCTCGCCGGTTCATCCCGGTTTGCAATTAATTCCATATTTCTTCCTGCTTCCTGACCTAATTATTTGACTGGCTTAACAGTTATTTTTCGTGATTTTCTCTTTTCCACTGTGTTTATAAGGGTCCTAAGGACCGCAGCGTCACTTTTTACGGTTCGAAATTTGAGTTTAAAATGACTTCGCAGTCATTCCCGAGAAGGTCACCCATCGCTGTGACTCTCGGCTCGTTTAACTTCTTCTGTTCTGTTTTTCTTATTTATACTTAACTAATTGAACATTACTAATTATTTGTGTTTATGGCTTATCTAGTTGTCTTAAGTGTGGTTCTAATTCTCTTAATTGTCCGGACCTACACCGGTCACCTAAACAGTGAAATCTACCAGGCTATGCAAACGGGGGTGTTACAATTCTCTCTCCCTTAAAATAAATTTCGTCTCGAAATTTTACCTTGTACTAATCTCTGAATAGCTGTGGGTGCTGTCTCCTCAGTTTGCTGAATAATTTCAGGTCCAATCATCTTTCTTTCACCCATGTCATCCCAACACAACGGGATTCCACATTTTCTGCCATACAAAGCTTCATATGGAGGCATCCCAATGCTTGATTGGTAGCTGTTGTTGTAAGCAAACTCAATCAAAGGCAAGTGTGTATCCCAACTGCCTTCAAATTCAATCACACAAGCCCGTAGCATGTCCTACAAGATCTGAATTACCCTTTCAGACTAGCCGTCTGTCTGCGGGTGGAATGTAGTACTGAAGTTTAATCTAGTTCCTAGGGCTCTCTGAAGACTACCCCAGGATCTAGAAGTGAACCTAGGATCTCTGTCTGATACGATGGATACTGGGACTCCATGCAGTCTCACAATCTCATCAATGTACAACTTGGCCAATCTTTTTAAACTATAGTCCATCCGAACTGGGAGAAAATTAGCAGACTTGGTTAGTCTGTCAACAATGACTCAAACTGCATCATGACTCTTCTGTGTCCTCGAAAGTCCCAATACAAAATCCATCGTTATTCTTTCCCATTTCCATTCTGGTACTGGTAGTGGATGTAACAACCCAGCGGATACTTGATGCTCTGCCTTTACTTACTGACAAGGTAGGCATTTAGAAATAAACTCTGCCACATCTCTTTTCATACCCATCCACCAGTAATGCTCCTTTAGCCCCCTATACATTTTTGTGCCACCAGGATGCATGGCAAAAGGAGACTCATGTGCTTCCTTCAAAATGATCTGCCTCAAATTAACATCATTAGGAACACACATTCTACCCTGGTGTAGCAATAGACCATCATCTCTGATTGATAATTCTGGTTTCTTGCCCTTTCGGACTTCTTCCATCAGCTTCTCTGTTCTGAGTAGCCATTCTAATCTGATCAATCAACACTGGCTATACATGCCATGCAACTGCTGTCTGCCCATCATCATTAATCTCTAAGTTGAAATGCAATGATCTCAACTCATGTACCATAGACAAAGGAGTAACTCGTAGACTTGCCATAGTCTTGCGACTTAAGGCGTCAGCCACAACATTAGCTTTTCCTAGCTGATAGTCTATCAGACAATTATAGTCTTTTATCAACTCTAACCATCTCCTCTGTTTCAAATTCAGCTCTTTCTGGGTGCCCAAATACTTCAAACTCTTATGATCTGTGTAGATGTAACACTTTTCCCCATACAAATAGCGTCTCCAGATCTTAAGAGCAAACACAATAGCTGCAAGCTCCAAATCATGTGTTTGATAATTCCTCTCATGCGGTTTCAGCTGGCGTGATGCATAGGCAATGACATTTCGACCTTACATCAATACACAGCCTAACCAATTGTGAGAAGCATCACTGTAAACGGTGTATTCTTTACCCGGTGTAGGTAAAGTCGATCGAGCTTCACCAAACATTTCTTCAATTCATCAAAACTCTGTTGGCATTTATCCATCCACTGAAATTTCACATCTTTTCTAAACAGCTTGGTCAATGGAGATGCCAACATGGAGAATCCCTTCACAAATCTACGGTAGTATCCAACTAAACCTAGAAAACTGCAAATCTCTGTGACATTTCTGGGTGGCCTCCAATTAAGGACAGCTTCAATCTTACTTGGATCTACCTTAATGCCCTCTTCTGATACTACATGCCCCAAAAAGGATATCTCCTTCAGCCAAAATTCACACTTCAATAATTTGGCATATAGTTGTTTCTCTCTCAAAGTCTGCAGTACAATCCGTAGATGTCTATCATGCTCTTCTGCATTCCTCGAATAGACTAATATATCTATGAATACCACAATAAACTGGTCGAGGTATGGTCTGAAGATAGTGTTCATCAGATCCATAAAAGCAGCTGGAGCATTAGTTAACCCGAATGGCATAACCAAAAACTCATAATGGCCATAGCGGGTTCTAAAGGCAGTTTTAGGAATACTCTGCTCTTGTACTTTTAGCTGCTAATAACCTGATCTCAGGTCAATTTTGGAGAACACAACTGCACCCCTTAACTGATCAAACAAGTCATCAATGCGGGGCAATGGATATCTATTCTTTATAGTCACCTTATTCAACTGTCGATAATCAATACACAAGCGGAGAGTCCCATCCTTCTTCTTAACAAACAACACTGGTGCTCCCCAAGGTGACACACTAAGGCGAATAAAGCCCTTGTCAAGCAATTCTTGCAACTGCACTTTCAACTCTTTCAATTCTGCAGGTGTCATTCTATATGGCATTATAGAGATTAGGTCCACACCAGGCATAACATTAATCTCAAACTGCACCTCTCTTTCTGGAGGTAATCCAGGTAATTCATCAGGAAATACATCTGGAAAATCACATACAGTAGGGATGTCCCTTAGTGCTGGACTCCCCACTTGGGTGTCTATCACATGTGCCAAGTATGCTTTACACCCCTTTCTTATCATTCTTTTGGCTAGTGCAGCCAAAATGATGTTTGACGGCAGTAAATGCATCTCCCCGTGTATTACCATATCACCGTACAGAGGGAAACCAAAAGTGACTGTCTTCAGTCTACAGTCAATCATGGCGTGATGCCTGGCTAACCAATCCATGCCTAAGATGATATCATACTCTCTGAAGGGCATTTCAATCAAGTCTGACAGGAAAACATGTCCTTGGATCATCAAAGGTCAGTCTCTATAAATTCTGTTGACCCGAACCTCTTGTCCTAACGGACTAGTTACTAGCACTTCAAAACCCATTTGCACACATGGAACAGTAAGTGAACTGACTATGCTAGCACTAACATATGAATGGGTTGAACTCGGATCAAATAATACAAATACTTCTTGATCAGAGATAAAGAACGTACCAGCTACTACATCAGAAGTCTCAGCCTCTTCTCGCTGTCTCATTGTGTAGATTCTGGTTGAAGCACTTCCTTGTCCCGATCGACCAATCGCGGCTCGATCGCTCAAGCGGTGCTCTACCTCTGCCTCTTCCTCTAACCGATCAGGAACCTCGGGAGCAGGACTCTGAATAGATCCCTCGGCAGTAGTAGGAGCTAGACCATATCTCAAAGACGGAGCACTAGTGCAGTCTCTTGCTAAATGACCCTTGCGTCCGCAGTTAAAGCAGGCTCCAGTGGCCCAATAACACTCCCCCCATGAATCTTGCCACAAGTCTCACAGGGGCGGGCAGAATGTGAACCCTCGCCGATCACGACTGCACCTAGGGGGTCTCTGTCCAGAAAATCTGCCTCTACCAAATCTTCCACCTCGACCCCTGCTGGGTCCACTAAACTTCTTTCTCTTTCTAGAGGTAGCACCAGAACTCTGTTCAACTGATTTTTCCCCCTTGTCTTTTTTCTGATTTCTTAGCTTTTTCTGATTTTTCTTTCACTGGTTGCTTCTGATTCAATTCTCTCCAGTTCAAGTGCTTGAGACATAAGCTCTGAGAAGTTGCTGTATCGAAATCCCACAACTTGCATCCTTATGCTGGGCTTTGAACCCGTCTCAAATCTCTTACATTTTGCCTTGCTGGTAGTAAGGAGACTCCCAGCATAATGACTTAAGCGGGAGAACTCCCTCTCATACTCTGCCACCGATTGGTTCCCTTGTTTCAAACTTAAAAATTCTTGCAGTTTCTGATCAACATATACATCTGGGATGTATTTCTATCTGAATTCTTTGATGAAGTCATCCCAGGTCAGCACTGGTGGTTCAGCCAAGCTGTGGGGGATGGTCTGCCACCAATCATACGCATCTCCTTGCAGTAACGACACAGAATACTCAAACTTCAGCCCATCTTGGCAGTGCAGCTTCTTAAATACTCTGTCCATTCTTTCAAGCCATTGCTCTGCCTCTAAAGGGTCCACTGTACCCTTAAATTCTGTAGCCCCATACTTCAGTAATTTATCATATTGTCTGGCTGGAGGCAGTGGTTGTGCCACAGGTGTTTGGGGTGGAGCTTAAGCAGGCATACCCCTAGCCATTTGTTGAAACATCACAGCCATCTGCTGTGCAAACTGTGCAGGAAACTGCGGCATTTGCGGGGTTGGTGCTACTGACCCACTGACATTTGGTAAAGCTGGGGCTTCCTCTTGTGCCTCAGCTTCAACAGACTGCTCAACTGAGCGATCCCCTTCTTCTATTTCAGTCTGAAGTTAGGGTATCTCCTGAACAAGTAACACATGGAGATTTCCCTCCGTTAGTTCATATTCATGATTTAATGCACTGTATGTAACAATTATGGACATTGAGCAATTGTACTTAACTAAGAAAAATACAAATTCACAAGTTAAAACATACTTCAAAAATTTGCTCTGATACCACTAAAACATGTCACATCTTACCCCTCTGTAAGGCATAACATGATCCCGTAGAATACCTAATGAACTACCGAACTTCACCTACCGATAATTCATTAAGTACCCTACAAGGGATTTTAAAACAATTTTCTTACTTTTGATAAGTGGTGAGCATTTTCTAATAAGTACTTAAAACATTTAGTTAAAATTAAAACTAGTGAATATTTTTTGCCCATTTTATTTTTATGCAAATTTTATAAAAATTTTGACAGAGTTCCCTCTGTATTTTGAGAAAACAGTTCTTCAAATACCTGTAAAAAAGCACTTCTAAAATTTTCCTCAACAACTGCTTCAATTTCATACTCAATCTCAATCAATTTCTCAACACATTTATCAACTTTCAAATTTCAAATCCACTATCCAATGATCATCAAAATACTAGCAATCCATTTCATTCAAATTAAATAAAATAGTTCCATTTGTATTTCGTTAGAAACAAAACGCATTATTACAAAATTTACATTAAGAGAATTTCAAACTACAATATATATTATAACTTTATACAAATTTTATACACACTGCTCTAGACCCATTTACATGTCCATACTTTTATATGCAATACATACATCTATTTACAATTAGGGTATAAATTATACCCGATGACTTTAAGCTGATAGCTCCTCACACCTCAGCAGCTCAGTCTGCTGCTCCTCTAGTCTCTGTATCTGCGACAGCAATAGAAGCTATCGCTGAGTACTAGGACTCAGTGGTGCACAACATACTAAAATAATCTTTATGTAAAACTTAAATCACATTTATTCAAAAATTTGGCTGAACATGAGAATTAAGTACAAATCATGCATTGTGAGATTTTAAATGCAAACCAAGTTCATTTCAAAGTATCAAAACACATTTCATAAAACCCATAATTAGATCATGCTATTCGAAACAAATAGAATCTCAATAGCCAGAGGCTAAAGAGAAATCACATCATAAGGCTAGCTAGCTCAAATATATGGATATCCATTCACATCCTCTTCTACTAGCACACCTCAACACTTCTCTAGAGAAGGAATCAAAATTCGAAACTAATTACCCCCACTAGTCATGCTAGTGAGGTGTTCAAATATATGGTCATGACACTGTGGTTTCAAAACTTATCTTAACAATTTGCTAAACATTGTCATTTCAATATACATAATAACTTTCAACAATTTAAATCAAAACATCATAAGAATGCCATAATCCAATATTTCACATTATTCAAAACAGTATGCAAAAGATGATTACAAAAAGTATACGTTGTGCACAAACCTCAAACGAGTCGCCTGTTGGCCTTGACTCGACTCCTCGGGTTCTGTCCCGGTATTTCTTTCCACTGAAACACACAATTTCACAGTGTTTCAGTACCATAACTTAGCATAAATCCAAAAATAAATTTAACTTCACTTTTACCTAGCTCTAACGTGCTAAATTCAATGTTCTTGAAATTTTGTGTTTCGAGTTACTATTCACTGCACTATTCAAGTCAAATTATTGACTTTCTAAGGCGTAATAGGTATGGGAATTCCAAATTTACCCACATACCACATTTTGGTCACCAAACTTGTTGGTTTTGGTCATTTTCTCAAAACCTAGGTCTTTTAGGCAAAATTGCCAAATTTTCAGTTTTGGTATCCCTAATTGTACTATTTCATTGGTCAGTTTACTGTTAGAATTTGGCAAAACTTTCTTCATAAAAAATGTTCCTTATTGTCTTAAGTTTATTCTCCTTTTTGAATCACTCCAATTGGAGTTTTGTAGCTCAAGTTATAAGCAAATTACGTTTACTGTTCATGCTGCAGAATTTTGGTTCTGCAGATTTGTTGATCCAACTTCATTCAGTAATTTTATCAAGTTAGGTCCATAATTAGGTCTAATTTTCTTCATATGAAATGTTCTAATATGTCTTAGGTTTCCATCGGTTCAAGAATCACCTAAATCGAAGTTTTCTAGAGAGAGTTATAGCCATTGAAACTTTACTGTTCATATGGCAATCTGCAGTTTGCAGATTCAGGTCACCAAATTTGCTCAGTAATTTGATTAGGTTAATGACATAATTTGGGTTGGTGTTCTTCATGAAAGTTTTAGGTCTATATTTCATCTAATCACTGGTAAAAGTTCAGGTCATTTTGACCTGCCTAGCTCGAGTAATGACCAAATAAATAAATACTGTTCATTTGGTCTGTTTGTGCAGTGGCAGCCTGCGATTTCTCAACTTCTGTCACCTTGTTCACTAGGTTTTAGTCACTTTTTGGGCAGGCTTCCTAAATGAAAATTGTGTCATTTAGTGCTTATTTTCATCCCCAATTGGTCCCATATCCATTGGACTTGTAAAATTTCATTTTTGGTCCCTCAAAAGAGGTTTTGGTCATGCTGCTAGCACATGACCTTATCCAATCCGAATTGGCTTTTAATTCCAACATTTCTAACACACCTCATTTGGTCACAAATGACCATTTTTCACTTCACATTAGGTCAAAGATACCATTTACAAGTTTTTCACATTTTTGGTCTCTAACCCTAAGTGTCCCAAAACCCTAACTTACTAACTTGTTGCATTTAACTAATTCAAAACATTTAATCATGATCATTCAACACCAATAAGCTCACATACACCTTTAAATTCACCAAGTTCATGCATACACATCCTCAAACCTTAGCTGACTAAAATTTAGGTTTGGTCCTTCAACAATTTATTTCATTTCATTTTTCCACAATTTCTAGTGTAATTCAACTACTTAATTATGAATTTAAACATTATATTAAAAACTAACCACTAACCTCTTTTGTTGAATTTCTCCCTCTTCAAATCTTCTTTCTTTCCTCTTCTTTTTGTTGTCAAGATGCTTGTCAAAGTCCAAGAACAAGATTTACTTAAGGGAGTTAGGGAGTTTATAAATTAAAATCAAGCTTTTGAAAGCTTGAGATGGGTGTTAATGGTGGAAAGAAAATGAGAGAAATGAGAGAGAAAGGGGTGACGGGAATGGAGGAGAAGCAATTAAATTTTTTTTTCTTTTTCTTTTTCTTTTCTTTTAAGGATTTTGTCTTTAGGAAGACCATAAATTCCAATTTAATTAATTATATTAATTATGACTTTTGGCATCATGCATGATGTCATCTTCCTACACCTTTTTAACTTTTTCATTTTCTCTTCTTTTTTTTTCTATTAGTTATTTAATTTAATTCTCGATTCCAAGATTTTCCTTTTTCCGATTTTATTTGACAGTTAGGTCAGGAGTCAGCTCTCGGGGTCAATTGACCAAATTGCCCCTCGCCAGTTCATCCCGGTTTGCAATTAATTCCATATTTCTTCTTGCTTCCTGACCTAATTATTTGACTGGCTTAACAGTTATTTTTCATGATTTTCTCTTTTCCACTGTGTTTATAAGTGTCCTAAGGACCGCAGCGTCACTTTTTACGGTTCGAAATTTGAGTTTAAAATGACTTCGCAGTCATTCCCGAGAAGGTCACCCATCGCTTTGACTCTCGGCTCATTTAACTTCTTCTGCTCTGTTTTTCTTATTTATACTTAACTAATTGAACATTACTAATTATTTGTGTTTATGGCTTATCTAGTTGTCTTAAGTGTGGTTCTAATTCCCTTAATTGTCCGGACTGACACCGGCCACCGAAACAGTGAAATCTACCAGGCTATGCAAACGGGGGTGTTACATTGGGCGAGCTCCCTTTTTTGCTTATGGCTCTCCTTGGCACTCTCACCTCCTGCCATACCTGCACAGAGAACAGGTTAATGAGATCACCAAAGTTAAGAGAATGAAGATCTAGATTATACTAATCCTGAGGCAGAGGTCAGAGATTTGCAGCTCATAGTCCTCACAGGCGATCACTCGCATCAATCAACGTTTCAGTTTGGCCATAACTATGTCCAAAGATGAGTACTTGTGAGTGGCCACTTGATCCTTCAACTCCTTCACCATGGCGTCCTCATCTTTATTTAGGGCGATCTTCTTTGGAACTGAAGGAACCAAATACTGCCAACTACATGGGATGCACTCAAAGCCATTCGTGTCCTTACTCCTCAATATGAAAAACCGATCTTTCCAGTTCTTCAATGAAGAAGGGAGATCGGTGAAGAGCCCACAGTTTGGCTTGGCTTGGAAAAATCAATATTCATCGTCTTTTCGCCTAGCGAGCCTATGCAATTTGACAAAAACCTTCGCCGTAGGCTCGAGCTTTTTAACTCAGCATAAACCTTTGAAAGCCACCAGAGTTCACCCGGAGTTCGGATGCACCTGGGCTACACAGACATGATGGAACTTCGGAATGGCTTTATAGAATTTTTCTAGAAGAAACCGAAGTTCTGCTTTCAATTATTCTTCATATACCATGATTAGGTCAGTTTCTTTAAAGAAATGATTGGCTCGGAGATCGCCATAACATCTGATAAGTTCGAAGGAGTCAGTCAGAAGGTTGTACTCTTGGCTAATGGACTGGAGATCGGTCTCCTTGAAAACCGATGGCAACTCATCCACGAGTAAGTTTTCTTTCCTTGAAGATGATGCTTGTTTTTACTTGGTCGCCTGACCATGGACTGGGACAGTGGTTGTAGAAGGTTTGAGTCACTCACTCAGTCTGGCCACTTCACCTTCGTCCGATGTCCACGAGATGTGAACAAAAGTTGGGCTGGCAGCTCTCTGACTATCAGTACTGCTCATTTTCGAAAATAAAAATAAAATTGATCAAAAAAAGATTAAGGCTCTTATCGAAGTGTAAAACAGTGCCGAAAAACTTTAGAAGCTAGGAAAAAACGTAGTAGTTGATCAAGGAATCTCGAAATGACGTAAGTAGGCAAATGGCCAACACCCCCCCCCCCCCTATTTACACTTGCCCAAGCATAAAGAGATGCATCGGTTAATGGGATTGGGCTGTTTTGATGACTCATCAAAGGAGGATTCCAGAAGCATGGCAGGGAGATCGGATATTTAAAAAGCAATTAGGAGAGTTCGGTCGACGAGTGTGAGTTGTGAGATTGGATCGGATACAGTTATAAGAGATCAAAAAATAATACAATAATAAAATAAAAATAAATAATAAATTTTGAATAAATAAAACTTCATTTCATTTCCAAAAGGTCAGATTACATCACTTGGGCAATCTCTCAAGATCAACAATTACAAATTTCCCTCCACTACATTCTACCTATCTTGTTCCTACGGATCGAACCACTCTCGATGTCAAGATGCCATTCAAGAGATACGTGGAGAACGGGAGGGTAGCTCTTGTTAACTATGGCAAAGACTACGGAAAGTTCGATGTCTTCACCGATGTCATCGACCAGAACCGAGCTACTATCGGGACCCCCGAGATGGTGAGGAGCCAAATGAACATCAAGAGGCAATCACTGATATTAAAATTGAAATTAGTGGTCCTCTTGTCAGAGATCGATCTGTAAGCCATACCAATGAGCTGATCCGAGATTGGCACGGTAGTCAGTTTTGACCTGGATTGGTAAATTAGTCCAGTTCCCTCACTGTTATCAGACGATGCCTCATAAACCTCTGATCATCAGAATTGCTCATTTTCAGGAGATGAACAAAGAAAACATTCGGAAAAAGATTAAGGTGGTTGTCATGAGAATAATTCTTAGTGGAAAAGCCAAGAATTGGAAAATAAAACATTGAAGATTCACCAGAGAAGGAAGGTTGTGAGTATGCGAAGGACAAAATTCGTCAGCATATGTATAGGGCCTTGGCATTTATTGCATGCAGAACTCGAAGCGGTTCATCAGTAATCAAAGAATTAATTGCTTTAAAAGGTGAGGAAGGGATCAGAAATTAAGATCGGAAAGAAAAGAGAACAGATGTAGAGAGAGCCAAATTGAGAGATTGGAATTGTCACAGCCTACTCTTCGTAAGATGTAACATGCTCCCGTAGTACACCTAATGAATTACCATACTTCGCCTACCGGTAACCCATTAAATATACTACAAGGGATTTTAAAATAATTTTCGTTCATTTTTAAATTGGTGGGTAAATTTTTTTTTTCAAATTTTAAAAACCTTTATTTAAAGTCCAAACATAAATTAAATTTTTTAGATATTTAAAATCTCCGCAATTTTTATAAAAATTTCGGTAGAATGCTGTCTGTATTTTGAGAAAACAGTTCTTCAAGACCTGAAAAAAAAGACACTCCCAATATATTTCTCAATCACAACTTCATTAATCAATTTCATTTCACAAATCAGCACAAGCAACTCAATACACAGTTTAAATTAAATCAAATATTGAAACCTCTCATTAAGGTAACAAAATGAATATTTACATTCATGGGATCATTAAAAATTTAGTAGTGCAAAACTTTATAAATACCTAAAATCTCAAGATAACCTTATAATAATTTGTATTTCATTACAATCCAAAAATATATTACAAAAGAGTTGGTACAACTGCTCAAAGTAAATTTCATACATATAATTATAGAATTACATCAAAATCTAAAGTACAAGGGTATACCTATGATATACTCGAAGATAGTCTCACTATGCTTTTTAGTAATCTTGCTCAGCTGCTTTATATTTTCTTTCACCTACGACAGCATACAAAGCTATCGCTGAGTGGTGAACTCAGTGGTGCACAAACTAATAATTTAAAACTTAATACAAGTTATGCTTGATAATTCATAACAAATAAAAATTTAAAATTTCTAAATTCTTCAAAACTCATAACATTCAAAAATCAATATTTTCATTCATGCAAATTATTCATTTGAATAACATTTTGATCAAATAGTAACTATTTATCTACATTTCTTTTAAATCCTGAAACAATATAAAAATATTTGAATTACTGACAAATTATTTATTTCAACCACAATTTATCAAACTATGCATAATTTAAAGGGCGTTGCCAACAATTCACACAGTTGAACCCATGACCCAAAATTCAAATAGATGTCGTGTTGAAAACCATGACATTTCACACTCTTCTAATAACCGAGGCTAAAAGGGAGGAACAAAGACTAGCTAGTATATATGAGCACTCATTCAAACTCTTTCTCAACTGGCAAGCCAGAGAGGAAGGAACTCGCCCCATCTAGTGGAAGAGATATCTCACTAGACAAGCTAATAAGAATTCACAACATATTTTGCCATGTCAATTGTGGTTTTAAATCATATTCAAAACAATTTCTATTTACAAAGTGTTTACAAATCATCAACATATTTAATCATCATAAATTCATGCTCAAGGTTGGCAACACATCAAACTTAAAATTTACAATCCTCAAAACCATGTAATAAATCCTTAAATGCATAAGAAAATTTACATTTAATTTATACAATTTCATTCAACAAATTAAAATCCTCAACACAACAAAATTATAAATCATAAAATAAACTTGTTCAATTCAATTTAGAAGTGAAAAGTAACAAAATAGTTAGTTGTGCACAAACCTTATACAAGTCGCCTCTCGGCCTTGACTCGATGTCTCGGATTCTTTCTTGGTATTCTTTCCCACTGAAACACATAGTTTCATAGTGTTTCAATATTATCATTTATCATAACTCCGAAAATAAATTTAAATCTACTTATACCTAGCTTTAATATGCTAAACTTGGCGTTCTTTAAATTTTATATTTCAAGGTTATTATTCATGACACTATTCAAGTCAATTTGTTGACTTTCTAAGGCTTAGTAGGTATAGGAATTCCAACTTCACCCACATACCACATTTTGGTTACTAAATTTGTTGTTTTTGGTTGTTTACTCAAATTCTAAGTCTTTTAGGCAAATTTGCAAATTTTCAGTTTTGGTGTCTTATGTTGCACTGTTCCATTGGTCATTTTTCGGTTAGAATTTGGAAAAACTTTCTTCATAGAAAATGTTCCCTATTGTCTTAACTTTATTCTCCTTTTTGAATCACTCCATTCCGAATTTTGTAGCTCAAGTTATAGCCATTTGAATCATGGCAACCGTATTAGACTTAACCCAGATTTCTGGGCACCAAACTGGTTCTGAGAGTTTTAGGTCACCAAATTTGGGTAGCCAAATGACTTGGTTAAGGGCATAATTTGGGTTTATGTTCTTCATAAAAGTTTTAGATCTATATCTCAGCTGTCCACTGGTAAAATTTCAGGTCATTTAGACCTACCTAGCCCAAGTTATGGTAAAATGAACAAACACTGTTCATTTGGTCATTTTTATACAGGTCAGACTGCATAAATCCAGA
This sequence comes from Hevea brasiliensis, assembly GCF_030052815.1. Lineage (NCBI taxonomy): Eukaryota > Viridiplantae > Streptophyta > Magnoliopsida > Malpighiales > Euphorbiaceae > Hevea > Hevea brasiliensis. The sequence continues at coordinate 99,688,539 of NC_079496.1, forward strand.
TTTAGTCAATTTGTTCACTAGGTTTTGGCCACTTTTTGGGCATGATTCCTAAATGAAAAATGTGTCATTTTGTGTATAGTTTCATTCCCAATTGGCCTCACACCAATTGAGCTTGTAAATTTTTAGTTTTGATCCCTGAAAGGGACCTTGGTCCTGTTGCCTGCAGAATGACCATTTTCAATCCGAATTTAAACTCACTTCTAACACTTCCAACACATCTCAAATGGTCACAAATGACCATTTTTCATCTCAAACAAGGTCAAACACACCATTTGACCAATTCTCACATTTTTGTCTCCCAAACCCTAGGTGCCAAAAACCCTAACTTACACAATTCATTCAATTAATGAATTTAAAGTACATAATCAACATCTATACACTTAATTCATCTCAAATAATCATTCAAAACCATTAAACTCATTCATTTCAAACCCTAATCCTAGCTGGCTACAATTTCTATTTGTTCCCCCATAATAGTTTTCTTTTGAATTTAAGTTAAAATCTAAGTTAAATTAACTCAAAACATATGTTTTAAACTAAAAATTTCAATTTAAATTCTTACCTCACTTGAGCTTTCCAATCTTCTTAATTCTTTAATTTTCTTCAAATTTTCTCTTTCAAATCTTTTTCTCGAAGCTCAATTTGAGGATTTCTACAAGTTTTCTAAGGGATTTATGTGGTAATTTAGGGTTACAAAAGCTCAAAGTGAGCTTTAATGGAGGGAAGGAAAAGAAAAAAAAATGAGAGAGAAGAGAGTTCACGGCAAGAAAAAGAAGAAAGGGAAAAAATGAAATTTCTTTCAATTTTTGCTATTTTTATGTATTTTAAAATTTCTTTGACTTGGTCAATTTAGGTAGCAAAATTAAAATTAGTTTTGACACCATGATGATGTCATAAAGGTGATGTAATAAGTCCCATTTTTATTCTTTTTCTTTTTCTTTAATATTTCAATAGTTCTTTAATTTTTCAATAGTTCTTTAATTTAATTTTTGATTCCAAAATTTTCTTTTCTCTGATTTTATTTGACAGTTAGGTCGAGAGTCAGCTTTCAGGGTCAATTGACCAAATTGCCCCTTGCAGATTCAACCCGGTTTGCAAATAATTCAATATTTTTTCTGGCTCCCTGACCTAATTATTTGACTGGCTTAACAATTCTTTTTCATGATTTTCTCTTTTCCAATGTGTTCGCAATAGTCCTAAGGACCGTAGCGTCACATTTTACAAATCAAAATTTGAGTTTAAATTGACTTCACAGTCCTTCCCGAGAAGGTCACCCATCGCTGTGACTCTCGGCTCATTTAATCTTTTATGTTCTGTTTTTCTCATTTTTACTTTTCTATTTAGTAATCACTATTTATTTTCAATCAAGGCTTTTCTAGGTGTCTTAAACACAGTTCTAATCCTCTTAATTGTCCGGACCGATACTGTTCACCGGAACAGTAACATATACCAGGCTATGCAAATAAGGGTGTTACAGGAATAAGAGGCCTCAGGTCTACCAACCATAAAAGAGATCGGCTAAATTGAGAAATGACCTGTCAACACCATATTTTGGCTGACCTCCGAAGTCAAGAGACTTCAAAATCGACTTTATAAGCCGCTCTCAGCCAATGTCCTTCGATCACAAATGACTTCTCTGAACTCATCGATTGCTCGGCCATGAAATAAATCGATCTCACACTTAGTTAATTGTTTTCTGATTTCTTATCAGATGGGTTCGAATCAATGACGGGTCTCCAGACCATCCAGTCTTACCTCCGACCTCTATTTACAAATATTGTAGAACTTCATTTAGCTAATGTTAGGATCGAGCTTTTCACTTGAATGTCCCAGATATTCTTTAAAATAAAGTTAAGGTTTCTGTCCGGTCTAATGACGATCCCGATCTTAAGAATTCAAATCAAGTCTTTCCAATTCTAATGTTCTAAAGTTTTACCCAGTGTTTAATCATGACTTAATCCGATCTCAAGCTTACGTTTAGTCCGATCTCAAGCTTAAGTGTAATGTCTTGCTAATCTCTTATACTCTGATTAATGGTTGCTTTCAAGTTTAATGTTCAAACATGTGCAAACAATTAAGTACTGATATGACTTGGGCACTTTCTAATCTCGACAAAGAAAGTAAACAAAAGGACTTCTATTCATTTCAAGGAAAATATATACAAGTCACTCAGTAGGTGGATCACCCCCAGCCTGCTCCCCAGGTACATCCTCCACTCTCTGATTCTCTCTCTCTCTCTCTCTCTCTCTCTCTCTGGTTCCTTGTCGCTTTCCTCTTCAGCATCTAGGGTGAGCTCATTCATCCAGGAGAAGTCCTCTTCAGGATACCGCTTCCTCAGCTCAGCCAGAAGGTCATTACGGGCATTCACATAAGCCTCGGCCTCTTTTGTAGTGCTCTCCTCTTCCTTAGCTTGGATTCGGAGCTCCTCATCCTTGGCTCGGAGCTCCTCTTCCTTTGCTCGAAGGTCTTCAGCAAAACAAGCGAGATCGGCAGACCGACCAGTTCGGGAGTCTTCAAGTTCCCACTCCATTTCCCCTATCCTCTCCTTATAATGCTTCATCTGATCTTCCATTCCAGCGATGTAGTCATTAGCAGAGGAGAGCTGAGCTTACGTAGCTGAGGCGTCTTGGACTGCCTTAAGGATCTCCTTCCTTAAGGAGTGGGCTTTCTCTCTGATCACGTGCTGATTTACGATGGCCTCCAAGCCCAAGGTCATTGTCTGAGCTTAGATATCATCGATGCTCTCCTCTGCCAACCTATTCTGATCTTTTTGGAAGCAGATGGAAGCTCCCATGACTTTGGCCAGGTCGGGCTTCCCCCTTGTAGAGCGGTTCCTTTCCAGCAACTGGATCAAGAGTTGAGCGCCCCGGGAAAGTGTCCTAACCGTAGGACCTGAGGACTCCTCTTCCACATAAGAAGAGATCGAAGGAAGCGGGGGAGGAGGAAGTTCGATCTGCTGAGGAGCAGGAGTGATGATCTCTATCTCTAGGATCGGTTGCTCCTGAGGTCAGGGAGGTGAGCTTGGTACCTCTGCCAATTCCTACTGGGGGGTCTAAACATCAGTAATGGTGGCCCCCTTCATCGCTCGCACTTTTCGGGAGACCTCCCTCATTCACTTGCGGCTCTCCTTGGAAGCATCGCCGCCTGCCATACCTGCACAGAAAAGAAGTCAGTGAGTTTGCTAAAATTCAGAGGCCAGAGATATGGATAGTACCAAGGCTAAGGTCAGAGAGCTAAAGCTCGTAGTCTTCATCAGTGATTAGCCACATCATCCAATACTTCAGTACGGCCATCACCGCGTCTAAGCAAGAGAATTTCTAGATGGATTCCTGAGACTTTAACTCTTTCACCATGGCATATTCGTCCTTATTTAAAGGCGATCTTCTTCGGGATCGGAGCGACCAGGTGTTGCTAACTCTGTGGGATACCCTCAAAGCCATTCCAAATCTTACTCCTCAAAATAAAGAACCGGTTCTTCCAGTTCTTCAATGAAGAAGGGAGATCGGTGAAGAGCCCACAGTTTGGCTTTGCTTGAAAAAACCAAAATTCATCATCCTTCCTTCGGGCAAGCCTATGTAGCTCAGTGAAGACTTTGGCTGTGGGCTCTAGTCTCTTAGCTCGGCAGAGGCCCGGAAGGCTACCAAAGTCCACCAAGAGTTCGGATGCACTTGAGCTACCGAGACATGGTGAAACTTTAGGACGGCCTTGTAAAATTCGTCTAAAGGGAAACGGAGCCTAGCTTTCAGCTGCTCTTCATACACCATGATGAGATCACTTTCATCGAAGAAGTGATTGGCCTGATGATCACCGTGGCATTTGATCAGTTCAAAGGAGTCGATCCGCAGATTGTACTCCTGACTTATAGATTGGAGATCGGTTTCTCTCAGGACCGAAGGCAACCAAAGACGCCCCTTGCCTCGATCTAGTAGCCGGTCCAGTGACCGGAATGATGGCCATGCTAGTTCGATCGCCTGATCTAATCACATCGCCCTCTTCCAAGGTCCACGAAACATGGACGGAGGGTAGGCTCACAGCTCTCTGACCCTTGGCGCCGCTCAATCTCAGAAAAACAAAAGAAATTAACTGAGAAAAAAGAATCAAAATCCTTACCGGAATGTAATCAGCGCCAGAAAAAAAACTTGAGAAAACGAAAGAATGCTGAAATTGTTAAAGAAGTTCTGAAAATGACATAAGGAAGCAACTGACTTACCCTCCCCCTATTTATACCCGTCTGAGCATTTAATGCTCATGAAGTCCCAAGCGACGTATTGGTTAACGGAATAGGGTCGCTTTCCTGACACGTTGCAGGAAGGTTCCAGAAACACAATAATAAAATCGAATAAATGAGATCGGTTAGTTAGGGTTATCGAATTGAGCAAAACTTTCAAAACTACAAATCGGCTAATGGCGATTCATTTAGAGATCAGATCAGATATGCATATCAGAGATCAGAAAAATAACTAATGCAGTAATAAAATAAAAACCTTCTAATAAAATTTCATTTCATTTCCAAAAGATCAGATTACATCATTTGGGCAATCTCAAGAGATTGGATTACATCATTGGGGGAATCTTTAAAGATCGGATTACATCATTTGGGCGATCACTAAAGATCAGCACTACATCTTACCTAATAATGGCCTATGTCAAAGCTTAGTCTTGTGGCTGAATCAAAAGATGTGTTTGTTCAGAAAGCCAGCCATAGGCATTAGATAGATGTGCGGCTTAGATAGGGTGGCTATGACTCTCTTGATAGTGAGCAGAGTCATCGTCGATGTCATCGACCAGAACCGAGCTACAGTCGGGACGCCCGATGTGGTGAGGGGCCAAATGAACTTCAAGAGGTGGTCACCGACATTAAGATTGAAATTAGCAGTTCTCTTGCCTGAAATCGGTCCAACCATAACATCGGTAGACCGATTCGAGATCGGCACGTTCGTCACTTTCGATCTTGATCGGTAAATTAGTCTAGTTCCATCACTGTCATTAGATAATGTCCTTATAGTTCTCTGATCGCCGGGGTCATAAACTTTCAGGCGAAAGGTGAAGAAAATAGTCTGGAAAAGATCAAATGCAGTCATAATTAGAATTTTGTTTTTTTTTTTACCAGAAAAACTTGAATTTGAGAAAAGAGCATTGAGAAAAAATGAAGTGCGAAGGGGACTTCCCTGTTAGTGCATATATATAGGGGCTGAGCATTTATTACATACAGAAACAGAAGCGGATGCTTCGGTAACTGAAGAATTAATTGCATTGACCAAGGCAAGTTAGATGAGGAAGAAAGATCTAGAATGGGAGAGATCGGAAAATGTGAAGGGACTTGATACTAGAGAGATCGGAAAAGGAAAGGGTCATAATAGGGAGATCGAAAGAAACAAAGATCGGAGAGCACGGAGGGATTGAATAGCTTTCCAATAACTCTCTTCATAATCAGAGCCAAGTTAGTTAAAGCATTGCAGGCGTTATCAAATCTTCACCGCACGCCTCTTTAGTAGAAACGCCTACCTAGCTGACAGACGCCAAAATAGTTATGGCAGTTCTATACATTTTGATCTCCACCGATGATCACAATTGTAAGGATGGACTCGGAACCCTTGGATAAAAAAGAAGACGACAGGTTCAGTACTTTTTATTCCCAACCTTCAGATCCATCTTGTAAGGCAAAACCCTGAGCCGTTGGATTAAAAGAAGAAAGGATGGATATTCTGAATAAAATCCCAACCCTCCATTTTGATTCTCTTTAATTTTCAGACATCAGATTATGTCCTTTTAAATCTAAACCCTCCGTCTCCCCAGATGAGATCCTGACCCTCCATGATGAGCACCCATTCCCTATAAATACCTACATGCAATGCTGTAGAAGGGACGGACAAAAAAGGTGGCAATGATCATAGTGGAACTCTGAAATTTGAATCAGTCTCGCTACTTTACCATTCTGAGCTTTTGAGAAACTTTAGAAATCAATTTTCTTAAGTATCTTCATTGAAGGAGTTCTGAACCCTGAAATTTTCATTTTCAGCGCCCGTTCATTACTCCGTTAAGCCCATTCTCTTTGTTCAGTTTCATTCCCACTGCCCTGATATTAGTACATTATTCTCCTTATTCAACTTCATTCCGACCTGGTTCCTACTACTTTGAGTAAGTTTTAGTCTTTTGGCTGTCGGCTTCCACCTCTACAAGATTTGTGGACGACAGAGTTTATTCATTAGTCTCCTCAACTCCCCAAAGGTAAGTGTCCATACTGTTATTTTCATCGAATACTCGTGCTTCATTTTATCTATTTTTATTCTTCAAATTTCTATTATATACAGTCGTACTAAAATCCCAGTGTAGATTATCTAGGCCAATAATTATTTCCCGAGTCTTCTTTTTCTATTTATTCACAAACTCTATTTACCTCTCCTCAGTTTTCATTTCCTTCGAAAATAGAGGTTCTGGTTGTGGACAACTTATAGGCAATTTAAAAGCTATCGGTAGAAGTGTCTTAACTTGAGAGTTTTTAAACAAATAAAAATGACAAAAGGTTAGTCATAACAAAAGGTCGAGTAGTAGGTCACATGAAAAATTTATAAGGTCAGGCTACGAAACGAGCCTAGGAGATAACATAATAGAGCGGGAATTTAGATAAGATCGAGTCTCAGAATAGTAACCAAAAAGAGATCAGATATTGCCAGCCAAAGAGTTCTGATAAGGCGATCACATAGGAGATAGGTGAGAAAGCTCGGTCTTGTATCCACCTTCTAGTCATAAGGCTCAGTGGGTTAAGAGAAGCTTTGCACGGATTTATGGCGCCCTTAGGCGCCAGAATCCTTAGTTCAAAATCCTTATGATATGCAATCCTTACAAATACTTTAAGAGATCGGGGGAGAGTTCTTACCCGATTCTCGTCCAAAATTTCAAAAAAATGTGGAGATCAGAGGAGAGTTCTTATCTGAGATCTCTCGTTTAAAACTTTAAACAGGATACTTTAAGAGATCGGGGGAGAGTTCTTACCCGATTCTCATCCAAAATTTCAAAACATATGTGGAGATCAGAGGAGAGTTCTTATCCGAGATCCCTCGTTTAAAACTTTAAACAGGATACTTTAAGAGATCGGGGAGAGTTCTTACCCGATTCTTATCCAAAATTTCAGTAAAATATATGGAGACCGGAGGAGAGTTCTTATTTGAGATCCCTCATTTAAAACTTTAAACAGGATACTTTAAGAGATCAAGGGAGAGTTCTTACCCGATTCTCGTCTAAAATTTCATTAAAATATATGGAGACCAGAGAAGAGTTCTTATCCGAGATCCCTTGTTTAAAATTTTAAACAGGATACTTTAAGAGATTGGGGGAGAGTTCTTACTCGGTTCTCAGTCAAAACCTTAAAAAATATATGTGGAGATCGGATGAGAGTTCTTATCTAAGATTTATCGCTTAAAACTATAAACATAATACTTTAAGGGATTAAGGGAGAGTTCTTACCCGATTCTCAGCCAAAACCATAAAATATATAGAGATCGGAGGAGAGTTCTTATCCGAAATCTCCCACTTAAATTAATAACCCAAGGGATCGGGAGAGAGTCCTTACCCGAATTATCTTAACTAAAACCTGAATTAAAACACCACAACTTCAATACATAAAGTAACTCTTAGACAAAATCTGCTACCCGACACTTACTCACCAAGGGTCATCTCATGTACTCATGTACTTGAGTAGCCCTGAATAGTGAAATATCAAATATTCCTTTTACCCTTATGAAGGAAATAACATCGTCACTCCAACCCCCAAATTATCAATTTTAATTTATAAAGAGCACAATGTTAAATCTGCTTACCCTCGTTGAGGGACGAGGTGGGGTGCCTAACACCTTCCCTACCCGTATATGGACCCCGAACCTAGAATCTCTGTTTTCAAAGTGGTTTCTCCTTAATTTATTTTCACAAATGGTTTTCTTTAATTTCCCTTAAAATTAAAGTGGCAACTCCTCATCTTTCCCAATTCGATGAGTGCTCGTCCAGGCGACCGCAAAAATCCTTGTGACATGACCTATAGAGATCAGAAAGCTTAGAGGATCAAAATCGCTTTTAAGTTTGTAAGATTAGCTCCTCACCATCGGATCTCAAATGGTTAAAGCAGCCCAGTACATCTCAATTTACAAGGTTGATCACACTTGTAAGGACAGATTTGAGACCTTTCGATCAAAAGTGAATAACTAATTCAGCACCTTTGGCTCCCAACCCTTGGATCCATTCTATAAGGCGAAATTCCTGACCGTTGGATGAAAGCATGTGAGGACAGGAATTTGGAGTGCAATCCTAGCCTTCAATTTTGATCCTCTTTAATTTGAACATAGGATTATGTCCTTTTGGATCCTAACCCTTCAGTTCCTCCTACTGAAATCTTGACCCTCTATATCCGAGCACCCATCTCCTATAAATACCTGCATGTAACGCTATTGAGGTAGCGGTGATTATTAAGGAAAAACCCTGGAATTTTGCTGTAGCTTTATTTTCCATCAAAAACTCTCAAGGTTCTTAGAAACTTTAGAAATAAGTTTTCTGAAGGATCTTACCATGGAAGCTATAGAGCTCGCAATCCATACCCTGGATAACCTCGCACAGTCATGGGAACTCAATCACCGTTTATCAAGAAGATCTCACTTTAATTGTTTACAACTCCTCAAAACCACCTTACTGTCTCAGTGTTAGTGGCGTCGGATACACGAAGACATCGGTACCAGCTTACTCGTTGTTTCAGCCTTTTCTATAGGTAAGTGATTAACTTATCGTTCTCAAATGTTCAAGGCATAGTTTGTCGCAACAAATCTTCAGAATAAGTTTACGTCGAAACTGGACTTATTTCACCTTTTGTGATGTCCACGAGTTTTACCTTTTATTTTTACATTGTCTTTAATTTCTTTACGTTATTTTGTGTAAAACAAAAAGAGGATAATTCATGATACTGACATTCTGTAAGTACCGTAAGGAGTACGGATGGGAGAAAACAATGTGGAGATTCCCGATCAGGGTAAAAATGATTAGGAATATACAGATGAATTGGGAGATTAGCTATTTAGTCTAGCTTTAAAAAAAATAGAAATGGGGTTGGGATTCGAGGTCAAGTTCGGACGGGAACCTCCGAAATGAGATGTCTAGAAGACTCCAAATGAGGAGTTGTAATAAGCTAAGGAAAGTTTAGTAAATAGATCATGAGATCGGAAATTAAAAGCGGAATAATATGAAAAGCGAGAGGTGATGTGAACGATGTTCTCATATCTAATAGAGTCAAATGAGTCCAGTCTCATGACCGTAACCTTTTAAAATTCATTTTTCACAAATTAGAAGAGATCGGGAGAGAGTCCTTACCCGAATCCACTTAACAAAAATTCTAATATACACATTTTAAGAGATTGAGAGAGAGTCCTTATCCTTACCCGAATCCTCTTAACAAAATTCTAATATACACATTTTAAAAGATCGGGAGAGAGTCCTTACCCGAATCCTCTTAACAAAAATTCTAATATACACATTTTTAGAGATCAGGAGAGAATCCTTACCCGAATCCTCTTAACAAAAATTCTAATATACACATTTTGAGAGATTGGGAGAGAGTACTTACCCGAATCCTCTTAACAAAATTCTAATATACACATTTTGAGAGATCAGGAGAGAGTCCTTACCTGAATCCTCTTAACAAAAATTATAATATACAAATTTTGAGAGATCGGGAGAGAGTCCTTACTCGAATCCTCTTAACAAAAATTCTAATATACACATTTTGAGAGATCGGGAGAGAGTCCTTACCCGAATCCTTTTAACAAAAATTATAATATACACTTTTTGAGAGATCGGGAGAGAGTCCTTTCTCGAATCCTCTTAACAAAAATTCTAATATACACATTTTGAGAGATCGGGAGAGAATCCTTACCCAAATTCTCTTAGCCAAAATTCTAATAAGAATATTTTAAGAAATTGGGAGAGAGTCCTTTCCCGAAATCTTTTCAATCAAAATTTTAATATTTAAATACTGAGATACCTAACATGTGAGTTGAGAACCTTCCTCATTCATTACGGATCTTCAGGGACTCAAATAAAATCTCTTTAAAATTAAAATCCCAAATTCAAGGCTAAAAAAATTAGATAAGATATGTAACAATTCAAATAAACAAAACACCAATTCACCATGGGGTCATCCCATGTACCCGTGTTCTTGGGAAACCCAAAATGGTGAGATATTGAACGCTCCTTCTGTCAATAAAAAGGACCGACATCGATACTCCAAAACCCCCAAATTATTAATCATAAGTAATTAAGAGCACATCATTAAATTTGCTGACCCTCGTTAAGAGACGAGGTGGGGTGCCTAACACCTTCCCCATCCGTGAACGGACGTCAAACCTAGAATCTTTGTTTCGGAAGTGGTTTTTGTTTTCAATAATGGTTTCCTTTAATTTCCCTTAAAATTAAAGTGGCGACTCCTCACTTTTTCCACTTCAATGAATCGTCCGGCGATCGCAAAGTCCTTGCGACAGTAAGCTTAAACCTTAAAATTATTAACACATATTTTATGTAAATGCTTATAATTAACCTCATACAGTCCTATATTTTTATCCCTTGCTTCACATTTGGCTCTGTATGGTTGCCATATTGGAGGTTTTACACCCCATTTTCCCCTATGTTCATTCAACATCAACTCATAACTCATATCAAGATTAGCTCTCAAACCATTCTTAAGTTTTTCAGCAATTTAATAACAGGTATGGCTGGGATTTTGGTTATCAATAGGTCTGATGAAAGTGTGCTTCTCTTGTGGTGTTTTAATCAGGAAGGTTACATTATCTATCAACATAGATGTATGAAATCTCTAAGAACAACCACCAGGTTCACATATTGCAGTCACCCTAGCATTGTCATTTTTCTTCCTAATTATATTATATCCACATTTAACTGCATAGTCTCTAAGGGCTTCTCTAACTTCTCGTACTATCCTAAACTCTTGACCAACTTTGAAAACAATTTCATCACCTTCTCTATGTATAAAAGGATCTGCATACATACCTCTAAATGGATCCCTCACTAACTTTCTTATATAATTCATATCATTAACCTCATCACTTGAGTTAAATTCAACTTCTTAAATACTTCAGATTCTCTACTAATGAATTCATTATTTGAATGATTTTCATCAATCTTTTCACCATCACTATCATTACGCTGACTTTCAACAAATTCTACCTCAATATTATTAGGCCAATCATCATCTTCATCACTCTCTTCACCCCTACCAGTGCCTACACCTATGCCAATGCCTTCATCCCTACTAGTGCCCATACCATTACTTGTGACAACACCCCTGCCAGTGCCTACACCCATGCCTGTTCCTTCACCCCTAACATTGTAACTACCCATTCTTAAACCCCCTCTTAAAGGAATAGACATACCCTTTCCCCTTCGCATATAATGTACATCACTTCTAATTACTCCATCCTAATTAATTGCATTCACATCATTACTAGCAACCACATCCTGTACAACATTTTCCCTCTCCTATTACCCTCGTCTCTCTTAACATTTAGGGTGATTACCTTTGTTGTAATATGCAAGGGTATTTTATGATTTTCTTTATATAGTTCAAAAATCAACATTAGGTCCACATCATTTTCTATTGTAAATCCATTTCCAGCTCTAATATCAATAAATTGACTTTCTAAATGTAATACCTTGCACACCTTAGCTAGGAGAGTAAGGTAAGAGTACATGTTTACAACCACAAAAGCGATCGTTTCCTCATGTCCATTGTATTTAATGAGCAGTTCATAACTTTCTGCATAATCCATCATAATCTGACTAAAAAAAAAAAACAAAGAATTTTCATCTACTCCAAATATTTTACTATAACTTAAACCTTAGAAAATCCTAACATAAAATAATGCTCAAAAGCCCCCCATTCAACCATTACCCAGTAGTAAAAAAGTGCATAAATGATAAAAAGAACACAAAAAGCTTAAAAAAAATACTTTAGTGTTTCACAGCATAAACCTTCCACATTGGAACCAATACATCTATTGCCTTTTGCGAAAAGAGAAGACACTAAACCCACCTTGTCGATTTAGTAGGTCTAGTGTTTGTCAAAAGCTTTACCGAGAATGACCTTGGGACCATTGATGATTTGGTTTGTCTTTTTTTTTTTTTTAGAGTGATGGTTAAAGAGAGAAGATGAAGTTGAGGAGTCGAGATAGTGATGAGAGAGAGAGAGAGAGAGAGAGAGAGAGAGAGAGAGAGAGAGAGAGAGAGAGAGAGAGAGAGATTACATATGGGAAATGGGTTAAGGTTAATTGTTCAATAATTTAATCAATAGCATTTTGGCCATTTCCCTCCCCTCTAATGGCACATTTTGAATAAAATGGATGGAAGGACCATTTTTTGGATGGAATTAAAACTCAGGGACATAAGTGTTGACTTTTAAAAATACTGGGATAAAAGTGTTAATTATGACATAACCAAGGGACCAAAAAGTAATTTAGCCTCATTAATTTATCAAGAATAAGGTTTTTTTTTTTAATAGTTACAAGGTTTTTTAATTTAATTAAAATCTTTTTAATAATTTACTTTCTTTTAAATATTTTTACTAACAAGTATGGGAGGAAATATATGATATAAATATTGTAACATCCTCACTTTAGCTAGTCCGTACAATCTATCATTCCGGTGATCAATGTCGGTCCGGGCAGCTAGAATGTTTGAAATTATAATTAGACTAAAGTGAAGAGTTATAAAGAAACTAAATAATACTCATAAAAATCAAGGAAAATTTATAAGAATGAAATACACTAAGGTTAAACAAGTCGAAACCCCAGGGATGAGTAACCCCAAAGGGAAGTGATGGTGAAGGCCGTTAGCAACCCTAAACCCAGGGAAAACTTCATAAAATAATTTTTGGGACTCCAGAGAAGGGTCATTGAGGTTCCTATGGCATTAGAATGCCAAGGAAATGCTTCGAAAAATTTTTCTATTGGTACAGACCATTTTAGCTCGTTAAGCCAAACGAAGGGCATTTTGGTCATTTCATCTTCAGAAATGATTTTTGGCCAACTTATCCAGTTAAATAAATAATTTATATGACATAAAATATGAATAAATATTGTTAAAAATTTAATTGAAATTAAATAGGCAAGAAAAGGATAGAAAATGAAAGAAATGAGGATTATGACATCATTATGATGTCATTATTATTCTTCCACCCAATCAAATGTTGACACATGGCACTAATTTGTTTAAAAAGCCTGAATGGGCAGAAAAGAAAAGAAAAAAAAATCAGAAAGCTCTTATTTATTCTTCTTGCCGTCCCACCTCTCTCCCATGTCCACCATTGTCAAGCTTCCCAAAGCTTGATTTCCATAGTTTTTCACCCACTAAACCCTAAGTTGTCAACACAAAATCTTATTCTTTCCTCATAGTGAAGCTTTTGGGAGCAAAAAGAAATCAAAAGGAAGAGTTCTTGCAAGCTTTGGATTAGCTCCATTAGAGGTTAGTGACTAACCTTGATTTTTATCTTTCAATTCATGTTGAAGGAGTGGTAATTGATGCCAATTTACAAGAAAATTTTGTAAACATTATGTGTATGTCTTACTTAAAATTCCAGTAGCCTTGACTTGGTTGAGTTTGAAAGATTTCTTAGAATAAAAATGATATTGTGGCTACCCTTAACACTAATATATTGATTAGGAAGGTGAAGTGCAAGTAATGCAACAATCTAGAATGGTAGAGTTATGGTTTGGACCCAAATTGAGACTTTTTTCATGTATTTAGTGAAAGAGAGTTTTAATGGTCAATTATTTACCATTTGGCTGTGTGTGAATCAGAAATAAAGTGGTTTGTATAGTGGAAATTAAAGTTGGTGTGGCTGCCCTTGGTGACCTGCAGGACTAGGTAGAGGTTCAATTGGTGCAAGGCCAATTGTACATGAAACTAGACACATAATGGCACAACTTTGGTATAGAAACCTTGCCCAGAAAACCAAACCAAGTTGACCTAAAAGTTGCCCTAATCCGGGTGACCTGCATTCTACCTAGGCAAAATGACTAAATGAACAGTGTTTATTCATTTAGTCATAACTCAGTGTAGAAAGGTCCAATTGACCTGAAATTTTATCAGAAGAAAGTTGAGACATAGATCTACAACTTTCATAAAGAACCAAATCCAAATTTTGACCATAACCTAGTCAAATTGCCAACCAAACTTAGGTTACCAAATCTGGCAGAACCAGTTTTGCCCGGAATTTTGGATTCTGTCCAATCCTGCCAATTATGGTTTTTAGGCCATAACTTGAGCTATAAACTCCAAATAGAGTGATTTAAAAAAGGAAATATAACTAGAAAAAAATAAGAAACAACTTTCATGAAGATAACTTTGCCAAATTCCTACTATAAAAATAACCAATGGAACAGTAAACACAAGGCTTGAAATCTGAAAATTTTGAACAACTAACATTAAGCTTAGAAATGGTATTGGCAACCAATACCAACAATTTTAGAATGCAAAATGTGGTGTGTTGAGAGTATTAGAATCAATGTACCTATTGTCTATGCAAAAGTCAACATTTTAGTTGACTAATGAAATGAATAGTAACACCTAAACTTAAATTTCAAGAATTGTAAAGTTTAAAAGTGTAACATGCCCTAGTACACCTAGCAAGATTGGTTTGGATAGGTTGACATGCCAATAGGGTTCTGTTAGCAGTACTAAATATAGCTTCATGCCATTCTGTGTTTTATGGCCTCACGTGCCATTCTGTGACACAATAGCCTTTGGCTATGTTGATTGAGTTGTTATACTCGGGTTTTATCCCTGATAATTATTATAGCTTATTAGCTGTTCTGTTGCACACCGGGAGACACAATGTGACTGATGGTGTGATGGTCCAAGGTACTTAGTACCTAATACCAGTTTACCCGTTTATCCAGTCTAATCAACTAGTAAGGAGTTACTCGGGCAATGATAATAAATCTTATCAAATTTTAATCAATAATACTGCAATAAATATCAGAAATTAAGTCTACCAAAGATGTAAATATACATTCTGCATATTTACTTTATTTTAGTTATTTTATTTTATATTGTCACCACTAAGTAGAATTGCTTAGCGCGTTGCTTTTGTCACGTGCAGGTACTGAAGACATAACTGGGGAGCCCAGCAGATATTAGACCGGGTGAACTTTCAGAGCTACATACTGAGTCCAGAGTCACCTCACATCTACAATGCACTTGGTAGGACAATAGGACTTTGGGTGGCATTTTGTATTTTGCATTTTGTATTAGTTTTGGATTGTAACTATAAACTTTTGAAATTATGTGATAATGTAAATATATGAAATTTCATGTTATTGAAATTTTCTGTATATTATGTTAAAAAAAAAAAAAAAGAAATGTTGAGAAATATTCATGAATGTGCTTCAAGTGATGATGTGAAAAAAAATTCAAAAAATAGTGTTGTGATTTTGAAAATGATATTGGAAGTGTCTTTTAAACAGGTTCAGAAGAACTGTTTTTCCAATTTACAGCCGGCACTCTGCTGGATTTTCATTAAAATTTACGAAAAATTCAGATCAATCAAAAATTGTAAATAAATAAGTAAAAAGGGTAAATTGAATTGAATTATGATTTGGTGCTCCGGCACACTGTGTGGTATATCTTGCTCTGCTACACCGTAGACGGGTAAGGGGTGTCACAAATATCACAATAATTTTAAATGAGATTGCCATGTTTATTTTACTGACTAATATTTAAGGGTATTTTAGTTCATTTATTATTTTAATTGTGGCCTTAATAGATTGAGTTATTGAAATAGGGACTCCTTTAAATAAATAAAAAAATCAATAAATAGATAATAATAGCATAATAAATAGAAAAATAACTATACATGTTAACAAGAGTTGGAATTAAGATGTCTTGAGTTGAAATTAAAATGTCTTAATTATGAAAAATTTATCACTAAATTAAAGTCTCATTGATGATAAAATATATCATTTGAAGTGGTTTTTGTGTGTGTGTATATATGAAAAACAAAAGTCTTTATAGATATTATTTTTGTGAATTTTTAATGATATTATCCATTACATGATGCAACTAGCATCGAAATTATGGCAATATAAATAGGAAAATATCTCATAATTTTCTCATTATTGACAAATTTTTGGAGATTTAAAAACTTTATTTATAAATAAAAAGCAATTTCCATTAAGATTATCACTACTGAATTTTATAATAGGGTAATTAAGTCTTTAATTTTTCATAAAATATATAATTTAATCTTTATGTAACACCCCAAACCTCCGGTTATGAATAGTACCATTTTTTATCCGTGACTAGTACTATTCAAAGACACCTTGAGGACTAAAAATAAATGAAAAATTAATTGAGATAGACACAATAAAAATTCAAGTGAATAAAAAAATCTAAGGACTCATCGGGTATTATAAAAAGAAGGATTATGACCCGATGAGTGGCATTTTGGTCAATTCACCTCAAGAGTTGACTTTTGACCAAAATGTTAATTAAATTAAATGAAATTAATGAATTGAATTATGAGGTAAAAATTGAAGAAAAATTCAAGTAAAAATATGTAAGGGAAAATTTAAGAAATGAAAACTTAAACTTTCATTTCCATTATGACAAAATTAAAATGAATGACTTATGGGCTTTTGATAATTAAATTTAATTATTTAATTAAAAGGAAAAATTAAGTGTAAATGTAAAAAAAAAAGGAAATAAAAATTTAAGTTTAATTATCCTTATGACACAATTAAAATTTATAATTTTAATAAATTAATTTTGGGGATATATATATATATATATATATATATATATATATATATATATATATATATATATATGAAGACAAATGTCTTCTTCATTTTTTTTTCCATAAGGTGCCACCACCCTCTCCTCTCTCTTCCTCTCTTTCTCTTTTTCTCTTCTTCTTCCACTTCTTCCCCTCATTGATTTCCCCTCCCAAGTTTTAATTCCCTTAAATTCCCTTCATAAATTCCATAGTCCACTAAAAGAAAACATCAAAGAGATCTTTGATTGGGAGATTGAAACAAGAAGAACAAGATTTGGAAGAGATTGAAAGTGGAAAAAATCATCAAGTGAGGTAAGCTCTCTCTTTCATGCTTGATTAACCAAATATGCTTTAAATCAAGTTTGGGTGTGATGAATTTACATGAGAAAGCATGAAATTTCATAAGAAAATGAAAGAAAACATATATGGAATCTAAACTAGGGTTTTGGCCAAATTGGAGAAAAGTTAGGGTTTGATGTCTTTGAATGAAATTGATGATGAGATTAAGCTTAGTTGAAGTAGTATACATGATTAGGGTAAAGAAATTACATGAAATATGTATAAATTTAATAATGGGAGATTAGGGTTTGTGGGAAAACTAGAGCTTTTGTGCTAGAGAGTGAAATTGGAGTGTGTAGTGTTAAATTATGATCATTTGAGGTTTATTTAGTTTGAATTGATATTGGGTTGATGAATGGAGGTAATGAAATGATAGGATTAGGGAAAATTGCAAACTTTGGTATTTGAAAATTATGGGGTTTGTGCTAAGAAGTGCCATTGATGTGTCAATGCTAAATTATAGTCATTTTGGGTGAATTAAATGTGAGTTGAGGTTGGTTAGTGGAAATAATTGAAGAAATGAAAAATTGAACCTAGAGCAGAATTTGCACATTGAGTTTAGTGTGTTTGACAGCCCATAAATTAAGCTACATAACTCCAATTGGTGTGAAGCCAATTGGGGATGAAACTTAAGACATAGAGCTAGAATTTTTATGCAGAGACCCAACCTAGAAACTGCCCAGATATTGCCTAAAACTTGGCTTGAACTTAGAGACAAAATTCTAGAACCAGTAGAATTTGACCATATGAATAGTAAACTTTGAATGGCCATAACTCTCTCTAGAAAAGTCCAATTTAGGTGATTCTTTAACTGATAGAAACTTAAAACACATTAGAACATTTCATATGAAGAACTTGATGTCAAATTATGGACTTAACCTAATCAAATTGCTAAGAAAATTTGAATCACAGAATCTGCAGAAATCTGGAAATCTACAGATTTACCATATAAACAGTAAATTTTGGATGGCTATAACTCTCTCTAGAAAACTCTAATTTAGGCAATTCTTGAACCGATGGAAACCTAAGACATAGTAGAACATTTTGTATGAGGAACATTAGACTAAATTAAGGACTTAACTTTATCAAATTACTAAACGAAGTTGGATCGATAAATCTGCCAGAACTGAAACTGCAGGGTGAACAGTGACATAAATAGTAATGGTGTTTTGGCCATAACTTGAGCTACACAGCTCTGAATTAGGCGATTCAAAAAGGAAAATAAATTTAACACCTAGATGAACAATTTTCATGGAGAACACCTCATCAAATTATGATCGAAACTAGGTTAAAATTGGGTTGGGGCACCAAGCTATCCAAAACCAAAACTTTCTAAAATTTGCAAAGCTAACTTGGGATACATTAAACATTCATGTAATGAGTTCTTGGCAATAATTGAGATTAGTATTGAGGTATTCTATTTGTGTATTTTTAGTAGAAAAAGAAGTTAGAACGGATAAGGAGAAGTAGGTAACAAGGAAGGAGAATTATTGAAGGTTTGTGCACAACAAACCTTTTTCATTGTTTTAACTTTGTAAATGGATTTGAATGAGTTTATTTGAATGAGTTTGACTTGGAATGAGTTTATTTTGAATGAGGTATGGTTTTTCTCTTGCATTTAAGAAATTTATGTGTTGTCACCCCTTTTACGGGTTTTATGATGATTTGAATATGTTATTGTTTTGCAAATGTGATTATTAATTTAGAAACTCTTGAAAGTTGTTTTGAAACCACAGTGAGCATGACAGTCCCTTCGGAACTCCCTAATAGTAACGGCTACTTAGGGTTTGATAGTTGATATGATTATGTCTCCCATTAATAACGGTTAGTGGGGTAAGACTACATGAGTACTCATTAGCTAGCTAGCCCTTCCCTCATTAATAACGGTTAGTGAGGTTGAGATTGCTTTGTCGTACTGTACAACACGGTACTAATCGTGAAATTTTGTGTCATGGCCTAAACTGTGTGTTGATGTTGGCAACACTAATGCTTTGTGAATTGTGATTTATGAAGTGTGATTTCTCATTTGAAATGTTATTCCAATAAATGGCTTTTATGAACTTAGAACTATTGTGATGTTTTCAATGCTTAAGAAAGATGTGATTTAATATGCCTTAACTAGTTTTACTTTATTTTAAGTTTTAAATTTATTAGTTGTGCATCACTTAGTGATATACTCAGTGATAGCTTATTTATGCTATCGCAGGAAAGGGAAAGGAGAAGGCTGCTGAGTAAGAAACTTGAAAGCAACATTTTGGTTTTGACTGTGGGTATATATCGTAGGCATACCCCTGTAATTTCCTTTAGATATATTTTGTACCTATATGTATAGATATACAGACATTGAGCAGTTTGTATTAAAAAGTACTGCATTACTAAAGTATTTTGAGTTTGTAACTATTTGTATTTTATTTTGAGACTTATGAAAATGTAACTTTTGAAATATTTAGTCTATCATTATTTTCAATGAATGTTTACATTGAATTTTAACTATTCTCATGCAGTTTTCCGCAAAAGAATTAATAAGATAAAAAACTATGATTTGTTTTAAGATCCTTTGTAACATAACTAATGGGTTATCGGTAGGTGGAGTTCAGTAATTCATTAGGTATGCTACGAGAACATGTCAAGCCTTACCAGAGATAAGGTGTGACATGTTTTAGTGGTATTAGAGCTATAGTTTTTATACAAGTTTTGAA
Organism: Hevea brasiliensis; assembly: GCF_030052815.1. Lineage (NCBI taxonomy): Eukaryota > Viridiplantae > Streptophyta > Magnoliopsida > Malpighiales > Euphorbiaceae > Hevea > Hevea brasiliensis. The sequence goes on from NC_079496.1 coordinate 99,708,399, forward strand.
ATTACATGGTTGAAAATTTTTGATAAGTACAACTGCTCAACTGTCATTAATTGATACATATAGTGCATTACATCATAAATATGGACTAATGGAGGGAAATCTCCTTGTGTTGGTTGTCCAGGGAGTATAATTCTTTGTGATTCAGTATGGAAGAGGGGGATCACACAGTAGAGCAATCAGTAGTAGCTAAGGTAGAGGGGAAAGCCCCAGCTCCTCATAATGCTAGTGGATCGTGTAACATCCCTATTTGTATAGCCTGGTACATTTCACTATTTAGGTGACCGGTGTCAGTCCGAATAATTAAAGGGATTAGAACCACACTTAAGACAACTAGATAAGCCATAAAGACAAATAATTAGTAATTTTCAATTAGTTAAGTATAAATAAGAAAAATAGAACATAAGAAGTTAAACAAGCTGAGAGTCACAGCGATGGGTGACCTTCCGGGAAGGACTGCAAAGTTGTTTTAAACTCAAATTTCGAATCGTAAAATGTGACGCTGCGGTCCTTAGGACCATTACAAACACAGTAGAAATGAGAAAATCATGAAAAAGAATTGTTAAGTCAGTCAAATAATTAGGTCAGGGAGCTGAAAGAAATATTGAGTTATTTACAAACCGGGTTGAACCAGTAAGGGGCAATTTGGTCAATTGACCCCGAGAGCTGACTCCTGACCTGATTGTCAAATAAAATTGGAGAAAAGAAAATTTTGGAATCGAGAATTAAATTAAAGAACTAATAGGAAAATAAATAAAAAAAATGAGAAAATGAAAAAGTGAAGAGAAGTGACATCATGCATGACATCATGCATGATGCCATAAATCCTATAATTAATTAAATTGATTTTTTGGTCTTCCATAAGACAAAATACATAAAAGAAAAGAAAAGAAAAAAAAAATCATTTGATCTTCTTCCTCATCCATGTGTCGCCCTCACTCTCTCTCTCCCTCTCCATTGTTAAACCTCCATTGAAGCTTGTACTCAAGCTCAAATTCCCTCACTTAACCTTAAGATTTTCCATAAACACTTCATCAAAGCTTGTTACCTCAACCTAAGAAGAGGATTGAAAGAGCAAAGAAAAAGAAAAAGGAAGAGAATTGAAGAATTGGACATCAAAGATTGAGGTTAGTGATTTAAGTTGCAGAATTAGTTTATTAGTTGTGTTTATAGCTTGATTAACTTAGAAATAAACTTAAAATGAAATAAAATAAATTATTGAGGGACCAAGCTGAATTTTGGCCAACATGTGTATGGGGCTATTATTGCATGATTTGATTGATTTGAATGGGTATATGAACCTCAATTAGTTGAGTGATTATGGTTAAAGACTTTGAATTAGCTAAATGCAACAATTTAGTGTGGTTAGGGTTTGGAAACTTAGGGTTTAGAGACAAAAATGTGAAAAATTGGTAAATGATTTCTTTGACCTAATTTGAAGTGAGAAATGGTCAATGGTGACCAAATGAAGTATGTTGGAAGTGTTGGAGTTGAGATCAAATTCGGATTCAATGTGGCCATGCTGCTGGCAGCATGACCAAGGCCCCTTTGAGGGACCAAAACTGAAAATTTACAAGTCCAAATTGGGAATGAAAATAGACACTAAATGACACAATTTTCATTTAGGAAGCATGCCCAAAAAGTGACCAAAACCTAGTGAATAAATTGACCAAATCTGGAAAATCACAGTCTGCCCTGTACAAAATCACCAAATGAACAATGTTTGTTCATTTGGCCATAACTTGAGCTAGGCAGCTCTAAATAACCTGAAATTTTACCAATGGATAGTTGAAATATAGACCTAAAACTTTCATGAAGAACATAAACCCAAATTATGCCATTAACTAAGTCATTTGGCCACCCAAAGTTGGTGACCTAAAACTGCCAGAACCAAAATTTGCCCAGAAAACTAGGTTTAGTCCAATCTGGCAGCCTAGTTCAAATGGCTATAACTTGAGCTACAAAACTCCAATTGGAGTGATTCAAAAAGGAGAATAACCTTAAGACAATAGGGAACATTTTCTATGAAGAAAGTTTTATCAAATTCCAACAGTAAAATAACCAATAAAATAGTGCAACCTTAGACACCAAAACTGAAAATTATCAAATTTGCCTAAATGACTCAGAATTTGAATAAACAACTAAAACCAACAAATTTAGTGACCAAAATGTGGTATGTGGGTGAAGTTGGAATTCCCATACTTATTAAGCCTTAGAAAGTCAACAATTTGACTTGAATAGTATAGTGAATAGTAACCAGAAACACAAAAATTTAAGGAACATCGAGTTTAGCACATTAGAGCTAGGTAAAAGTGAAGTTAAATTTATTTTTGGATTTATGCTAAGTTATGGTATTGAAACACTATGAAACTATGTGTTTCAGTGGAAAAGAACACCGGAAAGGAACTCGAGGAATCGAGTCAAGGCCAAGAAGCGACTCGCTTAAGGTTTGTGCATAACGTATAACTTTTGTAAATTATTTTCTGCATATTGTTTTGAATAATTTGAAATAGTGAATTGTGACATTATTCATGATGCTTTGATTTAAATTTTTTAAAGTTAATTGTGTATATTTGAAATGGCAATGTTTAGCAAATTGTTAAGATAAGTTTTGAAGCCACAGTGTCATGACCATATATTTGAACACCTCACTAGCATGACTAGTGGGGGTAATCAGTTTCGAATTTTGATTCCTTCTCTGGATGAAGTGTTGAGGTGTGCCAGTAGAAGAGGAATTTGAATGGATATCCATATATTTGAGCTAGCTAGCCTTGTGATGTGATTCCTCCTTAGCCTCTGGCTATTGAGATTATATTTATTTCAAATGGCATGATATGATTGTGGGTTTTATGAAATGTGTTTTGGCACTCCGAAATGAACTTTTTTGGATTAAAATCTCATATTTCATGTTTTGAATTTAATTCTCATGTTCGATCCAATTTTTTAATAAATGTGATTTAAATTCTGCATAAAGATTATTTTAGTATGTTGTGCACCACTGAGTCTTAGTACTCAGTGATAGCTGTTATTACTATCGCAGATATAGAGACTAGAGGAGCAGCAGATTGAGCTGCTGAGGACAGGGGAGCTACCTGCTTGAAGTATTTGGGTATAATTTATACCCTGACTATAAATTTTTATTTTGATGAATGTATTGCATGTAATTGTATGGACATATAAATTTGGTCTTGAGCAGCTTATACAAAGTTTGTATAAAGTTTGTAATAAAATTTAGTTTGAATTTCTTTTGATGTAAAATTTTGCAATAGTGTATATAAATTACTTTGTCATTAATGAAATACATATGGTAGCATTTATTTTGAATTGAATGAAATTCATTAATGGTATTTGATGATTGTTAGATATTGAAAATGGTGGATTTGAATTTTTAGAAGTTGTTAAATGTGTTGAAATTGATTGAGAATGATTGTGAAATTGAAGTAATTGTTGAGGAAAATTATTGGAAGTGCTTTTTTTTAGTTATTTAAAGAACTGTTTTCACAAAATACAGACGGAACTCTAGCAAAATTTTTATAAAATTTGCAGAAAAATAAAATGGGCTAAAAATATTAACTAGTTTTAATTTTAATGAAATGTTTTAAATACCTATTAGAAAAATGCTGACCACTTATCAAAAATAAGAAAATTATTTTAAAATCCCTTATAGGGTACTTAATGAGTTATCGGTAGGTGAAGTTCGGTAGTTTATTAGGTATTCTACGGGATCATGTTACGCCTTACAGAGGGGTAAGGTGTGACATGTTTTAGTGGTATCAGAGCGAAATTTTTGAAGTATGTTTTAACTTGAGAATTTGTGTCTTTCCTTATTAAGTACAACTGCTCAATGTCCATATTTGTTACATACAGTGCATTACATCATAAATATGAACTAACGGAAGGAAATCTCCATGTGTTACTTGTTCAGAAGATACCCTAGCTTCAGCCTGAAATGGAAGAAGGGGATCGCTCAGTCAAGCAATCTGTTGAAGCTGAGGCACAAGGGGAAGCCCCAGCTTTATAGAATGTTAGTGGATCAGTAGCACCAGCTCCATAAATGCTGTAGTTTTTTGCACAATTTGCATAGCAGATGGCTGCGATGTTTCAACAAATGGCTGGGGATATACCTACTCAAGCTCCACCCCAGACACTTGTGGCACAACCACTGCCTCCAGCCAGACAGTATGATAAGTTATTGAAGTATGGGGCTACAGAATTTAAGGGTACAGTGGACCCTTTAGAGGCAGAGCAATGGCTTGAAAGGATGGATAGAGTATTCAAGAAGCTGCATTGCCAAGATGAATTGAAGTTTGAATACTCTGTGTCTCTACTGCAAGGGAATGCATATGATTGGTGGAAGACTATCCCCCACAGCTTAGTTGAACCACCAGTACTAACATGGGATGACTTCATCAGAGAATTCAGACAGAAATACATCCCAGATGCATATGTTGATCAGAAACTGCAAGAATTTTTGAGTTTGAAATAAGGGAACCGATCAGTGGCAGAGTATGAGAGGGAGTACTATCAGCAAGGCAAGATGCAAGAGATTTGAGACTAGTTTGAAGCCTAGTTTGAGAATGCAAGTTGTGGGATTCAGACACAGCAACTTTTCAGAACTCATGTCTTAAGCACTCGAGTTAGAAAGGATTGAATCAGAAGCGACCCCAACAAAAGAAAAATCAGAGAAAGTGAGAAATCAGAAAAAGATAAGGAGGGAAAGTCAGTAGAACCAAGTTCTTATGGTACCTCTAGAAAGAAGAAGAAATTTAGTGGACCCAGCAGGGGTCGAGGTGGAAGATTTGGTAGGGGCAGATTTTCTGGATAGAGACCCCCTAGGTCTGGTCAGCAGTCATGCAGAGGTTCATATTCTGCCCTCCCCTGTGAGACTTGTGGCAAGATTCATGGGGGGAATGCTATTGGGCCACTGGAGTCTATTTTAACTGTGGAGGCAAGGGCCATTTAGCAAAAGATTGCACTAGTGCTCCTAAATATGGTCCAGCTCCTACTACTGCCGAGGGATCTATTCAGAGTCTTGCTCCTAGAGGTTCATAATTAGTTGGCAGAGGAAGAGGTAGAGGTAGAGGCACTGCTTCAGGTAGTCAGGGTACGGTTGGTCAGTCAGCATAAGGAAGTGCTTCAGCTAGAGTCTACACAATGAAACAGCAAGAAGAGGCTGAGACTTCTGATGTGGTAGCCGGTACATTCTCTATCTCTGATCAAGATGTATTTGTGTTGTTTGATCCGGGTTTAACCCATTCATATGTTAGTGCTAGCATAGTCAGTTCACTTGCTGTTCCATGTGTGCAAATGGGTTTTGAAGTGCTAGTAACTAGTCCGTTAGGACAAGAGGTCCGGGTCAACAGAATTTATAGGGACTATCCTTTGATGATCCAAGGACATGTTTTCCTGTCAGATTTGATTGAAATACACTTTAGAGAGTATGATATTATCTTGGGCATAGATTGGTTAGCCAGGCATCACGACATGATTGACTGTAGACTAAAGACAGTCACTTTTGGTCTCCCTTTGTATGGTGATGTGGTAATACATGGGGAGAGGCATTTACTACCATCAAACATCATTTCGGCTGCACTAGCCAGAAGGATGATCAGAAAGGGGTGTGAAGCATACTTGGCACATGTGATAGACACCCAAGTGGGGAGTCCAGCACTGAGGGACATCCCTACTGTATGTGACTTTTTGGATGTGTTTCCTGATGAATTACCAGGATTACCTCTAGAAAGAGAGGTACAGTTTGAAATTGGTGTTATGCCTGGTGTGAACCCAATCTCCATAACACCATATAGAATGGCACCAGCAGAATTGAAAGAGTTGAAAGTACAGTTGCAAGAGCTGCTTGACAAGGGCTTTATCCGCCCTAGTGTGTCACCTTGGGGAGTGCCAGTGTTGCTTGTTAAGAAAAAGGATGGCACTCTCCGTTTGTGTATTGATTATCAATAGTTGAATAAGGTGACAATAAAGAATAGATATCAATTGCCCCACATTGATGACTTGTTTGATCAGTTGAGGGGTGCAGCTGTGTTCTCTAAAATTGACCTGAGATCAGGTTATTATCAGCTGAAAGTACAAGAGTAGAGTATTCCTAAAACTGCTTTTAGAACCCGCTATGGCTATTATGAGTTCTTGGTTATGCCATTCGGGTTAACTAATGCTCCAGCTGCTTTTATGGATCTGATGAACACTATCTTCAGACCATACCTCAACCAGTTTATTGTGGTATTCATAGATGATATATTGGTCTATTCGAGGAGTGCAGAAGAGCATGATGTACATCTGTGAATTGTACTACAAACTTTAAGGGAGAAACAGCTATATGCCAAATTGTCGAAGTGTGAATTTTGGCTGAAGGAAATATCTTTTTTGGGGCATGTAGTATCAGAAGAGGGCATCAAGGTAGATCCAAGAAAGATAGAAGCTGTCCTTAATTGGAGACCACCCAAAAATGTCATAGAGATTCGTAGTTTTCTGGGTTTAGCTGGATACTATCATCGATTTGTGAAGGGATTTTCCATGTTGGCATCTCCATTGACCAAGCTGCTTAGAAAATATGTGAAATTTCAGTGGATGGATAAATGCCAACAGAGTTTTGATGAATTGAAGAAATGTTTGACTTAAGCTCCAGTCCTTACTTTACCTACATCGGGTAAAGAATACACAGTTTACAGTGATGCTTCTCACAATGGGTTAGGTTGTGTATTGATGCAAGATCGAAATGTCATTGCCTATGCATCACGCCAGCTAAAACCGCATGAGAGGAATTATCCGACACATGACTTGGAGCTTGCAGCCATTGTGTTTGCTCTTAAGATCTAGAGACATTATTTGTATGGGGAGAAGTGCTACATCTACACAGATCATGAGAGTTTGAAGTATATGGGTACTCAGAAGGAGTTGAATTTGAGACAGAGGAGATGGTTAGAGTTGATAAAAGATTATGATTGTCTAATAGACTATCAGCCAGGGAAAGCTAATGTGGTGGCTGACGCCTTAAGTCGCAAGACTATGGCAAGTCTACGGGTTACTCCTTTGTCTATGGTACATGAGTTGAGATCATTACATGCCAGTTTATAGATTAATAATAAGGGGCAGACAGCAGTTGCATGGCATGTACAGCTAGTATTGAGTGATCAGATTAGAATGGCTGCTCAGAATGATGAAAAGTATGAAAAATTATTGGAAGAAGTTCGGCAGGGCAAGAAACCAGAATTCTCAATAAGAGATGATGGTCTACTGCTACACCAGGGCAGAATGTGTGTTCCTAATGATGTTGATTTGAGGCAGATCATTTTGAAGGAAGCACATGAGTCTCCTTTTGCCATGCACCCTGGTGGCACAAAAATATATAGAGGGCTAAAAGAGCATTACTGGTGGATGGGTATGAAAAGAGATGTGGCAGATTTTCTTTCCAAATGCCTAACTTGTCAGCAAGTGAAGGCAGAGCATCAAGTACCCGCTAGGTTGTTACATCCACTACCAGTGCCAGAATGGAAATGGGAGAGAATAACAATGGATTTTGTGATAGGACTTCCGAGGACACGAAAGAGTCATGATGCGGTATGGGTTATTGTTGACAGACTGACCAAGTCTGCTCATTTTCTGCCAATTCGGATGGACTACAATTTAGAAAGATTGGCCAAATTGTACATTGATGAGATTGTGAGACTGCATGGAGTGCCAGTATCCATTGTATCAGACAGAGATCCTAGGTTCACTTCTAGATTCTGGGGTAGTCTTCAGAGAGCCTTAGGAACTAGATTGAACTTCAGTACTGCATTCCACCCACAGACAAATGGCCAGTCTGAGAGGGTAATTCAGATCTTGGAGGACATGCTACGGGCTTGTGTGATTGAGTTTGAGGGCAGTTGGGATACACACTTACCTTTGATTGAGTTTTCTTACAACAACAGCTACCAATCAAGCATTGGGATGCCTCCATATGAAGCTTTGTATGACAGAAAATATAGAACCCCGTAGTGTTGGGATGACGTAGGTGAAAGAAAGATGATTGGACCCAAAATTATTCAGCAAACTGAAGAGAAAATCAGGGTGATCAAAGATCGACTTAAGACTACATCAGACCATCAGAAGTCCTACATTGATTTAAAAAGAAGGGATATTGAGTATGCAGTGGGTGAGAAAGTTTTCCTCAAGGTTTCTCCTTGGAAGAGAATTATGAGATTCGGCAGAAAGGGGAAACTGAGTCCTCGTTTTATCGGGCCATATGAGGTTCTGGAAAGAGTGGGTCTTTTAGCATATCGTTTAGCACTACCTCCAGAGTTGGAGAAGATACATAATGTCTTCCATGTGTCTATGTTGAGGAGGTACCGATCAGACCCATCTCATGTACTACTAGTGGAAGAAATTGAAGTGAATCTAGACCTCACATATGAAGAAGAACCCATAGAGATTCTGGCTTATAAGGTGAAGCAGCTACGGAACGAGCAGATACCGTTGGTAAAAGTGTTGTGGAACCATCATTCGGGCCAGGAGGCTACTTGGGAACGAGAGGAGGACATGAGGAGACAGCACCCACAGCTGTTCAGAGATTGATACCAGGTAAAATTTCGAGACGAAATTTATTTTAAGGGGGGGAGAATTGTAACACCCCTATTTGTATAGCCTGGTACATTTCACTATTCCGATGACCGGAGTCAGTCCAGATAATTAAGGGGATTAGAACCACACTTAAGACAACTAGATAAGCCATAAACACAAATAATTAGTAATTGTCAATTAGTTAAGTATAAATAAGAAAAACAAAACATAAGAAGTTAAACGAGCCGAGAGTCACAGCGATGGGTGACCTTCTCGGGAAGGATTACGAAGTCATTTTAAACTCAAATTTCGAACCGTAAAATGTGACGCTATTGTCCTTAGGACCATTACAAACATAGTGGAAAAGAGAAAATCACGAAAAAGAATTGTTAAGTCAGTCAAATAATTAGGTCAGGGAGCCAGAAGAAATATTGACTTATTTGCAAACCAGGTTGAACCAGCGAGGGGCAATTTGGTCAATTGACCCCGAGAGCTGACTCCTGACCTGACTGTCAAACAAAATCGGAGAAAAAAAATTTTCAAAATCGAGAATTAAATTAAAGAACTAATAGGAAAATAAATAAAAAAAAATGAGAAAATGAAAAAGTGAAGAGAAGTGACATCATGCATGACATCATGCATGATGCCATAAATCCTATAATTAATTAAATTGATTTTTTGGTCTTCCATAAGACAAAATATATAAAAGAAAAGAAAAAAAAATTCATTTGGTCTTCTTCCTCATTCATGTGCCGCCCTCACTCTCTCTCTCCCTCTCCATTGTTAAACCTCCATTGAAGCTTGTACTCAAGCTCAAATTCCCTCACTTAACCTTAAGATTTTTCATAAACACTTCATCAAAGCTTGTTACCTCAACCTAAGAAGAGGATTGAAAGAGCAAAGAAAAAGAAAAAGGAAGAGAATTGAAGAATTGGACATCAAAGATTGAGGTTAGTGATTTAAGTTGCAAAATTAGTTTATTAGTTGTGTTTATAGCTTGATTAACTTAGAAATAAACTTAAAATGAAATAAAATAAATTATTGAGGGACCAAGCTGAATTTCAGCTAGCATGTGTATGGGGGTATTATTGCATGGTTTGATTGATTTGAATGGGTATATGAACCTCAATTAGTTGAGTGATTATGGTTAAAGACTTTGAATTAGCTAAATGCAACAATTTAGTGTGGTTAGGGTTTGGACACTTAAGGTTTGGAGACAAAAATGTGAAAAATTGGTAAATTATGTTTGACCTAATTTGAAGTGAGAAATGGTTAATGGTGACCAAATGAAGTGTGTTGGAAGTGTTGGAGTTGAGATCAAATTCGGATTCAATGTGGTCATGCTGCTGGCAGCATGACCAAGATCCCTTTGAGGGACCAAAACTGAAAATTTACAAGTCCAATTGGTATGAGACCAATTGAGAATGAGAATAGACACTAAATGACATAATTTTCATTTAGGAAGCGTGCCCAAAAAGTGACCAAAACCTAGTGAATAAATTGATCGAATCTGGAAAATCATAGTCTGCCCTGTACAAAATGACCAAATGAACAGTGTTTGTTCATTTGGCCATAACTTGAGCTAGGTAGGTCTAAATGACCTGAAATTTTACCAGTGAACAGTTGATATAGTCCTAAAACTTGCATGAAGAACACAAACCCAAATTATGCCATTAACCAGGTCATTTGGCCACCCAAATTTGGTGACCTAAAACTGCCAGAACCAAAATTTGCCCAGAAAACTGGGTTGAGTCTAATCCGCCAGCCATGGTTCAAATGGCTATAACTTGAGCTACAAAACTCCAATTGGAGTGATTTAAAAAGGAAAATAAACTTAAGACAATAGGAAACATTTTATATGAAGAAAGTTTTACCAAATTCCAACAGTAAAATGACCAGTAGAACAATGCAACCTTAGACACCAAAACTAAAAATTATCAAATTTGCCTAAAAGACTTAGAATTTGAATAAACAACCAAAACCAGCAAATTTAGTGACCAAAATGTGGTATGTGGGTGAAGTTGGAATTCCCATACCTATTAAGCCTTAGAAAGTCAACAATTTGACTTGAATAGTGCAGTGAATAGTAACTCGAAAAACAAAAATTTAAGGAACATTGAGTTTGGCACATTAGAGCTAGGTAAAAGTGAAGTTTAATTTATTTTTGGATTTATGCTAAGTTATGGTGCTGAAACACTGTGAAACTATGTGTTTCAGTGGAAAAGAACACCGGAAAGGAACCCGAGGAATCAAGTCAAGGCCAAGAGGCGACTCGATTAAGGTTTGTGCAAAACGTATAACTTTTGTAAATTATTTTCTGCATATTGTTTTGAATAATTTGAAATAGTGAATTGTGACATTATTTATGATGCTTTGATTTAAATTTTTGAAAGTTAATTGTGTATATTTGAAATGGCAATGTTTAGCAAATTGTTAAGATAAGTATTGAAACCACAGTGTCATGACCATATATTTGAACACCTCACTAGCATGACTAGTGGGGGTAATCAGTTTTGAATTTTGATTCCTTCTCTGGATGAAGTGTTGAGGTGTGCCAATAGAAGAGGAATTTGAATGGATATCCATATATTTGAGTTAGTTAGCCTTGTGATGTGATTTCTCCTTAGACTCTGGCTATTAAGATTATATTTGTTTCGAATGACATGATATGACTGTGGGTTTTATGAAATGTGTTTTGGCACTTCGAAATGAACTTGTTTGGATTAAAATCTCATATTTCATGTTTTGAATTTAATTCTCATGTTCGATCCAATTTTTGAATAAATATGATTTAAATTCTGCATAAAGATTATTTTAGTATGTTGTGCACCACTGAGTCTTAGTGCTCAGCGATAGCTGTTATTGCTGTCGTAGATATAGAGACTAGAGGAGCAGCAGATTGAGCTGCTGAGGACAAGGGAGCTACCTACTTGAAGTATTTAGGTATAATTTATACCCTGACTGTAAATATTCATTTTGATAAATGTATTGCATGTAATTGTACGGACATGTAAATTTGGTCTTGAGCATCTTATAAAAAGTTTATATAAAGTTTGTAATAAAATTTAGTTTGAATTTCTTTTGATGTAAATTTTTGCAATAGTGTATATAAATTACTTTGCCATTAACGAAATATGTATGGTAGCATTTATTTTGAATTGAATGAAATTCATTAATGGTATTTGATGATTGTTGGATATTGAAAATGGTGGATTTGAATTTTTGGAAGTTGTTAAATGTGTTGAAATTGATTGAGATTGATTGTGAAATTGAAGTAGTTATTGAAAAAAATTATTGGAAGTGCTTTTTTTTAGGTATTTAAAGAATTATTTTCTCAAAATACGGACGGAACTCTGGCAAAATTTTTATAAAATTTGAGGAAAAATAAAATGGGCCAAAAATATTAACTAGTTTTAATTTTAATTAAATGTTTTAAATACCTATTAGAAAATGCTCACCACTTATCAAAAATTAGAAAATTGTTTTAAAATCCCTTGTAGAGTACTTAATGAGTTATCGGTAGGTGAAGTTTGGTAGTTCATTAAGTATTCTATGAGATCATGTTATACCTTACAAAGGAGTAAGGTGTGACAGATCAGCTGCACCCGTCCCTCCCATGCAGTTTTCTACTCTGTTCGCTCAGCAGATGGCTGAACTATTTCAACAAATGGCTGGCAATATACCAGTCCAAGCTCCTGTGCAAGCACCTCCAATGTAACCAACATCCCCAGCCAGACAATATGACAAGTTAATGAAGTATGGGGCAACAGAGTTCAAGGGTACAGTGGACCCATTGGAAGCCAAGCAATGGTTAGAATGGATGGAGAGAGTATTCAAGAAATTGCACTACATCGATAATTTGAAGTTTGAATACTCAGTTTCTCTACTGCATGGAGATGCATATGAGTGGTGGAAGACCATTCCTCATAGTTTGGTTGAGGCCTTTGTGTTGACATGGGATGACTTTCTCAGAGAATTTAAACAGAAGTATGTTCCTAACACATATGTAGATTTGAAGCTATAGTAGTTTCTTAGTTTGAAGCAAGGGAACAAGACTGTAGCCAAGTATAAGAGAGACTTTTCCCTCCTCAGCCACTATGCTGGAAGCCTACTCAGCACCAGTAGAGACAGATACAAATGGTTTGAGGCTGGTTTGAGGCCTAGTTTGATATTGCAAGTGGTTGGGATTTGACATGACAACTTCTCTGGGTTGATATCACAGGCCCTTGAATTGGAAAGGATAGAACTAGAAGGGGCATCTAAGAAGGTAACCACTGAAAAAGAGAAGAACAGTAAGCCTACAGGTCAGAGTCCAAGTAACAATTCGGGTAAGAGAAAGAGCTTTGGGGGACCAAGTAACAGAGGATCTAGTAGGGGAAGATTCTCAGGGCAGAGGCCACCTAGATCCAGACAGTAGACATCTAGGGGTTCCTTTCCTGCTCGTACCTATGAAACCTGTGGCAGGAATCATGGAGGAGTATGTTATAAGGCCATAGGAGCCCGTTACAACTGTGGTGGAAGTGGACATTTTGCTAGAGATTGCACTAGTGCTCGTTGGTCTGGGTTGCCTACCACCACTGAGGGATCTGTTTAAGGTTCTGCTTCCAGAGGACAACAGATAACTAGTAAAGGCCGAGGCAAGGGTAGAGGTAATACTTCTAGTAGCCAGGGCACAGTGAGCCAACTAGAGCAGAGTGGTGCATCAATCAGGGTGTACACCATGCGCTAGAGGGAGGAAGCTGAGACATCAGATGTTGTGGCTGGTACTTTCTCCCTCTTTGATAGAGATGTATATGTGCTGTTTGACCCTAGTTCTACACATTCTTATGCTAGTACCAGCATTGCATGTTCTGTTGCCATTCCTTACTTGAAAATGGATTATGGTGTGCTAATGACTAGTCCCTTAGGACAAGAGGTTAGGGTGAACAAATTGTATGAAGATTGTCCTTTGGTGATCCAAGGACATACATTCCGGTCAGACTTAATTGAAATGTCCTTCTAAGATTATGATATCATCTTGGGCATGGATTGGTTAGCCAAACATCACGCCATGATCGACTGTAGATTGAAGACAGTCACTTTTGGTCTTCCCGAGTATGCAAACGTAATGATACACGAGGAGAGGCAGTTATTACCATCCAACATCATTTCAGCTGCACTTGCTAGAAAGCTGATTAGAAAGGGATGTTAAGCTTATCTAGCTCATGTGATAGACACCCAGATGAGGAGTCCAGATCTTAAAGATATTCCTACAGTATGGGATTTTTCGGATGTCTTTCCAGAAGAATTATCGGGATTGCCTTCGAAAAAAGAGGTGCAGTTTGAAATTGAGACTATGCCTGGTGTGGAACAAATCTCCATCACTCTTTATAGGATGGCACCTGCTGAGTTGAAAGAGTTGAAGGTGCATTTGCAGGAATTGTTAGATAAGGGTTTCATCCACCCTAGCGTGTCACCTTGGGGAGCACCAGTATTATTTGTAAAGAAGAAGGATGGTACTCTCCAACTATGCATAGACTATAGACAGTTGAATAAGGTGGCCATAAAGAATAGATATCCCCTGCCACGGATAGATGATTTGTTTGATCAGTTGAAGGATGCAACTGTATTCTCCAAAATTTACTTGAGATCGGGCTACTACCAGTTGAGGGTGCAGGAGTAAAGTATTCCTAAAACTACCTTTAGGACTCGGTATGGCTACTATGAGTTCTTAGTAATGCCATTCAGGTTGACTAATGCTCTAGCTGCTTTTATGGGCCTGATGAATACTATCTTCAGGCCATATTTGGACCAGTTTGTTGTGGTATTCATTGATGATATTTTGGTGTACTCAAAGAATGCGAAGGAACACGACAAACACTTGAGGATAGTATTACAGACTTTGAGGGAGAAGCAGTTGTATGCCAAACTGTTGAAATGTGAGTTTTGGCTAAAGGAGATTACATTTTTAGGGCATATTGTATCTGCAGAGGGTATCCAGGTGGAATTTAGCAAAGTAGAAGCCATTCTTAATTGGAAGCCATCTAGAAATGTCACGGAAGTTCAGAGTTTCCTTAATTTAGCCGGGCATTACCAAAAGTTTGTGAAGGGATTCTCCATGCTAGCATCTCCACTGACCAAGCTACTTAGGAAGGATGTAAAATTTTAGTGGATTAATCAGTGCCAGGGAAGTTTTGATGAGTTAAAGAGGCATTTAACTAAAGCTCCAATCTTAACCTTGCCCACTTTGGGTAAGGAGTATACCATATACAGTGATGCTTCTCATAATGGATTGGGCTGTGTGTTGATGCAAGATAGGAATGTCATTCCCTATGCTTCACGCTAGCTTAAACCACATGAGAGGAATTATCCTATGCATGACGTAGAGCTGGCAGCCACTGTCTTTGCCTTAAAGATCTGGAGACATTACTTGTATAGGGAGAGATGTTATATATACACAGATCATAAAAGTTTGAAGTACTTGGGCACACAAAAGGAGTTAAATTTGAGGCAGAGGAGATGGTTAGAGCTGATAAAAGATAATGATTGCTTGATAGACTATCAGCCTGGAAAGGTAAATATTGTAGCTGATGCTTTAAGTCACAAGACTATGGCTGGTTTGTGGGTTTCTCCATTGTCCATGGTGCATGAGTTAAGGGCATTGCATGCTAATTTGAAGATTAATGAAGATAGGAAGATGGTAGCTACTTGGCAAGTGAAGCCAATGCTGGCAGAACAAATTAAAGTAGTTGCACAGAAGGATGATAAGTATATGAAGTTGATGGAAGAGGTTCGAGATGGCAAGAAACAAGAATTATTAGTAAATGATGAGGGTTTGTTGTTATATAAGGGCAGAATGTGCATTCCTGAGAATGTTGAACTGAGGCAGACCATTTTAAAGGAAGCACATGATTCACCTTTTGCAATGCATCCTGGTGGAACCAAAATGTACAGAAATGTGAAAGAGCACTATTGGTGGAGAGGAATGAAGAAAGACATTGCAGAATATGTTGCCAAATGCCTAACTTGTCAGCAAGTAAAGGCAGAACACCAAGTGCCTGCAGGGTTGCTACAGCCATTGCCAATTCCAGAGTGGAAATGGGAAAGAATCATTATGGATTTCGTGACAGGACTTCCATGTACACAAAAGAATCATGATGCAGTTTGGGTTATTGTTGATAGATTGACCAAGTCTGCACACTTTTTGCCAGTGAGGATGGATTACAGCATGGAAAGATTAGCCAAACTGTACATTGATGATGTGGTGAGGTTACATGGAGTGCCAGTGTCTATTGTGTCAGACAGAGACCCAAGGTTCACTTTTAGATTCTGGAGTAGTCTCCAAAAAGCCCTAGGAACTAGATTGAACTTCAGTATAGTATTCCATCCACAGATAGACAGCCAATCTGAAAGGATCATTCAGATTTTGGAGGATATACTTTGGGCTTGTGTAATTGAGTTTGAAGGGAGTTGGGACACACACTTGCCTTTAATTGAATTTGCCTACAACAATAGTTATCAGTCAAGCATCGAGATGCCTCCATACGAAGCACTTTATGGCAGAAAGTGTAGAACTCCCTTATGTTGGTATGAAGTGAGCGAGAGGAAGTTGATTGGCCCAGAATTAGTGCAGCAGACGGAAGAAAAGGTTAAGCTCATTAGAGA
Organism: Hevea brasiliensis; assembly: GCF_030052815.1. Classification (NCBI taxonomy): domain Eukaryota; kingdom Viridiplantae; phylum Streptophyta; class Magnoliopsida; order Malpighiales; family Euphorbiaceae; genus Hevea; species Hevea brasiliensis. The sequence continues at coordinate 99,724,596 of NC_079496.1, forward strand.
CAGACTCAAAATTACAACGGATAGACAGAAGTTCTACATTGACCTAAGGAGAAGAGATATTCAGTACAGTGTGGGTGACAAGATGTTCCAGAAAGTTTCTCCATGGAAGAGGATCATGAGGTTTGGTAGAAAGGGGAAACTAAGTCCTCGCTCTATTGGGCCATATGAGATTCTGGAAAGAGTGGGTCCATTGGCATATAGACTTGCATTGCCTCCGGAGTTAGAAAAGATTCACAATGTCTTCCATGTCTCCATGTTGAGGAGGTACAGATCAGACCCCTCTCACATTTTGCCAGTAGAGGAGATTGAGGTGAATCCATACCTAACATATGACGAAGAGCCCATAAAGATCTTGGCATATGAGGTGAAGCAGCTGAGGAATAAGCAAATACCTCTGGTGAAAGTGCTGTGGAACCATCATTCAGGCCAGGAGGCTACATGGGACCATGAAGAGGACACGAGAAGGTAGCACCCATAGCTATTCACAGAATGAGACCAGGTAAATTTCGAGGACGAAATTTTATTGTTCAGGAGGGGAGAATTGTAACACCCCGAACCTCCGATTATGAATAGTATCATTTTTGGTCCGTGACTAGTACTATTCAAAGACACCTTGAGGACCAAAAATAAATGGAAAATTAATTGAGATAGACACAATAAAAATTCAAGTGAATAAAAAAATCTAAGGACTCATCGGGTATTATAAAAAGAAGGATTATGATCCGATGAGGGGCATTTTGGTCAATTCACCTCAAGAGTTGACTTTTGACTAAAATGTCAATTAAATTAAATGAAATTAATGAATTGAATTATGAGGTAAAAATTGAAGAAAAATTCAAGTAAAAATATATAAGGGAAAATTTAAGAAATGAAAACTTAAATTTTCATTTCCATTATGACAAAATTAAAATGAAGGACTTATGGGCTTTTGAAAATTAAATTTAATTATTTAATTTAAAGGAAAAATTAAGTGTAAATGTAAAAATAAAAAAGGAAATAAAAATTTAAGTTTAATTATCCTTATGACACAATTAAAATTTATAATTTTAATAAACTAATTTTGAAGATATACATATATATATATATATATATATATATATATATATATATAAGAAGGCAAATGTCTTTTTCATTTTTTTTCATAAGGTGCCACCACCCTCTCCACTCTCGTCCTCTCTCTCTCTTTTTCTCTTCTTCTTCCACTTCTTCCCCTCATTGATTTCCCCTCACAAGTTTTAATTCCCTTAAATTCCCTTCATAAATTCTATAGCCCACTAAAAGAAAACATCAAAGAGATCTTTGATTGAGAGATTAAAATAAGAAGAACAAGATTTGAAAGAGATTGGAAGTGGGAAAAATCATCAAGTGAGGTAAGCTCTCTCTTTCATGCTTGATTAACCAAATATGCTTTAAATCAAGTTTAGGTGTGATGAATTTACATGAGAAAGTATGAAATTTCATAAGAAAATGAAAGAAAACATGTATGGAATCTAAACTAGGGTTCTGGCTAAATTGAAGAAAAGTTAGTTTGATGTCTTTGAATGAAATTGATGATGAGATTAAGCTTAGTTGAAGTAGTATACATGATTGGGGCAAAGAAATTGCATGAAATATGTATAAATTTAATTATGGGAAATTAAGGTTCATGGGAAAATTAGAGCTTTGGTGCTAGAGAGTGAAATTGGAGTGTGCAGTGTTAAATTATGGTCATTTGAGGTTTATTTAGTTTGAATTGACATTGGGTTGATGAATGGAGGTAATGAAATGGTAGGATTAGGAAAAATTGCAAACTTTGGTGTTTGAAAATTATGGAGTTTGTGCTAGGAAGTGCCATTGATGTGTCAATGCTAAATTATAGTCATTTTGGGTGAATTAAATGTGAATTGAGGTTGGTTACTGAAAATAATTGAAGAAATGAAAAATTGAACCTAGAGCAGAATTTGCACACTGAGTTCAGTGTGTTTGACAACCCATAAATTGAGCTACACAACTCCAATTGGTGTGAAACTAATTGGGGATGAAACTTAAGACATAGGGCTAGAATTTTCATGAAGAGACCCAACCTAGAAACTGCCCAGAAATTGCCTAAAACTTGGCTTAAACTTAGAGACAAAATTCTGGAACTTACAGAATTTGACCATGTGAACAGTAAACTTTGTATGGCCATAACTCTCTCTAGAAAACTCTGATTTAGGTGATTCTTAAAATGATAGAAACTTAAAACACAGTAGAACATTTCATATGAAGAACTTGAGGCCAAATTATGGTCTTAACCCAATCAAATTACTAAGCAAAATTGAATCACTGAATCTATAGAAATCTAGAAATCTGCAAATTTATCATATGAATAGTAAACTTTGCATGGCTATAACTCTCTCTAGAAAATTATGATTTAGGCGATTCTTGAACTGATGGAAACCTAAGACATAGTAGAACATTTAGTATAAAGAACATTAGACCAAATTGTGGACTTAACTTGATTAAATTGCTGAACAAAGTTGGATCAATAAATCTACCAAAATTGAAACTGTAGGTTGAACAGTGACATAAATAGCAATGGTGTTTTGGTCATAACTTGAGCTACACAACTCCAAATTAGATATTCAAAAAGGAAAATAAAGTTAAAGACCCAGATGAACAATTTTCATGAAGAACACCTCATCAAATTATGATTGAAACTAGGTAAAAATTGGGTTTAAAGATTGGGGCATCAAGTTGTCCAAAACCAAAACTTTCTAAAATTTGCAAAGCTAACTTGGGATACATTAAATATTCATGTAATGAGTTCTTGGCAGCAATTGAGATTAGTATTGAGGTATTCTATTTGTGTATTTTCTGTAGAAAAAGAAGTTAGAATGGACAAGGAGAAGTAGGTAACAAGGAAGGAGAATTATTGAAGGTTTGTGCACAACTAACCTTTTTCTTTGTTTTAACTTTGTAAATAGATTTGAATGAGTTTATTTGAATGAGTTTGATTTGGAATGAGTTTATTTTGAATGAGGTATGGTTTTTCTCTTGCATTTGAGAAATTTATATGTTGCCACCCCTTGTATGGGTTTTATGATGATTTGAATATGTTATTGTTTTGCAAATGTGATTATTGATTTAGAAACTCTTGAAAATTGTTTTGAAATTATAGTTAGCACGACAGTCCCTTCAGAACTCCCTAGTAGTAACGGCTACTTGGGGTTTGATATTTGATATGATTATGTCTCCCATTAATAATAGTTAGTGGGGTAAGACTACATGAGTACTCATTAGCTAGCTAGCCCTTCCCTCATTAATAACAGTTAGTGAGGTCGAGATTGCTTTGTCGAGGTATACAACACGGCACTGATCATGAAATTTTGTGTCATGGCCTAAACTGTGTGTTGATGTTGGCAACACTAATGCTTTGTGAATTGTGATTTATGAAGTGTGATTTCTCATTTGAAATGTTATTCCAATAAATGGCTTTTATGAACTTAGAACTATTGTGATATTTTCAATGCTTAAGAAAGATGAGATTTAATATGCCTTGACTAGTTTTACTTTATTTTAAGTTTTAAAGTTATTAGTTGTGCACCACTGAGTGATATACTTAGTGATAGCTTATTTATGCTATCGCAGGAAAGGGAAAGGAGAAGGCTGCTGAGTGAGAGACTTGGAAGCAACATTTTGGTTTTGATTGTGGGTATATATCGTAGGTATACCCCTATAATTTTCTTTGGATGTATTTTGTACCTATATGTATAGATGTACGGACATTGAGCAGTTTGTATTAAAAAGTACTGCATTACTAAAGTATTTTGAATTTGTAACTATTTGTATTTTATTTTGAAACTTATGAAAATGTAACTTTTACAATATTTAGTCTATCATTATTTTCAATGAATGTTTACATGAAATTTTAACTATTCTCATGCAGTTTTCAGCAAAAGAATTGATAAGATAAAAAGCTATAATTTGTTTTAAAATCCTTTGTAGCATAACTAATGGGTTATCGGTAGATGGAGTTCGGTAATTTATTAGGTATGCTACGGGAACATGTCATGCCTTACCAGGAATAAGTTGTGACACTTTATATTTTCACAATCAAATAATTTAGTCCCAATTTTTCAATAAGTAAATAGAATACTTCCTACAGTTAATTTATCATTAACTCACCGTTTGTGAGATATAACTAATCAAAATAAAATAATTAAATTCCTAACATTTTGATAAAGTGAACAACTTAATCACTGTTTTTTTTTTTTTACATTTATATAGTTAGCATATTTTGTTTTAAATAATTTTATATTATATTTTAATTTAAAATATAATATATATATATATATATATATATATAATTTCAAAAATATAATAAATATAATATTAAAATGTCTTCTATGCATTGTGTCTTCAATTATAAAGAATAATTGTGCTAAAATATATATTGTATTCATAATTTATGGACCTATTAAATATGTGTGAGTATAATAAAACAAATTTAAAATTATCACGGTTAAAATAATTTTTTATATTTTTAAAATAATTTATAGTTAAATTTTTTTTAATAAATACTATATTATCTAAATTAATAAATATCATAATATTTTATTTTTTTTATTTACTCAGATTTTACATTATTAATCAAACACAGTAAATCTCATAACACAAATAAAGTATTATCACATTATAAAATTTATTAATTTGATAAATATTATGTTTTAACCATCCTAATTTTTTAAATGTACTTTATCATACTCATATATATTTAATGGGTATCAATGTAGATAGAAATATTTAGCGCAAATATTTTCAATGATTTAGGACATGATACATAAAAGACATTTTAATGAAAATTATATTTATTATTTTTGACATAATATATATTTTAAATTTATATATGATACATATAATTTTTTAAATTAAAATATATGATCAACTGTTTAAATATAAAATTGTAAAAGTAAGAAATTAACTTGTTTAATTTTAAAAATACAGAAATTAAATTGTACATTTCATCAAAAATTAAGGACTAAATTGCAAATTACCTTTTACAAAATATATATTACCCATTTTTCTTGAATGCTTGGAGGATGAGATAACACCGATTTATGAGCATGCACAATAATTAATTACTAAAATATAAATTAATAACATAGACTTTTCCATTGTTAAATAAAAGTTGAAATTAAAGATTGATTTAAAAATCTGCATATGAAAATATTTCAAACAGATCAAAGATCTAATTATTCAACATATCGGTTTTAGCTTAACAGTATTTTGAGTTCACACGTGGATGACATCGGATGGGTTTAATCATTTAGACTCCTTTATTTTACGAAAAATTTTAATTATTTAGACTTCTTTTATTTCGTGAAAAATAACTTGCATATGAAAAATATTTTTTTGAAAAAAATATTTTTTATGAAAATATTTTTTATTATTTGATTTCAATATCAAATTAATTGTCACACCCTACCCCTCTGTAAGGCATAACATGATCCCGTAGTATACCTAATGAATTACCAACTCTGTCTACTGATAATCCATTAAATACACTACAAAGGATTTTAAAAACTTTTCTTACTTCTTTTACAGTGGTGAGCACTATTTACAGGTGTTAAAAACCTTTTTGAGCTGAAGTGATAGAACTAACACATTTGAATTATTTGGAGTTTCTGTAAAAATTTTGGCAAAGTGCCATCTGTATTTTGGATAAAACAGTTCTTCAGAAAACCTGTAAAAAGCACTTCAATAGATTTCCAAATCTCTACTCAAATCCACAGTGATTTTTTTCAAAGACTGAGGTAAAAGAAATATAATACAATTTTTACAAGCCAAAATAACTCATAATTATTTTACAACTTCAATGTACAATTTTTATTTACAACTGCTCAAAACCAACAACACATTTCCACAATTTAAAACAATAATATACAAATAGTCATAATTCATTTCAATTGAAAAATTCAAAAGAAATACTGTTGTGCACAAACACAATTTAAATCAATAACATACAATTAATCATATGAAATCTTATTCAGAGTAAAATCAGTTGAAAACTAGTTGTGCACAAACACAATTTAAATCAATAACATACAATTAATCATATGAAATCTTATTCAGAGTAAAATCAGTTGAAAACTAGTTGTGCACAAACCTCTGATGACTGTCTCCTGGTCTGGACTCAGTGTTTCCTTCCCTTTTCCTGAGTCTTTGGTAACTGAGAAACACAATTTGAAGTGTTTCAATACTAAATTAAATTGTCTCTAATGATAATGTTCGATAAGTAATTCACTGAAGGCTATTATTTGCTTAATCACCTAATATACCGACCTTCGATGCGTTTTAGGTAAATTAGGTCTTAGTGTCATTAATATGTCACATTCGATAGGGTTTTAGGGTTGGTACGTTTTACCAAACTCATTTCCTTGTTTAGTGGATTTTAATGCAACTTGCTGGATTCCGGGATACTAGTTTGACCTAGTCGGACGACCTAGTTCCCTCGGTTTTCGGGATTCGGTCAAAACTACAAACTTGTATATCTATGTCTTATTGCACGCAGGGCAAAATTTCAGGTCAATCCGAGTTATGTAGACCAAGTTATGGTCATTTTACTATTGCTGGTCAAATGGCATCAAATTTGGTCATTTTAGGTCAACTTTGGTCAACTTTGGTTCGGCCAGTTTTTGGACCCGAACTTGTGCAAGCTGTTTGACTTGCTTATGGTCATTTCTGGGCTTTGGTGTCTTCATGAGACTTTTAGGTATGGGTCTTAACTATTCATGGTTAAAATTTCAGGTCAATTGGACCTGTTTTGAGTGAGTTATGGCCTAAACACTAACTGCTGCCCAATTTGTCAGTTTTCAGGTTTCAATTGCACTTAATCCGAATTGGTCATTTTTCATGTCACCTTGCAAGCAGAATTTTGGTATGCTTTCTCAATGAAAGTTGGCACATTTTGTGCCTAGTTTCACCTCCAATTGATCTCATACCAATTGAAGTTACACATTTAAAGTTATAGGTTAAAATGCATGCTGCCCTTAATTACCTTGCTTAAACATACATCAATGACACATTCACCTTACTATATGTCCACTTCCCTTACCAATTCTGTTTTGGTACATTACGAAAACCATATACCACTTCACTTTAAAGTCACTTTGGGCAGATTACACACATCCTCAATACACCAAATAAACTCAAATTTACAAAGTCTAAGTACAATCACATATACACCTAAACATTACTCATTCTTACATACACTTTACACAACCAACCTATATACATATCCATCAATCCTCAATGTCAATATTCTGCCAATACCTTCATGAACTCATACATTTATCAAAGTGTCCCAAGGCTGCCGTAAAGCTTCACCATGCCAAAGTGTCCATAATTCGTCAACTTCAATCCCCATTGTACAATCACCACATATACATGGAATTTAACTACTAGGACATTAAATCACCCTATTCATCATAATTTCTCATCAAATATATGTAAAATAAATCATCAAATACACAACTCCATGGCTGTCCAAACTGGATATATCAAGAACTCTTCAAACTTGAAAATTTTCTTCACAAAGCACACACCCATAACATGTACACAAAGTTTAACAAAGCAACATTCAAAAATGTAAACTTACTTATGGTTGGAGCTTGCTAAACCTTGATTAAACTTCTTGATTTTGGTATCAAGCTCTTCCTTATGATGTGTAGACAATTTTTTATGAAGCTATATAAGTGATTGGAGTTGAAATGGAGGAGTGGATCAAGCTCCTGCAAAAACGGCAATGGAGGATTTTCTTCCTTCTCAAATCGGCATGGATGAATTCATTTGGAGAAGATGAAGTTTCAGCTTGTATTATGGACTTACACCTGCCCCATTATCCTTAGTTTATTCCTTTAGTGGTCCACTTACTCTAATTAATTCATATAATATGTTAAATTCCCACTTATTCCACATTAAACCCTTAATTCTTGCTATTCACTTTAGGTACCACCAAATTAATTTTTCATTTTATTTTCTAAGTGTAATATTATTTATTTTTAATGGAAATTTAGGTCAAAAGACAATTCGGGATGTCAAATGACCATAATGCCCTGCTCGGTTACATTCCCGATTTTTCTAAATAACCGGTTTTGTCTGTTTTTCGATTTCTCACTTTTCTTTGTACTAATTATTTAATTTTTCTTTGATCTTTCTAATGAGATTTATTCATCAATAAGGGTCTACTTAAGTCCTAAAAATGTTTTCCAGGGTTCCCCGCAGTCCAGGGCTAGTCAACGGTCCACGCCGTGACTTCCCGGTGCGGTCACCCATCGCTAGGGTTCTCGGCTCGCTTAACTTGGTTACATTTCTTTGCTATTATTTTTCCTTTGTTTTTCTTGTATTTTCTTTTCTTGTATTTCATTATTTTATGTCTCCTCACTCATATTGAAGTGTAGTTCTAGGCATCCTAGCTGTCCGGACAACACTGGTCACCGGAACAGTAGAACGCATTACTGAACTTAGGGGTGTTACAATTCTCCCCCCCTTAAATAAATTTTGTCTACGAAATTTTACCCAATAGCCATCTTACAATAGTCATACGTTTATTTTCTCCTTTCTATATGATCGTATAATCTTTTTTTTTCTCAAATTTGTATAAGACTTTTAATAATCTAATACAATGTTTAATTTGTTTGGATAACACCAATCTCCTCTTACTATTATGCTGTCTAATATTTCGGTTCACGTTGCTTCTTGAATGACCCTTGAGGTCATGTTAGAATCATTCATCAGTCATTGGTCCTCTGACCATTCTGGTCTATAGTCTTCCTCACATTCGTAATATTTCTTTATTATATATGAATCAACTATTCAAATCTCTACTTCCATAACTCTTTTTATCTGTCAATATTTTATAACTTACTTTCTTTTGTACCGAACTATAACCTTTCGATATTCTAACTTTTGAGTTTTAGATCCCTCAGTAGGATTTTCAAACTTATTTCTAACAATTAAATTATGTCCTGGCATAACTATACAAAAACAGATGCCGTTGGCAACTATCCTCATCTAGGTGTACTATCAGGTAGTACGTAGCTCTACACAATAATCTCAAGTTAGTACTGTAATCCGCAGTTTACAGTATAAACAATCAAGAACATTGCATAGTTACTACAATACATCCCAATAGATCAAACTTTCCTATCCTTTATCCTTTTCGAATTCACTGATATCCGAACTTATTCTGATTACAATATCCATTAACAATTACTAACAGAACATCTCCGCTTCATCTAGAGCAATTCTATTACTGTAACTTACTTTTACGTCCTCTTGCCTTACATTAAGTAGGCTCGCCAATTAGCTTTATAATTTATGGTGTGTCAGGAAATACTTTTCGCCGATAAACTCTTCCAAAACTAATTTCACTTATTATCACAATCCTTATCCTAAAGGACTAATCACTAATGCATCAAAATTTATTTCCCTGACCTCCTGTCCTAGCGGACTTGTTACTAGGACCTCAAAGTCCATTTTTGTACATGGAATAGCAATGCAATCAATGATGCTAACACTCACATAAGAATGGGTAGAACCCAGATCAAATAACACAAACACATCTTGGTTAAAAGTTGAGAAGGTACCAGCCACAACATCAGATTTCTCGGCCTCTTCCCTCTGTCTCATTGCATAGACTCTGACCGGAGCACTGTCTTGCTCTGAATGTTTCATTGTACCTTGGCTGCCTGCTGGGCTACCTCTACCTCTGCTGGGTGGTTGTGAACTTCTAATGACAGGGCTCTGGACTGACCCTTCTGCAATAGTAGGAGGTGGTCCAACTCTACGACTACTGGTGCAGTCCTTGGCAAAGTGTCCTGTGCCTCCACAGTTATAACAGGCTCCAATAGCCTTATAGCATATCCCACCATGATATCTTCCACAATTTTCACATTGGCGGGAATGGTAGGAACCTCCGGTACTCTGCTGACCAGATAGAGGAGGTTTCTGTCCTGAAGGTCTTCCCCTACCAGACTTTTTGCCACCTCTGCTGTGTCCCTCATAGTTCTTCCTCTTCCAAGAGGGACCACCTGGAACTCGTTTCACCGATTTTCCTCTTTCTCTGTCTTCTCCGATTTCTTTTTCTCAGAGCACTTGGACTCAATTCTTTCTAACTATAGAGCTTGAGAAATAAGTTCAGAGAAGTTAGTGTGTTTGAAGCCGACTACTTGTAATCTGATACTGGGCTTCAAGCCAGTTTCAAACCTCTTGCATCTCTCCCTGCTGGTAGCAAGTAAACTTATTGCATAATGGCTCAGGTGGGAAAATTCTCTTTCATACTCACCACCGACTGCTCTGCTTGCACTTAGGAATTCTTGTAACTTCGGTCTACATAAGCATCGTGGACATATTTGCCTCTGAATTCCCTGAGAAAGTCATTCCATGTTAGCACTGCAGGTTCTACTAGACTGTGGGGAATGGTTTTCCACCAGTCATAAGCATCCCCCTATAGTAAGGACACTGAGTATTCAAATCTGAGCTCCTCTGTACAATATAGCTTCTTGAACACCCTATCCATCCTCTCTAACCATTGTTCAGCTTTTAGAGGATCTACTGTCCCCTTAAACTCTGTAGCCCCATACTTCATCAATTTGTCATACTGCCTAGTAGGAGACTGTGGTTGTACCACTGGTGTTTGTATTGGGACTTGAGTAGGTACATTACCAGCCATTTGTTGAAACATTGCAGCCATCTGCTGAATCGAGCAGAAAGCTGCAGATCGGGTGTCAGTCTTTGAACCATTGACATTATGTAGGCCTGGGGCATCCCCTTGCACCTCAGCCTCAATAGATTGATCGACTGAACGATCACCCTCTTCCATAGTCAATGCGAGGATTTTAGATCTCCTAAACAAATAACACAAGGAGATTTCCTCCCGTTAGTGCATATTTATAATGTAATGTACTGTATGTATCAGACAATGATATTGAGCAGTTGTACTATGAAGAAAGAATATTCAAGTAACAGGTGAAAATAGAATTTAAAAACTAGCTCTGATACCACTAAAACATGTCACACCCTACCCCTCTGTAAGGCATAACATGATCCCGTAGTATACCTAATGAATTACCAACTCCGTCTACTGATAATCCATTAAATACACTACAATGGATTTTAAAAACTTTTCTTACTTCTTTTACAGTGGTGAGCACTATTTACAGGTGTTAAAAACCTTTTTGAACTGAAGTGATAGAACTAACACATTTGAATTATTTGGAGTTTCTGTAAAAATTTTGGTAGAGTGCCATCTGTATTTTGGATAAAACAATTCTTCAGAAAACCTGTAAAAAGCACTTCAATAGATTTCCAAATCTCTACTCAAATCCACAGTGATTTTTTTCAAAGACTGAGGTAAAAGAAATATAATACAATTTTTACAAGCCAAAATAACTCATAATTATTTTACAACTTCAATGTACAATTTTTATTTACAACTGCTCAAAACCAACAACAATATGTACATACAGTGAACATACATTACATTACAAAATACAAAATATTGGTATACTCATTATACGGCGATCTCTCATTTGGAGGTACTAGCGGCATAGTCTCACGCCTGTCTGTCATCTACTGCGACAATAAAAAGCTATCGCTGAGACAATGTCTCAGTGGTGCACAACATTAACCAAACACAAATTTAAATCACAATTCATAATTCAAATAAATAGTGGATATTTAAAAACCATAGTTAAATTCAAGACAATACTGTCATAAGGAATTTAACACAATATCACAATAAATCTCAGTAATCAAAACATAGTTAAATTCAAAAGATAGTAAATGTCAATAAGAATTTAAACTTCATTTCACAATTTATCAAATAGCATAACAACACAATTTAGTCGAATAATTTAAGAATACAGTGTTGCCAATTCATTCACAACTTAAGCCATGACACAAATTTCCGATCAATGCCGCGTTGTACACCACGACAAAGCAATCACAACCCCACTAATCGAAATCAATGAGGAAGGGAGCTAGCTATATAATGAGTACTCATCCGATCACCTCAATTGGTAAACCAGAGAGGGAGAAAAATAAACGATCACGACTCCATAAATGGAGAAGGAAAATAAACGATCACAACCCCATAAATGGAGAAGGAATGATATCATACTGTCATGCTAAGTGTGAACACAAAATCAATTCCAAACATTTTATTCAAATGATTCGTGAGAATCCAATAAATTTCCAAAGTTATAATTTCATTCACAAAATGGCAACACAATTCATAATTATCTTTAATTTCCACAAAAACCATTTACAGTGCTTTTTATTCAATAGTATCCATCAAATCATTTACAATGCTTTTCAAGCAATAAATATCCATTCAAACACATTTCCACAATTTAAAACAATAATGTACAAGTAGTCATAATTCATTTCAATTGAAAAATTCAAAAGAAATACTGTTGTGCACAAACACAATTTAAATCAATAACATATAATTAATCATATGAAATCTTATTCAGAGTAAAATCAGTTGAAAACTAGTTGTGCACAAACACAATTTAAATCAATAACATACAATTAATCATATGAAATCTTATTCAGAGTAAAATCAGTTGAAAACTAGTTGTGCACAAACACAATTTAAATCAATAACATACAATTAATCATATGAAATCTTATTGAGTAAAATCGATTTGAAAACTAGTTGTGCACAAACCTCGATGGTATCTCACTGTCCGGACTCAGTGTTTCCTTCCCTTTTCACGAGTCTTTGGTAATCGAAACACAATTTGAAGTGTTTCAGTACTAAATTAAATTGTCTCTAACGATAATGTTCGATAAGTAATTCACTGAAGGCTATTATTTGCTTAATCACCTAATATACCGACATTCGATGCGTTTTAGGTAAATTAGGTCTTAGTGTCATTAATATGTCAAATTCGATAGGGTTTTAGGGTTGGTACGTTTTACCAAACTCATTTCCTTGTTTAGTGCATTTTAATGCAACTTGCTGGATTCCGGGATACTAGTTTGACCTAGTCGGACGACCTAGTTCCCTCAGTTTTCGGGATTCGGTCAAAACTACAAACTTGTAGATCTATGTCTTATTGCACGCGGGGCAAAATTTCAGGTGAATCCGAGTTATGTAGACCAAGTTATGGTCATTTTACTATTGCTGGTCAAATGGCATCAAATTTGGTCATTTTAGGTCAACTTTGGTCAACTTTGGTTCGGCCAGTTTTTGGACCCGAACTTGTGCAAGCTGTTTGACTTGCTTATGGTCATTTCTGGGCTTTGGTGTCTTCATGAGACTTGTAGGTATGGGTCTTAACTATTCATGGTTAAAATTTCAGGTCAATTGGACCTGTTTGAGTGAGTTATGGCCTAAACACTAACTGCTGCCCAATTGGTCAGTTTTCAGGTTTCAATTGCACTTAATCCGAATTGGTCATTTTTCATGTCACCTTGCAAGCAGAATTTTGGTATGCTTTCTCAATGAAAGTTGGCACATTTTGTGCCTAGTTTCACCTCCAATTGGTCTCATACCAATTGAAGTTACACATTTAAAGTTATAGGTTAAAATGCATACTGCCCTTAATTACCTTGCTTAAACAAACATCAATGACACATTCACCTTACTATATGTCCACTTCCCTTACCAATTCTGTTTTGGTACATTACCAAAACCATATACCACTTCACTTTAAAGTCACTTTGGGCAGATTACACACATCCTCAATACACTAAATAAACTCAAATTTACAAAGTCTAAGTACAATCACATATACACCTAAACATTACTCATTCTTACATACACTTTACACAACCAACCTATATACATATCCATCAATCCTCAATGTCAATATTCTGCCAATACCTTCATGAACTCATACATTTATCAAAGTGTCCCAAGGCTGCCGCAAAGCTTCACCATGCCAAAGTGTCCATAATTCGTCAACTTCAATACCCATTGTACAATCACCACATATACATGGAATTTAACTACTAGGACATTAAATCACCCTATTCATCATAATTTCTCATCAAATATATGTAAAATAAATCATCAAAAACACAACTCCATGGCTGTCCAAACAGGATATATCAAGAACTCTTCAAACTTGAAAATTTTCTTCACAAAGCACACACCAATAACATGTACACAAAGTTTAACAAAGCAACATTCAAAAATGTAAACTTACCTATGGTTGGAGCTTGCTAAACCTTGATTAAACTTCTTGATTTTGGTATCAAGCTCTTCCTTATGATGTGTAGCCAATTTTTTATGAAGCTATCTAAGTGATTGGAGTTAAAATGGAGGAGTGGATCAAGCTCCTGCAAAAACGACAATGGAGGATTTTCTTCCTTCTCAAATCGGCATGGATGAATTCATTTGGAGAAGATGAAGTTTCAGCTTGTATTATGGACTTACACCTGCCCCATTATCCTTAGTTTATTCCTTTAGTGGTCCACTTACTCTAATTAATTCATATAATATGTTAAATTCTCACTTATTCCACATTAAACCCTTAATTCTTGCTATTCACGTTAGGTACCACCAAATTAATTTTTCATTTTATTTTCTAAGTGTAATATTATTTATTTTTAATGGACATTTAGGTCAAAAGACAATTCGGAATGTCAAATGACCATAATGCCCCCGTTCGGGTTACATTCCCGAATTTTCGATAACACCGGGTTTTGTCTGTTTTTCGATTTCTCACTTTTCTTGGTACTAATTATTTAATTTTTTTTTGATATTTCTAATGAGATTTATTCATCAATAAGGGTCTACTTAAGTCCTAAAAATGTTTTCCAGGGTTCACCGCAGTCCAGGGCTAGTCAACGGTCCACGCCGTGACTTCCCGGTGCGGTCACCCATCGCTAGGGTTCTCGGCTCGCTTAACTTGGTTACATTTCTTTGCTATTATTTTTCCTTTATTTTTCTTGTATTTTCTTTTCTTGTATTTCATTATTTTATGTCTCCTCACTCATATTGAAGTGTAGTTCTAGGCATCCTAGCTGTCCGGACAACACTGGTCACCGGAACAGTAGAACGCATTACCGAACTTAGGGGTGTTACATTAATGCTATATATTTTTGTCATATATATATATATATATATATATATATATATATATGAGAGTTTTCATATTTTAATAAAATTATCAAAGTTTAAAAAATAAAAAATACTTTTCTCTTTTAAAAAAAGAAAGTAATTTTCTCTCAAAATAACTTAACTTAGTTTTTCCTTTTACCAGGAAAATATTTTTAGTTGATAAAAAAAAATTTTTTTGTAGACTTATTTTCCTAAATGTCTCAAATATTAAAAAATATGAAAAATATTTTTTAGAAAAATATTTTATGTGAAACAAATGGAGCCTTAGATTTGGATTATTTTCGAATTGTGAATTATTTTATAGTTTTTTTTTTCAGTTGAATTTGATACAAATTATTATGGATTTTGAAATATGGGCTAATTTAAATTACTCTTCGAATTCTTATTTGGAAATAATTTTTAATTTGTAAAATTTGAATCAAAAAATAATTTTATTTGCTTAATTTTCATATTAATTGAGCTAATCTAAGTGGATTGATTCATATAGAGTATTAGATTGAACTTCGTCACTTGAATTCATGCATTTATCGTAAGCAGTATATATAGTCTAATTAGGCAGCAGTAACAAGGATAAACATAATCTCATTACTAAATCTATCTTGTCAGCAAAAGCATGTAATATAGACAAAAACAATGGAACACACACAACGTGATTTACTTTCTCAATATATAGGTTTACTTTAGGAATATGTCATCTTCCGTTATTATCAAATAAAAATTTACATAGATAAATTCAAAACTTAATTTACTGCTGATTAACCCCAATATACCTAAGAGATATTGCAAATATAATATTTATAGTAAATACGTTAATTTGTCCATCAATCATAATCTCAATAGAAATTCTACTCAATTAGAAACAATATTAAAATAGAAGTCCTAAATTACAAAGGAAATTATTCTCTCTCAAATTGAAAAATATTTATTTCACTTAAATTAGGAAAATATATTTTCCAAATTACACTAAAATTTTAATTCATATCCTAAAAAAAATATTGCTTTACCTATTTGGATATCAATTAAATGAGTAAAATAGATTTTACATTATAATTGGGATCCAGTTATATAATGCTAATTTTGTTGGATGATTTTAAGATTTAGACTCCGTTTGTTTTACAAAATTCAAGAAAATATTTTTCATATTGTTTAACGTTTGGGGCACTCAGAAAATGAGATAACGAAAAATATTTTCTTGGTCAAATTAAGTTATTTTTAAGGAAAATGACTTTCTCTTTTTAAAAAGTAAAGTAATTTTTCATTTTCTAGATTTTGGTAATCTTACTAAAATGTTAAAAAATTTATATATACGTAACATAAACATGTACTATTAATTTAATATTACAATTAAACAACAGAAAATATTTCCTTAGAAAATTTTTTTTACAAAACATTTTTTGTGGAAAACATTTTCTAAATATAAATTATTTTTTATGAAACAAATGGAGCCTCTAATTTCCTGCACACCAACTTGCCATTTTTGGTCTAAAGAAATAAATTTTTATATTTGAAGAGTAAACTACAAATGTTTTTCGTAAAAAAAATTAGTGTAAGTAGCACTTGAATTTTAAAAAAGTCATTTTCTTAAGACTTTTGAAAAATAAGAAGGGAATAGGTTCACCTAAATAACTATCATAAGTGTATAATTTGGTAAAATGTTTCTATAATTAGAAAAAAAAATTTAAATTTGAATCTATATATATATATATATATATATATATATATATATATATATATATATATATATATATATAAACAAAAGGTCAATCGACTATTGTTTCAATTTTGACAAAAAAAGCCAAAATTAAAAGATTTATAGAAATTTTATCCAAATTTGAAATCTAATTTAGGGGGGAAGCGTGGCTCTAATGATGTAGCATCACATTTGACATTTTTTATTCTAAAATCATGGGATCTACTTAACATATTATTTTGACAAATCATATAAAAAACCCAAACCTTTGTGTGCTCTGACATTTTAATCCTATCATTTTAATTTTAATAAAACAATAACCCTCTCTTTCTCTTTCTCTCTCAATTTTGGCATTCTCTACCATGTCATCAGACCCACACTCCCCCCAAATTGTATTTCAAATTTGGATAAAATTTTTGCAAACCTTGCCAAAATTGAAATGATAGGATTAAAACACAAAAGTGGGTAAATGTTTGTCCTTTTTTCTATGATTTCGCCTAAACAAAATTAATTAAATTTTATTTTATTAAACTTAGCTTAAATTGGTTGATCATATATATATATATATATATATATATATATATATATATATATATATATATATATATATATATATATATATAATTAAGTAAAATTTGAACTCCGATTTATTGAAATTCAAAATATATACCATTAAAATGGAATCCAGTTCAAATATTTTATAAATTATTAAGCTGCTTAAGTTCAATTATTAGGAGTCTAATATCTCTATTAAGAGTCTCACATCTAAAGATTACAAGAAGTTCAAAGGGCTTAGAGAGCCAAACAAAATTTGCAAGAGTGTGTTTATTGCTACTGTAAAGAGTTTGTTGGCGTTAGTAGGTTAGCCATTTTAGCATTAGAGAAGGAACGACAATAGGCTGCACAGAAGTCTGTCTATCTACCTGTTCAGGTTAGAAATCACAGAGAATAGTTGGTTCTGCTTGCCCACCTCCCTTACCGGTGAACCTTAATCCCCATAAAAAACACTCTTCCCATTCCAGTAGCTTGAACCATTCTTACGCAGAAAAGAGAAAACTCCTTTCTATCTATTTAGAAAACTTTCCACCTAATTGGGATGCAGAATCCTTGTGGCACTCCTTCTCCCAGTTGGGCAATATTCTGGATATCTATGACCCCTAAAAGCTCAATAAAAAAAGGAGAAAATTCGGTTTCGTTAGAGTTACCACCATGCCTCAACTACAACAACTTTTGTCAGCTTTCAACATTTTGTGGATTGGATCATATAAGCTATATGCCTTCATGCTCTCAACATTTTATGGATTAGATCCTATAAGCTATGCACCTCTATCTTCAGAAATCACCGGTGATCATAGCATGAATGAAAGGAATAATAAACAGAGTAACATTTGCCATTGGTGTGGAAATCAAATTGCAAAACCTGAATAACCCAAAAACAATAATGGATCCATTATCCCAAGAGAAAGGATTGGAGAGGTAGCGATAAAGGCATCAAAGGATAGTTCCGGCCACCCACCGAGAGTAAGTCAAGTTAACATGGGACTTAATATTTGTCAAGGACATCCCCTTCCCTCCCTTGAGCACCACTTGCATGCTGGTCGCTATTAGGCTCCAGAGAACACTGTTAATGGAGGCAAAGAATGGCTCAACAGGTTAGCTATAGCAACCTTACATGATGTCCATAGGCTACCTACCTCAGAGACCAAAATTATGAGTGAATGTGTCTTTCACATTAAGATTTTCCCTATGGAAGGCAACATGGTGTTACTCAGTTTTAAATCTAAAGAACCGATTGAAGGGTTTTTAAATGAAGGTCATGATTGGTTGAATCGCTAGTTCATTGATCTAAAACCATGGGAAAATTTCCTCATTCCATCAAAACGACTCATCTGGTTATGGCTCTATGGTGTGCCATTAAATGTTTGGGATGATATTTTTTTAGCTGTTTTGGGAATAAATGTAGTACTTTTAACTCCATGGGCAGTGCCACTCAAGCTAAAACATGTTTTCATTCAACAAGACTTTTATTATATACTGACTCCCCTAGTTGCATTCAAAAGGTTATTGCTGTAGACATTGATGATTCAAGATACCAAATCCTTACTATTGAAGAACCATGCAAAGAGTTAACGAGTTCATATATCCCGTGGCATTGTACCTTCGATCCTCCATCCAGTTGCAATGGTGATAATGAATAAGAAGATGATAAGCAAGTTGATGATCTTGGCTCCAAGCACTTGGGTGATGACATGTCTACCAAATCATTTGATGATTTGGCAAGCCTGAATAGGACATCTGACCTTCAAAACTTCAATGACTCCCATCTTAATCCACGAGAGAGATCTGTATCTCATAACCTCAGTAACACAAGCTCTATTTCTAGAGAACACCAGCACACTCAGGTCGAGAACCATGCGCTATTTATCCATTAGGGCAGTTGCCTATATTTAAGTTCTGTAACATTGGTCTCATGTTTAAATGATGATGTTGTTATTGAATTTCCAAACATCTCTCCTTGTAGCTCAATACAAATTATAGCATGCCAAGATTTTGAAATTGCAATGATTAATGGCCAAACCATACCTACACACCGCCTCTTTATATTAGAGAATTTGAGTTTAATAGCTTACCAAATTATACGCATGCTAATGGGCTTTATCCTACTCCTCTAAAGATCCTGGTCAGCTGGCCATTATCCCTTGCAATGGTTTAAACCCTGCTTGCAAATCAGTAAACCTAAAGACAGTCATTGAGCTTTCTAGAATCCTAAAACAAAAAAGGAAAAATAAAGCTATTTCTGATATCCTTAAACTTTCACCTAAATTCGGTAGAGATGGTAAACAAGT
This sequence comes from Hevea brasiliensis, assembly GCF_030052815.1. Classification (NCBI taxonomy): domain Eukaryota; kingdom Viridiplantae; phylum Streptophyta; class Magnoliopsida; order Malpighiales; family Euphorbiaceae; genus Hevea; species Hevea brasiliensis. The sequence goes on from NC_079496.1 coordinate 99,744,229, forward strand.
AAAAAAAAAAGAAAGAACAAGAACGAAAAGCTTCAAAAATAGCAAATGGAGAGTGATTTGAAAAGCTCTTGATTGCCGACTGATATTGAAATTAGGCATATTAATGTGTGCCTCTGTTCCTTAGATGATTTAATAGATCAAACCTTTCCTCTCAATACTGAAGAGGAAGCTCGTATAACGCTTACAATGGGAAAGGAGTTGAGGTTGTCATTCTCAGCAACCAATGATACAATGGTACAGTATTTTCTTAAAGGCTTTGATGAAAGATCTCAGTTAGCTGTTGGGTTTACTCTACCAATTGGGTTGCTTGATGTATGTGGATATTGGATAATTATTATTTCTATAGTTCCCTTCTTATTTTTCTAGTTAATTCTAGATTTTGGTGCCTGTTTGTTGCATTTGCAATTCTTCTTCATCCTCAGAATTCTTTTTCTCAAAGTTTTGGTATCCTATTGGCTTCCCTATATTGCTTTTGTTGCTTAGCTAGTTATTTTAGTAGAGGTTTCTTGCAGTGCTTTGTGCTTTCAAGTAATTCTACTAAGAAATTGGCGTCTTTATCATCTTAGTAATTTCTCTCTTCTTTGCTAGCAGTGTGATTTTCTCTTGGTGTGCAAGCTTCCCTATTCTTGCTCGCGCAAAATCATGTTGAGCATCTAATTTTCTTGGGCTCTTAAATGGTATAGTATTTTCTTAAACAAATTTAGGGGGAAGTTGCTTTGATGAAAGATCTTAGTTAGCTATTGGGTTTACTCTAGCAATCAGGTTGCATGATATATGTGGATATTGGATAATTATTATTTCTATAGTTCCTTTCTCATTTTCTAGTTAATTTTAGATTTTGGTGCCTGTTCGTTGCATTTGTAGTTCTTCTTCATCCTCGAAATTCTTTTCTCATAGTTTTGGTATCCTATTGGCTTCCCTATATTGCTTTTGTTGCTTAGCTAGTTATTTTAGTCGAGGTTTCTTGCAGTGTTTGGTGCTTTCAAGTAATTCTACTAAGAAATTGGTGTCTTTATCATCTTGGTAATTTCTCTCTTTTTTGCAAGCAGTGCTATTTTCTCTTCGTGTGTAGGCTTCCCTATTCTAGCTCATGCAAAATCATACTGAGCATCTAATTTTCTTGGGCTCTTATCATTGTCCTCATTTTTTTTTTTTTTTTTTTCCTGTCGTTGCCATTATATGTCTTGGAGTTGTAAGTTTCACTGCTTTAGGCTTTCTTTTGCAATATCAAAACTAAGGATTCAGTATAATATACTCTAGATATTACATATCCAGATTGTTTGTCAAGTTCTCTTTAGGATTTTGTTCTTCGTCCTCATCTATTTGCAGTTGCACTCTCTTTTTGTCCTAATATTATATTTCTTGTTTTTGTTTTGCTTCTTTTGATGTTGTTTTCGTATATTTTAGAATATGTTTGGTCTTGTTTTGGTTATTTCCTAGTTATGTATTGGTTTTGTTGTCCTCTTGTTTTGGTTATAATCTACATTTCCAGGTCTCTTAGTTTTTAATAAGGTTTTTATTTGCTTATTAGAAAAAAAAGTTGAAAGAGCTTATAAGGGTGGATGACCAATTAACTAATTAGTTAATTTTAACCTTTTAGCAAAGATTGGTTCAAGCCCAAGTAAGCCCATCTCACACTTCACAAGCTCTTACCTTAGCCCATTCATTCACCTCCGCCTGTTTAACTTAATTTGGTAATATGGTATCAGAGCATATTTGGGCCAATTCAATTTAAGTGTCAATGTTCCTAGTGTTATCTCTGCATCAAAGTTCAAGGTTTTAGGAAAAAGATTTCTAAGTTTCAAGTATCAATAAAAAATGGTTGTCACTTAAGGAGGGAGTGTCAAGCCTATAAGGGTGGATAACCAACTAACTAAGTAGTTAGTTCTAACCTTTTATCAATGGTTGGTTTAAGCCCAAGTAAGCTCATCTCATACTTTATGGATTCTTGCCTTGAAAGCTTCTAATTGGGCTATAATAAGGTAGGTCAAACCAAGGCAGGTTAGGGGTACGCGTTTTTCTTAATTACTTAATAAATCTATTTTTTATCTAGATCACTGCCTCATAATGCAATTCAATGGTCTTCTTAATTAATTGCATATAGATTTGAGTAAAATGGATTGTTATAAAGGAAAAAGGATGGATGCTAAAAGAAACCTAACGAAAAAGAAGAATCAAGTGATGAAGAAGATGAATATGGTGAGGAAAGTGCAAAGAAAAAGGGGATAGAAAAAAAAATACAAAGGGGGATGACATTGAAAGTGGGGTAGGGCACTCAAAAAAGGGTTAGGCCAATTTAATTATGAGGCATAATAAAAGAAAGGTGAAAGGAAGCTCCAAGGCTCATAAGAAAACAAGTTGAATTGATTACACTGTGTTCGGGAGGAGGTTAAGAAAACAAGTTAAACTTATTGCACTATGTTTGGGATGAGATTTTTGGTGGTGAGATAAGGTTTTCAGAGTAATGAGATTGCTTAGGAAGAAGGTTTTTTTAAAGGAGACAAGGTTCTTGGAGGTTTCAAAACCTTTAAAAGCATCAATTTTTCAACCCACCAAATTGGTAGATTGAGGAGGTTTGATACTTTACCTTTAATAACCTCATCTTACCTTACCTTACCTTACCTTACCTTACCTTACTTTAAAAAACCTTCTCTCACTTCATCCAAATACACTGCTAAGGATATAAGAAGTGAAGACAGATTCTCAGAGCACTCATAGGTGGAAACAAGCACTAATAATGAGTCTTTTCCACCACCTTTAAGCTAGTCCAAACTACCTAAGAAGGCTCCTGTAATGAGGAGGAAACATGCTATTAAAACTATACCCATTTTTACATCCATTCATGGGGCCAAACTATACTTAAGGAGTAGTGATGGGATTCAATTTAATACAGCTCCAAAACCAAGAGAGAAGGGCAGAAGGTTGAAACTTATGAACCTAGACTAGCAAGAGTCAGATTATACACCTTGCCTTGCCTAGTTTGGTTTTGTTATAAAACTTGGTTATTGGTCACTACTTATTGTGCATATATTTATGTTTGCTACCCTTTTTTAGTTGAGACCAAAGGGGAGAGTAAATATATGTTACTTATAAAAGAATATACTTTTGTGCATATCTTGATTTTGTGTATATCTTTTGAATATGTTAATTACAATGATCTCTTTGTGTTCATATTTTGAAAGGGAGTTATTGATAAACTTTTCCAAACATAAGTGGCATTGATATCTTTTTTAGCTTAAAAGTATACAAATTTATACTTATTTTATTTCATGCTTAGATTTCCAGAATTTTGTCATCGTAAAAAGCGAGAGATAATTAGCCGTATAGCTTAAGTGAGCTTGATTTTGATAATAACAAAAATCATGAGAATTAAATCTAACTATAGTACAAAGAACAATTGAGAAACATTTCTAGTTATTGCCTACCAATTAATCAATAAGTTTGATGGAACATATAAAAAAGGATTAAAGTGCCTTTGGAAGAGTGGAAAGTCCTACAGATGCTTGGAGAAATTAAAGTCTCGAGTTGGTTTATTAAGTTTCTAATTCATAGGTTTAATATACAAATATAGAGAGAAATTTCTTTTAAAGAAAAATCTTAAATTTATATCTCTACTCCAAAAATTCAGAAATTTAAGTTGTAGTTTAGTATTTTTTAAGGGTTAAAATGAATTTTCACATAGTTTTTCAACAACCCATTCCTTTGCTCGCTAAAGCAAAAATAACTAATTCTAAAATTAGATCACTAATTTTGCCTTGGGTTCTAAATGCAATTTTTCACAACTAGACAAAAGGAAAATTAGCATGCTAATTAGATAGAATCTCATCAATTTCAAATTTACCCAAAACTATTTTAAGGTAGAATCAAAATTGGTTCGCCAATTTCACATATATGAAGAGCTGATAGATTTTCCAAAAACAATAAAACCAATGACTAGTTCTTCATGAAAACAGGGTCACTCAACTTGATTTTGCTTTCTAATTAATAGCTTTCATAAGCACTTCTATAAATCATTATTTTGCTCAAATTTAAAGCATGAAAGCCATAATTTTATAGAGAATTTTTGCAAAAACATTAAAGAGCTTTCATCCTTGGGAAAAAACATTAGAATTGTTCTTTTTTTTTTTTTGGCAAATATTCTCTTTCTTCTGTATTAAATAATCTATATTGTTTTTATGAGTTGAGAGACATCCTACACACAAAAGAAAAACTACAAGTTATTCTTATAAATGTGTTCAAGCACCATGAGTAATGCTTGAATGAGATTGAGAGAAGGGTCACTTTTGCAATCAGTAGGCAAGAACCAAGGAAGTTTGTGGGAGAGCTTAGAGGATGTAAGGTTGTAATAGGCTTGACTTTTGCCCTTAAAAATAGTTGAATAATGGAGAGAAACTTTGCAAATGGATATTTGAGTAGTGGATATAGGCCTTTTGTGTCAAACCAACATAAATAGATGCATTTGATTCTGTCACACCCTACTCCTCTGTAAGATGTAAATAATCCCGTAGTACACCTAATGAATTACCATACTTTGCCTACCGGTAACCCATTAAATATACTACAAAGGATTTTAAATCAATTTTCATGAAATTTAAATCATCGATTAAAATCTGGTGTTATAAAAGTTTTTCAAAATTTCGACAGAGTGCCGGCTGTATTTTAAGAAAACAGTTCTTCAAACCTGAAAAAGAAAACACTCCCAATATGTTTTCTCAAATACAACTCCAATAAACTTCATTTCATCTCACAATTCAATCTCAATAATCAAATCATTTCATTTTCAAACTAACCTCATCATAAAAGAAACATTTCATTGATTACAAGACTCAAAAATTAATATTATAAAACTATTCAGGTAAATAAAATCTCAAATTTACATTTACAATAATTTACATTTAATTACATACTAAAATATTTTATAAGAGTTTTTATACAACTGCTTAAATAATTTACATACATATTATTACATGCATACATCAAAACCTATGTACATAGGTATACCTATGATATACCTAGAGCTTATCTGAATGTGTCTTCAAAGAAGCTTACTCAACTGCTCTATACTCTTTTCACCTGCGACAGCATACAAAGCTATCGCTGAGTGGTGAACTTAGTGGTGCACACCTATAATTTAAAACATAGTACAATATACATTGATAAAATTATAATAATTAATTTGAAAGTCTCGAAATTCAATAAAATTCCAAAAGTCAAAATCTTCATTGTCAATAATATAAATCATTAGTTAAAATGACTTTGAGCAAGAAATTCAATTTCTCAAATCACAACTAGACATTTAAAGTAATTCCAGCAATCACAGAAATAAAGATTAATTCCAACAAAATCAATTATGCATAAATCCCATTTGAAATTGAAATTCTTTACTATTTAAAAATCATTCTTTATCTCACTAACTATGCAAGACTAATCTACAAGGGCCATCTTTGAGGTGATTCTAACTCCCTATGGTCGGGGAGGTCAAATCATCATGCATAGTACACACCATAATAATGAAACTTCCAAAAGGGCCATAACAAATAAAAACTTAGATCTAACCTCTAATAAGAAGAGAATCTAAGCCTATGCACGTACCATAGTAATCAAAACAAAGCTAACTCCATTGTCTCCTCAACAAATGAGAGAGATGGGAAATAACCTAGTCAAGCATCTATAGTGAGATACAAAACAATATCATCAATCTCTTTATCCTTTTTGTGAGCATAAATCACAACACAATTCGACTCAAAGTCAATTCCAATATCCAATAATTTTTTATGCTCATCACAATTCAAAATATAAATTTGTATTTTTCCATGCAAAGTGTCCATCACAATTCAAAATATATTCTATCACAATTTTTCAAAACATAATTTATTCAATCCATAACAATGCTTAATACTTGTTGAAATACCATTTCATAAAACTAAATTCATACATACTATAACAATTTCAATAATCATTGAATTAAATCCAATACTTGATAAACATAATACATAAGGAAAATAACGTCATTTAATCATATGAAATATTCAGAACAAAATCAATTAAAAACTAGTTGTGAACAAACTTTTGATGAGTCGCCTCTTAGCCTTGACTCAGTGGGTCTTTTCCCTTCCCAGTGCCTTTTCTAACTGAAACACACAATTTAAAGTGTTTCAGTACTCATTTAAATTGTTTATAATAATAAGGTTGAATAATTAAATTTTATTAATACTATTCCTTTCATTAGTCAACCTATAATGTTGACCTTTAATGCACACTAGGTGAATTAGTTTTAATGTCACTAATATATTCCATTTTTCATTCATCACATGTTGATATATGTGGCCAATTTCATTTCAAAGCTTATTGCATGTTATTGCAATTATTCAGATTTCATGGCCAATGTTTACTGTCTATTGGACCAAGCTACAGCGTAAATTTAACAAATTTCTCTTCTTTAAATTGTTTCTCATTGTGTCTTCTTTAATTTCCTTTTTGAATCATGTCATTTGGATTTGTATAACTCAAGTTATGGTCAATTGACCATAACTAGGTCAATTCTGAATTTTAGTTCCCTTACTGGGCAGTTTTAATATTACACTTTGCCAATTTTATTTGAGTAGGTTACTACCATATTTAGGTCTATTACTCTTCATAGGATATGTTACCCTATGTCTTATGGTCACTAAGAATTTTTTATTGTAATTTTTCAAGTCTTGTAGAGTTACTTATAGTCAAGTTATTAGACTAGACTCAGTGGTCTTGTAGTGACAGGATGTTCAACTAGGACAGTAGATTTGACCAAACATTTGAGCTTCTTACATTCATAAGGTGAGGGAGAGGTCTACAACAAAGTTGAAGGTCTATTTCTTAGCTTTCCAGAATGGTATTGCTCATTTTGTTTGAAGACTTCTAGTGGGAGTTATACTTAAAACACTTTGCTGGAATTAATGGTCATTTGAACCATTTCTAGATTTGGTATGCCAACTTAATCAAGTTAATTAATCTAGTTCCTGAAGTTTTTGGGTTTTGGTCAAAATACCATTATTGTAGGCCTATGTCTTGGCACTAGTTTCATGACATTTGGAGTTATATAGACCAAGTTATGGTCATTTTATTATTGCTGGTCAAGTTACACTTATATTACAAAGTTTAGGTCATTTTTAGGTCAAAGTCAATTCGGCCAGTTTTTTGTAACCCAAACTGTATAAGCATTTTGACTTAGTTTTGGTCATTTCTGGGCTTTGGTGTCTTCATAAGAGTTATAGCTCTATGTCTAAGCTTTCTATGGTATAAATTTCAGGTCATTTGGACTGTTTTGAGTGAGTTATGGCCAAAATACTAACTACTATTCATATGGTCAAAATTCTAGGTTTTCATGTCATGCAATTCCGGATTTGGTCATTCTTCATGGTCACTTCTAGCAAAATTTGGACAAGCTCTCTGCATGAAAGTTGGCCTATTTTATGTCTAGTTTAACCTCCAATTGGCCTCATACCAATTGGAGTCACAACTTTACACTTATAACCTAATTTATACACTGCCAACAATCACAACCTGCATAAGAGAATTTACACTCCCAATTTGGTAATCCTCCTCCTCCCAATACTTCAATATTCATTCTTGGCACTTCTATATTTATTCAACACAATTCCAGCAAAGTAAATTGGGCATAATACTCAAATAATATAGGCTCCCATGGCTGCCTAAAATTGGGCAGTCTAATAACTCAACAATTCTTCAAATTTCTTCACCCAAAATACTCCCCATAACCTCAACACAAACTTTAATAAAGCAAGTTAAAGTTATAAGCATTTACCTTTAGTTGACCACTTCTCAACCTTCACCAAAGCTCCTTTTCTTGCTGCCTATAGCTTTCCCATGATGTGTGGGGAATTTCTTGTGAAAAGGATTAGTGGAAATCATGGTGAGGTTGAGTGAGATTAAAGCTTGCATGAAGGTGTTTCAATGGAGGTTTGAAAGGAATTTAAATTCAGCAACTTGAGAGGTGAAGAAGATGAATGAAGATAGTGGAAAATTCTGTTCACTTTTGGCTTTTATATGGTCCATAGTGGTCCACTAATATTAAGATAATAATAATTTAATTAAACTTTTAATTATCCTAAACTTTACCCCTTTTATTTCCCTTAATTACATTTTATTCCAATTTCATTTTTCATAAAACTTTCAAAATTTAATACCACTTTATTTTTATGGACATTTAGGTCAAAAGCCAACTCTAGGTGTCAAATGACCAAAATGCCCATCTTCGGGTTATATTTCAGATTTTTCGATACTACCGATTAACTCCTTGTACCGCTGATTTCTTTAATTTTCTTTTTTCATTTATACTAACTTATTAATTTTTCTTTGACATTACCAATGTCAATTATACCTCAGTAGACCTTTAATTATGTCTCAAAAATTATTTTTGAGGGTTCCCTGCAGTCCCGGGGTCAGCTATTACCTGCGCCATAACTTCCCTGTGCGGTCACCCATCGCTGCGGTGCTAGCTCGTTTAACCTAGTTTCATTTCCTCTCTTTTATTTTTTCTTAATTTTTTTTGTATTTTCTTTTTATTTGTTTCATCATTTTATGCCTGTTTATTATCTCTGAAGTGTAGTTCCAGACATCCTGACTTGTCCGAACCAACATTAAGTCACCGAAGTAGTCGAAGGCATGGACTACGTAAAGTGAGGGCGTTATAGATTCTCTCTTCCTTTTTCTCTTTAAATTCTAGTACTTCCATTTAATGATGTTTGTGTGCTGAGAAATTATCTTACCGATATGCTTGAGTTATTTCATGGTTTATTATGTTTATTGATGGTTGAATCGATTTGATAAGTTGTCTTTTAAGTCTTGAGCATACACCCTTTATGCTACATTGTTTTATTGTCTCAAAATAAAGTGTATTTTGCAAAATTGGTGTTGCATCTTATGCAAAACTCTTGGATTGATATTTGCTTCATATAACCACTACACATGTAACACCCATATGTTCGGTAGTGCGTTCTACTGTTCCGGTGACCAGTGTTATCCGGACAGCTATGATGCCTAGAACTACACTTCTTAATGAGTAAGGAGACATAAAGTAATGAAATACAAGAAAAACAAAGGAAAAATAATAGCAAAGAAATGTAACCAAGTTAAGCGAGCTGAGAACCCTAGCGATGAGTGACCGCACCGGGAAGTCACGGCGTGGACCGTTGACTAGCTCCTGGATCATGGAACCCTGGAAAATATTTTTAGGACTTAAAGAGACATCAATTGAAGTGTAAATATCATTAGAAATATCAAAGAAAAATTAAATAATTAGTACAAAGAAAAGGGAAAAATCGAAAAACGGACAAAACCCGATATTACCGAAAAATCGGGAATGCAACCCGAACAGGGGCATTATGGTCATTTGACATCCCGAATTGTCTTTTGACCTAAATGTCCATTAAAAATAAATAATATTACACTTAGAAAATAAAATGAAAAATTAGTTTAGTGGTACCTAATGCAAATAGCCAAAAATGGAGTGAAAATTGTGTAATTAGCACTTTAAGCTTATTATATGATTAATTTGAGTAAGTGGACCACTAAGAATTATAATATGGATTAAATATACTCATAAGTGGGCAGATTACTCCCACTCAAACTTCATCTTCCTCATTTATTCATCCATTGCCGTAAGGAAGAACTCCTAAAGCCCTTCCATGGCCACCCCATTTGCATGGCTTCATTTCACCCATTTTCAAGCTAGATTTTGATTACTTGTCTTCATTAAAAATTATCCCCACTTTACAAGGAAGAAGTAGATACCAAAATCAAGAAGTTTAGTGAAGGTTTAGCAAGTCCCAACAATAGGTAAGTTTGAGATTTTGAATATTGCTTTGTTAAACTTTGTATACATGTTATGGGTGTGTGCTTTGTGAAGGAATTTTTTTGTTTTGAGAAGTTCTTGATATATCCAGTTTGGACAGCCATGGAGATGTATATTTGATGATTTATTCTTACATTTATTTGATGGGAAATTATGTTGAGTAGGGTGATTAATGTCCTAGTAAGTTAATTCCATGTATATATGTGGTGATTGTGCAATTGGGATGGAAGTTGACGAATTGTGGGACACTTTGGCATTGTGGAGCATTTCGGCAGCTTTGAGACTACATGATAAATGTATGAATTCATGAAGATATTGGCAGAATTATGACATTGAGGATTGATGGATATGTATATAAATTAGTTGTGGAAATTGTATGAAATAATTAGTGTTTATGTGTAATTGTGGTTGTATTTGGACTTTATGAATTAGAGTTTTATTTGGTGTGTTAAGGATGTTTGTAATCTGCCCAAAGTGACTTTAAAGTGAAGTGGTATATGGTTTTGGTAATGTACCAAAACAGAATTGGGTTGAGGAGTGAATTTATGGTAAGGTAAATGTGTAATTGCTACATGTTTAAGCAAGGTAATTAAGGACAGTGTGCATTTTGGCATATAACTCTAAATGTGTAACTCCAATTGGTATGAAACCAATTGGAGGTGAAACTAGGCACAAAATGTGCCAACTTTCATTGAGAAAGCATACCAAAATTCTGCTTGCAATGTAGCATGAAAAATGACCAATTCGGATTAAGTACAATTGAGACCTGAAAATTGACCAATTGGGCAGCAGTTAGTGTTTAGGCCATAACTCACTCAAAACAGGTCCAATTGACCTGAAATTTTAACCATGAATAGCTAAGACCCATACCTACAAGTATTATGAAGACACCAAAGCCTAGAAATGACCATAAGCAAGTCAAACAGCTTGAACAAGTTCGGGTCCAAAAACTGGCCGAACCAAAGTTGACCAAAATTGACCTAAAATGACCTAATTTGATGCCATTTGACCAGCAATAGTAGAATGACCATAACTTGGTCTACATAACTCAGAATGACCTAAAATTTTGCCCTGCATTCCATAAGAAATAGATCTACAAGTTTGTAGTTTTGACCGAAACCCGAAAACCGAGGAAACTAGGTCGTCCGGCTAGGTCAAACTAGTATACCGGAATCCAACAAGTTGCAATAAAATGCACTAAACAAGGAAATGAAATTGGTAACATGCACCAACCCTAAAAGACTATCGAATGTGACATATTAATGACACTAAAACCTAATTTACCTAGAACGCATCGAGGGTCGGTATATTAGGTGATTAAGCAAATAATAGCTTTCAGTGAATTACTTATCAAGCATTATCGATAGAGACAATTTAATTTAGTACTGAAACACTTCAAATTGTGTTTCTCAGTTAGTAAAGACTCAGGGAAAGGGAAGGAAACACTGAGTCCAAACCAGAGACAGTCATCAGAGGTTTGTGCACAACAGCTATTTCTTTTGAATTTTTCAATTGAAATGAATTATGACTATTTGTATATTATTGTTTTAAATTGTGGAAATGTGTTTGAATGGATAGTTATTGCTTGAAAAACATTGTAAATGATTTGAAAACTGTGATAAATTATTTGAATGATATTGATGGATACTTATTGATTGAAAAGTATTGGAAATGGTTTGAAACCACAGCTATCATGTATATTGATTGTATTCCTCGCTAGCTTGTCTAGTGGGACGAATTGAATTTCCTCTCTGGCTGAAGTGTTGAGGTGTATGCCTGTTGAGGACGAATTGGATGAGTACTCATATTTTTGCTAGCTAGCTATGTTATTCCTCATTAGTCATCGACTTTTGGGACGAATTGAATACCTCATTAGCCATCGGCTTTTGGGAAAAATTGAACTTTGGAACATGATTAAGCTGTGTGTGATTTATTGATATGTATTGTGAGATTGTGAAATGAATTTAAACTCTTATTGACATATACTGTCTTTTGAATTCAACCATGATCTGACTTATTGAAATTTATTGTGATATTGAGAAATGGAGTTTAAATTCTTGTTGACAATTACTGTCTTGAAATTTACTATGGTTTTAAGTATCCACTATTTATATGATTTATGAATTGTGATTTAAATTGTATTTGGTTAATGTTGTGCACCACTGAGACATTGTCTCAGCGATAGCTTTTTATTGCTGTCGCAGGTAGACAGACAGACAGGGCAGCAGACTAGGCTGCTAGTACCTCCAGCGAGAGAGTACCTGGTATAATGAGTATACCAACATTTTGTATTTTGTACTGTAATGTATGACCACTGTATGCACATATTGTTTTTGGTTTGAGCAGTTGTAAATTCAAATTGTACATTGAAGTTGTAAAATAATTATGAGTTATTTTGGCTTGTAAAAATTGTATTATATTTCTTTTATCTCAGTCTTTGAAAAATCACTGTGGATTTGAGTTGAGAAATATGTTGTGTTGAGAAAAATGTTGGAGTTGAGATTTAGAAAAATATTGAAGTGCTTTTTACAGGTTTTTCTGAAGAACTGTTTATCCAAAATACAGATGGCACTCTGTCAAAATTTTTACAGAAATTCCAAATAATTCAAATGTGTTAGTTCTATCACTTCAGTTCAAAAAGGTTTTTAACACCTGTAAATAGTGCTCACCATTGTAAAAGAAGTAAGAAAAGTTTTTAAAATCCCTTGTAGTGTATTTAATGGGTTATCAGTAGACGGAGTTGGTAATTCATTAGATATACTACGGGATCATGTTATGCCTTACAGAGGGGTAGGGTGTGACAACACACACATGCACACACTACAAAAAAAAAGGTTGTTTGCAAATAGGTTTTTCCATTTATATATTGAAGATTTTTGTTTCTAATTTAATTAGAAATGGAAAAAAAAAAATCTACTTCAAATTACCTCATTGCTAATGATGGTAAAGATAAAAATTTATGTACTTTTCTAAATTAAAAACAGAATACTATCCATTATCAATCTAATTAGAAATGAAAATAATTTTGTTTCATTTCATTTATAATTTTGTTTCATTTCAAATTAAAAACTGAATTAGAAATGTACTATATTCCATTTCTAATTAAAGAGAGAGATTAATCTATTTTGAATTAGAATAGACTTTTTTCCATTTCTAATCTTTTTCTAATTAGAAGCAGAATTCCATTTCTAATAAGATTTTTTTTTTAAATTACATTTAGAAATAGATTATTTTTCCATTTCTAATTAATAAAGGTGAAAAAAAGAAATTTATTTATTTGTAAATCATTTAGAAAGAAAAATAATAAATTTTGAATAAAATAATAAATAAAAAATAAATTACAATTAAAAACATATTACAGAAATATTATTACTAATATTATTAAAAAATAAATATTAAAAACAAAATTAATAAAAAAATAAAAATTAAAAATTATCACTAATATAATAAAAATACTAAAAGTAAATTGCTAAAAAATTTCTAGTAAATAACAACTAAAAAAATAAATTATTACTAAAAAATCAATATAAAAAATTATTAAAAATATATTATTATAAAATTACCATAAATATATTATAATGAAATTACAAAATATAAATTACTAATAAAATTAAAATGGGAGAAAGAGTTATAAATAAAAAAAGAAAAAGATGAGAGAAAAATCAAATAAAAGAAATGAAAGAGTGAAATGAGAGAAAAATGAAATGGAAAAAAATATTACTAAAAAAAAGAGAGAGAAAAATGAAATGAAAGGTAAAAAGAAGAAAATGAGGAAGAAAATTTTAAAAAATAGAAGGAAGACTGAAATGAGAGAAACATGAAGTGGAAAAAATATTGATAAAAAAATTTAAAAAAAATGAAGTGAAAGATAAAAGGAAGAAGATAAGGAAGAAAATGAAAGAAAATGGAAGAAAGAGTGAAATGAGAGAAATGAAATGAAAAAAAATATTAATGAAAAAAGAAAAATAAGAGAAAACAAAATGGAAGATAAAAGGAAGAAAATAAAAGGAAATGAAAGAAAAAGTGAAATGAGGGCCAAACAAAAAAAATATAAAATAAAGGAATGCTTGAAATGAGGAAGGAGAAGGTTTTTAATGCGATTTAGAAACAGATTGCAAAATTTGTTTCTTATTGAAATAAAAGGGAGGATTTTTCCCTCTACAAATTAGATTTTTTTTTTCCCTTTTTAAACTGTTTCTAAATTTGAAATGCAATAGAAATAGATTTCCATCCTAGCCCTATTCCTATTAAATTATGTAACTCAACCATCCTAAAGTATGGTATGAGTACAATTTAAGGAATGACGGTGGACTATTCTTGTTAAATTACTTATGTTATCTGCAATAGTAGAAAATGAACCTAGTGTACCCTGTGATCAGGGGATATAAATAGGAGTATATCTTGCAAACATTGCATTTATAGAATAATTATTTGGATAAATCTGAATATATGAATAAAAGAATTCTAAATGTTGTTTTGAGGGAGTTATAAATAATGAAATTTGAAATTAAAGGCTTAAAGAGGAAATGGGCATAATGAGGAGGGAGTGGATTAGTAAATTAACATTCCTTGACTTCTTGTGGGACACTTGTCATTATATTAAAAAAATGGTTTTTGAAGGGAGCCATCCATCTTAATAGAGAAAGGAACGCTCTATCTTTTATCTTCTTTTTCTTCTTCTTCTCTCTCTCTCTCTCTCTATCTCTCTCTCTCTCTTATTTTTTTTTCCTTTCCCAACAATTAAGAGCTCCTTCTTCCTTTGTTTGGCAAATCACATCACACCTCCTCTAAGCCTCTTTGATCCTTGAAGCCATCCTAATCTAAGGATCACTTACACCATCTAGAGAGTAAGATTATTGAAGGTGGAAAGGGGGTAAGGAACAAGATGTTCTTTGGAGAAAAGCTTTGATATAAGTGAGAGAATTTGACCCTTCCCCTATTTCATTAAATCTTTTGTTTAACACTTTTCTTATGAGTTATTATAATTATAACACCCCTCACCCGTCTACAGTGTAGTCGAGCAAGGCATGTCACACTCGGTGCTGGAGCACCCTAACTTATCTTACTTTATTCTTTTATTAATTTGTTCTCATTATATTTTAATATCAACTATTTTTCTATGGAGAAACCAACGGAGTTTCCCTATTTTATTGTCATTTGATGTGATTCACTATTCACCTACTTGAAAACTCAACAATATTTTATAATAAAAATCTCATCAATAATTCTCATAATCATCTCATCATTTCACGCATCATTTATATATTTCAATTTTGTCTTCAAACCCATGCAATCTCATTCATGCTCAAATTATATAATTCCATATTTTACATGATATATAAATTAATTACATTTGAAAAGCTAATTTATTAATTTACATCACATTCCTATTAATTAACTGTTCATAATCTACATTACAATACAATATCTAAGCATTTTATACAAAATACAAAATATGATCTATATGGGCCCTATCTACATGCATTGCTGAGGAGGTGACAACCTTGAATACTTCAGACACTTCTGCAGATCAGAACTCCAAAATCCCTGTTTAATATTTGCTGGGCTTTACCTTTAGTACCTGCGAGAAAGAAACAATCCATCGCGCTAAGCATTGCTGCTTAGTGGTGCAATAATATAATAAGAAAATAATATATACAAATAAAGAAAGATTGAAGTATAATTCTAAAGTATAATTTAGATCCTCGAGTGTCAATTAAATGTGGTATGATATTTCTAATATCAACTATCTTATATTCTATTTTGTCCCTCTTTGGAAGTGCTGAGTTTATACAGTAATAATATTCGATATACAGATTAATTCTAGGAGTATTGTATTTTCGGTTCTACAATTCTGAAAATTTCATTTGTACTACTTGATTTAATTATGTTTCTATTGCTAATCTTTTTTTTCTCATTTCATTCAACACTTTCTAATGTTTTTAATTATTAATATTCTTAAATAATTTCAATAGTTTACACTACCTAGGTAACCTATGACAGGCTGACTAAACCGCGGTGCCTCAGGCTGTCATACCATGGGACGCGAAACATCAACCACGTATGCAGTCAATATTGGCTAAAAAGCCATGATAACATATCAATATGGCTAAAAGCCATGATAAGATATAATCGGGCATAAAAGCCATAAGTGCGGGCATAAAGCTATGAGTGTGGACATAAAGCCATGAATGTCACACCTTGCTCCTCTGTAAGGCATAACATGATCCCATAGAATACCTAATGAACTATCGAACTTTACCTACTGATAACTCATTAAGTACCCTACAAGGGATTTTAAAACCATTTTCTTACTTTTTGGAAGTGGTGAGCATTTTCTTACATTTAATAGAAGTTTAAAAGCTAGTTAAAATTTTGGTCCATTTTTATTTTTATGTAAATTTTAGAAAAATTTCGACAGAGTGCCGTCTAGATTTGGGAAAAACAATTCTTCAAAAACCAGTAAAAATACTTTCAATAATTCTTTTTCATCAAACTCACTACTACCTCAACAAACTTTTCAACATCAATTCTCAATTCAATTGTCATAAAAAATAACACTCAATAATTCCATTCATTTGTTACATTCATCAACCAAACTTTACATTAGCAAAATCAAAATAATATTATTACAAACTCTATACAACTGCTCATGACCAGTTATTACATGTACATACATTTACATACATCAAACTAAATATTACAATCAGGGTATAAAATATACCCGACAAAACTTCAAGGATGTGGCTCCAAGATCCTCAGCAGCTCACTCTGCTGCTCCTCTAGTCTCTATATCTGTGACAGTAATAACAACCATTGCTGAGTACTATGACTCAGTGGTGCACAACATACTAAAATAACAGTTATGCATAATTCAAATCACATTTATTCAAATATTGAACTGAACATGAAAAATAGATACAAAACACGATTTATAAATTTTTAATTCAACCAATTTCATTTAGAAAGTCTAAAAATGAATTTCATAAAAACACAGTTATATCATGTCATTCGAAACAATATTCATCTCAATAGCCGGAGCTTATGAGAGATCACAAGGCTAGTTAGCTCAAATATATGGGTACCCATTCAAATTTCTTCTTCTACTAGCACTCACCTCAATAATTCAGCCAGAGAAGGAATCAAAATTCAAAACTAATTTCCCCCACTAGTCATGCTAGTGAGGAATTCAAATATATGGTCATAACACTATGGTTTCAAAACTGTCTTAGCAATTTACTAAACATTTATTGCCATTTCAAACACATACAAATAAACTTTCAATAATTTAAGTCAAAAGCATAATAAACATTTCAATACAATTAAGTCACAATTTAATATCACAATTCATTCAAAACAATTTGCAGAAGAAAATTTACAGAAATTTCTATGTTGTGCACAAACCTTATGCGAGTTGCCTCTTGGCCTTGACTCGATGCTTTGAGTTCTTTCCCGGTATTCTTTTCGACTAAAACACACAATTTCACAGTGTTTCAGTATCATAATTGATCATAAATCCAAAAATAATTTCAAATCTATTTATAATACTATTCAAGTCAATTTGTTGACTTTCTAATGTTTAGTAGGTATGGGAATTTTAATTTCAGCCACATACTACATTTTGGTTACCTAACTTGTTGGTTTTGGTTGTTTTCCTCAAATCTTAAGTCTCTTAGGTGAAATTCCAAAATTTCAGATTTAGTGTCTTGTTTTATACTATTCTATTGGTCAAGTTGGTATAATAATTTGGCTAAGTTTTCTTCATAAAAGTTGTTCTTTATTGTCTTAACTTTATTTCCCTTTTTGAATAACTCCATTTGGAGTTTTGTAGCCCTAGTTATGGCCATTTGAACATGGTTGGCCAGATTTAGTGTTACCCAAAATTCTAGGCAAATTCCTGATTATTGGCAGTTTTTGTGAGTTGACTGCAGGTGATTTTTCAAATAGGTTATGGTCAAATTTTGGGTTTATTTTCCCCATAAAAGTTGTAGGGCTATGTCTCAGCTTTCTATTGGTATAAAATTCAGGTCATTTGGACCTTCCTAGACCAAGTTATGGTTATTTACGTAACTACTGTTCATTTGGTCATTTTTGTATAGGGCAGCGTTCCCAATTCTGGATTTGGCCTAATTATTCACTAAGTTATGGTCACTTTCTAGGCATGATTCCTGGATAAAAAATGTGCCATTTTGTGTCTAGTTTCATTCCCAATTGGCATCACACCAATTGGGTTGGTAAATTTTCAGTTTTGGTCCCTGAAAGGGACCTAGGTCAAGCTGCCCACAGATTGACCTTTACCAATCCGAATTGGAACTTGGTTTCAATAATTCATACACACCACAAATGGTCACAATTGACCATTACTCAACTCAAATAAGGTTAACTACATCATTTGGCTAATTCTCAAATTTTTCTCTAATTTCTTCAAAATGCTCAAACCCTAACTACACATAAAGTTCAATGTAATGCATTCAAAGTGCACATTCATGATCTATACACTTATTTCACCTCAAATAACCATTCAAGTACCTCAAACTCATTCATTTCAAGCCCTAACCCTAGCTGGATGAATTTCATGTTTGGTTTCTCTACGATTGTTTTTGTTTGATTTTACACAATTTCTAAGTTTATTAAAGCATATTTGCATGAATTTTAAAGAAAAACTAAGTGATTGATGACTAACCTCTTTCTTTGAATTTCAAATCTTCAATCTCTATTTTTCCTTCTTCCTTTTCTTGATTAATCACCTTCTCAACTTGTTCTAACAAGTTTTAATGGGGAATTTGAGGAAAAAGTGGGGTTAGGTGATTGGAAGAAAGCTTGGTTTCAAGCTTTAATGGAGTTTTCTTCAATGGTGAAGTGAGGGAGAGAAGGGCAGCCGACTTGGTGTGGGAAGAAGGTCTGATTTTTCTTTTTCTTTTTAGTGTATTTTAAGTCTTTTAGTCTTAGTTGACTTGGTCAATATTTGTAGAAAAATTAAAATTAGTTTTGACATCATGATGATGTCATCCAAGTGATGTAAATAACACTTTTTCCTTTTTTTTTTCTTTTTCATTCATTTTTCCATATACTTCTTTAATTTAATTCTTGATCCTAAAATTTTCTTTTCTCTGATTTTATTAGACAGTTAGGTCAGAAGTCAGCTCTAGGGGTGAATTGACCAAATTGCCCCTCGCTGGTTCAATCTGGTTTGCAAATTATTCTATATTTCTTTCGGATCCCTGACCTAATTATTTGACCTGCTTGATAATTCTTTTCTGTGATTTTCTCTTTTCCACTGTGTTTGTAATAGTCCTAAGGATCGCGGTGTCATATTTTACGGTTCAAAATTTGAGTTTAAACTGACCTCACAGTCATTCCCGAGAAGGTCACCCATCGCTGTGACTCCCAGCTCATTTAACTTTTTGTGTTCTGTTTTTCTTATTTATACTTAAGTAATTGGCAATTACTAATTATTTGTGTTCAGGGCTTAACTAGGTGTCTTAGATGTGGTTCTAATTCTGTTACTTGTCCAGACCAACACTGGTCATTGAAACAGTAAAATGTACCAAGCTATGCTAATAGGGGTGTTACAATCCCCCCCCCCCCCTTAAAATAAATTTTGTCTCGAAATTTTGCCTGGTATCAATCTCTGAACAGCTGTGGGTGCTGTCTCCTCATGTCCTTCTCTCGTTCCCAAGTAATCTCCTGGCCTGAATGATGGTTCCACATCACTTTCACTAATGGTATCTGCTTGTTCCGTAGCTGCTTCACCTCATAAGCCAGAATCTCTACGGGTTCTTCCTCATATGTGAGGTTTGGATTCACCTCTATTTCCTCCACTGGTAGTACATGAGATGGGTCAGATCGATACCTCCTCAACATCGATACATGGAAGACATTATGTATCTTCTCCAACTCTAGAGGTAGTGCTAAATGATATGCCAAAGGACCCACTCTCTCCAGAACCTCATATGGCCCAATAAAACGAGGACTCAGTTTCCCCTTTCTGCCGAATCTCATAATTCTCTTCCAAGGGGAAACCTTGAGGAATACTTTCTCACCCACTGCATACTCAATATCCCTTCTCTTCAAATCAATATAGGACTTCTGACGGTCTAATACAATCTTAAGTCGATCTCTAATCAATCAGATTTTCTCTTTAGTTTGCTAAACAATTTCTGGCCCAATCAACTTTCTTTCACCCACGTCATCCCAACACAACGGGGTTCTACACTTCCTGCCATACAAAGCTTCATATGGAGGCATCCCAATGCTTGACTGGTAGCTGTTGTTATAAGCAAATTGAATCAAAGGCAAGTGTGTGTCCCAACTGCCCTCAAACTCAATCACACAAGCTCATAGCATGTCCTCCAAGATCTGAATTACTCTCTCAGACTAGCCATCTGTCTGTGGGTGGAATGTCATACTGAAGTTCAATCTACTTCCTGGGGCTCTCTGAAGACTACCTTAGAATCTAGAAGTGAACCTAGGATCTCTGTCTGATACAATGGGTACTGTCACTCCATGCAGTCTTACTATCTCATCAATGTACAATTTGGCCAATCTTTCTAAACTATACTCCATCCGGATAGGCAGAAAATGAGCAGACTTGGTCAGTCTGTCAATAATGACCCATACTGCATCACCACTATTCTATTTCCTCGAAAGTCCCATCACAAAATCCATTGTTATTCTCTCTTATTTCCATTCCGATACTGGTAGTGGATATAACAAACTAGCTGGCACTTGATGCTCTACCTTTACTTGCTGACAAGTTAGGCATTTGGAAACAAGTTCTACTACATTTCTCTTCATACCCATCCACCAGTTATGTTCTTTCAACCCTCTATGCATTTTTGTGCCACCAGGGTGCATAGCAAAAGGAGACTCATGTGCTTCCTTCAAAATGATTTGTCTCAAGTCAACATCATTAGGAATGCACATTCTGCCCTGATGTAGCAATATACCATCATCTCTCACTAAGAACTCAGGTTTCTTGCCCTGCCGGACTTCTTCTAACAGCTTCTGATACTTTTGATCATTCTGAGCAGCCATTATGATCTGATCAATCAACACTGGCTGTACATGCCATGCAACTGCGGTTTGCCCCTCATCATTAATCTCTAAGCTGGCATGCAATACTCTCAACTCATGTACCATAGACAAAGGAGTAACCCATAGACTTGCCATAGTCTTGCGACTTAAGGCATCAGCCACCACATTAGCTTTCCCTGGCTGATAGTCTATCAGACAATCATAGTTTTTTTATCAACTCTAACTATCTCCTCTGTCTCAAATTCAACTCCTTCTGAGTGTCCAGATGCTTCAAACTCTTATGATCTGTGTAGATGTAGCACTTCTTCCCATACAAATAATATCTCTAGATCTTAAGAGCAAATACAATAGCTGCTAGCTCCAAGTCATGTGTCGGATAATTCCTCTCATGTGGTTTCAGCTGGCGATATGCATAGGCAATGATATTCCGCTCTTGCATCAGTACACATCCTAACCCATTGTGAGAAGCATCGCTGTAAACAATATACTCTTTACCCGGGGTAGGTAAAGTAAGGACTAGAGCCTCAGTCAAACATCTCTTTAACTCATCAAAACTCTGTTGGCATTTATCTGTCCACTAAAATTTCACATCTTTTCTAAGTAGCTTAGTCAATAGAGATGCCAGCATGGAGAACCCTTTCACAAATCGACGGTAGTATCCAACTAAATCCAAAAAATCGTGAATTTCAGTGATATTTCTGGGTAGCCTCAAATTAAGGACAGCTTCTATCTTACTTGGATCTATCTTGATGCCCTCTACCGATACTACGTGCCCCAAGAAGGATATTTCCTTCAGCCAAAATTCACACTTCGACAATTTGGCGTATAGCTATTTCTCTCTCAAAGTCTGCAGTACAATCCGCAGATGTCTATCATGCTTCTCTGCACTCCTTGAGTAGACAATATATCATTTATGAATACCATAACAAACTGGTCGAGGTAAGGTCTGAAGATAGTGTTTATTAGATCCATAAAAGCAACTGGAGCATTAGTTAACCCGAATGGCATGACCAAGAACTCATAATGGCCATAGCGGGTTCTAAAAGTAGTTTTAGGAATACTCTGCTCTTGTACTTTCAGCTGATAATAACCTGATCACAGGTCAATTTTGGAGAACACAGCTGCACCCCTCAATTGATCAAACAAGTCATCAATGCGGGGCAATGGATATCTATTCTTTATTATCACCTTATTCAACTGCCGATAGTTAATACATAACCAGAGTGTGTCATTTTTCTTCTTAACAAACAACACTGGTGCTCCCCAAGGTGACACACTAGGGCGGATAAAGCCCTCGTCAAGCAGCTCTTGCAACTGCACTTTTAATTCTTTTAATTCTGTTGGTGCCATTCTATATGGTGTTATAGAGATTGGGTCCATAATAGGCATAACATCAATCTCAAACTGCACTTCTTTTTCTGGTGGTAATCCTAGCAATTCATCAGGAAACACATCCGGAAAGTCACATCGTAGGGGATGTCCTCGATCTTGGACTCCCCACTTGGGTGTCTATCACATGTACCAAGTATGCTTCACACCCCTTTCTGATCATCCTTCTCGCTAGTGCAGCTGAAATGATGTTTGATGGCAGTAACTGCCTCTCCCCATGTATTACCACATCACCGTATAGAGGGAGACCAAAAGTGATTGTCTTCAGTCTACTGTCAATCATGGCGTGATGCCTGGCTAACCAATCTATGCCCAAGATGATATCATAATCTCTGAAGGGCATTTCAATCAAATCGGACAGAAAAGTGTGTCCTTGGATCACCAAAGGACAATCTCTATATATTTTATTGACCCGAACCTCTTGTTCTAACGGACTAGTTACTGGCACTTCAAAATCCATTTTGGCACACGAAACAGCAAGGAATTAACGATGCTAGCACTAACATATGAGTGAGTAGAACCCAGATCAAATATTATAAATACATCTTGATCAGAGATAAAGAATGTACCGGCTACCACATCGGAAGTCTCAATTTCTTCCCGCTGTCTCATTGTGCAAACCCTAGCTGGAGCACTCCTTTGTGCTGACTGGTTAACGGTACCCTGACTGCCAGAAGCATTGCCTTTACCTCTGTCTCTTCCTCTGCTAACCGGTTGTGAACCTCTATAGTAGGACTTTGAATGGATCCTTTTGCAGTAGCAGGAGCTGGACCAAATCTAGGGGCACTGGTGCAGCCCTTAGCAAGGTGGCCCTTGCCTCCACAGTTAAAGCAAGCTCCTATTGCCCAATAGCATTCTCCCTCATGAAACTTGCCACATGTCTCACAGGGGCGGGGAGGATATGAACCCCTGGTCGACTGCTGACCAAATCTAGGGGCTCTCTGTCCAGAGAATCTGCCCCTTCCAAACCTTCCTCCTCTACCTCTGCTTAGTCCCCCAAATTTCTTCTTCTTTCTAGATGTACCACTGGGACTTTGCTCTGCTAATTTTTCCCCTTTATCTTTCCCTGATTTTTCAGTCTTCTCAGATTTCTCTTTCACTGGTGTCGCTTCTGACTCGATCCTTTCTAACTCAAGTGCTTGAGAGATGAGCTCAAAGAAGTTACTGTGTCTGAATCCCACTACTTGCATCCTCAAACTGGGCTTCAAACCGGTCTCAAATCTCTTGCACCTTTCTTTGCTGGTAGAAAGGAGACTCCCAGCATATTAGCTTAAGCTATAGAACTCCCTCTCATACTCTGCCACTGATCTGTTGCCTTGCTTCAGACTCAGAAATTCTTATAGTTTCTGATCCACATATGCATCTGGGACATATTTCTGTCTAAACTCTCAGATGAAGTCGTCCCAGGTCAATACTGGCAGTTTAGCCAAGCTATGGGGGATGGTCTTCCACCAGTCATACGCATCCCTTTGTAACAAAGACACTGAATATTCAAATTTAAGTTCATCCGGGCAGTGCAGCTTCTTCAACACTTGGCCCATCCTCTCTAGCCACAGCTCTGCCTCTAAAGTGTCTACTGTACCCTTGAATTCTATCGTCCCATATTTCAACAGCTTGTCATATTGTCTGATTGGAGCTTGAGGTTCCACCACAGAAGTCTGGGGTGGAGCTTGAGTAGGCATACCCCAGCCATCTATTAAAACATTGCAGCCATCTACTAGGCGAATTGTGCTGGGAATTGTGGCATTTGTAGGGCTGGTGCCACTGATCCACTGACATTTTGGAGAGCTGGGGCTTCCCCTTGGGCCTTAGCTTCTACAGACTACTCAACAGAGCAATCCTCTTTTTCCATTTCAAATTGAAGTTAAGATATCTCCTGAATAAATAACACAAGAAGATTTGCCTTCATTAGTTCATATTTATGATGTAATGCACTGTATGTAACAAATAAAGACATTGAGCAGTTGTACTTATCAAAGAAAAGACACAAAGTCACAAGTTAAAACATACTTCAAAAAATTCGCTCTGATACCACTAAAACGTGTGTCACCTTACCCCTCTGTAAGGCATAACATGATCCCGTAGAATACCTAATGAACTACCGAACTTCACCTACCGATAACTCATTAAATACCCTACAAGGGATTTTAAAACCATTTTCTTACTTTTTGGAAGTGGTGAGCATTTTCTTACATTTAATAGAAGTTTAAAAGCTAGTTAAAATTTTGGCCAATTTTTATTTTTATGTAAATTTTGGAAAAATTATGGCGGAGTGCCGTCTATATTTGAGAAAAATAGTTCTTCAAAAACCTGTAAAAACACTTCCAATAATTCTTTTTCATCAAACTCACTACTACCTCAACAAACTTTTCAACATCAATTCTCAATTCAATTGTCATAAAAAATAACACCCAATAATTTCATTCATTTTTCATTAAAGTAAAAACAATTTACATTTATCAACCAAACTTTACATTAGTAAAACCAAAATAATATTATTACAAACTCTATACAACTGCTCATGACCAGTTATTACATGTACATATATTTACATACATCAAACTAAATATTACAATCACGGTATAAAATATACCCAACAAAACTTCAAGGATGTGGCTCCAAGATCCTCAGTAGCTCACTCTGCTGCTCCTCTAGTCTCTATATCGGCGACAGCAATAACAGCCATCGCTGAGTACTATGACTATAGTACTCAGTGGTGCACAACATACTAAAATAACAGTTATGCATAATTCAAATCACATTTATTAAAATACTGAACTGAATATGAAAAACAGATACAAAACACGATTTATAAATTTTTAATCCAAACAATTTCATTTAGAAAGTCTCAAAATGAATTTCATAAAAACACCTAGTTATATTATGCCATTCGAAACAATATTCATCTCAATAGCCAGAGCTTATGAGAAACCACAAGGCTAGCTAGCTCAAATATATGGGTACCCATTCAAATTTCTTCTTCTACTGGCACACACCTCAACACTTCAGCCAGAGAAGGAATCAAAATTCAAAACTAATTTTCCTCACTAGTCATGCTAGTGAGGCATTCAAATATATAATCATGACACTCTAGTTTCAAAACTGTCTTAGCAATTTACTATGTCACACCCTACTCCTCCGTAAGATGTAACATGATCCCGTAGTACACCTAATGAAATACCGTACTTCGCCTATCGATAACCCATTAAATATACTACAAGGGATTTTAAATCAATTTTCGTGAAATTTAAATCATCGATTAAACTTTGGTGTTATAAAAAATTTTCAAAATTTCGGTAGAGTGCCAGCTGTATTTTGAGAAAACAATTCTTCAAACCTGAAAAAGAAAACACTCCCAATATGTTTTCTCAAATACAACTCCAATAAACTTCATTTCATCTCACAATTCAATCTCAATAATCAAATCATTTCATTTTCAAACCAACCTCATCATAAAAGAAATATTTCACTGATTACAAGACTCAAAAATTAATATTATAAAACTATTCAGGTAAATGAAATCTCAAATTTACATTTACAATAATTTACATTTCATTATATACCACAATATTTTACAAGAGTTTTTAAGCAACTGCTCAAATAATTTACATACATATTATTATATACATACATCAAAACCTATGTACATGGGTATACCTATGATATACCTGGAGCTGATCTGAATGTGTCTTCAAATAAGCTTACTCAACTGCTCTATGCTCTTTTCACCTGCGACAGCATACAAAGCTATCGCTGAGCGGTGAACTCAGTGGTGCACAACTATAATTTAAAATATAGTACAATATACATTAACAAAATTATAACAATTAATTTGAAAGTCTCGAAATAAAATAAAATTCCAAAAGTCAAAATCTTCTTTGCCAATATCATAAATCATTAGTTAAAATGACTTGGAGCAAGAAATTCAATTTATCAAATCACAACTAGACATTTAAAGTAATTCCAGCAATCATGTAAATAAAGATTAATTTCAACAAAATCAATTATGCATAAATCTCATTTGAAATCGAAATTCTTTACCATTCAAAAACCATTCTTTATCTCACTAATGATGCAAGACTAAACCGCAAGGGCCATCTTTGGGGTGATTCTAACTCCCTATGGTTAGGGAGGTCAAATCGGATTCTAACTCCCTATGGTCAGGGAGGTCGAATCATCGTGCACAGTACACATCACAATAATGAAACTTCCAAAAGGGCCATAACATAAAAACTTAGATCTAACCTCTAATAAGAGGAGAATCTAAGCCTGTGCATGTACAATGGTAATAAAAACAAAGCTAACTCCATTGTCTCCTCAACAAATGAGAGAGACGGGTAATAACCTAGTCAAGCATCTATAGTGAGATACAAAATAATATCATCAATCTCTTTGTCCTTTTTGTGAGCATAAATCACAACACAATTCGATTCAAAGTCAATTTCAATATCCAATAATTTTTTATGCTCATCATAATTCAAAATATAAATTTATATTTTTCCATGCAAAGTGCCCATCACAATTCAAAACATATTCTATCACAATTTTCCAAAACATAATTTATTCAATCCACAACAATGCTTAATACTTGTTGAAATACCATTTCAAAAAGCTAAATTCATACATACTATAACAATTTCAATAATCATTGAATTAAAACCAATACTTCATAAACATAATACATTAGGAAAATAAAGTTATTTAGTCATATGAAATATTCAGAATAAAATCAATTAAAAACTAGTTGTGCACAAACCTCTAATGAGTCACCTCTTGGCCTTGACTCAGTGGGTCTTTTCCTTTCTTAGTGTCTTTTCTAACTGAAACACACAATTTAAAGTGTTTTAGTACTCATTTAAATTGTTTCTAATAATAAGATTCAATAATTAAATTTTATTAATACTATTCCTTTCATTAATCAACCTATAATGTTGACCTTTGATGCACTCTAAGTGAGTTAATTTTAATGTCCCCAATTTGTCACATTTCATAGTCTCTAAGTGCTGGTATATGTTACCAATTTCATTTTAAAGCTTATTGCATTTTATTGTAGTTATTCAGATTTCATGGCCAATGTTTACTGTCTATTGGACCAAGCTACAATGTAAATTTAATATATTTCTCTTCATTAAATTGTTTCTCATTGTGTCTTCTTTAATTTCCTTTTTGAATCATGTCATTTGGATTTGTATAACTCAAGTTATGGTCAATTGACCATAACTAGGTCAATTCTGAATTTTGGTTCCCTTAGTAGGCAGCTTTAGTATTACACTTTGCCAATTTTATTTGAGTAGGTTGCTGCCATATTTAGGTCTATTACTCTTCGTAGGATATGTTACCCTATGTCTTATGGTCACTAAGAATTTTTTTTTGTAATTTTTCAAGTCTTGTAGAGTTACTTATGGTCAAGTTATTGGATTGGACTCAATGGTCTTATAGTGACAGGATGTTCATCTAGGGCAGTAGCTTGACCCAACGTTTGAGCTTCTTACATTCATAAGGTGAGGGAGAGGTCTAACACAAAATTGAAGGTCTATTTCTTAGCTTTCCAGAATGATATGGCTCATATTGTTTGAAGACTTCTAGTGGGAGTTGTACTTAAAAAACTTTGCTGGAGGTAATGATCATTTGAACTATTTCCAGATTTGGTATGCCAACATAATCAAGTAATTGACCTAGTTTCCTAAGTTTCTAGGTTTTGGTCAAAATACCATTATTGTAGGCCTATGTCTTAGTGAAAATTTGGCACTGATTTCTGGGCATTTGGAGTTATATGGACCAAGTTATGGTCATTTTACTATTGCTGGTCAAGTTGCACTTATATTGCAAAGTTTAAGTCATTTTTAGGTAAAAGTCAATTCGGCCAGTTTTTATAACCCAATTTTTGCAAGCATTTTGACTTGGTTCTGGTCATTTTTGGGCTTTGGTGTCTTCATAAGAGTTGTAGCTCTATGTCTAAGCTTTCCATGGTATAAATATGAGGTCATTTGGACCCGTTTTGAGTGAGTTATGGCCAAAATACTGACTACTATTCATATGATCAAAATTCTGGGTTTTCATGTCATGCAATTCCAGATATGATCATTCTTTTAGATCACTTCTAGGCAGATTTTGGACAAGCTCTCTACATGAAAGTTGGTCTATATTGAGTCTAGTTTTACCTCCAATTGGCCTCATATGAATTGGAGTTACAACTTTACACTTATAATCTAATTTATACACTGCCAACAATCATAACCTGCATAAGAGAATTTACACTCCCAATTTGGCAATCCTCCTCCTTCCAATACTTCAATATTCATTCTTGGCACTTCTATATTTATTCAACACAATTCCAAAAAAGTAAATTGAGCACAATACTCAAATAATATAGGCTCCCATGGCTGCCTAAAATTGGCCAATCTAATAACTCAATAATTCCATCAATTTTCATCACCAATCAACTCATCTCAAGCTAAACATAAACTTTACTTAAGAAAGGAAGTGAATTAGACCCTTACCTCCTTTTAGAGCTTGGTCAAACCTTAAAAAAAACTCCTTCTTTTTGCTCCCAACATGCTGCCCAAAGTATAAGGATAAAGTTTAATTAAAGAACCTTGAAGATTTCATGGCTTAATCTTAGTGGATGAGAGCTTGAAGCTTTGGCCATCCATGGAGTTTTTGGGAGGATTGGATTCTCCTTGAAGATGAAATGAAGAAGAAGAAGTGGCTGAAGTGGGATATGCTATCCACTTAATCAATATACAAATCCATAGTGCTCCACTAAGGTGCATTAAATGTTTAATAATCCAAATTTTCCCTTAATTGTAATTATGCCCCAAACTTCCATCATTTATTTTATGTACCACATTTTTAATTTTCATGACATTTTCAAAGCGTGCTATCACTCATTTTTAATGGACATTGAGGTCAAAAGGCAACTCTAGGTGTCAATTGACCAAAATGCCCCTATTTAGTTTGTATTCTCGATTTTTTGGTAACACTGATTTTTGTTTGTTTCTTGATTTTTTGTTTTTCTTTGTACTAATTTATTAATTTTTCTTTGACATTTCTAATGCCATTTATACCTCAATAGATTTTTAATTAGGTCCCAAAAATATTTTCTAGGGTTCCCCGCGGTCCAGGGCTAGTCGATGGTCCTCGCCGCAACTTCCCGGTGCAGTCACCCATCACTATGATTTTTTGCTTGTTTAACTTAATCACATTTCATTGCTCTTATTTTTCCTTTGTTTTTCTTGTATTTTCCTCTATTGTATTTCATTATTTTATGTCTCCTCATTAACATTTAAGTATAATTCTAAGCATCCTAGTTGTCCAGACAGACACTGGTCACTGGAACAGTAGAACGCACTACCGAATATAGGGGTGTTACAATTCTCCCCCCCCCCCCCTTAAAATAAATTTCGTCTCAAAATTTTACCTGATTTTAGTCTCTGAACAACTGTGGTTGCTGCCTCCTCATATCCTCCTCTCATTCTTAAGTAACTTCCTGGCCTGAATGATGGTCCATAACACCTTAACCAAATGTGTACATTTATTTCTCAACTGCTTCACCTCATGTACTAAGATCTTTATGAGTTTTCCCATCATACGTTGAATTTAAATTCATTTCACCATTTTAGAGGTAAGCAATTTTGTGTGCTAACGAATCCACTCTTTCTAGGACCTTGTGTGATTCTATGGAGTGAGAACTTAGTTTTTCTCTTTTCTATACAATCATATAATTTTCTTTCCTTTAAGTTTGTGTAAGACTTTTAACAATCTAATTCAACATTTAATTTGTTCGTATAATACTAATGTTCTCTTACTATCATTTTATCTAATATTTCAATTCTTGTTTCCTTATCGAATGACCATTGTGGTCATATTATAATTATTTATTTAATCATTGGTCCTCTGACCATTCTAATCAGCAATCTTACTCATATTCGTAACATTTCTTGTTTCATTTAAATCAACTATTCAAATTTTCACTTCCACAACTCTTTTATCTATCAATGTTCTATAACTTACTTCCTTTTGTACTAAACTATAACATTTCGATATCCTAACTTTTGAGTTTTAAATCCTTAAGTAGGATTTCCCAACTCATTTCTAACAATAAAAATCTGTCCTGGCATAACTATACCAAATCAGATGCCATTGGCAACTATTCTCATCTTGGTGTACTATCGAGTAGTACGTAGCTCTACACAATAATCTCAAGTCAGTACTGTAATCTGTAGCTTACAGTACAAATATCAAGAACATTGCATAGTTACTACGATACATTCCAATAGATCAAATTTTCTTATATCTTATCCTTCTTGAGTTCACTTATATCCTAAACTTATTCTGATTACAATATCCATTAATAATTACTAACTGTAATATCTTTACCCTCGTCTAGAATAAGTCTATTACTGCAACTTACTTTTAGGTCCTCTTGCCTTACATTAAGTAGGCTTGCCAATTAGCTTTATAATTTATGGTGTGTTAGAAAACACTTTTAGCTAACAATTCTTCCAAAATTAATGTCAATCATACTTGTTATTAGAGTTTTTATCCTAAAGGACTAGTCACTAATACATCAAAATTTATTCCCATGTAAAGGAATAACAATAAAACATATAGTTCTAATACTAACATACAATTAAGTAGTGCTGGGATCAAATAATAACTAATTGTTTCTTTCAAAAATTAAGAACTTACCAGCAGCTACATCCGAAGTTTCTGTTCTTTCTCCTTGGAGCATAGTGGATGCTTTGACTGGTGCGCTACTATATTCGGGTTGATTCACTGTGTTATGGTTGTGAGGAGTACTAACTCTATTTTTATTTCGATTCTGACCGACTGTTTGTGAACTCCAGAGAGCAGATTGAGGTGCTCTAGTACAATCTCTAACAAAGTGTCCAAGCTTTCCACAATTGTAGCAGGCTCCAGTGGCCTTACGACAAATACCCCCATGTAGTTTGCCACAAACATGGCAGATACGGGCAGAATAGGAACTTCTAGTTGTTCGATGACTAGACCTTGGTGGCCTCTGCCCTAAAGATCTGCCTCTATCAGATCAATAACCACTAGGCTCTCCAGTGTTCTTCCTTTTTACCAATTTACTATTTGAACTTTGATCACCAGGTCTTTCATTCTTTTCTATTTCATATTGCCCTTGTGGGTGTTGGGTTTGTACTTGGGCTTGGGCTAACAGATTATCAGCCATTTGTTGAAAGAAAGTGGCTATTTGCTAGGCCATTTGTGCAGTAATTTGTACAGGTGGGGCTGGTAAAGTCAAACTTCCAACTCTCTGAGGGGCTGGGGCCTCACCTTGTACTTCCACTATCACAGACTGTTCTATTGTCTCATCCTTCTCTTCCATATCTTTTCACAGGATTTTCTATTTCCTGTATAATCAACACAAGGAGATTTCTCTCCATTAGTTCATATTTATGATGTAAATGTACTATATGTATCAAACATTTGAGCAGTTGTATTTACCAACAAAAAGATTTCAAATTCAGAGTTCAAAATTTACTTTAAAACCATTGCTCCGATACCACTAAACATGTCACACCCTACTCCTTCGTAAGATATAACATGATCCCATAGTACACCTAATGAATTACCGTACTTCACCTACCGGTAACCCATTAAATATACTACAAGAGATTTTAAATCAATTTTCGTGAAATTTAAATCATCGATTAAAATCTGGTGTTATAAAAAATTTTTAAAATTTCGGTAGAGTGCCAGCTATATTTTGAGAAAACAGTTCTTCAAACCTGAAAAAAAAAAAAAAAAAAAAACACTCCCAATATGTTTTCTCAAATACAACTCCAATAAACTTCATTTCATCTCACAATTCAATCTCAATAATCAAATCATTTCATTTTCAAACCAACCTCATCATAAAAGAAATATTTCATTGATTGTAAGACTTAAAATTTAATATTACAAAACTATTCAGGTAAATGAAATCTCAAATTTACATTTACAATAATATAGATTTAATTACATACCAAAATATTTTACAAGAGTTTTTATACAACTGCTTAAATAATTTACATACATATTATTACATGCATACATTAAAACCTATGTACATAGGTATACCTATGATATACCTAGAGCTAATTTGAATGTGTCTTCAAATAGGCTTACTCAACTGCTCTATGCTCTTTTCACCTGCGACAGCATACAAAGCTATCGCTGAGTGGTGAACTCAGTGGTGCACAACTATAATTTAAAACATAGTACAATATACATTGACAAAATTATAACAATTAATTTGAAAGTCTCAAAATTCAACAAAATTCCGAAAGTCAAAATCTTCGTTGTCAATAATATAAATCATTAGTTAAAATGA
This sequence comes from Hevea brasiliensis, assembly GCF_030052815.1. Classification (NCBI taxonomy): domain Eukaryota; kingdom Viridiplantae; phylum Streptophyta; class Magnoliopsida; order Malpighiales; family Euphorbiaceae; genus Hevea; species Hevea brasiliensis. The sequence goes on from NC_079496.1 coordinate 99,776,847, forward strand.
CTTTGAGCAAGAAATTCAATTTATCAAACCACAACTGGACGTTTAAAGTAATTCCAGCAATCATGAAAATAAAGATTAATTCCAACAAAATCAATTATGCATAAATCTCATTTGAAATTGAAATTCTTTACTATTCAAAAACTATTCTTTATCTCACTAACTATGCAAGACTAATCCGCAAAGGCCATCTTTGGGGTGATTCTAACTCCCTATGGTCGGGGAGGTCGAATCGAATTCTAACTCCCTATGGTCGGGGGGGTCGAATTATCGTGCACAGTACACATCACAATAATGGAACTTTCGAAAGGTCCATAATATAAAAACTTAGATCTAACCTCTAATAAGAGGAGAATCTAAGCCTGTGCACGTACCATGGTAATCAAAACAAAGCTAACTCCATTGTCTCCTCAACAAATGAGAGAGACGGGTAATAACCTAGTCAAGCATCTATAGTGAGATACCAAATAATATCATCAATCTCTTTGTCCTTTTTGTGAGCATAAATCACAACACAATTCGATTCAAAGTCAATTCCAATATCCAATAATTTTTTATGCTCATCACAATTCAAAATATAAATTTATATTTTTCCATGCAAAGTGCCCATCACAATTCAAAACATATTCTATCACAATTTTCCAAAACATAATTTATTCAATCCACAACAATGCTTAATACTTATTGAAATACCATTTCATAAAGCTAAATTCATATATACTATACCAATTTGAATAATCATTGAATTAAATCTAATACTTGATAAACATAATACATAAGGAAAATAACATCATTTAGTCATATGAAATATTCAGAACAAAATCAATTAAAAACTAGTTGTGCACAAACCTCTGATGAGTCACCTCTTGGCCTTGACTCAGTGGGTCTTTTCCTTTCCCAGTGTCTTTTCTAACTGAAACATACAATTTAAAGTATTTCAGTACTCATTTAAATTGTTTCTAATAATAAGGTTCAATAATTAAATTTTATTAATACTATTCCTTTCATTAATCAACCTATAATGTTGACTTTTAATGCACTCTAAGTGAGTCAATTTTAATATTCCCAATTTGTCACATTTCATAGTCTCTAAGTGTTGGTACATGTTACCAATTTCATTTTAAAGCTTATTGCATTTTATTGTAATTATTCAGATTTCATGGCCAATATTTACTGTCTATTGGACCAAGCTACAGTGTAAATTTAACAGATTTCTCTTCATTAAATTGTTTTTCTTTGTGTCTTCTTTAATTTCCTTTTTGAATCATGTCATTTGGATTTGTATAACTCAAGTTATGGTCAATTGACCATAACTAGGTCAATTCTGAATTTTGGTTCCCTTACTAAGCAGTTTTAGTATTATACTTTGCCAATTTTATTTGAATAGGTTACTGCCATATTTAGGTCTATTACTCTTCACAGGATATGTTACCCTATGTCTTATGGTCACTTAAATTTTTTTTTTTTTTTTTTTTTTGGAATTTTCAAATCTTGTAGAGTTACTTATGGTCAAGTTATTGGACTGGACTCAATGGTCTTGTAGTGACAGGATGTTCAACTAGGGCAGTAGCTTGACCCAACATTTGAGCTTCTTACATTCATAAGGTGAGGGAGAGGTCTAAAACAAAGTTGAAGGTCTATTTCTCAGCTTTCCAGAATGGTATGACTCATTTTGTTTGAAGACTTCTAGTGGGAGTTATACTTAAAAAACTTTACTGGAGTTAATGGTCATTTGAACCATTTCCAGATTTGGTATGCCAAAATAATCAAGTTAATTGGCCTAGTTTCCTAAGTTTCTAGGTTTTTGTCAAAATACCATTATTGTAGGTCTATGTCTTAGTGAAAATTTGGCACTGGTTTCAGGACATTTGGAATTATATGGACCAAGTTATGGTCATTTTACTATTGCTGGTCAAGTTGCACTTATATTGCAAAGTTTAGGTCATTTTTAGGTCAAAGTCAATTCGGCCAGTTTTTGAAACCCAATTTGTGCAAGCATTTTGAATTTATTTTGGTCATTTCTGGGCTTTGGTGTCTTCATAAGAGTTGTATCTCTATGTCTAAGCTTTTCATGGTATAAAGTTCAGGTCATTTGGACCTATTTTGAGTGAGTTATGGCCAAAATACTTACTACTATTCATATGGTCAAAATTCTGGGTTTTCATGTCATGCAATTCCGGATTTGGTCATTCTTTTAGGTTACTTCTAGGCAGAATTTGGACAAGCTCTCTACATGAAATTTGGTCTATATTGAGTCTAGTTTTACCTCCAATTGGCCTCATACCAATTAGAGTCATAACTTTACACTTATAACCTAATTTATACACTGCCAACTATCATAATCTGCATAAGGGAATTTACACTCCCAATTTGGCAATCCTCCTCCTCCCAATACTTCAATATTCATTCTTGGTACTTTTATATTTATTCAACACAATTCCAACAAAGTAAATTAGGCACAATACTCAAATAATATTGGCTCCCATGGCTGCTTAAAATTGGGCAGTCCAATAACTCAATAATTCCATCAATTTTCATCACCAATCAACTCATCTCAAGCTAAACATAAACTTTACTTAAGAAAGGAAGTGAATTGGACCCTTACCTCTTTTTGGAGCTTGGTCAAACCTTAACAAAACTCCTTCTTTTTGCTCCCAATAAGCTGCCCAAGGTATGAGAATAAAGTTTAATGAAAGAACCTTGAAGATTTCATGGCTTGATCTTGGTGGATGAGAGCTTGAAGCTTTGGCCATCCATGGAGTTTTTGGGAGGATTGGATTCTCCTTGAAGATGAAATGAAGAAGAAGTGGCTGAAGTGGGATATGCTGTCCACTTAATCAATACATAAATCCATAGTGCTCCACTAAGGTGGATTAAATGTTTAATAATCCAAATTTTCCCTTAATTGTAATTATGCCCCAAACTTCCATCATTTATTTTATGTACCACATTTTTAATTTTCATGACATTTTCAAAGTGTGATATCACTCATTTTTAATGGAAATTGAGGTCAAAAGGCAACTCTAGGTGTCAATTGACCAAAATGCCCCTATTCGGTTTGTATTCCCGATTTTTCGGTAACACCGATTTTTGTTTATTTTTTGATTTTTTGTTTTTCTTTGTACTAATTTATTAATTTTTCTTTGATATTTCTAATGCCATTTGTACCTCAATAAATGTTTAATTAGGTCCCAAAAATATTTTCTAGGGTTCCCCGTGGTCCAGGGCTAGTCAACGGTTCTCGCCGCAACTTCCCGGTGTAGTCACCCATCGCTACGGTTTTTGGCTCGTTTAACTTTATCACATTTCATTGCTCTTATTTTTCCTTTGTTTTTCTTATATTTTCCTCTATTGTATTTCATTATTTTATGTCTCCTCACTAATATTTAAGTATAATTCTAAGCATCCTAGCTATCCGGACAGACACTGGTCACCGGAACAGTTAAACGCACTACCGAATATAGGGGTGTTACATACTAAATATTTATTGCCATTTCAAACACATACAAGTAAATTTTGAACAATTTAAGTTAAAAGCATAATAAACATTTCAATACAATTAAGTTATAATCTAATATCACAATTTATTCAAAACAATTTGCAGAAGAAAATTTACAGAAATTTCTATGTTGTGCACAAACCTTATGCTAGTTGCCTCTTGGCCTTGACTCGATGCTTCAGGTTCTTTCCCGGTATTCTTTTCCATTGAAACACACAATTTTACAGGTTTCAGTATCATAATTTATCATAAATTCAAAAATAATTTTAAATCTATTTATGACACTATTCAAGTCAATTTGTTGGCTTTCTAATGTTTAATAGGTATGGGAATTTCAATTTCACCCACATACTACATTTTGGTTACCTAACTTTTTAATTTTGGTTTTTTTCCTCAATCTTAAGTCTCTTAGGTGAAATTTCAAAATTTCAGAATTGGTGTCCTGTTTTACACTGTTCCATTGGTCAAGTTACTGTGGTAATTTGGCTAAGTTTTCTTCATAAAAGTTGTTCTATATTGTCTTAACTTTATTTCCCTTTTGAATTACTCTTTTTGGAGTTTTGTAGCCCTAGTTATGGCCATTTGAACATGGCTGGCCGAATTTGGTGTTACCCAGAATTCTGGGCAAATTCCTGGTTATTAGTAGTTTTTGTGGGTTGACTGCAGGTGGTTTTTCAAATAGGTTATGGTCAAAATTTGGGTTTGTTTTCTTCATAAAATTTGTAGGGCTATGTCTCTGCTTTCTATCGGTATAAAATTCAGGTCATTTGGACCTTCCTAAACCAAGTTATGGTCATTTATGTAACTACTGTTCATTTGGTCATTTTTGTACAGGGCAGTGTGCCCAATTCTAGATTTAGCCTAATTGTTCACTAAGTTATAGTCACTTTCTGAGCATGATTTCTGAATAAAAAATGTGTCATTTTGTGTCTAGTTTCATTCTCAATTAGCCTCACACCAATTGGGTTGGTAAATTCTCAGTTTTGGTCTCTGAAAGGGACCTAGGTCAAGCTTCTCGCAGATTGACCTTCACTAATCTAAATTGGAACTTGGTTCCAATAATTCATACATACCACAAATGGTCATAATTGACCATTACTCAAATAAAATAAGGTTAACTACATCATTTGGCTAATTCTCAAATTTTTCTCCAATTTTTTCAAAATGCCCAAACCCTAACTACACATAAAGTTCAATCTAATGCATTTAAAGTGCACATTCATGATCTATACACCTATTTCACCTCAAATAACCATTCAAACACCTCAAACTCATTCATTTCAAACCCTAACCCTAGCTGGATGAATTTCATGTTTAGTCCCTCAACAATTGTTTTTGTTTGATTTTACACAATTTCTAAGTTTATTAAAGCATATTTGCATGAATTTTAAAGAAAAACTAAGTGATTGATGACTAACCTCTTTCTTTGAATTTCAAATCTTCAATCTCTATTTTTCCTTCTTCCTTTTCTTGATCAATCACCTTCTCAAGTTGGTCTAACAAGTTTTATGGGGAATTTTGGGACAAAGTGGGGTTAGGTGGTTGGAAGAAAGCTTGGTTTCAAGCTTTAATGGAGTTTTCTTCAATGGTGAAGTGAGGGAGAAAAGGGCAGCCGTCTTGGTGAGGGAAGAAGGTCTGATTTTTCTTTTTTTTTTTTTGTAGTGTATTTTAAGTCTTTTAGTCTTAGTTGACTTGGTCAATATTTGTAGGGAAATTAAAATTAGTTTTGACATCATGATGATGTCATCCAAGTGATGTAAATAACACTTTTTCCTTTTTTTTTCTTTTTCATTCATTTTTCCATTTACTTCTTTAATTTAATTCTTGATCCCAAAATTTTCTTTTCTCCGATTTTATTAGACAGTTAGGTCAGGAGTCAACTTTAGGGGTGAATTGACCAAATTGCCCCTTGCTGGTTCAATCCGGTTTGCAAATTATTCTATATTTCTTCCGGATCCCTGACCTAATTATTTGACCTACTTAACAATTCTTTTATGTGATTTTCTCTTTTCCACTGTGTTCGCAATAGTCCTAGGGATCGCGGCGTCACATTTTACGGTTTGAAATTTGAGTTTAAACTGATCTCGCAGTCATTCCCGAAAAGGTCACCCATCGCTATGACTCCCGGCTCATACAACTTTTTGTGTTCTATTTTTCTTATTTATACTCAACTATTTGGCAATTACTAATTATTTGTGTTTAGGGCTTAACTAAGTGTCTTAGATGTGGTTCTAATTCTCTTACTTGTCCAGAAGGACACCGGTCACTAGAGCAGTAAAATGTACCAGGCTATGCCAATAGGGGTGTTACAATGAATACAGGCTTAAAGCCTTACATAGTACTACTAAAACAATACCCTATTGACATGCCAATCTATCCAATCTGACACACGTGTCTAGGCAATACATAGGCACATAAGTACCATTAAGTGTTAGTATGTTTTGTTTCATTATTTCATTATTTCATGATAAATTCCAATTATAATTTATAACATTTCAATTCTATTCGTAACAGAAATATAAATTTTTAGAATACAATTTTACATAAATTATGCATTTATCATAATTTATACATTCATTTATTATATCATTTGTGTTGATCACAATTCACAATAATAGTTCTCATGTACCATTGTACTCAAAACATTCTTTTTGTTTCTCATATGCCATTAATTATGTAAGGTATTAATTTCTAGTTACAAAAGAGGCATAAGCCCTAGTGATAATTTCGCCTCATTTTCACATTTAACAGTCCATATATATATAATTCACATTTTATATTCCCAGTTGTATTATGAATATATTATGAGGTCTAGAACTGAAAATTAAATTTTCCCAAGCAATGTAGTTGAGATAGAAACTTATTTATGTATTAATTTTAATTTCTTTTTTTCCTCATGATGAGAACAAGTATTCATAATTCACCTTAATTCCTCTCATGTACCACTTATTAGGTAGGATATTATTATTGTTCTAATTATAATGAAACATAATTCCTCATGTTGGCCTCATCTCATTTATACATTTGACAATTCACTTATGTTAATTATAATTTCATATTTCCAATTGTATTACTAATGTATCATGAATTCTATTTGTAATGGGCACATAAGCCCTAACTATCTATTCCTCATGATTCAGGTGAATTATCATTCATATTTCACGTAATCCATGAATATTTCATGGATTTCAAATTTAGTTAAATTTTCCTTAAATCCTAGTGTCACTCAAATTCACCATTCACAATTTACCTACCACATCCTATATTAATAACTATAATGGTTCTTATAGTTTGATTTTCTACTTCACATAATTTAGTGGTTACTATTCATTTGACCATTTCCATTCAAAGGTTGACTTTTTTATTTATAATAAATTTGTTGAGCCTAAATTCACCAAGATACTATATTTTGCATTTTATTTTTGTTGGCATTGATTGCCAAACTCAATTCCTAGCCTCCTAGGTTTTATTTCAATTTTTCAAAATTTGAGGTCCAAGTTTACTGTTCCATTAGACCTTGCTACAGTAGAATTTTAACAAAACTTTCTTCATAAAAGTTGTTCCTTTATGTGTCTTCTTTAATTCTCTTTTTTAATCACTCCATTTGGAGTTTTGTAGCTCAAGTTATGGCCTAAATACCATAACTAGCCGGATTGGTCTTGTCCAAAAATTCGGGGAAGAATTTGGTTCTGCCAGATTTAGTGTCCTAATTTGGACTAGAAATTTCAATTGATTAGGTTCAAAATTTAAGTTTGTGTTTTTCATAAAAGTTATTCTAAATTATCTAAGCTTTCCATTGATATAAATTTCAGGTCAATTGGAAATTTCTACAGTGAGTTATGACCAAATAAACAAATAATGTTCATTTGGTCATTTTCCAGGGCAGCTTGTTAGTCACCTGAATTGGGGCAATTTCTAGGTCATTCTAACTTGGTTTTCTGGGCAGAGTTTCTTCATGAAAGTTGTGTCATTATGTGTCTACTTTCATATCCAATTAGCCTTGCACCAATTGGACTTGCACAATTCTACTTATGGCCTAAAAACCACTCTGGACTCAAGGTCCAGAAAATCCTGCGTAAACACAACACCACACTCCCTTAACTCATTTGGCATCTTCTCAACATATTTCAACAATCATGCATCCCAATAGCAATAATATTTGCTTAATTGCAATAAATAAGACATAGATAATAAAATTCCCAAATGTATCAAACCCTAACCAAATTTATCAAACTTCAAAATTAAATGAAGTTCATAGCACTAATCTTGTCTTTAAGCTCTCCTTAGCCTAAATCAACCTTCAAATCCACCAAATCTTTACTCCCCTCATGGAACCACCTTGGCTGAAATTCCTCTTGCCCTAAACTCTTAATTTCTTTTAGTTTTCTTGAGTGCTCTCTACTAGTTAGGCTTTAGTTTAGGGTGGGATATAGTTTTTCTAAGGAATTTTTGGTTGAGACTTAGGGTTTCAAGCTTTGAGTAGGTGTATCAATGGAAGAAATTGAAAAAAAAAAAAAGAGGGAGAAAGAGCAATGGACGGGAAGATAAAGAATGGAAAGACAAAATTTTCTTTTCAATTATTGATTTATATATTAATTTAATACCCAATGGCAAATTTGTAAATATTGTTAGATGGCACTTTTGCAATTAAATTGAAATTCCTAATCATTTTGGTTTGACTAATTAAATAATTATATTTAATTTTTATAATTTCAATTAATTAAACTAATTTAGCTTTATTAACTTAATAAATTTCATTTTTGGTCAATGTGGGACTTTCAAATTTCATTGACTGAAATTTTAGTCTTACCAGGTTTTCAGTTCGCCTTTTTCTTTAGTACCCGATAAGTCTTTCTTTTACTCTTTTTTTTAATTAAATTTTCATCAATATTTGTTCACATTTTAAGTCATATAATTCACCTACTTAAATTGACAAGTCGGTCAAAAATCGTCTCTGAAGGTGAAATGACCAAAATGCCCTTCGTTTTGCTTAATGAGCCAAAATTGTCTGTACTGATCTTAAAAATTCTCATAACTTTGTCTTGGCATTCTAATGCTACCTATGGCACCGTAACTCTTCTCTGGAATCCCAGAAATTATTTTACAGGGTTCCCCTCAGGTTTAGTGTTACTAGCTGTGAAGACAGCAACTTCCCGTTAAAGTCACCCATCACCGGGGCACCGACTCATTTAATTTTATTGTATTTCATTTCTAAAATTTTTTTCTTAATTTTTCTTATACTTATTTGAATTATTTATGACTCCTCACTCTATTTTGCATATAATTCTAGTTATTCTAGCTATCCGGACAGACCTTAGTCACCGAAACAGTAGAACTCACGGACTAGCTAAAGTGAGGGTGTTACAATAATGTTTTGAAAGAAATTTTGGGAAAGAAGAGGACAATTTTAAGGATGTTGGATGGGGCCTAGGGTTTCAACTAGAAGAGAGGAATATGGGCATTGATTTATCTAAAAGCTTTGAGAAATTTTGGGTTTGAATGTGAGTACACAAATGCCTTTACTCCTCTCTAGGGTATTTAGATTTCTAAAATTGTCATTTAATATTATTGATTTTTATTGCTATAGTTGGTTTATAGTCTATATTATGCTTCATAACTTTCAATGAAATTATATGGAAATTTGTTTATTAAGTGAGGAGAAAGTAAAGATTATGTTATGATATAAACCATGGAAATGGCAAGAGTGTTTCTAGAATGAGTATTTTTAGTATTGATATATTCTGAGTTGATTTTCATTTTCTATTAACTAAATCATATATGCAAGGTAGGAGGCTTTGTAATTATAATATATATTATTGAATAATAGATAAGGATTTGTATATGCTTAGGGAAAACAAAATTTTCTCTTTCTTTTTTTTTTTATATTATTATGTTCAATTCCTTCTCTTATGCTTGTACGTGTGAATTAAAGGAAAACAATGGTTAAATTTTCATTTGAGTTGCTAGAAATTGTGGAATTGAAGAAATTTGGATTATGGAATAGTAAATTTAATTACTAAAATTTTTGTGTAATAATTCTTTGTATTAGATTTATTATAATATTGAGAGATAGTGTTAACAATTTATACACCAACCAATAAGTTTAGGAACTCTTAACAAAGACTTCTCTAGGATTAAATGAGAAGTGAGGCTATTTAATTGATAGGAATGGTGGGCTCAAGGTAGTGAGTAAATTCTTCTTCATTTTCTATTGATTAGTAGGTTCTACTAGTAAAATTTTTGAACAACAATAGCAAATAAGTCAACATGCAAATAGCAGTAGCAAATTAGTTGGTAATAGTAGTAAATCAGCTATCATACGGATAACAGTAGCAAATTAGTTAGCATAACAATATCAATAGTAAACCATTTAGCAAACTAATTGACCTTCTGTACCTTTATAACCTTAAAACTTTAAGTTTACATACTTGGCCAGAAACTGATCATCTGTTTGGAATTTTAAAGTTGTTTTATTTGGACAGAAAATGTTATGTAAAATGGGAAATTTCTAATTAAACTTAACCAAAGCATTTATCAACTATATAATGAGTTATTTACATTAATCACTTGGGCCAACTATATAATGGGTAGTTTACTACCTTCAAATGGTTTGGATGGTTAAATCTCAGAAATTTATTTATATTAAGTTTATTGCCTAGCAATAGGATAAATATACAGTTGGGGGAAAGTTCTAGAATACATAAATCTTATGAAGTATGGTAGAAATTATTTTAAATCTGTTTAATTTATTAAGATGAATTAAATTATGGTTTTGACAATTATGTTGATTTATAAGATAAATTTTGGTTTAATGGATGTCATAGTTAGGTAGAGAGGATATGTTAAATAAGCTATCATGACATAATTTGTATTTGTTATAATGATTGTATTAAATTAATGATTAGTACTGTCATAAGTGCAACATGTGCATAGGAGTGATACACGCTTAAATATCTTGTTAAGGTACAATTATGAAGTTATTTGTATAGTAATTAATACAAGTGGAGAAAACTCAAATTAGTTGATTTGATAATCCAAAATTAGTTCGCTTATTTCAATTATTGGCCAATTAATTCTTGTAAAGTACTACCTAGTTAGTTTATAGTTAGCTGAGCAATTATGTAACTATGCCAAATCTCTAGAGTAAACCTATTTTTTCTAGAATAAAGTAAGTTGTCTATTGAACTAGAAGTGTTGGAATTGTATACCGTTGATTTTTATGAGAATAATTAAGATACCCATCGTGAACAAATTAGTCTGGAGAGAAACTCTTGAATTTTAATCTTAGTGCCCCTGGGACTTGTTTATTTAAATATAGTGGCACTATCACATCTAAATTCAGTATCTCTGCTACATTTAAATTTGTATCTGGTGGTATTGCCACATCTGAATCTGTAATCTGGTGGCTTTGCCACATTTGAATCTATAATCTAATGGCCTTATCACATCTGAATTTGTAATCTGATGGCCTTGCCGTATTTGAATTTGTATTTGGTAGCCTTGTGATGTGCCTCCAAGGAGAACAAAATCTAGAACTTCAAAGCAAGGTCATGAAAGTTAAAGGAAATAAGTTCTTAGCCTAAATCATGGAAATTTTTTGTGATTTTTGTGGTGATTATTTTTTCAATTTCTTATAATGACACACATAAAAGTGCGTGGCTAAGATTTCTTAAAGTATTTCAAGTAAAAGCTAAAAATTCTAAAATAGTCCAATTCACTTCCTCTTAGACTCTAGAATAGGGACAACAGAAAGGCACCGTTTGTGTAAACACCTTAGCAAATTGAACTCATTTTAGTGAATGAGCCAAGGCTAGCATCAACAGTCGACTTGACATTGAAAGGAGTTATGTTCTTGTCTTGAGTGGATTTGTGATCGATGGCGTGCTTCTTTGGTGACATTTTGAATTATTGGGAATGGACTTAAACTTTGTAAAGAGAAGAAATGAGAGGTAAAGATGTTATCTCTTGGCGTGCTAGTTCTATTTTATGCAAATTTTTTACTCTAAAAATTCAAATAGGGAAAAGAAATACAAATTGTCAAATTTGTACTAAATTTGAAAGTGGATTACCATATCTGCAATTTTCTCTTACAAATAATTACAATTCTCTTTTTTGACTTTCCACGAAAACGAGTCGAGATCATAAAAATGTATGTGATTTTGAATCAGAATTATAATTTCTTTTTGTTGATGAAGAACAATAAAGAATTTAAAGATTTGAGCACTTGGGAGCTTTGAGTCATTTCATCCAGAGTCAATTCTCTAATTTGTCCATTCAACAACACGATTCAATGGTTGTAAAGACATGAAGTTGAATCAAAGCTTCAACTCTTCTTTATTGATGAAGAACAATGAAAACTTTGTGAACTTGAAGATTTGAGCACTTGGGAGTTTTCAATCTTGAACTCTCTAATTTTTCGAGCTTTAGAGATATATGTTGAAGATTAACGCTATGCATGGCTAGAGGTTTAAGAAGGAAAGAGGGGAAAATAGAGGGAAAACTTATGATATTTTGTTTGACAATATAATTTTTTTTTAAGGATTTCATTCTAAGAGTTAAAATTTATTACACTCTGATTTGAGGTGAAAATTAAACTTTTTTTTTTTGTCTTTATTACCCTTGTACCTTCATTATTTAATTAAAAATTAAAAGCCAATTGATAAAAAATAGACTTATTTATCTTTTCATAATTATAATTTCATTCCCTTCCATCTATTAGAACAAAACAAAAATGCTTCTCCTTCTCCTTCGTTATTTAATTTTTAGTTTTTCAAACATAATAAAATGAACATTTTCTCCTTCCCTTTTTTTAAATACTCAAATAATAAAAAATTAAAAAAATAATCTCTAAAAAAAATATTTTCTTGCAAAACAAAAGGTAGCCTTAATATCTTTTGATTGGTTCATACCACATCATTCGGTGACATGACACAATATACATAAAAAATACTTCCATTAATAATTTATATTTTAAAAATTTAATAATTCTATAAAATATTTAAATTCTATTTATTTAAATTATAATATATAAAAATTTATAAATGTTATTATAGAAAATATATATTTTATATTTAATTAATTATTTATATTAACGGATTCGAGTAACGGATACCTAATGTGTAAAACTTAAATTCAATCCAAATCCGACATGGGTTCTATTCTTTAAATCCAAATCAATGACAAACTCAATTATTACATACTATTTAAACCCGTCCTATAACACCCTCACTTTAGATAGTCCGTACATTCTACTGTTCTGGTGACTAATGTCTGTCCGAATAGCTAGAATATCTAGAACTATATTTAAATTAGAGTGAGGAGTCATAAATAACACAAATAATGATAAGAAAAATTAAGAAAAATTTAAGCAATGAAATGCATTAAGGTTAAATGAGTTGTAGCTCCAGCTATGGGTAACCCTAACGGGAAGCGACTGTGAAGACAGTTATCGACCCTAGACCCGTGGAGAAACCCTGTGAAATAATTTTTAGAACTCTAGTGAAGAGTTATTGAGCCTTCGATGACAAAGGAATGTCAAGAAAATGTTAAGAAAATTTTCTAAATCGGTACCGACAATTTTAGCTCATTAAGCAAAACGAATGGCATTTTGGTCATTTCACCTTCAGAGATGATTTTTTACCAACTTGTCTATTCAAGTAAGTAAGTTATATGACATAAAATATGAATAAATATTAATAGAAATTTAATTAAAAATGAGTAGAAAAGAGAGAAAAAGAAAATGAAAGTAAAAGTCTAATATGACATCATGCATATGCAAGCATGATGCAATTCAAAAGCTCCATCCAATTAAAATTTGACAAAACTAATTAAAGGAATAAAAGGAAATTAAAAAGGGATAAACATAAGTCATCTTCTTCATTTCCTTCTCTTAGCCGAAAATCACTATTGAAGCTTCCCCCCATTTCCTTTCACTCAAAGCTTCATCTCCCACTTAATTACACCATAAAACCCCTTGCTCCTTTCACTAAAATTAATCCTTGCACCTTAAGCAAGCTTGAGGCAGCAAAAAGAAGAGCAAAGAAAGAGGTTTAGCAAGCTTGGAAATTGACTCAAGTAAGGTTAGTGTCAATTCCTTCCTCTCTTTCTCTAAATTCCTTGTTAAGACTATGAATAGAGTTAGGAATTGTTGAAATTTAAAAAAAATATGCATGGTTGGACCTCCCTTAATTTTCAGTAGCCATGAATTGAGGATGGTCTTGATGAATTTTAATGGAATTGAAATAGTATAGTGATGGTTTATAATGAGTATATGAGTATTAGAACTTTGATTTGTATGTGTGGAGCAAAATTGGAAACTTTGGGGATTATAGTTTGAGCAAAATTAAGGTTTTGTTAAATTGATGGTGAAGTGGTGTTCTAATAGTTAATTAGTGACCATTTGATAAAGATTGACCTTAAAATGAAAGCAATTGTGGTATTGAATTGGGAATTAGAGATGCTACCCTCTTGTGCCAGAAATACTGGAATTGAGTCCAGTGGGTTTGGATAGCCATAACTTGACTTGTGTAGCTTCAATTGGTGCAAGGCTAATTAGAGGTGAAACTACGGATATAATGCCACATTTTTTATGAAGAGACCCTGCCCAGAAATCCAATTTAAGGTGACCTAAAATTTGCCTAAATCTGGGTAACCAAAATTCTGGACCTGGAAAATGACCAAATGAATAGTGTTTGTTCATATGGCCATAACTTTGTGTAGAGAGGTCCAAATGACTTGATTTTTAAACCCATGGAAAGCTTAGACAATGTAGAAAAACTTTCTTGGAGAATAGAAACTCAAATTCTGACCATAACCAATTTAAATTGCTAGCCAAATTTAGGATACCAAAACTGCCAGAACCAATTTTGCCTAGAAAATCTGGGAATGGACCAATCCAGCCAATTACGATAAAAATGTCATAACTTGAGCTAAAAAACTCCAAATTGAGTGATTCAAAAAGGGAATTAAAGTAGATACAATAAGGAACAACATTGATGAAGAAGGTTTAGCTAAATTCTCACTATAGATTAGTCCAATAGAATAGTAAACCTAAGTGACCAAATCTAAAAATTTGAAATAACTTCCAATGAGCTTTGAATTAAAATTGGCAACCAATGCCAAAATATGTAAAACCCAAAATGTAGTTTTTTAGTGCAATTTGAACTTGCCTACCTATTAATTATGAAAAAGTCAACATTTTTACATCAATAGTAAGGTAAATAGTAACCACCAAACCTGAAATGCAAAGAATTAAATAATTAACTTTGTAATATGCCCTAGTATGCCTAGTATGATTGGTTTGGATAGATTGGCATGCCAATATGGTTTCGATAACAGTAGTGCATATGGCTTCATGCCATTTCATGATTTATGACATATAGTGTTATTTTGTGATATTATGGCTTTTAGCCATTTTGATACACTTGATATACTTGGCCTTGTGCCTAATGGTTATTATGGTTTATTAGCTGTTCTATTGCACACCTAGTAGACACTTTGTGATCGATGGTGTGACAGCCCGAATTGCTTGGTACTCAGTGCCAGTTTACCCATTTATCCAGTCCAGTCACTGGTATAGGTTACTTGGGCAACCAAAATAAGTCTTAATAATTCATAATCAAATAATGAACATAAAAAGTACTAAATGAATAATTACCAATAATTTAGTCTGCATAAAATAATACCATAATTTTTGCACATTCAATTATTTTAGTTTATTTTTATTTTATATTGATACCACTAAGTTGTATTACTTAACGCGTTGCTTTTTGCCACACGTAGGTACTGGAGACGCAGAGCGAGAACCCAGCAGACCTCAAACTTGGTGAGAGTCAAATATGCATTGTGTATAGTGTCACTACATCTGCGGTGCATTTTGGTAGGACCCCCCTGGGCTTGTTAGTAGTTTTTGTATTTTATACTTAGGCATTCATTTTGTATTGTAAATGATGAACTGTTGTAATTATTGTAATTTATGTAAATAAATTGTAAATGAATATTTTGTTTATATATGAGTAGCAATTTATTTATTTATGATGAATGAAAAATTGTGAGAATGCAACTTTGATATAAAGCACTGGAATAAAATGTGCTGAAGAATTTTCATTATTTGAATTATATTATTGAGACATTTTAATAGGTGGAAATCGACAAATTACTAATAAATTAGGGGAAACTCCGTCAGTTTCCCGATAAATTAATTAGACCTAATTTGATAAAATTAAATGTGATTATTAAGAAATGTTATAAGATAAGTTAAGACGCTCCGACATCAGGTGTAGCATGTCTTGCTCGGCTACATTATAGATGAGTAAAGGGTGTCACACGTCCTATTACAGTTTAATCGAGTTGAATAGCCACAAATACCCAACTATTGTGATCCCTATACCCTACTATTGTTTACATGGTTATATGACCTTATGAAATGCACAATCTGATTGTGCAATTTGATTATCTCCTTATCCAAACAAATTTAAGGCTATATAACATTGGTATTATACAGTAGGTGATGTGGATCTAGACGAAAACTCGGTGTTGTTTTTTTTTTATCGAAGGTGACAATAAACTTGCTTCAATTGCATCTTCAATGCACAAAAATATGGATTCCTTTCCAACCTTGTCAACAAAGTGTGACCTTATCATTTTGTCCATAACATCTAGCCTAGGGTTTATAATTGAAAGCTACATGGATGGATAAACAACATGATTAGCACCATTCATTACTTTTTATTTTGGATAATTTATAATTTAGTCTCTAAAGTATGACAAAGCCCATAATTTACTTCCCCTATTTATAATGAGAAATAAGTTAACTTAGTAGATATATATATATATATATATATATTAATCTGTATAGTTATAATATTTATAACAATCTGGTCCCTTAGATTTAGATTGACTGCCTCAATTATGGTTCACTAACAATAAATTTTAACATACTGACTATTTTATTAGTAGAAACATAATTTAGAAACAAACTTGTTTCTCATAAAAATAGAGGGACTAAACTATGATTTTTGTCATATCTCATATGCTAGATTGTAAAATACCCATTTATTTTGATAATATTGAAATTTCTCAAAAAAAAAAAGAAAATTATAACAACCCAAATTTTTAAATTATAAATAGAATAAAAAGGAAATATTATGTTATTAATATTATGGGATTTATTTGAATTGATTCTAAAATAAAGGAAGAAAAAAAATAATAAAATAATAATATAATAATAAAGAAAATAACAATAATAATAATAATAAAATGAAAAAAAAACAGCTTTAAAAGCTGTGCGCGTGCCCCTTCCTCCCACTCTCTCTCTCTCTTTTTATTTTTTTTCCCTTTTCTCTTTTCTAGTCTTAACTTTCTCTTTCGATCATCGTTTTTAGCATTCTTGGCATCAAAATGTTCCTCTCTTCAAGGGCATCGTGTAGATACCAAGTTTGCATGGTATCTTTTCCTAGTTTGTGCAAATCAAGCTTTAGAAGTTTTAACCCATTTTAACTTCTGGGCTAGATACCTTTCAAACCATAAATCCTACCAAAAATCTAAGACAACCAGCATGCTTCACTCGTTGAGGGCTTCGTAATGACACTAATTTGAAATTTTTTCAACACCAAAATTTTGGTAGATCCCACGGACTTCGCAGTATTTTTCTAAGCTTCAAATGAGTTTATTTAAGCTTGTAACAATTTTATTCTAACCCCTAGTGTTGTAGGCTTCACGTAAGTACCTTCATTTCGTGAAATTCAATAGCTCCTCGGGTCTACAATTTCTAGCCGGGTAGACGGGGTTATCGAAAAAACTTTAAAAATGAGTCACAATTATAGGCTACCCCACTATTTTCAGACACCCTGGACATGTTCCAAGTGTCAGAATTAGCGTAGGTAAATCCGAAACCTAAGTTTTCTTAATTGTCGAGTGCTTGAATTAGATTAAAAACCCATAAAATATTCATGGTAGGTTAGAAAATTATAATTTCTTTTGAATTAGCTTAGTAATATTACTAAGGACCACAAGGCAAAATTTTAGAATTTTTAAAGCTCGTTTAGGTGGTTTTTGCTAAAAAGTTAGTTTCGGTGACTAAAATGTAATTTTTTCAAATTGTGAGTTTTGATTGATTTGGAGGGCCCAAGAGGGGCCATATGATATTGATGTATTTTGGTTGTGGGAAATTGAGAATTAGAAGTGTTTTTTTGAACTTTTTTACAGGATGGGTAGGTTCTAGGTATAGGGGGAACTCTGCCGGATTTTCGACAAAACCTTAGGGTTGTCCTTTGATTCTCTACAACTTTGTTTTAAGTTGTTTATTAATAAATTTTAATATATTGTTTAGATGAGCTAGGATAGCCTTTTTTCTCCGCCCAGTCATCGCAGTAACCTTTAAAGTGTTGTGAGTAGATATTTATTTTATTTACAATTTCAATATTATTATATTTCTGGCATGCTCATGCATCACTTATACTTATATTTACATAGTTAAATATTAGGCATGCCCTACTTTGCCTTTATACTTGATGATATTACTTTGGTTGCTGTGTTTTGATAATTTGGAGCTGTGTGTGTGAGTGGGTGTGTATGTGGTGTATATGGATATGGGTAAGATAAGCAAATCGGCTTGAGCTAGTCTCGCTTGGGGCCTGATCCTTTTTTTGAGAAAGTCGGGGTGAGTACAGCTTTGGGTTGATCTCACTAACCCCCACATATGGATTATTAAGCGAAAGTCCAGCTTGAGTTGATCTCATTGGCAGGCCTTAGATTAAGAGAGCTGGGTAGGGGGATCAGCTCCCCATATATGTATGTGTGAGTATGGATTTGACATGGGTGCGTGAATGCTCTAGATTATCTTTGATGTGACTTAATATGATTTGTATGAAGATGATGCGTTTCATTTCCAAGGATGCATTAGAATTAGATCGTTATAGAGATTGTATGTAAAATAAATATTTACTCTCTGAGTCGAACGCTCACTCCTGTTCACCATTTTTCCAGGCTACAGGAGGAGTTCGTTTTTAGAGTAACCCGCTTTCTTCCTTACTAGTTTAACATCAGTTATTTATTTGTTGTATTATTTTCTAAATTTGAAATCTAGAACTCCGTATGTGTTAGCAGTAGGATGGGCCTTGTTGGAGACTATATTAATTTAAGTTTTTGATATTAATAAATGAAATTTTTATGATATTTATATAATTTATAATTGATTGATTCAGGGTTGAGCTGGACTCCCCTGACTTTAGATTTTAATAGTTATCGGATTGGGTTGACTTGAATAAAAATATAATATGATATTTTATCTGATTTTATTTGCATGAAGGGCCTCAATTTTGGGCCCTAATTATAGATGTGGGATTAGTAAGGCTTACTACGGGCCTTGGGGGCTTTATGCCGGCTCAAGTCCTAGTGCTGGTTTGGCCCGTGGGTTTGGGTAATGAAAATTATGGTATCAGAGCTTAGGTTCCAGATTCATGGGAAAGAGTCTAATTGGGAGTGTAAAAAGGGTCTTGTTAGGAGGTCACATACTGAGTATAGGATCATATTTTGTCTTCTTCTATAACTCCTTGTTTCTAGCTTTTGTGTTATACCTCGGGTAATATAAGAGTGCTTCAGTTAGTATCTTAATTTTCGTGGAGTACATAGAGATGTAAAATAGAGTTAGCAGACATGTTGAGGTCTACCATGGGAATACATACTCCAAAGACTGCTATTTTTTTATCAGTATAGGGCTAACGATGAGCCTATCTAGTGCAAGTTACTAGTATTTAAAGGTGAGTTATGATAGCATTACTGCCCTATATGGGAGTGAGGTACCATTGCTAGCAGTTATCAGTGGATAGCCTAGTCAGAGTAAGTGTATAGTATTAGTGAGTTCAAAAAAGATAAAAGGTTTGGGAAATCTAGTATGTGGGATGCACCATAGTAACTATACAATATTCTCGATATTTGTGCCATAAGCTATAGATTAAAATACCGACATGGGATTATTATGTAGAGCTACATGCTTTCCTGTGGTGCACCATAATTAGGGTGTTTGTAAATAACCTCTGTTTTGGTACAATTATGTCAAGACAAAATTCTATTTTTGCAGAGGAGTTAGGAAACTCCTAGTTAGGGTTTAAGACCCTAGAGATTGAACATCAAAGGTTGCAGTTGGGTGATAACTAGAGTCAGTGACTCAGTTATCCTACTTTGAGCATAGAGTTATAACATAAGTGGCACAAGACTAGAGGTTTTTAGTATGGTTGCGGTGTAATGATGACACCTACTTGATGGGATCATCTGGTCACCGGTATGAGATCGTTAGCAGTGTTGGCATTACGATGGACATATTGCCTAAAGTTTAATGAAGATAGCACCTCCTTTGTGTGACAGTGGAGCGTAAGTATGGCCCTACTCCCTTAAGGAGACTAGAGGTTACGAATAATGTTCATAGTCTGCGAAATGGCATCCTAGGAAAGTTTACAGTACAAGAATAAAACAGATAGCTTTATATAGTTGTGGAAATGTGGCAGATATAGTACCTCTCTTATAGTCAGTTATGCTGCAAATAATAGTAATGTCTTCCTAAGAGAGATAAAAGAGTACCACTAAAATAATGATTTGTGGAATAATGTCCTAAATGGGACTGTAGTGTGATAGAGAATAGTTGGCTCAAGTACCCCCTTAGGGAGAGTACGATTTTTGTTATAAGGATCGTAAGGGATCAGATTATGATAGATGCAGAGCTTTTGAGCAGCAATGAAAAAGGGGATCCTGTAAATTTCCCCCCCCCCCCCCCTTGAGGTATTAGAGGGTAGTTTGTAGCTAAGTAGAGGAAAGAACAATTACTACAAGTCATTGAGAATAAGTCAGTAGAAAAAGGAATTATATAAATGAAAATTTGGATGGTTGGTCTCAGATGTAATAGGAGAAGAATGGAATTAAGGAATAAAGTAATCAAGGTTCTATTTTGGGTAAGATAAAAGAGATGAATTAAAGAGCAAATCGAATAGCCAAGAATAGGACAAGATTAGAAAGATCAAAGTGAGATATAAAGTACATAAAGTACCATCCTGGGCAAGGTAAATATGATGAACTGAAAAACAATATTAAAAAGCCCTGAACGAGATTACTTGAGTGAGGATAGTTGTCTAGATATAGAACCCAAAAGTATAAGACTTAGAGCTTATCATAATTGATGTAGTGTTAGGAGCTAAAACATGAAGCTCAAAGTTGCAAGATATATATTAGACTATCTATTTTCTATTCCCAAGGTGGAATAACGGTCAATGGGATAAAATCCCTTCACCTTGTTGACAGTATGAGTAAAGTTGGTTAAGGAAATGCAAATAGAGCAAGCAAAAGTTATAGGATGTACAGTGATGTCATGAACTATCCTATCAAGCAAGGAAATGAATTAATAAGTAGTAAGTTAAATAAAAGTAAACCTAATGGTTCAAATAGGCATGACGAACAAAAAAAATGGTGGAAAATGGAACATAGGCTTAGGACCTGATTAGAGATGGTGAGATAGCAGTTATGGGGTCTGCAATCAATGGTTAGGTAAACATTTTAGTATGACCAATAGGGTCATTTCATAAGGAAACATGAATGAAAATAAGTGACAGGATGATAGTAGGAGATAGAGTGGGAAGAGTATGTATGAGTGATAGTTATAAGTCACTGAGGAGCACAAGGATAAGAGTTATGGCAGTAAGCATGATATGAATCCATTTTGGAAGAGTCTATTAGTGAGAGGTATCTTCTTGAATACAGTAAAATATAGAGATGCAAAAGAGTTAAGGTAGGCATGAAAGGGTAGAAATGGAGTACAAGTGGATATAGAAAATCTAGGGATGATATGTTAGGCAAATCAGTGGTATAAGAGAAGGATTGTTATAATTGATATCTTATAGAAAGAGATGATGAAATTTCTAAGAGAAGACTAAGAGATATGAATAGTGTGTTGATGTCAGTAGGAGGAGATTTCTCTTTCTCTTTAAGTTTAGATCGTACTTTTGGCTCTGGAAGTCTAAATAAGCAGGGGAAATAATGTTGAGATGACCTACTATTTAAGAACTTGATAGGCACTAGTCTGTACATATTCTTCTTAAAAAGAAAATGATGGTAAGTGTGTACCTAATGTTAAGTATGAAAGGATGATCCAAGTAGTGATAAGAGTTAGATCGAGTTAGTTACTGGGGTTGGCAACCCTTCGAACCTATAAGCTAGAAGAAGTAATATTTGTGGATGAGTTTCAGTGGATAGAATTGTTGCTGATGGGTAAATTTAAGGCTGAAGTTGGAAAGCTGTGGGTAGTATATGTAGTTATATTAGGTAGAATGAACATGTGAAGCATCTTGTCCGGAATTAAGGCATAGCACATATTTCTCACAGCCATGTTAGTTCAGATGGAACTTATAATTTCTAAGGCTCCTATCTAACCAGGATGAGTAATTTCCTACTAAGGGTAGCAGGGAATGGTAATGTTCTAATGGTCAAGTTGAGAAGGAGGTATAAGAAGAATTTCCTATGGTCAATTACAAGTATTACGTAATGTAAAAGAAGTGCTAGTAGGAGCCAATCATAATATTAGAATTCCAGAACTAATGGAACTGGTAATCAAGATAGGACTAAGAAATAAAAGGAAGGTTAAAATTGATGATGGGATGGACATCCTTGAAGGAAAAATTATAAGATTGAGAGAGGACAAAGGTTAAAGAATAAGTACAGTAGGTTAAAAGGATATCAACAGTAGCAGAAACAGGAAAAAAAAGTGGATAAGATCCAAAGGATAGAAGAAAAGCCCAGTAGAGTTTGTTATAATGATGAGAATAAGAAGGAATAAGTATGCTAAGGACTTTTTTTTCAAAAAAAAAGTAGGATATGATAAGTTGTTTTGACTGGATGGCTTAGGAATACATAGACTTTTGTTAGCTTAGAGAAGAGACCCAGCCCACTTTCTAATATTGATAGATAGAATATGAACACTTGACACTTGGATGGAGCTCTACATAACTAGTTATATAAGATGGACAGGAGTTGATTTGAGGACCTTAGTAATGACACAAGTAAATTGGAAATTCGAAGTATCATCGGAACGAGAAGATGCTTAGGTGTTGACCATTGAGGCCATAGGAAAAAAAAAGATTTAGAATAAGAAGCCTATAATAGGTGCTACAAGAAACACCTTATAGAACATTATAGGATAAGGAACATGAGTCATGTCCTTAGGAAGCAGAAATTGTTGGAACGAAGGAATGAGGACTAAAGTCACTAAGAGACATGTTAGGGCGCGTTAAAAGAGGGGTAAGTGCCAATGTTGATTGAAGTTATGAGACATCGAGTCAAGTACAGAGAGGTATAGTGAATACTTGAGATGTCAGAAAATGGTCAATGGATAGTTAAGAGATAAGTGCATCTCTAGTAAGAGATGATGATAGTTAGGACACTATAGTAAAATCAGATAGTAGAGGAATGTGACCTATAGTATATAACAGTTTGGAGAATAAAACGTTATAACCATATTTGCTTAGCTGAAGGAGTAAATGCTTGCACCTATCCTAATAGCCCTCTTTCTTTATCCCTTGTTTATTCAAAAATTCGAGGATGAATTTTTCTTAAGGGGGGAAGAATGTAACAACTAGAATTTTTAAATTATAAATAAAATAAAAAGAAAATGTTATGTTATTAATATTATGGGATTTATTTGAATTGATTCTAAAGTAAAGGAAAAAAAATAATAATATAATAATATAATAATAATGAAAATAAAAATAATAATAATAATAAAATGAAAAAAAATAGCTTTAAAAGCTATGTGCGTCCCCTTCCCCCCCCCCCCCCCCCACCCCCCACTCTCTCTCTCTCTCTCTCTCTTTTCATTTTTTTTCCTTGTCTCATTTCTAGTCATAACTTTCTCGTTCGATCACCTTTTTTAGCATTCTTGGTATCAAAATGTTCCTCTCTTTATGGGCATCGTGTAGATACCAAGTTTGTGCGGTATCGTTTCCTGGTTTGTGCGAATCAAGCTTCAGAAGTTTTAGCCATTTTAACTTCTCGACTAGATCTCTTTCAAACCATAACTCCTACCAAAAATCTGAGACCATCAGCATGCTCCACTCGTTGAGGGCTTCGCAACGAAACTAATTTGAAATTTTTCCGACACCAAAATTTTGGTAGGTCCCACGAACTTCACAATATTTTTTCGAGCTTCAAATGAATTTATTTAATCTTGTAACAATTTTATTCTAACCCCTAGTGTTGTGGGTTTCACATAGGTACCTTCGTTTCACGAAAATTTGATAATTGCTTAGGTCTGCAATTTCGAATCGGGCAGACAGGCTACTCAAAAAACTTTAAAACTAGGTCACAATTATAGGCTATCCCACCATTTTCAGATGCCCTGGACACGTCCCAAGTGTCGGAATTAGCGTAGGTAAACCCAAAACCTAAGTTTTCTTAATTATGGAGTGCTTAAATTAGATTAAAAATCCATAAAATATTTGTGGCTAGTTAGAAAATTATAATTTCTTTTGTATTAGCTTAGTAATATTGCTAAGGACTACAGGGCAAAATTTTAAAATTTTTAAAGCTCATTTATGTGGTTTTTGCTAAAAAGTTAGTTTTGGGGACTAAAATATAATTTTTTTCAGATTGTGAGTTTTGATTGATTTGAAGGGCCCAGGAGGGGCCATATGATATTAATGTGTTGTGGTTGTAGGAAATTGAGAATTAGAAGTGTTTTTTTGAACCTTTTTGCAGGATGGGTAGGTCCTAGGTATAGGAGGAACTCTACCGGATTTTCGGCAAAACCTTAGGACTGTCTTTTGATTCTCTATAGCTTTATTTTAAGTTGTTTATTAATAAATTTTAATATATTGTTTAGGTGAGCCGAAACAGCCTTCTTCCTCCGCCCAGCTACCACAGTAACCTTTAAAGTGTTGTGAGTAGATATTTATTTTATTTACAATTTCAATATTATTATATTTCTGGCATGCTCATGCATTACTTATACTTATATTTATATAGTTAAATATTAGGCATGCCCTACTTTGCATTTATACTTGATGATATTACTTTGGTTGCTGTGTTTTGATAATCTGGAGCTGTGTGTGTGAGTGGGTGTGTATGCGGTGTATATGGATATGGCTAGGATGGGCAAATCGGCTTGAGCAAGTCTTCCTTGGGGACCGGTCCTTTTTTTGAGGAAGTCAGGGTGAGTACGGCTTTGAGTTGATCTCACTGACCCTCGCATATGGATTATTAAGCGAAAGTCTAACTCAAGTTGATCTCGCTGGCAAGCCTTGGATTAAGAGAGCTGGGTAAGGGGGATCAGCTCTCCATATATGTATGTGTGAGTATGGATTTGACATGGGTGCGTGAATGCTTTAGATTATCTTTGATGTGACTTAATATGATTTGTATGAAGATTATGCATTTCATTTCCAAGGATGCATTAGAATTAGATAGTTATAGAGATTGTATGTAAAATAAATATTTACTCTCTGAGTCGAATGCTCACTCTTGTTCATCATTTTTCTAGGCTGTAGGAGGAGTTCTTTTTCAGAGTAACCTGCCTTCTTTCTTGCATGTTTAACATCAGTTATTTTTTTATTGTATTATTTTCTAAATTTGAAATCTAGAATTTCGCATGTGTTAGCAGTAGGATGGGGCCTTGTTGGAAACTATATTAATTTAAGTTTTTGATATCAATAAATGAAATTTTTGTAATATTTATATAGTTTATAATTGATTGATTCATGGTTGAGCTGAGCTACCCTAACTTTAGATTTTAATAGTTATCGGGTTGGGTTAACCCGAATAAAAATATAATATAATATTTTATCTGATTTTATTTACATGAAGGGCCTCAATTTTGGGCCCTAATTATGGATGTGGGATTAGTAAGGCTTGCTACGGGCCTTTGAGGCTTTATGTCGGCTCAAGTCCTAGTGCCGATCCGGCTCGTGGGTTCTGGTCGTGACAAAAAATTTTGTGATTCAACTTCTCAATAAATAGGGTTATTTTCAGGGATATGTCTTCTTCCACTATCATCAAATAAAAATTTACATCGATAATCTTGAAACTTAACTCACTATTCCTTAACCCATTACACCTAAGAGATAATACATTAATTTGTTCATGAATCATAATCTCAAAAGAAATTCTACTCAAATATGAATAACATTAAAATAGATATCCTAAATTACATAGAAAGTAATTCTATATTCAAATAACTCAAGCTAGAAAAATATATTTTCCAAAGCACCCTAAATTTCAATTCATATCCCAACACAAAAAATTATTGCTTTACCTATTTGGATATCAATTAGATGAGTAAAATAGATTTACATGCATAATTGGGATCCAGCTATAGAATGCTAATTTTATTGGATGATTTCAAGATTCAATGAATGTCCAATTTCCTTCACACCAACTTGCCATTTTGGTCTAAAGAACTGAATTTATATTGTTGAAGAGTAAACTACAAAATTTTTTTAGTAAGAAAATTTATAGCGTAAGTAGCATATGACTTTTAGAAAAGTCATTTCTAAATGCTTTTGAAAAATAAGGAGAATAGGTTCAAGTAAATAACTATCATAAGTGTACAATTTGATAAAACGTTTCTATAATTAGAAAAAAAATATATAAATTTGAATCTTCATTTCCAATTTTTCATATATTAATATTTTTTTAATGTATATTGTATGTCATCTATCTTCCTTGTACTTACTTGTATTTTAATTTTCTTTATATGCAATTAAACGAAAAATTTTAATGCCAATTAATTGATAAACCTTAAAATTAATAGAAATTTTCTTTTAGAATAAGTGTAATAATACATCAAAACTAAGAAAATTAAAGCAAAAATCTAAATTAAAACTATGCAAACATCTATAAATATTTTCATTATATTGTAATTATATGTATTTAAGTAAACAAAATATATTCTTATTTATCAATAATAACTTTTATTTTGTATAAGCATATTCAAAATATTTGTAGTATTAGGTATAATACTTTTTGCTCCTAAATTTTTTTATTATTGCAATGTTTTAAAATTTTAAATTATTCTTGATAAAAAAAAATTTAAATTTTTTTCAGCTTTTTACTATTATAGCTAATTTTTAATTTTTTTTAAATTTCAGCTTGATTTTAAATATTCATTACTTTTAGTGAACAATGAAAATTAAAATAAATTGATGATTAAAATTATGATTTATCTATTGACTGAAAGAGAAATCAATAGTTAAAATTATGTCTGTTAGTTAATTTAAATCAACTTTGACTATAGATTAAAAAAAAACTTTTAAAATCATGCAAAAATTGTTTAAGAAAATTACTATAATTTTAAAAATGTGAAAAAAAAAAACCATTTTTAACGTTAAGCTTTAAATTTCATAGTATTATTTACTATTAATAAAATTATTTATGAATTACGATTTTTATCTATAGAAATATTTTTTGAAATAAGATTTATAGTAAGACATAGATTTTAATATGTTAATTATTATTTATTATAAATTAAAAAATTAAAAATAATTTGAGAAGTTTATAAATTCTTTCATTTATCTTTTTTTATTTATTAATTATTTATTTAAAAAAAAAGACTATGAGTAAAAAGTTTGATTAAAGATTGAATGAATTTTTAAAATATCAAATAGTCATAACAAAAAGTACATATTATAAATATATTGATGAAAACTTAAATTATATAATTTAAAAAAAATACATTGTTATAATTATATATTGTATATTAATTTTATCCTTTAATAAAAATTTAAATGCTTATTCATCTACATAATTAAATATTAATATAAAATTTATTTAAATAGATAAAATAATTGTCATTAAATAGGATTAGAATTTGATATCTATTGATATAAATATAAATTTTTTTAATTAATTAAATATTTAATTTTTTAATAGTAATTTTATAGTTATTTTATTTGTTTATCCTATATATATATTATATATATATTCAAAAAAAAATAAAAAAAATGAATTAGTGAAATTAAGACTCAATGTTTGATTTTTTTTTATTTTTATTATAATAAATTAAATAATTCTGAATGAATTAATAATTAAAATTGTAGAACTAATATTTTAAGAATTATAATAGGATTTTAGTAGTGTTAGAATAAAAGAGGGTATCTATTAGGTACATACAAGTGTTGAAAGACATATATGAAGGAAAAACTACTCTTGTGTGCACAGTGGGAAGGGACACCAGAGATTTTCCTATCTCAGTTGGATTACACCAAGGTTCAGCTGTAAGCCCTTGCCTTTTTACATTAGTTTTAGATGAATTAACGAAACATATACAAGAGAGTATCCATTGGTGTATGATGTTTACGGATGATATAGTTCTGATAGATGAGACGCAAGAAGGAATCAATAGAAAGCTAGAGCTTTGAAGAAGTACTTTAGAGTCAAAGGTCTTTAAGTTAAGTAAAACGAAGATAGAATACATGCATTGCAAGTTCAGTGAAGGCCGAACTGGTGATAGGGAAGGAGTTAGTTTGGGTGGAGTGATACTGTCCCAAAGTAATCACTTTAAATATCTCAGCTCAGTCCTTCAAGTAGATGGGGGATGTAACACCTCTCACCCGTCTACAGTGTAGCCGAGCAAGGCATGCCACAGTGTGCTGGAGCACCTTCTCTTATCTTATTATAACTTCCAATACTTATTTATTGATTAAAAAGGTTTTTATGTGAAATTCATACCACTTATGTCCTTTATTTAAAATTTTGATTAATTTGAATTTTCGCAAAATTTATAGAAAATCCGGCAGAGTACCGGTTATAAATTGGAAAAATAGTTCTTCTGAACCTATTAAAAATACTTCCGATATAATCATTATATTCTCAACTCCGTCAACCATCAACACAAATTCCACAAAACTCAATATTTCATACAAAGTCTCAACATTTTAAAACTCACTTTCGTTCCATTCTGTTCATATCATACTCAGACTCAAATTCAATAAGAAATACTCAAAATTTATTTATTAACAAAATTTACGGATAATGTCACACCTTACCCC
This sequence comes from Hevea brasiliensis, assembly GCF_030052815.1. Classification (NCBI taxonomy): domain Eukaryota; kingdom Viridiplantae; phylum Streptophyta; class Magnoliopsida; order Malpighiales; family Euphorbiaceae; genus Hevea; species Hevea brasiliensis. The sequence continues at coordinate 99,805,362 of NC_079496.1, forward strand.
TCCGTAAGGCATAACATGATCCCGTAGAATACTTAATGAACTATCGAACTTCACCTACCGATAACCCATTAAGTACCCTACAAGGGATTTTAAAACGATTTTCTTACATTTTGGAAGTGGTGAGCATTTTGATAAGAATTTAAAACCATTTATTCAAGTTTAAATACTAATAAAAATTTTTGTCCATTTTAGTTTTGCCACAATTTTTATAAAAATTTTGACAGAGTTCCCTCTGTATTTTGAGAAATGTAACACCCTCCCGGTAGCAACTCCGTACATTCTACTGTTCCGGTGACCGATGTCGGTCCGGACAGCTAGAACGTTCGGAAAAATATTTAAACTAAAGTGAGGAATCATAAATAACTCAAATATTGATAAGAAAAATTTAGTAAAAATTTTAGAAATAAAATACAAACAAGTCAAATGAGCCGGTGCCCAAGCGATGGGTAACAAGAAGGAAGTTGCGGTTCTCGCAACGAGAAGCCCTAGACCAGGGGGAAAAATTATAAAATAATTTTTGGGACTCCAGAGAAGGGTCATTGAGGTTCCTATGGCATTAGAATGCCAAGAAAATATTTAGAAAAATTTTTCAATCGGTACAGACAATTTCGACCCGTTAAGCCAAACGGAGGGCATTTTGATCATTTCGCCTTCAGAGGTGATTTTTGGCCGACTTGTCCAGTTAAGTAAATAATTATAATGATCTAAAATATGAATAAATATTGATAAAAATTGAATTGAAAATGAGTAGAGAAAAGAAGAAAAGAAAATGAAGGAAAATGCTTAATTATGACATATGATGATGTCATTTAAAAGCCCCCTCCAATCACCATTTGACAAACCAATAAAAAGAGATAAAAATGACTTAAAATGAGATAAAAAAAAAAACAAAGGAAACCAGCAGTTTCCTTCTTCATACGGGCTGGAATAAGAGAGAAAGAGAGAGAAAAGGAAAAGAAAGAAAGAAAGGAAGAAGGAGAAGGAGATGAACAGTAGCAGAAAAAGGGGTTCAGCAGGGCAGCATGTTTCTCTTCCGTCCAGGTGAGTTTGGCTCAATATCTATGGCTGATTTTTGGATATGTTTGAGGTATGTATGTGTGGAAGTTATGGTTAAAATTTGGTGATTGTTGAACGGTTGGATTTGGAGAAATGTATTGTTGAACACAGGCTGTCTGTAGGTTGAATTCTAGAATTTTGGCTACTGAAATTTGAGAAAAATAAATAGTTAGGATGCTTATAAAATTATGAAATTTGGTACAAATGATATTTGGGATGTTGAGGCTGCTGGGTTAAAATTTGGTGAATTTTAGACTTGTGGTTTATGAGATATAAATTTTTTTGCATGAGCTGTCTGAGTAAGACTGATTTCTGCAACAATTCAGATTTTGAAGGGTTGAATGAATGTTTTGATATCTCATGATATAGATATTATTTGATGCTAAAATTTTTACTGATATTGTATAGGGATGTCTTGAATATATGGTTAAAATTTGGGATTTATCTAACGTTTAGATCATTATATATAAATTTGAATGCACAAGCTGCCAGATTGGGTATTAATGGGTGGTTGTGGATTTAAGATTTATGATAGGAGTTTAGTCCAATTTAAGGGGAAATGCTGTTGAATTTTTATTGGATATTTAATTTAGGAAAGTGAAGTTATAATTGATTATGATTATTATGATTCTAGGGGAAATCTTGAAGAATAACAAGCTCAAGGTTGGTTTTAAAAAGGTTAGTGCCTATTTATACTTATACTTCTTTTATTCCATATTAAGGACTTAAAATAAGTAAGGAATTGTGAATTAAATGAATGAAATTTATGTATATGTACTCCTTGAATTTCGGCAGCCCTATTGAAGGAATAGAAATGGAGTGTTTGATGGACTTAGAGTAGATTAGAAATGATGTTTAAGGTACATATACACAAGTATAATGAATTGGTATGCTAACTAAGGTAATTGGTGTAAGCCTTAAATTTGAGCTAGGGTTTTAAGAGTGAAAATTTGACTTGGCTTAGGAAATTGTTAGAGAACATTTTAAGGGTCAATTAGTGACCATTTAGGTATGTTGACCACAATTTGGACTGAAATAATGCATGGCAAAGTGAATGTGTAGGCTGCCTAAAGACAGCAGCAAGGTGACTGAGATTTCAGTCCACTTACACAGCCATAACTTTGGCTGTATAGATCCAATTGGTATTTGGCCAATTGGACATGAAACTAGGCTTATAATGGCACATTTTTTCTGAAGAAACCATGCCCAAAAGACCAAAGCAAGTGGACCAAAAGTTGGCCCCAATCCGGATACCCTGCAACAGCACCTGCAGAAATGACCAAATGAACAGTAACTATTCATTTGGCCATAACTCACTGTAGATAAGGTCAATTGACCTGAAATTTTTACAGCAACAAGTTAAGACATAGAAAAACAACTTTCATGAAGAAACCTACCCCAAATTATGACCAGAACCTAACCCAAACGGCTGTGTGCAGTCACTGTTCATGTTACTGTAGATATGGTAATTTCTGCAGAATGGAAATCCGGCCAGCTGTGGTATTTGGACCATATCTGGAGCTAAAAAACTCCAAATGGAGTGATTCAAAAAAGTAAATTCAACTAGACAAAATAAGGAACAACTTTCATGTTTGCCATTTCTTCAAATTCCCACTGCAACAGTGTCCAATGGAACAGTAAAGTTGAGTTACAAAAACTGAAAATTCTGCTTCCCTTGGTTTAAACTTTGAAATGGTATAAATGCTTAATGCCAACAAGTTTTGAATGCCAAATGTGGTATATTGGGAGTGCCAAAGTCAATGTACATATTTTCTATCCAAAAGTCAACATTTTTGTTGACCAATGAGGCGAATAGTGACACCAAAACTTGAAATTCAAAATTTGAAGAATTTAAAAGTATCAAATGCCCTAGTATACCTAACTAGATTGGTTTGGATAGTTTGGCATGCCAATAGGGTATTGTTTTAGCAGTACTGCGAAATGAAAGGCTTTTATGCCTGTATTCATGGCTTTATGCCCGTATTCATGGCTTTTATGCCCGATTATGTGATATCATGGCTTTTTAGCCATACTGACTGCATACATGGTTGACGTTCTGCGTCCCATGGTATGACGGCCCGAGACACCGCGGTGTCCAATGCCAAAGACCCGTTATCCAGTCCAGTCGTCCAGTATAGGTTACTTGGGCATGGAAAAGTATAACTGTGGTTGCACTGATTATTAAAGAAAATACGAAAATTAAGTATCAGGAATGATTACAAAAATACAAAGAAGCTCAAGATCATGAAGAAAATAATTAATGAAATGCATGAAGAAGTTAATATCATAAAACATGATTAGCCCTCGACTAAACAATAAGTTAGTAATTAGTCAATTCTTATGAACACAATAGCAAGGAAACTATTATTTTTTATTTGCATATTATATTTTCTTGTATTATTGGCACCACTAAGCTTTATGCTTAGCGCGTCGCTTTTGCAACGCATAGGTACTGAAGATTTGGACAGAGGGCCCGGTAGACCACTGATTGGGTAAGGCCATTCACAGTTCTGCATAGCGTCCGTGTCACCTCACAGACTACAGTGCATTGGTAGGACACTAGGTCCCATTTTGTATTTTGAGATTTTTGTAAATTTGGTAATTAAACTCTTATTTTATCATATGTATTTGAACAAATGTAATATAATTTTGTATTAATGTAAGTACTTGTAATTTGTGCTTATAAATCACATGTGAGAATTTATTTATGATTTGAGTCTAATGATGATGTGAAATGATAAGTAGAGGAATTGTTAAGAAAATGCTGTAACTTGATGTGATACAAAATGTGAATTGTATATGAGTACCATGAGATGAATGATTGAGAAATAAATGAAATTGATGAAATTATTCTGAGACTTTGTTGATAATTGGAGTTGGGATTGATTGAATATGATCATAGGAAGTGTTTTTCACAGGTTCCGAAGAACTGTTTTCTCCATTTTTAGCCGGTACTTTGCCGGATTTTCTATAAAATTTTTGGAACCTCAAATAAATTACAATTTCAATAAATGAATTATACTTCACAAGTTATTTTCAAAACTATGATAAAAATGAATTAAGATAAAATAGAGTGCTCTGGCACACTGAGTGGCATAACTTGCTCGGCTACACTGTAGTTGGGTAAGGGGTGTCACAAGAAACCAGTTCTTCAAAGACCTATAAAAAAAGCACTTCCAAAAATATTTCACCACTCCCAACCTTCAATAATTCACAATTCAACTCAAATCAATTCATTCCAAAACAGTTCCACAATCCAAATCAAATTTGTCAACTCAGAATATTTAATAATTCCATTCAGAAAACATAAAGTAGGAAATTCATATGTACAAATATTAAATTTACAGAAGAGAATCCAAAATAATATTATTACAATTTATTTACAACTGCTCAACTACATTGATACATACAACATTTTTATATTTACATCAAGATTATCTACAAGGGTATAAAATAATACCCGTACAAAATGATCAGAGTAGTCCTCGATTTAACAGCAGCTCACTCTGTTGCTTTCTCCTTTCTCTTATCTGCGACAGCAAAATAAGCCATCGCTGAGTATGAAAATACTCAGTGGTGCACAATAAAAATTTAAAATACAACAAATAAATCATTCATTGCCAAACACAATTTAAATATTTCTCAGTCACATTTTGCAAATATCAAAGTCCATAATGATACCATTTTGTCAAATAATCCATTAAACACAGTTTAGTCAAACAATTTCATAAACACGGTGTTGCCAGAGTCATACACAACTTAAGTCATGATTCAAAATTTCCGATCAATGCCGCGTTGTACACCACGACAAAGCAATCTACAACCCCATTAATCGAATTCAATGAGGGAGGTGGCTAGCTAGCTAATGAGTACTCATCCGATCTACAACCTCAACTGGCAAGCCAGAGAGGGAGGAAAATAAACGATCTCAACCCCATAAATGGAGGAGGAATAATAAGTAACTGTCATGCTAAGTGTGAATCAAAATCCATTTCAAACATTTCATTCAAATATTGCATACAAAAATCAAATCAATTTCCAAAGTTACAATTTAATCACAAGGTGGCAACACAAAAGTTCATAAATTCATAATGCGTACTAAATCAATTTTTCAAGGATAAAATGCTTAAATAGGGTTTATTGTGCACAAACCTCAAGCGAGTCGTCCCTTAGCCTCGACTCGTTTCCTCGGGTTCCTTCCCGATATTCTTTTCAACTGAAACACACAATTTTACAATGTTTCAGTACTAGAACTTCACATAAATCCAAAATAAATTTAGCTTCACAATTATCTAGCTCTAACGTGCTAAATTCGACGTTCTTTAAATTTTGTGTTTTGGGTTATTATTCACTGCACAATTCAAGTCAAATAGTTGACTTTCTAAGGCTTAATAGGTATGGGAATTCTAACTTCACTCACATACCACATTTTGGTCACTAAACTTGTTGGTTTTGGCCATTTTCTCAAAGCTTAGGTCATTTTGACAAAATTGCCAATTTTCGGTTTTGGTGCTCCGAAGTTGCACTGTTCCATTGGTCAATCTACTGTTGGAATTTGGAAAAACTTCCTTCATAGAAAATGTTCCTTATTGTCTTAAGTGTATTCTCATTTTTGGATCACCCCAATCGGAGTTTTTTAGCTCAAGTTAGAGCCAAAATACAATTACTATTCACGTGCACTGTTCATGCTGAGATTTTGGTTCTAGCAGATTTTTGGTCAAAATTTGTTCAGTAATTTGATCAAGTTAAGTTCATAATTTGGTCTAACTTTCTTCATATGAAATGTTCTGCTATGTCTTAGGTTTCCATCGGTTCAAGAATTGCCTAAATCGGAGTTTCCTAGAGAGAGTTATAGCCATTGGAACTTTACTGCTCAATGGCAATTCTGCAGAATCGCAGGTACAGTAACTCCACTTTGCTCAATAATTTGACTAGGTTAATGGCATAATTTGGGATGGTATTCTTCATGAAAGTTTTAGGTCTATATTTTATCTAATTTCTGGTAAAATTTCAGGTAAATTTGACCTGTCTAGCTCGAATTATGACCAAATGAACAGTTACTGTTCATTTGGTCAGTTTGGTGCAGTGGCAGTCTGCTCTCACTTCACTTTGGTCAATTGTTTCACCAAGTTTTAGTCAGTTTTTGGCCATGGTTCTTTAATGAAAATTGTGTTATTTTATGTCTATTTTCATCTCCAATTGGTGGCATATCAATTGGCCTTGTAAAATTCCCGTTTTTGTCCTTCAAAGTAGGTTTGGTCATGCTGCCAGCAGCATGACCATTTACCTCCGAATTTAACTTAATTTCCTATCATTCCCACACAACTTATTTGGTCATAATTGACCATTATTTCACTTCACAATAGGTCAAACATGCCATTTATGCATTTCTCCAAATTTTGGTTCACAAACCCTAACCTTCAAACCCTAACTTCTCCATCTCATGCATTTAATCACAAGTAGTGCACTTAGTCTTAACCATTCAACTAAGGAAGGTTTCTAAACTCATTCAAACCCATTAAATTCATGCAATACATACTCCCTTCAAGCTGGCCAAAAATTCAGTTTGTCCTTTGATGCATACATTTTGCATAATCATTTAGGTTTAATTTCATAGCCATTTTATTTGATTATTAGTCACTTTTAGCTAATTTCATTAGTTATTTAGTTAGTTTTTCATAATTGTCAATTTTGGATTAATTTGTAATTTTTACTTTGTTTTGTAGGAAAAATGGTGTTTTTGAAGGACTGAAAAGAAATTTTGCCATTGAGGAGTGACTTCTACAGCCAAAGATGTCAAAAACTTGTTTTCAAGTGGAAATATGCATTGACAAAATTGTGCATAACTTGCCGCATAAGCTATGCAGATCCGCATGAGGAGAAGAAACACTGTTCCAACACCTACCGAATTGTGCATAAGGAGAGTGCATAGCTTATGCAGATTCACGCCTCCCTTATGCAATCTCACGGAAATGTGCATAACCTATGCGCCAAGTCATGCAGTTTTGCATAAGTGAACCAGAAACAGCCGAAAACTGCATAAGGGACTGCATAACTTATGCAGTCCACTTATGCAGTCCCACAAAGATTTCATTAATGAGCTGGCAGAAGATTCCCTCAGAAAATCCCTCCTAAAACACACCATTTTAGGGCTCCATGCCAGAAAATGCTATAAATAGCCCCATTTCCCATTTTAGAAGGAGAGGAAGCAAGAAAAGAAAGAAAAGGAGCAGGAGCAAGGGCAACTGAAGAGTCACATTCGTTTTTCACACCATTCCCAACCAGATTTGGAGATTTCTTTCTCTTCCTACATTTTTCCTACATTTCTAGTGTTTAGTTTCTTGTTTCTTAGCTTAGATTAAAGCTTTATTTCCTTATAAACTCAGAATTTCTTGTAAACATTATGGATAGTGAGTAGTTTTATTTTGATTCTGGAGTAAGGGATGTAATATTTAGTTATTTTTGTGGATTTGAACTGGGTTAGTCCCAATTTAATGAATTTATGAGGTTCAATCCATTTCTTGTGTGCTTATTCACATGCTTAATGAAGGGCCCCATTAAGTTATGTTCTTAATCCTTGGTTGAAGCACCGAAAGGAGAAAACCAAGTGATAGTTAATCAAGAAATTGGACTTAATTAACTTAGATCTAGAAATAGACTAAGGGTTAAGAGGGTTTTAATAGATTGATTAAAGAACCTAATGGGTCTTGGTTAATTTTAACTCCACGAAAGTAGGATTAAGTTAATTAAGGCACGCTTTGTCTCACTCGAAAGAGTTTTCAAAGGATTTTAGAATTAATCTCCTTTAAAACCATAAATTTCATGGATTGGGCTAGCTAGGAAAAATCCCAAAATGACTTAAATATGAACCCTTAACTCCAGAATCGTCTTTCATCAATTATTGCTTGGAATTTTACTTTTGAGTGTTTAGTTTAATCTCATTTTATTAATTTTCATTATTATCAATTTCTTTATTTTGCGAATTATTAAATTAGTCATTGTTTAAATTTAGTTTTGCATTTTCATACCTTATGCTTCAAATTCCTAAATTTCTTTTATTAATTTGATTAAAATACAATTTTAACATATTTTATTTTATATCAAAAATTCAATCATTAACACAACTCCTCGTGGGAACGATATCTTTTTCTATACTACTTGAACGACCCGTGCACTTGCGGTTGGGACACATCAAGTTTTTGGCGCCGTTGCCGGGGAGTTGTTTGTTTAAGATTGAATTCTTGATTATTTTAGTTGTTTATAGTTTTATTTTTGTTATCTTTTCATTTTGTGTTTGTTTGTTTTTTTTAGGTACTCTTAATCTTTTATGAGAAGAGCTAGAAGCACAAGTGATACATCCATATTATTTAATACTGAAATTGAGAAGTTTTGTAGAGCCAACAAGAAAGAAACTAGAAGAAGAAAAGAAGCATTGAGAGCAGCTGAAACTGAACAAGAAATGGCTGAAGAAAGAGTTGGAATTGGTGGTGGTAATGCTGGAAATGATCGAAACAATGAAAATGCAGCTCATGGTGAAGAAGTTGTAAATGCTAATGTGCCTAAGGGAAGTATGATGGATCATGCATTTCCTCATTTTGATGACTTAAGAGAGAGTATAGCAAGACCAAGAATTGATGCAAATAGTTATAAGATGGATTTTGGAGTACTACAAATGATTCAGAATTCTCAATTTGGAGGTCATCCTTCAGAAAATCCTCATACTCATCTTAAGAAGTTTGTTATGATCTGTGACATGCAAAAACAACCTGGAGTGTCTGATGATGCAGCAAGATTGAAGCTATTCCCATTCTCTTTGAAAGATAGAGCATTGGATTGGCTTGATTCTTTACCTCACAACTCAATTACAAATTGGGAGCAGCTCACTGATGCATTTCTTACCCAATACTTTCCACCTGGAAAAACTCAAGAGTTGAGGAATCAAATGATTGCTTTTAGACCAAGAGAAGATGAGACTCTTTATGAGTCATGGATGAGATGGAAGGAATTGGAGAGACAATATCCACATCATGCCATTCCTAAATGGATGATAAACCAGAATTTTTACACAAATGTCACTCCTGCTATCAGAGGAATCATTGATGCTCAAACTGGAGGGGAATTCATCATTAAGCATGAAGATGAAGCTTATGAGTTGTTAGAGAAAATAGCAAAGAATACTCATCTTTGGAGTAGTCCAAGAGGACCAGCTCCAACTCAAAAAAGGCAAGCTGCTGGAATGTATGAGCTTGATCCATTCAACATGATCAATGCCAAATTTGATGCACTCACTAATGTCCTTGCTAAGAAAATGGAGGATTTAAGTATGCTAGTCAGTTCATCATCATGCTCTGGGAATTCTCAACAAGTTACTTATGCAGAAGGAACAATGAGCTGTGGAGTAGATTATCCTTCATATGCTTGGAGGAATCATTCAAATTTTTCATGGGGGAATCAGCAAACTCAAGCTTTAACTCAGAACTTTCCACCACAACAACAAGGGCATCAATACCAACAACCTTGGCAACCACCACCTAGTTTTCAGAAAAAGAATGCAAATCCTGCACCTTTACCAAGACAGCAAGAACAAAGTTCCACCACAGAGGCTTTATTACAACAAATTCTTGCTAATCAAACTAAGCGTGATGAAGAGTTGAGAGAGATGAAAGCAAGGCTGGAACAAATGCAAACACACAATAGGATGCTGGAAAATCAAATTGCACAACAAGCATGCTCATCAAGTACCAAATCTATGGGAAAACTTCCTAGTCAAACAGAAAATCCAAAGGAGCAATGTCATGCCATCACATTGAGGAGTAGTAAAATAGTGCATAATGAGAAGAGTGAAAAAGTTGAAAAGAGAGAAAATGAGGAAGATTTTGAGGGAGATGAAAAACAAAAGAGTGAAAAAGGGAGTGCAAGAAAAGGTAAAGAGGAGGTTGGAGAGAAAGAAGAGAAATATATACCTCCAGAGCCTTACAAGCCACAGCTTCCCTTTCCACAGAGATTTCAAAAAGCCAAGATTGATAAGCAATTTGGGAAGTTCTTAGAGGTTTTAAAGAAGCTATATATAGATGTGCCTTTTATTGATGCTCTTTCCCAAATGCCTTCTTATGCTAAGTTTTTGAAAGAAATTCTCTCAAACAAAAGAAGACTTGAAGATTATGAGATCAGAGCCTTAATCGAGGAATGCAGTGCTATCCTCCAAAGGAAACTTCCTCCAAAGCTCAAGGATCCAGGGAGTTTTTCAATTCCATGCCACATTGGGGAATCATGTTCTATAAAAGCTTTATGTGATTTAGGGGCTAGTGTAAGCCTTATGCCCCTCTCCATCTATGAGAAGCTCAACATGGGAGATCTTAAGCCAACCCACATTTCTCTTCAGTTAGCTGATAGATCAATCAAGTATCCTGAAGGGATTTTAGAGAATGTGCCTCTGAAGGTTGGGAAATTCTATATACCTGTTGACTTTGTCATCTTGGACATGGAAGAGGATTCTAATATCCCAATCATTTTGGGGAGGCCTTTCCTAGCTACAGCTGGTGCTTTGATTGAAGTGAAAGGTGAGAAGCTTACTCTCAGAGTCGGAGAGGATCATTTAGTCTTCAACATTGGCAATGATAAGAAGAAGCAACATGAAGATGTAGACTCTTATTTGAGAATTGATATAGTTGATGAGTTAGTAAAAGAGCACTTTAGAAAGAGCTATCTGAAGGCTTCTCTTGAAAGTTGTCTTATCCATGAAGGGAGTATCAATGATGAAAATCCAAAAGAGGCTGCATTTGCACAACATTTAAAGGGTAATCCACCTTGTCATATGGCATCAATCTTTCAATTTGAGCAAGTGGAGAAAAGTGAGGTCAAGCAACCATCTCTCAAAGAAAAATATACACCAAAGGTTGTCAAGAAAGAAATGGTCAGATTTTTAGACAAAGCAACAAGGATCTTCTCATGTGATGGAAAGAAAATGAAGTATAGATTCATTGAAGCACCTATTGGAAATAGAGGCAATAAATTCCAATTCCAGCCACCATGAAAAATGACAAAAGTCCAGCTAAGGACTATAAATTAGCCCTCTTGGGAGGCATCCCAAGTCCTTTTATTTTTATTTTGCTGATTTACTTTTACTTTCATTACTTTTGTTTTTATCTTGAATCTCCCCAAATTCAATTTTTGACATTTGTTGAATTTTGTCCCTTGTAGATGTATTTCAATGGAGGAAGGTTGGTGAACTGCTGGGGAGTGACCCTTAACCTGAAATTATGTTCTTTAAATCTCCTACAAATTAATTGATTTTTGCTGCATAACCAGTGCAGGGTCTGCTACCTAGTTTATGCAGAGAGGAAAAATGAAATCTGTAGCAAGGAAAGGTCTGCAGCAGATGAATTATGTCCTTGGGTTGCTACCTGGTTTATGCAGAGCAAAAAAATGACATTCTGCAGCAAAGAGGGTGTCTGCAGTAGATGGCTTACGTTCTTGGTGAGGTTGGGTGTGTAACTTTTAAGTAAATGTGCTTTTAATGTTAATATAGTGGTAAGTGAGCCATTTTTGCAGTTATGAGCTTATTTGGGTTGTGGGATTTAAGGTGGAAATGCTGCATTTTTCTTGGCATGATTTGGGGAGTTCATCATTTGTGAATAGATACAACTTTATGCAGATTTTATTGAGTTTTAATGTGCTAAATGTTGATTTGCAGAATTTGAGTTAAAATGGCATGGGTCACAAATGCCTTTTATGCAGGATCCATCTTCTACAAGCTTGTGTGATGCATTTTTGATGAACTTTGTATATATTGATGTGTTTTTGGTGAAAATTTCTCATGGTTTATGGTTCATGGAATTATATTTCTTCATTCTAGGGTATTTTTCACACTTGCAAATCATGTTCCATTGCAATCTTAATCTTGTTGAATTGTGCATAAGAATCGCATAGCTTATGCAATCTGCATAACCACAATTCTTGCCATTTTCATTCATATTGCAAAGTGCATGAGAAGAGTGCATAGCTTATGCAACTCTGCATAACCTAATTTTGTCAAATTTCATATTTTTCGAAACCTGCATAAGCAGAGTGCATGACTTATGCACATTTGCATAACTTCAAATTCTTCATTTTCTCTCTCTGCCGAAGTCTGCATAAGGAGGGTGCATGACTTATGCACTTCTGCATAACCAGAAACTCCAAAAATCAAAACCTGCCGAGGGGTGCATAAGCAGAGTGCATAACTTATGCACTTCCGCATGACCAAAAACTCTGATTTTCTCTCTCTGCCGAGACCTGCATAAGGAGAGTGCATGACTTATGCACTTCTGCATAACCACAAACCCAAAATTCCAAAACCCACCGAGGAGTGCATAAGCAGAGTGCATAGCTTATGCACAACTGCATGACCACCAACCCAAAATCTCAAAACTTGCCGAGAGGTGCATAAGCAGAGTGCATAGCTTATGCACAACTGCATGACCACATTTTCCAAACACCAAAATCTGTCGAGACCTGCATAAGCAGAGTGCATAGCTTATGCACTTCCGCATGACCACTCTCCCTGAAAGTCAAAACTTGCCGAACAGTGCATAAGGACAGTGCATGACTTATGCACTTTTGCATGAGCTATTTCTCTGAAGTCCAAAGCAAGCCGAAACTTGCATAAGTTAGTGCATAAGCTATGCACTCCTGCATAATCAGTTTTTCACACCTTTTTATTACCCATCCAAACATGCATAAGAGAGTGCATAAGTTATGCACAACTCACTTTTCACTTATGCAGTTTTTACACAAACCCTATTCAAATCAAATTTGTTTTCGGCACCATTTTTCCCACCTCCACCTCCCGATATTCCTGTTCACTCCTTTTTTCCCCCATGTCCATTTATTCCGGCATTACCTCTCCTCTTCTTCTCCACTCCTATTTTCGCCGCATTTGCCCTAACTTTTCTCTGCATCTTTCACTTTGTGCATATTTGTCCATACTCTGTATATATTTGCATGCCTCTACTGGTGGTTGCACATTTTCCCTTGCTCATCATCATGCAGCAGCTTTTGAATATACTGCATAGGCTATTAATACCCTTATGCAAATATTTTGCATAGCCTGTGCAGTCCTCTATGCCACTCATGCATAACCGCATGACTTATGCACTGCTCGACAAACACTTTACTCTACATAACCTGCGACTTCTTATGCATCCCCATTATATCTTGAATTCTCTTCTGCTCCATACCAGGTAACTCTTTCTTTTTGCTCTTAAATCTCACAATTCCTGGTAATTCCTGTTTACTTTGAGTTTTGATAATGCACTACTTAAGACATTGAGGACAATGTCTAATTTTGAGTTTGGGGGTGCACATTTTGATTTTTGCTTCATTTTCACATTTTGAGTATAGGAGCATCTCATCCCATTCCATTTACATATATTGTAAATATTTTACATATACATCCTTACATACATATACATAACACATTTACACACACATTATACATCACTTAGAAATTGTACACATTGCACACAAATAGACTTCCTCCATTTAGTTAATGCATTACTCATTTATAGGAATCATGCATCATGCATTAAAATCTTTTGCCAAATCCCTTGAGTATTGAAAAGCTACCTATGAGAGTGATTTGACTTACCTTTAGTTGGGCTTGTGGATTGAAAGTCTCCTAAGAGGTGCAAGGTTTTGAAGTGTCTATCCCTTGCCTATATCTTCTTAGCCAAAAAGCCACCCAACTAGTCCTTTAGAGATTGGAGTGTTTAGAGGGAGTTATTGGATATAAGGTAGTCAAATGATGTCTCACCAATCCTAGAACAAATTTTCTAAACCTTTCAAGGTGAAATACTAGCTTGTACTTGAAAAGAGAGATGATTAGGCATTCTTTGATTTAAACCTTCTCATTTTAAACCTTTGGCCCTTTTCCTAATTAAAATTGACCCTTGCAAACCCCTTTGAGCCTTTTTTACCCCTAATTTTTCTTGAAATCCTTATTGTTACCTAGCCAATGAACCAAACACTCCAACCTTTTTCATGAGAATAATTATTTATAACATTAGGTACATAAAAAAAAAAGAAAAGAAAAAAAATTCAATAAAAGGGAGAAGAAGTGCTTGTCATCTTGTAAAAGTGCTAGTATATGTGCTTTTCACTATTGTCATTCAAAATGAAAGAAATCCACCCAAAGTATTAAAATAAATGAGTTTGGGGGTGGCATTTTTAGGGACAATCATCAAAAAAAAATGCAAGATACAAGTTTAAAGTATCAAAATGTCCCTCCATTTTTATGTGTTTTGTAAACTATGCTAGCACTTGACAATTCTCATTGTGTATTTCTCTCCTGCATATATAAAAAAAAAAGAGAAAAAGAAAAAAAAAATAATAATAAAATAAGAAGTATACCTTATGTTGTCAAGATTGAAAATATTCTCATGCTTTGAATCCTTTTTACCCATCTTTCTTCTTAGCCTCATTTTGAACCCCATGGCCCCATTACATCCCTAAAAAGACCTTTGATCTCTTGATAGTACTTGCTACATTAGTGGAGATGGGAGTAGGGAATTTGCCTATGGGATTGGAAAACTATTCATTCATTCATTCAATTCCATCATTCCATATAGAGACACTTTGACTATTGATTGTCCTAGAATTCCTTTTGAGCATGACTCTCTCTTTTGATTGGTTGGTTTGGGGATTTTGAATGATAATTGACTTGATGGCTAAGCGGTGAAAGCTTGGATAAGCATTAGATTCTTTGCATTTTGAAGGATGGGTATATGGATTGCTGGTATGGCTAAAGGTGTGTTAAGTTACTTTAATAGGTGATTTTCATAGCTCTTTGGATAAGGCACCCCTAAAAATTACATCACACTTTAAAGTTTGCTTGAGGACAAGCAAAAGCTTGAGTTTGGGGGTATTTGATGCATACATTTTGCATAATCATTTACGTTTAATTTCATAGCCATTTCATGCTCATTTTCACAACTAATTATGCATTTAAATGAATGAAAAAGGGGTTAACATACTATCCTCAACTTAAATCTTCAAAACCCTATCTTTTGCTTCTTTTTTTTCTTCTTGTAATCTCCTTCTTAAGTAGTAATAACAAGCTTTAGTAGAGTTTTTATAGGATTTATGAAAGTTGAGAAGGAAAAAATTAAGCTTAGTGTAAGCTTAATGGAAGAAAATTCCATGGAGGATATTGGGGAAAATGGGGCGGTAAAGAGAGAGGTGAAGATGACTAATTACTTTTTTTTTTCTTTTCTTTTCTTTAATCTTTATCCCTTTTTGAAGACCAAAATTCCAATTTAACAAATAATTTAATTAATTTGTTTATGACATCATGCATGATGTCATCACCTTTTTACTTTTTTATTTTCTTCTCTTTTTTTTTCTATTTTTCTATCAGTTCTTTAATTTAATTCTCGATTCCAAAATTTTCTTTTCTCCGATTTTATTTGACATTTAGGTCAGGAGTCAGCTCTCGGGGTCAATTGACCAAATTGCCCCTCCCCGGTTCATCCCGGTTTGCAAATAATTCCATATTTCTTCCGGCTCCCTGACCTAATTATTTGACTGACTTAATAGTTCTTTTTCATGATTTTCTCTTTTCCACTGTGTTCATAAGGGTCCTAAGGACTGCAGCGTCACTTTTTACGATTTGAAATTTGACTTTAAAATGACTTCGTGATCGTTCAGGAGTCACTCATCATTTGTGACTCTCGGCTCGTTTAACCTCTTATGTTCTATTTTTCTTATTTATAGTTAACTAATTAAACATTACTAATTATTTGTGTTTATGGCTTCTCAATTTGTCTTAAGTGTGGCCCTAATCCCATTAATTGTTTGGACCGACACCGGTCACCGGAACAGTGAAATCTACCAGGCTATGCAAACGGGGTGTTACAATTCTCGCCCCCCTTAAAATAAATTTCATCTCGAAATTTTACCTGGTATCAATCTCTGAACAGCTGTGGGTGTTGTCTCCTCATGTCCTCCTCTCGTTTCCAAGTAGCCTCCTGGCCCGAGTGATGGTTCCACAGCACTTTTACCAATGGTATCTGCTTGTTCCGCAGCTGCTTCACCTCATAAACCAGAATCTTTATGGGTTCTTCTTCATATGTGAGGTCTGGATTTACTTCAATTTCTTCTACTGGTAGTACATGAGATGGGTCTGATCGATACCTCCTCAACATAGACACATGGAAGACATTATGTATCTTCTCTAACTCTGGAGGTAGTGCCAAATGATATGCCAAAGGACCCACTCTTTCCAATACCTCATATGGCCCGATAAAACGAGGACTTAGTTTCCCCTTCCTGTCGAATCTCATAATTCTCTTCCAAGGAGAAACTTTGAGGAAAACTTTCTCACCCACTGCATACTGAATATCCCTTCTTTTCAAATCAATATAGGACTTCTGACGGTCTGATGCAGCTTGAAGTCGACCTCTGATGACCCTGATTTTCTCTTCAGTCTGTTGAACAATTTCGGGTCCAATCATTTTTCTTTCACCCACGTCATCCCAACACAACGGGGTTCTACATTTCCTGCCATACAAAGCTTCATATGGAGGCATCCCAATGCTTGATTGGTAGCTGTTGTTATAAGCAAACTCAATCAAAGGCAAGTGTGTATCCCAACTACCCTCAAACTCAATCACACAAGCCCGTAGCATGTCCTCCAATATCTAAATTACCCTCTCAGACTGGCCATCTGTCTGTGGGTGGAATGCAGTACTGAAGTTCAATCTAGTTCCTAGGGCTCTCTGAAGACTACCCCAAAATCTAGAAGTGAACCTAGGATCTCTGCGATACAATGGAATCTTGGCACTCCATGCAGTCTCACAATCTCATCGATGTACAATCTGGCCAATCTGTCTAAACTGTAGTCCATTCGGACTGGCAGAAAATGAGCAGACTTAGTCAGTTTGTCAACAATGACCCATACTGCATCATGACTCTTCTGTGTCCTCGGAAGTCCCATTACAAAGTCCATCATTATTCTTTCCCATTTCCATTCTGGCACTGGTAGTGGATGTAATAACCCAATTGGTACTTAATGCTCTGCCTTTACTTGCTGACAAGTCAGGCATTTGGATACAAACTCTGCCACATCTCTTTTTAAACCCATCCACCAGTAATGCTCCTTTAGCCCTCTATACATTTTTATACCACCAGGGTGCATAGCAAAAGGAGACTCATGTGCTTCCTTCAAAATGATCTGCCTCAAATTAACATCATTAGGAACACATATTCTACCCTGGTGTAGCAATAAACCATCATCTCTAATTGAGAACTCTGGTTTCTTGCCCTGCTGAACTTCTTCTAATAACTTCTGATACTTTTCATCATTCTGAGCAGCCATTCTGATATGATCAATTAACACTGGCTGTACATGCCATGCAATTGCTGTCTGTCCCTCATCGTTAATCTCTAAACTGGTATGTAATGATCTCAACTCATGTACCAAAAATAAGGGAGTAACCTGTAGACTTACCATAGTCTTGCGACTTCAGGCATCAGCCACAACATTAGCTTTCCCTGGCTGATAGTCTATTAGACAATCATAGTCTTTTATCAACTCTAACCATCTCCTCTGTCTCAAATTCAACTCTTTTTGGGTGCCCAAATACTTCAAACTCTTATGATCTGTATAGATGTAGCACTTCTCCCCATACAAATAATGTCTCCAGATCTTAAGAGCAAACACGATTGCTGCAAGCTCCAAATCATGTGTTGGATAATTCCTCTCATGCGGTTTCAGCTGGCGTGATGCATAGGCAATGACATTTCGATCTTGCATCAACATACAACCTAACCCATTATGAGAAGCATCGCTATAAACTGTATATTCTTTACCCGGTGTAGGTAAAGTCAGGACTGGAGCCTCTGTCAAACATCTCTTCAATTCATCAAAACTTTGCTGGCATTTGTCCGTCCACTGAAATTTCACATCCTTTCTAAGTAGCTTAGTCAATGGAGATGACAACATGGAGAATCCCTTCACAAATCTACGGTAGTATCTAGCCAAACCCAGAAAACTGCGAATCTCTGTGACATTTCTGGGTGGCTTCCAATTAAGGACAGCTTCAATCTTGCTAAGATCTACCTTAATACCCTCTGCTGATACTATGTGCCCCAAAAAGGATATCTCCTTCAGCCAAAATTCACATTTCGACAATTTGGCATATAGTTGTTTCTCCCTCAAAGTCTGTAGTACGATCCGCAGATGTCTATCATGCTCTTCTACATTCCTCGAATAGACCAATATATCATCAATAAATACCACAACAAACTGGTCGAGGTATGGTCTGAAGATAGTGTTCATCAGATCCATAAAAGCAGCCGGAGCATTAGTTAACCCGAATGGCATGACCAAGAACTCATAATGGCCATAACGGGTTCTAAAGGCAGTTTTAGCAATACTCTGCTCTTGTACTTTCAGCTGATAATAACTTGATCTCAGGTCAATTTTGGAGAATACAGCTGCACCCCTTAACTGATCAAACAAGTCATCAATGCGGGGTAATGGATATTTGTTCTTTATTGTCACCTTATTCAACTGCCGATAGTCAATACACAAACGGAGAGTGCCATCCTTCTTCTTTACAAATAACACCGGCGCTCCCCAAGGTGACACACTAGGGCGGATGAAGCCCTTGTCAAGCAGTTCTTGCAACTGTACTTTCAATTCTTTTCGTTCTGCTGGTGCCATTCTATATGGTGTTATGGAGATTGGGTCCACACCAGGCATAACATCAATTTTAAACTGCACCTCTCTTTCTAGAGGTAATCCTGGCAATTCATCAGGAAATACGTCCGGAAAGTCACATACAGTAGGAATGTCCCTTAGTGCTGGACTCCCCACTTGGGTGTCTATCACATGTGCCAAGTACGCCTCACACCCTTTTCTAATCATTTTTCTGGCCAGTGTAGCTGAAATGATGTTTGAAGGCAATAACTGCCTCTCCCCATGTATTACTACATCACCATACTGAGGAAGACCAAAAGTGATTGTCTTCAGTCTACAGTCAATCATGGCGTGATGCCTGGCTAACCAATCCATGCCCAAGATAATGTCATAATCTCTAAAGGGCATTTCAATTAAATCAGACAGAAAAGTGTGTCCTTGGATCACCAAAGGACAGTCTCTATATAGCCTATTTACCCTGACCTCCTGGCCTAATGGACTATTTACTAACACATCATAGTCCATTGGTACACATGAAATAGCAGTAGAACACATCACACTAGCACTAACATATGAATGTGTAGAGCCAGGATCAAATAACACATACACATCTTGGTCAAGGATGGAGAAAATACCAGCTACAACGTCTGATGTTTCAGCCTCTTCCTTCTGACGCATGGTATACACTCTGACTGGTGCGCCACTGGATGCTGGCTGGTTAATAGTACTCTGACTTCCAGGGGTGTTACCAGGACCCCTACCTCTGCCTCTACCTCTAAAAACTGACGGTGACCCTCTAGGTGCAGAAACTTGGGTTGATCCTTCAGATGTGGCAAAAGATCCAGACCGGCGCCGACTAGTGCAATCCTTAGCGAAATGTCCACTTCCTCCACAGTTAAAACATGCACCAGTAGCCTTGAAACAAACCCCACCATGAGTTCTACCACACGTTTCACACTGCCGGACTAATAGAGATCCTCGAGAAGCTTGTTGGGTTGGCTGACCAGACCGAGGTGGTCTTTGGCCAGAAAATCTGTCTTTGCCTCTACGGGAGCTAGATCCCCCAAACTGTTTCCTCTTGCCATAACCACTTTCAGATGCTTGTCCAGTAGTCTTTTTAGCCTTTTCTTTCTCTTGTGAACCCTTCTTCACTGCCCCTTCGGATTCTATCCTTTCTAATTCCAAGGCTTGTGAGATCAATTCAGCAAAATTCTAATGTCTGAAACCCACAACTTGCATTCTCAGACTCTGCCTTAGCCCGGACTCAAACCTCTTGCATCTGTCTCTGGGGGTGGAGACTAAGCTTCCAGCATAGTGGCTTAGCCTTGAGAAATCTCTCTCATACTCTGCTATGGTTCGGTCCCCTTGCTTCAAACTCAGGAATTCTTGCAATTTCTTATCTACATACGCATCGGGAACCCATTTCTGCCTGAATTCCCTCAGGAAGTTTGTCTATGTCAGCACAGGTGGCTCAACCAGGCTGTGGGGGATGGTCTTCCACCATTCATATGCATCCCCTTGTAACAAGGAAACAGAATACTCGAACTTCATCTCTTCTGTGCACTGCAGTTTTCTGTAAACTCGTTCCATTCTTTCCAACCACTGTTCTGCTTCCAATGGATCCACAGTGCCTTTAAACTCAGTAGCCCCAAATTTCATCAGTTTTTCATATTGCAAGTGAGAAATTTGTGGTTGTGCTACAGTGATCGGCATCCGAGCTTGGGGTGGCACATTACCCGCCATTTCTTTGGAAGAACGCAGCCATCTCTTTGTACAAATTGAGCAGAAAGCGTGGTCTTGGTCTGGTGCGAGGCTGGAGTGGCTGACCCACTCACGTTCTGGAGTGCTGGGGCTCCCCCTTGAACCTCAGCCTCAACAGATTGTTCTTCGGAATGATCTCCTCCTTCCATTCCGTTTTCCCAAATTTTCTATTTCCTGAGATCAAACACAAGGAGGTTGACTTCCGTTAGTGCATATTCATGATGTAAATACGTCATATGTATCAATTAAAGACACTTGAGCAGTTGTACTTATCAATAAAATGTTCATACACATAGTCAAAATTTATTGAAAAATCATGCTCTGATACCACTAAAACATGTTACACCTTACCCCTCCGTAAGGCATAACATGATCCCGTAGAATACTTAATGAACTATCGAACTTCACCTACCGATAACCCATTAAGTACCCTACAAGGGATTTTAAAACGATTTTCTTACATTTTGGAAGTGGTGAGCATTTTGATAAGAATTTAAAACCATTTATTCAAGTTTAAATACTAATAAAAATTTTTGTCCATTTTAGTTTTGCCTCAATTTTTATAAAAATTTTGACAGAGTTCCCTCTGTATTTTGAGAAACTAGTTCTTCAAAGACCAGTAAAAAAAAGCACTTCCAAAAATATTTCACCACTCCCAACCTTCAATAATTCACAATTCAACTCAAATCAATTCATTCCAAAACAGTTCCACAATCCAAATCAAATTTGTCAACTCAGAATATTTAATAATTCCATTCACAAAACATAAAGCAGGAAATTCATATGTACAAATATTAAATTTACAGAAGAGAATCCAAAATAATATTATTACAATTTATTTACAACTGCTCAACTACATTGATACATACAACATTTTTATATTTACATCAAGATTATCTACAAGGGTATAAAATAATACCCGTACAAAATGATCAGAGTAGTCCTCGATTTAACAGCAGCTCACTCTGCTGCTTTCTCCTTGCTCTTATCTGCGACAGCAAAATAAGCCATCGCTGAGTATGAAAATACTCAGTGGTGCACAATAAAAATTTAAAATACAACAAATAAATCATTCATTGCCAAACACAATTTAAATATTTCTCAGTCACATTTTGCAAATATCAAAGTCCATAATGATACCATTTTGTCAAATAATTCATTAAACACAGTTTAGTCAAACAATTTCATAAACACGGTGTTGCCAGAGTCATACATAACTTAATTCATGACACAAAATTTTCGATCAATGCCGCGTTGTACACCACGACAAAGCAATCTACAACCCCATTAATCGAAATCAATGAGGGAGGTGGCTAGCTAGCTAATGAGTACTCATCCGATCTACAACCTCAACTGGCAAGCCAGAGAAGGAGGAAAATAAACGATCTCAACCCCATAAATGGAGGAGGAATAATAAGTAACTGTCATGCTAAGTGTGAATCAAAATCCATTTCAAACATTTCATTCAAATATTACATACAAAAATCAAATCAATTTCCAAAGTTACAATTTAATCACAAGGTGGCAACACAAAAGTTCATAAATTCATAATGCGTACTAAATCAATTTTTCAAGGATAAAATGCTTAAATAGGGTTTATTGTGCACAAACCTCAAACGAGTCATCCCTTAGCCTCGACTCGGTTCCTCGGGTTCCTTCCCGATATTCTTTTCAACTGAAACACACAATTTTACAATGTTTCAGTACTAGAACTTAACATAAATCCAAAATAAATTTAGCTTCACAATTACCTAGCTCTAACGTGCTAAATTCGACGTTCTTTAAATTTTGTGTTTCGGGTTATTATTCACTGCACTATTCAAGTCAAATAGTTGACTTTCTAAGGCTTAATAGGTATGGGAATTCTAACTTCACCCACATACCACATTTTGGTCACTAAACTTGTTGGTTTTGGCCATTTTCTCAAAGCTTAGGTCATTTGCAAAATTTCCAATTTTTGGTTTTGGTGCTCCGAAGTTGCACTGTTCCATTGGTCAATCTACTGTTGGAATTTGGAAAAACTTCCTTCATAGAAAATGTTCCTTATTGTCTTAAGTGTATTCTCATTTTTGGATCACCCCAATTGGAGTTTTGTAGCTCAAGTTAGAGCCAAAATAAAATTACTGTTCACGTGCACTGTTTATGCTGAGATTTTGGTTCTGGTAGATTTTTTGTCCAAATTTGTTCAGTAATTTGATCAAGTTAAGTTCATAATTTGGTCTAACTTTCTTCATATGAAATGTTCTACTATGTCTTAGGTTTCCATCGGTTCAAGAATCGCCTAAATCGGAGTTTCCTAGAGAGAGTTATAGCCATTGGAACTTTACTGCTCAATGGCAATTCTGCAGAATCACAGGTACAGTAACTTCACTTTGCTCAATAATTTGACTAGGTTAATGGCATAATTTGGGATGGTATTCTTCATGAAAGTTTTAGGTCTATATTTTATCTAATTGTTGGTAAAATTTCAGGTCAATTTGACCTGTCTAGCTCGAATTATGACCACTGTTCATTTGGTCAGTTTGGTGCAGTGGCAGCCTGCTCTCATTTCACTTTGGTCAATTGTTTCACCAAGTTTTAGTCAGTTTTTGGCCATGGTTCCTTAATGAAAATTGTGTTATTTTATGTCTATTTTCATCTCCAATTGGTGGCATATCAATTGGGCTTGTCAAATTCCCGTTTTGGTCCTTCAAAGTAGGTTTGGTCATGCTACCAGCAGCATGACCATTTACCTCCGAATTTAACTTAATTTCCTATCATTCCCACACAACTTCACAATAGGTCAAACATGTCATTTATGCATTTCTCCAAATTTTGGTTCACAAACCCTAACCTTCAAACCCTAACTTCTCCATCTCATGCATTTAATCACAAGTAGTGCACTTAGTCTTAACCATTCAACTAAGGAAGGTTTCTAAACTCATTCAAACCCATTAAATTCATGCAATACATACTCCCTTCAAGCTGGCCAAAAATTCAATTTTTCCTTCCTCCATATTTGTTTCATTTAATCAAGTTCCATGCTCATTTTCACAACTAATTATGCATTTAAATGAATGAAAAAGGGGTTAACATACTAACCTCAACTTAAATCTTCAAAACCCTACCTTTTGCTTCTTTTTTTTCTTCTTGTAATCTCCTTCTTAAGTAGTAATAACAAGCTTTAGTAGAGTTTTTATAGGATTTATGAAAGTTGAGAAGGAAAAAATTAAGCTTAGTGTAAGCTTAATGGAAGAAAATTCCATGGAGGATATTGGGGAAAATGGGGCGACAAAGAGAGAGGTGAAGATGACTAATTACTTTTTTTTTTCTTTTCTTTTCTTTAATCTTTATCCCTTTTTTGAAGACCAAAATTCCAATTTAACAAATAATTTAATTAATTTGTTTATGACATCATGCATGATGTCATCACCTTTTTACTTTTTTATTTTCTTCTCTTTTTTTTTTCTATTTTTCTATCAGTTCTTTAATTTAATTCTCGATTCCGAAATTTTCTTTTCTCCGATTTTATTTGACAGTTAGGTCAGGTGTCAGCTCTCGGGGTCAATTGACCAAATTGCCCCTCGCCGGTTCATCCCGGTTTGCAAATAATTCCATATTTCTTCCGGCTCTCTGACCTAATTATTTGACTGACTTAACAGTTCTTTTTCGTGATTTTCTCTTTTCCACTATGTTCATAACTGTCCTAAGGACCGCAGCGTCACTTTTTACGGTTCGAAATTTGAGTTTAAAATGACTTGTGAGCGTTCGAGGAGGTCACTCATCGTTGTGACTCTACTGCTTAACCTCTTATGTTCTGTTTTTCTTATTTATAGTTAACTAATTAAACATTACTAATTATTTTTGTTTATGGCTTCTCAAGTTGTCTTAAGTGTGGCCCTAATCCCATTAATTGTCCGGACCGACACCGGTCACCGGAATAGTGAAATCTACCAGGCTATGCAAACGGGGTGTTACAGATAATTACATCAACATAAAAGTACTTGAGTTTATAATGTACATGAGTTTATAATGTACAAAACAAAAACTAATGTCTATTACAAAATGCAAAATACAAAATACAAAAGAAACCTAAGGGTCCTACCAAAGATGCACTGTAGTGGAGGTGACTCTGGACTCAATGCAAATCTATAGTCTCACCCAGTCTGAGGTCTGCTGGGCTCTCTGTTAGTGTCTCTAGTACCTACGCATGGCAAACAGCGATGCGCTAAGCAATACAGCTTACTAAACAAATAAATATGCCGATATTATATTATTCTTCTCATGTGAAATGAATTTATGATAATTATTCATAATAATATAACTTTTAGTACATTAAGTGTTCGTTATTTGGTTATAACTTATTAAGTCTTATTTCAATTGCCCAAGTAACCTACACTAATCAACTAGACTGGATAAACAGATAAACTGGCACTAGGTATCAAGTACCTCGGGACATCACACCATCGGTCACAAAGTGTCTCCTGGTGTGCAATAGAATGGCTAACAAGCTATAATAATAGACAAGCATAATGCCAAAAGTATCCAGTGTATCAGAATGGCCAAAAGCCACATTTTCACAATTGGCCATTAAGACCATAAATCACGGAATGACATAAAGTCATAGGCAGTACTGCAAATTAGAACCCTATTGGCATGTCAACCTATCCAAACCAATCATTCTAGGCATACTAGAGCATATTACAAAGTTAATTATTTAATTATTTGTATTTTATGTTTGGTAGTTACTATTCACCTTACTAGTCATACATAAATGTTGACTTTTCTTAGTTACTACAAATTACACCAAAATCCCACATTTTGGATTTTACACTTGTTGGCATTAATTGCCAACCTCAATTCAAAACTTATTTAGAGTTATTTCAAATTTTCAGATTTCATTGCCCAAGTTTACTGTTCCATTGGACCAAGCTACAGTGGGAATTTGGCTAAACTTTCTTCATGAAAGTTGTTCCTTGATGTGTCTTATTTAATTTCTTTTTTGAATCACTTTATTTGGAGTTTTGTAGCTCAAGTTATGGCTTTTTTACCATAACTTGCCGGATTGATCCAATTCCATAATTCTGGGTAGAGTTTGGTTCTGCCAGTTTTGGTGTCCTAACTTTGGTAGACAATTTCATTAGGTTATGGTCAGAATTTAGGTTTCTGTTCCTCATAAAAGTTGTTTTAAATTGTCTAAGTTTTCCATTTCCATAAAAATCAGGTCATTTGGACCTCTCTATAGAAAGTTATGGCTAAATGAACAAATACTGTTCATTTGGTCAATTTTCCATATCCAGAATTGTGATACCAAGATTTAGGCAGTTTTTAGGTTATCCTAAGTTGGTTTTCTGGGTAGGATTTCTCCACAAAGAAAAGTGCCATTATGTGTCTAGTTTTACCTCCAATTAGCTTTGCACCAATTGAAGCTACATAAGTCAAGTTATTGTAGCCTAACCACATTGGACTCATGTTCAGAAATTCTAACACAATAGGGGCAGCATACAAAATCAATTCTTAGTGCTACAATTCATTTCAAATCATGGTCAATTCATCTCAAATGGTCACTAATTGACCATTAGAATACCAATTAAACTTCAGAGCACAAAATTCCCAATTTAGTCACAAAACCCTAACTTCAAATCCCTAGTTCATGCATAATTCTCTTCAATTCCTATAATTCTTAGCTTAACTTAATGCTTTAACATGAATATAAAAAGAAAGAGAGAGAAAAATGGCACTAACCTTACTTGAGAGATTTTCCCACTTTGAAATCCTTCACTTTATTGGCTTTTTTTGGCAGCCAAACACCTTAGCAAGGTGAGATGTCAAGCTTTTGTGAAGAAGGTTAGGGGTTTTATGGTGGAAAACTAAGATTATGCAAGGTTTTGATGAAAGTTCTTCAATGGAGGAGAGAGGGACTCTGTAACACCCCTATGTTCGGTAGTGCATTCTATTGTTCCGGTGACCAGTGTTGTCCAGACAGCTAGGATGCCTAGAACTACACTTAAATATTGATGAGGAGACATAAAATAATGAAATAAAAGAAAAGAAAATACAAGAAAAACAAAGGAAAATAATAGCAATGAAATGTAACCAAGCTAAACGAGCCGAGAACCATAGCGATGAGTAACCGCACCAGGAAGTTGCAGCGTGGACCGTTGACTAGCCCTGGACCGTGGGGAGCCCTAGACCGCTGGGAACCCTAAAAAATATTTTTAAGACATAAATAAACATCTATTGAAGTATAAATGTCATTAGAAATTCGACAAATCGAGAAAACAATAAAACTCTGTGTTACCGAAAAATAGGGAATGCGACCTGAATAGGGGCATTGTGGTCATTTGACACCCCGAGTTGTCTTTTGACCTAGATGTCCATTAAAAATAAATGATATTAAACTTTGAAAATACCACAAAAAAATTAAAATGAGATACATTATGTAAATAGTGAAAGTGTGGTGGGGAAATTACAAAAATTGGAAAGTTTAACATTAAAATAGATTTTTAATCAATTAGTGCTCCACTAACATCACTTAAGTGGACCTTTAATCAATCTTTGGACAGAAAATTATGTCATCTTCAACCTTTGGAAGAGTGGCTGAAATGAACTCCATGGGAGACTCCATGGCCAAACTCACATCCACACCCATGCATCCTTGATTCAAACTTCCTTTCACCGTAAATCCTTCATTAAACCTTGCATACTCAGCTTGGGGAAAACATTAGTAGCAAAAAGAAGAAGTTTGGGTGAGGCTTTCAAGAACTTCAAAAGTGGTAAGTGAGTGTTTTCAATTCTTGTTTCATTAAAAGTGTAACCATGGTTGTGGGTAGTTGATCTATGGAAGAATTTTTGAACTTTGATGTTTTAATAGAGATGTACATTTTGGCAGCTATGGAAATTCAGTATATATAACTTGTTTTTACTTGTTTATGGTTGTTTAAGATGTTGTTATTAATGACAGCATGGATATGTGTATAATGGTTTGGAATTGGGTATGTAAATGGGGTATGTTCATGTGGTTAAATGATGTAAATAGACTTTGAAAAATTATGTATTATAGTGTGCATATTGAGAATGGTTACAAGCTATCCAAAATGACCAAAAATGTGTTGTTAAAGGTGTTAATGGTAAGGTACAAACCAGAATTGGCATGAAGGAAGTAATTTGGTAAGTGTTGAATATGTAATTGGTAATTGATGAGAAGTTTGTAGTAGGGCAGTGTATGTTTTAGCTTAGAACCTTAAGTGTGTGACTCTAATTGGTATGAGACCAATTGGAGGTGAAACTAGGCACAAAATGTGCCAACTTTCATTGAGGAAGCTTACCTAAATTCTGCCTAGATGGTGACTTGAAAAATGACCAAATCCGAATTAGTGACTTGGAAGCCTGAAAATTGACCATTTGGGCAGTAATTAGTGTTTTAGCCATAACTCACTCAAAACAAGTCCAAATGACCTGAAATTTTTACCATGAATAGTTTAGACATATATCTACAATTCTTATGCAGACACCAAAGCCCAAAAATGGCCAGAACCAAGCCAAATAGCTTGCACAAATTCAGGTACCAAAACTGGCCGAACCAAAAGTGACCTAAAAATGACCTAAGCCTACCATTTTAGTGCATTCTGTCCAGCATTGGTAAATTGACCATATCTTGTTCTACACTACTCAGAATGACTTAAAATTTTGCCTCGTATGCAATAAGACATAGACCTACAAGTTTGTAGTTTGGACCGAAACCCGAAAACCAAGGGAACTAGGTTATCCGGCTAGGTCAATTTAGTATACCGAAATTCGGCAAATTGCAATAAAATGCAATATACTTGAAAATGAAATTGGTAAAATATACCAACACTAAAGGGCTATAAAATGTAACATATTAGTAACATTAAACCTAATTCACCTAGAGTGCATCAAGGGTCAATATTATAAGTTGACTAATGAAATAAATTAAAGGGAATAGTACCAAGAAAATTTAGATATTGGATTTTATGGTTGAAAACAAATTCATTGAGTACTAAAACACTTTAAGTTGTGTGTTTCAGTTGATAAGGATATTGAGAAGCATAAAGAACATTGAGTCAAGGCCTAAGAGCAATGCAAATCAGGTTTGTGCACAACTAGTTTTTTTTAATTGATTTTGTTCTGAATATTTTATATGATTAAATGACATATTTTTCTTATGTATTATGTTTAACAAACATTGGATTTAATTCAATGATTATTAAAATTGTTATAGTATGTATGAATTTAGCTTTGTGAAATAGTATTTCCACAAGTATTAAGCATTGTTGTGGATTGAATAAATTATGTTTTGGAAAATTGTGATAGAACATGTTTTGAATTGTGATTGGTAATTTGCATGGAGAAATGCAAATTTATGATTTGAATTGTGATGAGCATAAAAATTATTGGATATTAGAATTGACTTTGAATCGAATTGTATTGTGATTTATGCTCACTAAAAGTATTGTGATATTGTTTTATATCTCACTATAAATGCTTGACAAGGTTATTACCCATCTCTCTCATCTTTTGAGAAGATAATAGAGTTAGTTGTGTTTTGATTACCATGGTACGTGCACAGGCTTAAATTCTCCTCTTATTAGCGGTTAGATCTAAGTTTTTTATGTTATGGCCCTTTCGGAAGATTCATTATTGTGATGTGTACTGTGCACGATGATTCGACCTCCCCGACCATAGTGAGTTAGAATCACCCTGAAGATGGCCCTTTCGGATTAGTCTTGCATAGTTAGTGAGATAAAGAATAGCTAGTGAGATAAGAATGGTTTTGGAGACAAAGAATGGTTTTCGAGATAAAGAATGATTTTTGAATAGTAAAGAATTGTGATTTCAATTATGATTTATGTATAATTAATTTTGTTGGAATTACCTTAAATGGTTAGTTATAATTTGATAAATTCAATTTCGTGATCAAAGTCATTTTATACAAATGATTTATATTATTGGCAATGAATATTTTGAGTTTTGGAATTTGATGAGTATCCAGATTTCCAAATTATTTGATGTAATTTTTGTTAAGTTTTATTGTACTATGTTTTAAATTATAGTTGTGCACCACTGAGTTCACCACTCAGCGATAGCTTTGTATGCTATCGCAGGTGAAAAGAGCATAGAGCAATTAAGTAAGCTTCTTTGAAGAGACATTTAGATCAACTCCAGGTATACCCATGTACACAGGTTTTGATGTTTGCATGTAATAATATGTATGTAAATTATTTGAGCAGTTGTATAAAACTCTTATAAAATATTTTGGTATGTAATTAAATGTAAATTATTGTAAATATAAATTTGAGATTTTATTTACCAGAATAGTTTTGTAATATTAATTTTTGAGTCTTGTAATCAATGAAATGTTTCTTTTATAATGAGGTTGGTTTGAAAATGAAATGATTGATTATTGAGATTGAATTGTAAGATGAAATGAAGTTTGTTGAAGTTGTATTTGAGAAAACATATTGGGAGTGTTTTTCCTTTTCAGATTTGAAGAACTGTTTTCTCAAAACACAGCCGGCACTTTGCTGAAATTTTGAAAAAAAATTTATAACACCAGATTTTAATTAATGATTTAAATTTCACAAAAATTGTTTTAAAATCCCTTGTGGTATATCTAATGGGTTATCGGTAGGCGAAGTACGGTAATTCATTATGTGTACTACGGGATCATGTTACTTCTTACGGGGGAGTAGGGTGTGACATGTTTTGTGGTATCAGAGCAATGGTTTTAAAGTAAATTTCGAACTGTGAATTTGAAATCTTTTTGTCAGTAACTACAACTACTCAAATATTTGATATATATAGTACATTTACATCATAAATATGAACTAATGGAGAGGAATCTCCTTGTGTTTGTTGTACAGGAATAGAAATTCCTGTGAAAAGATATAGAAGAGAAGAATGAGACAATAGAATAGTCCATGATGGCAGAAGTACAAGTTGAGGCCCAACCTCACAAAGTGTCGAAGGCCCGACTGTGCCAGTTTTACCGGTACAAGTTACTGCACAAATAGCCCAGCAAATGGCCACGTTCTTTCAACAAATGGCTGATACTCTGTCAGCTCAAGCTCAAGCACTAACCCAACCCCCACAAAGGCAATGTGAAATGGAGAAGAGAGAGAAACTTATGGGTCAGAGCTCGAGCAGTAATTTGGAGAAGAGAAAAGAATTTGAGGAACCCCGAGCTCAAGGATATGATAGAGGCGGATCATCAAGGCAAAGAACACCAAAATCTAGTCGTCGAACAACCAGAAGTTCCTATTCTGCCCGTTTCTGCCATGTTTGTGGTAAGCTACACGGAGGTATTTGTCGTAAGGCCTCTGGAGCTTGCTACAATTGTGGAAAGCTTGGACACTTTGTTAGAGATTGTACTAGAGCACCTCGATCTACTCTCCGGAGTTCACAGACAGTCAGTCAGAGTCAAGATAGAAATAGAGTTGGTACTCCTCACCACCATAACACAGTGAATCAACCCGAATATAGTAGCACACCAGTCAGAGCGTCCACTATGCACCAAGGGGAAAGAATAGAAACTTCGGATGTAGCTGCTGGTAAGTTCTTAATTTTTGAAAGAAACAATTAGTTATTATTTAATCCTAGCATTACTTAGTTGTGTGCTAGTGTTAGAACTATATGTTCTGTTGCTATTCCTTTACATGGGAATAAATTTTGATGTATTAGTGACTAGTCCTTTAGAATAAAAACTATAATAAAAAGTATGATTGACATTAATTTTGGAAGAATTGTTAGCTAAAAGTATTTTCTAACACACCATAAATTATAAAGCTAATTGGCGAGCCTACTTAATGCAAGGCAAGAGGACCTAAAAGTAAGTTACAGCAATAGAATTGCTCTAGATAAGGGCAAAGATGTTACTGTTAGTAATTATCAAGGGATATTGTAATTAGAATCGGTTTAGGATATTAGTGGATTCGAGAAAGAT